>NW_027441883.1:0-646159 GCF_048569485.1 Anomaloglossus baeobatrachus
TTAAGGCATTTCGCGCATACATGAAATGAACACATTTTTCTCCAAAACTATAACAGATGCAAGCTTGTCCTGTTTGGTGGAGATGATATTTAATAAAATAAGTAGAAATCCACTATAAGTTTTGTTTGGTTATCTTGCAATCCCGAGATAATCGTCTCCATGCTCCAAATCCATTTTAAAGCCATTTCAAAGGCATTTTGCGCATACATGAAATGAACACATTTTTCTCCAAAACTATAACACATGCAAGCTTGTCCTGTTTGGTGGAGATGATATTTAATAAAATAAGTAGAAATCCACTAAAAGTTTTGTTTGGTTATCTTGCAATCCCGAGATAATCGTCTCCATGCTCCAAATCCATTTTAAAGCCATTTTTAAGGCATTTCGCGCATACATGAAATGAACACATTTTTCTCCAAAACTGTAACAGATCCAAGCTTGTCCTGTTTGGTGGAGATGATATTTAATAAAATAAGTAGAAATCCACTAAAAGTTTTGTTTGGTTATCTTGCAATCCCGAGATAATCGTCTCCATGCTCCAAATCCATTTTAAAGCCATTTTTAAGGCATTTCGCGCATACATGAAATGAACACATTTTTCTCCAAAACTATAACAGATGCAAGCTTGTCCTGTTTGGTGGAGATGATATTTAATAAAATAAGTAGAAATCCACTAAAAGTTTTGTTTGGTTATCTTGCAATCCCGAGATAATCGTCTCCATGCTCCAAATCCATTTTAAAGCCATTTTTAAGGCATTTCGCGCATACATGAAATGAACACATTTTTCTCCAAAACTATAACAGATGCAAGCTTGTCCTGTTTGGTGGAGATAATATTTAATAAAATAAGTAGAAATCTACTAAAAGTTTCGTTTGTTTATATTGTCATCCTGAGATAATCGTCTCCATGCTCCAAATCCATTTTAAAGCCATTTCAAAGGCATTTTGCGCATACATGAAATGAACACATTTTTCTCCAAAACTATAACAGATGCAAGCTTGTCCTGTTTGGTGGAGATGATATTTAATAAAATAAGTAGAAATCCACTAAAAGTTTTGTTTGGTTATCTTGCAATCCCGAGATAATCGTCTCCATGCTCCAAATCCATTTTAAAGCCATTTTTAAGGCATTTCGCGCATACATGAAATGAACACATTTTTCTCCAAAACTATAACAGATGCAAGCTTGTCCTGTTTGGTGGAGATGATATTTAATAAAATAAGTAGAAATCCACTAAACGTTTTGTTTGGTTATCTTGCAATCCCGAGATAATCGTCTCCATGCTCCAAATCCATTTTAAAGCCATTTTTAAGGCATTTCGCGCATACATGAAATGAACACATTTTTCTCCAAAACTATAACAGATGCAAGCTTGTCCTGTTTGGTGGAGATGATATTTAATAAAATAAGTAGAAATCCACTAAAAGTTTTGTTTGGTTATCTTGCAATCCCGAGATAATCGTCTCCATGCTCCAAATCCATTTTAAAGCCATTTTTAAGGCATTTCGCGCATACATGAAATGAACACATTTTTCTCCAAAACTATAACAGATGCAAGCTTGTCCTGTTTGGTGGAGATAATATTTAATAAAATAAGTAGAAATCTACTAAAAGTTTCGTTTGTTTATATTGCCATCCTGAGATAATCGTCTCCATGCTCCAAATCCATTTTAAAGCCATTTCAAAGGCATTTTGCGCATACATGAAATGAACACATTTTTCTCCAAAACTATAACACATGCAAGCTTGTCCTGTTTGGTGGAGATGATATTTAATAAAATAAGTAGAAATCCACTAAACGTTTTGTTTGGTTATCTTGCAATCCCGAGATAATCGTCTCCATGCTCCAAATCCATTTTAAAGCCATTTTTAAGGCATTTCGCGCATACATGAAATGAACACATTTTTCTCCAAAACTATAACAGATGCAAGCTTGTCCTGTTTGGTGGAGATAATATTTAATAAAATGAGTAGAAATCTACTAAAAGTTTCGTTTGTTTATATTGCCATCCTGAGATAATCGTCTCCATGCTCCAAATCCATTTTAAAGCCATTTCAAAGGCATTTTGCGCATACATGAAATGAACACATTTTTCTCCAAAACTATAACAGATGCAAGCTTGTCCTGTTTGGTGGAGATGATATTTATTAAAATAAGTAGAAATCCACTAAAAGTTTTGTTTGGTTATCTTGCAATCCCGAGATAATCGTCTCCATGCTCCAAATCCATTTTAAAGCCATTTTTAAGGCATTTCGCGCATACATGAAATGAACACATTTTTCTCCAAAACTATAACAGATGCAAGCTTGTCCTGTTTGGTGGAGATGATATTTAATAAAATAAGTAGAAATCCACTAAAAGTTTTGTTTGGTTATCTTGCAATCCCGAGATAATCGTCTCCATGCTCCAAATCCATTTTAAAGCCATTTTTAAGGCATTTCGCGCATACATGAAATGAACACATTTTTCTCCAAAACTATAACAGATGCAAGCTTGTCCTGTTTGGTGGAGATGATATTTAATAAAATAAGTAGAAATCCACTAAAAGTTTTGTTTGGTTATCTTGCAATCCCGAGATAATCGTCTCCATGCTCCAAATCCATTTTAAAGCCATTTTTAAGGCATTTCGCGCATACATGAAATGAACACATTTTTCTCCAAAACTATAACAGATGCAAGCTTGTCCTGTTTGGTGGAGATGATATTTAATAAAATAAGTAGAAATCCACTAAAAGTTTTGTTTGGTTATCTTGCAATCCCGAGATAATCGTCTCCATGCTCCAAATCCATTTTAAAGCCATTTTTAAGGCATTTCGCTGATACATGAAATGAACACATTTTTCTCCAAAACTATAATAGATGCAAGCTTGTCCTGTTTGGTGGAGATGATATTTAATAAAATAAGTAGAAATCCACTAAAAGTTTTGTTTGGTTATCTTGCAATCCCGAGATAATCGTCTCCATGCTCCAAATCCATTTTAAAGCCATTTTTAAGGCATTTCGCGCATACATGAAATGAACACATTTTTCTCCAAAACTATAACAGATGCAAGCTTGTTCTGTTTGGTGGAGATAATATTTAATAAAATAAGTAGAAATCTACTAAAAGTTTCGTTTGTTTATATTGCCATCCTGAGATAATCGTCTCCATGCTCCAAATCCATTTTAAAGCCATTTCAAAGGCATTTTGCGCATACATGAAATGAACACATTTTTCTCCAAAACTATAACACATGCAAGCTTGTCCTGTTTGGTGGAGATGATATTTAATAAAATAAGTAGAAATCCACTAAAAGTTTTGTTTGGTTATCTTGCAATCCCGAGATAATCGTCTCCATGCTCCAAATCCATTTTAAAGCCATTTTTAAGGCATTTCGCGCATACATTAAATGAACACATTTTTCTCCAAAACTATAACAGATGCAAGCTTGTCCTGTTTGGTGGAGATGATATTTAATAAAATAAGTAGAAATCCACTAAAAGTTTTGTTTGGTTATCTTGCAATCCCGAGATAATCGTCTCCATGCTCCAAATCCATTTTAAAGCCATTTCAAAGGCATTTTGCGCATACATGAAATGAACACATTTTTCTCCAAAACTATAACACATGCAAGCTTGTCCTGTTTGGTGGAGATGATATTTAATAAAATAAGTAGAAATCCACTAAAAGTTTTGTTTGGTTATCTTGCAATCCCGAGATAATCGTCTCCATGCTCCAAATCCATTTTAAAGCCATTTTTAAGGCATTTCGCGCATACATGAAATGAACACATTTTTCTCCAAAACTATAACAGATGCAAGCTTGTCCTGTTTGGTGGAGATGATATTTAATAAAATAAGTAGAAATCCACTAAAAGTTTTGTTTGGTTATCTTGCAATCCCGAGATAATCGTCTCCATGCTCCAAATCCATTTTAAAGCCATTTTTAAGGCATTTCGCGCATACATGAAATGAACACATTTTTCTCCAAAACTATAACAGATGCAAGCTTGTCCTGTTTGGTGGAGATGATATTTAATAAAATAAGTAGAAATCCACTAAAAGTTTTGTTTGGTTATCTTGCAATCCCGAGATAATCGTCTCCATGCTCCAAATCCATTTTAAAGCCATTTTTAAGGCATTTCGCGCATACATGAAATGAACACATTTTTCTCCAAAACTATAACAGATGCAAGCTTGTCCTGTTTGGTGGAGATGATATTTAATAAAATAAGTAGAAATCCACTAAAAGTTTTGTTTGGTTATCTTGCAATCCCGAGATAATCGTCTCCATGCTCCAAATCCATTTTAAAGCCATTTTTAAGGCATTTCGCGCATACATGAAATGAACACATTTTTCTCCAAAACTATAATAGATGCAAGCTTGTCCTGTTTGGTGGAGATGATATTTAATAAAATAAGTAGAAATCCACTAAAAGTTTTGTTTGGTTATCTTGCAATCCCGAGATAATCGTCTCCATGCTCCAAATCCATTTTAAAGCCATTTTTAAGGCATTTCGCGCATACATGAAATGAACACATTTTTCTCCAAAACTATAACAGATGCAAGCTTGTCCTGTTTGGTGGAGATGATATTTAATAAAATAAGTAGAAATCCACTAAAAGTTTTGTTTGGTTATCTTGCAATCCCGAGATAATCGTCTCCATGCTCCAAATCCATTTTAAAGCCATTTTTAAGGCATTTCGCGCATACATGAAATGAACACATTTTTCTCCAAAACTATAACAGATGCAAGCTTGTCCTGTTTGGTGGAGATAATATTTAATAAAATAAGTAGAAATCTACTAAAAGTTTCGTTTGTTTATATTGCCATCCTGAGATAATCGTCTCCATGCTCCAAATCCATTTTAAAGCCATTTCAAAGGCATTTTGCGCATACATGAAATGAACACATTTTTCTCCAAAACTATAACACATGCAAGCTTGTCCTGTTTGGTGGAGATGATATTTAATAAAATAAGTAGAAATCCACTAAAAGTTTTGTTTGGTTATCTTGCAATCCCGAGATAATCGTCTCCATGCTCCAAATCCATTTTAAAGCCATTTTTAAGGCATTTCGCGCATACATTAAATGAACACATTTTTCTCCAAAACTATAACAGATGCAAGCTTGTCCTGTTTGGTGGAGATGATATTTAATAAAATAAGTAGAAATCCACTAAAAGTTTTGTTTGGTTATCTTGCAATCCCGAGATAATCGTCTCCATGCTCCAAATCCATTTTAAAGCCATTTCAAAGGCATTTTGCGCATACATGAAATGAACACATTTTTCTCCAAAACTATAACACATGCAAGCTTGTCCTGTTTGGTGGAGATGATATTTAATAAAATAAGTAGAAATCCACTAAAAGTTTTGTTTGGTTATCTTGCAATCCCGAGATAATCGTCTCCATGCTCCAAATCCATTTTAAAGCCATTTTTAAGGCATTTCGCGCATACATGAAATGAACACATTTTTCTCCAAAACTATAACAGATGCAAGCTTGTCCTGTTTGGTGGAGATGATATTTAATAAAATAAGTAGAAATCCACTAAAAGTTTTGTTTGGTTATCTTGCAATCCCGAGATAATCGTCTCCATGCTCCAAATCCATTTTAAAGCCATTTTTAAGGCATTTCGCGCATACATGAAATGAACACATTTTTCTCCAAAACTATAACAGATGCAAGCTTGTCCTGTTTGGTGGAGATGATATTTAATAAAATAAGTAGAAATCCACTAAAAGTTTTGTTTGGTTATCTTGCAATCCCGAGATAATCGTCTCCATGCTCCAAATCCATTTTAAAGCCATTTTTAAGGCATTTCGCGCATACATGAAATGAACACATTTTTCTCCAAAACTATAACAGATGCAAGCTTGTCCTGTTTGGTGGAGATGATATTTAATAAAATAAGTAGAAATCCACTAAAAGTTTTGTTTGGTTATCTTGCAATCCCGAGATAATCGTCTCCATGCTCCAAATCCATTTTAAAGCCATTTTTAAGGCATTTCGCGCATACATGAAATGAACACATTTTTCTCCAAAACTATAATAGATGCAAGCTTGTCCTGTTTGGTGGAGATGATATTTAATAAAATAAGTAGAAATCCACTAAAAGTTTTGTTTGGTTATCTTGCAATCCCGAGATAATCGTCTCCATGCTCCAAATCCATTTTAAAGCCATTTTTAAGGCATTTCGCGCATACATGAAATGAACCTATTTTTCTCCAAAACTATAACAGATGCAAGCTTGTCCTGTTTGGTGGAGATGATATTTAATAAAATAAGTAGAAATCCACTAAAAGTTTTGTTTGGTTATCTTGCAATCCCGAGATAATCGTCTCCATGCTCCAAATCCATTTTAAAGCCATTTTTAAGGCATTTCGCGCATACATGAAATGAACACATTTTTCTCCAAAACTATAACAGATGCAAGCTTGTCCTGTTTGGTGGAGATGATATTTAATAAAATAAGTAGAAATCCACTAAAAGTTTTGTTTGGTTATCTTGCAATCCCGAGATAATCGTCTCCATGCTCCAAATCCATTTTAAAGCCATTTTTAAGGCATTTCGCGCATACATGAAATGAACACATTTTTCTCCAAAACTATAACAGATGCAAGCTTGTCCTGTTTGGTGGAGATAATATTTAATAAAATAAGTAGAAATCTACTAAAAGTTTCGTTTGTTTATATTGCCATCCTGAGATAATCGTCTCCATGCTCCAAATCCATTTTAAAGCCATTTCAAAGGCATTTTGCGCATACATGAAATGAACACATTTTTCTCCAAAACTATAACAGATGCAAGCTTGTCCTGTTTGGTGGAGATGATATTTAATAAAATAAGTAGAAATCCACTAAAAGTTTTGTTTGGTTATCTTGCAATCCCGAGATAATCGTCTCCATGCTCCAAATCCATTTTAAAGCCATTTTTAAGGCATTTCGCGCATACATGAAATGAACACATTTTTCTCCAAAACTATAACAGATGCAAGCTTGTCCTGTTTGGTGGAGATGATATTTAATAAAATAAGTAGAAATCCACTAAAAGTTTTGTTTGGTTATCTTGCAATCCCGAGATAATCGTCTCCATGCTCCAAATCCATTTTAAAGCCATTTTTAAGGCATTTCGCGCATACATGAAATGAACACATTTTTCTCCAAAACTATAACAGATGCAAGCTTGTCCTGTTTGGTGGAGATAATATTTAATAAAATAAGTAGAAATCTACTAAAAGTTTCGTTTGTTTATATTGCCATCCTGAGATAATCGTCTCCATGCTCCAAATCCATTTTAAAGCCATTTCAAAGGCATTTTGCGCATACATGAAATGAACACATTTTTCTCCAAAACTATAACAGATGCAAGCTTGTCCTGTTTGGTGGAGATGATATTTAATAAAATAAGTAGAAATCCACTAAAAGTTTTGTTTGGTTATCTTGCAATCCCGAGATAATCGTCTCCATGCTCCAAATCCATTTTAAAGCCATTTTTAAGGCATTTCGCGCATACATGAAATGAACACATTTTTCTCCAAAACTATAACAGATGCAAGCTTGTCCTGTTTGGTGGAGATGATATTTAATAAAATAAGTAGAAATCCACTAAAAGTTTTGTTTGGTTATCTTGCAATCCCGAGATAATCGTCTCCATGCTCCAAATCCATTTTAAAGCCATTTTTAAGGCATTTCGCGCATACATGAAATGAACACATTTTTCTCCAAAACTATAACAGATGCAAGCTTGTCCTGTTTGGTGGAGATGATATTTAATAAAATAAGTAGAAATCCACTAAAAGTTTTGTTTGGTTATCTTGCAATCCCGAGATAATCGTCTCCATGCTCCAAATCCATTTTAAAGCCATTTTTAAGGCATTTCGCGCATACATGAAATGAACACATTTTTCTCCAAAACTATAACAGATGCAAGCTTGTCCTGTTTGGTGGAGATGATATTTAATAAAATAAGTAGAAATCCACTAAACGTTTTGTTTGGTTATCTTGCAATCCCGAGATAATCGTCTCCATGCTCCAAATCCATTTTAAAGCCATTTTTAAGGCATTTCGCGCATACATGAAATGAACACATTTTTCTCCAAAACTATAACAGATGCAAGCTTGTCCTGTTTGGTGGAGATGATATTTAATAAAATAAGTAGAAATCCACTAAACGTTTTGTTTGGTTATCTTGCAATCCCGAGATAATCGTCTCCATGCTCCAAATCCATTTTAAAGCCATTTTTAAGGCATTTCGCGCATACATGAAATGAACACATTTTTCTCCAAAACTATAACAGATGCAAGCTTGTCCTGTTTGGTGGAGATAATATTTAATAAAATAAGTAGAAATCTACTAAAAGTTTCGTTTGTTTATATTGCCATCCTGAGATAATCGTCTCCATGCTCCAAATCCATTTTAAAGCCATTTCAAAGGCATTTTGCGCATACATGAAATGAACACATTTTTCTCCAAAACTATAACACATGCAAGCTTGTCCTGTTTGGTGGAGATGATATTTAATAAAATAAGTAGAAATCCACTAAAAGTTTTGTTTGGTTATCTTGCAATCCCGAGATAATCGTCTCCATGCTCCAAATCCATTTTAAAGCCATTTTTAAGGCATTTCGCGCATACATGAAATGAACACATTTTTCTCCAAAACTATAACAGATGCAAGCTTGTCCTGTTTGGTGGAGATGATATTTAATAAAATAAGTAGAAAACCACTAAAAGTTTTGTTTGGTTATCTTGCAATCCCGAGATAATCGTCTCCATGCTCCAAATCCATTTTAAAGCCATTTTTAAGGCATTTCGCGCATACATGAAATGAACACATTTTTCTCCAAAACTATAACAGATGCAAGCTTGTCCTGTTTGGTGGAGATAATATTTAATAAAATAAGTAGAAATCTACTAAAAGTTTCGTTTGTTTATATTGCCATCCTGAGATAATCGTCTCCATGCTCCAAATCCATTTTAAAGCCATTTCAAATTCATTTTGCGCATACATGAAATGAACACATTTTTCTCCAAAACTATAACAGATGCAAGCTTGTCCTGTTTGGTGGAGATGATATTTATTAAAATAAGTAGAAATCCACTAAAAGTTTTGTTTGGTTATCTTGCAATCCCGAGATAATCGTCTCCATGCTCCAAATCCATTTTAAAGCCATTTTTAAGGCATTTCGCGCATACATGAAATGAACACATTTTTCTCCAAAACTATAACAGATGCAAGCTTGTCCTGTTTGGTGGAGATGATATTTAATAAAATAAGTAGAAATCCACTAAAAGTTTTGTTTGGTTATCTTGCAATCCCGAGATAATCGTCTCCATGCTCCAAATCCATTTTAAAGCCATTTTTAAGGCATTTCGCGCATACATGAAATGAACACATTTTTCTCCAAAACTATAACAGATGCAAGCTTGTCCTGTTTGGTGGAGATGATATTTAATAAAATAAGTAGAAATCCACTAAAAGTTTTGTTTGGTTATATTGCAATCCCGAGATAATCGTCTCCATGCTCCAAATCCATTTTAAAGCCATTTTTAAGGCATTTCGCGCATACATGAAATGAACACATTTTTCTCCAAAACTATAACAGATGCAAGCTTGTCCTGTTTGGTGGAGATGATATTTAATAAAATAAGTAGAAATCCACTAAAAGTTTTGTTTGGTTATCTTGCAATCCCGAGATAATCGTCTCCATGCTCCAAATCCATTTTAAAGCCATTTTTAAGGCATTTCGCGCATACATGAAATGAACACATTTTTCTCCAAAACTATAACAGATGCAAGCTTGTCCTGTTTGGTGGAGATGATATTTAATAAAATAAGTAGAAATCCACTAAAAGTTTTGTTTGGTTATCTTGCAATCCCGAGATAATCGTCTCCATGCTCCAAATCCATTTTAAATACATTTTTAAGGCATTTCGCGCATACATGAAATGAACACATTTTTCTCCAAAACTATAACAGATGCAAGCTTGTCCTGTTTGGTGGAGATGATATTTAATAAAATAAGTAGAAATCCACTAAAAGTTTTGTTTGGTTATCTTGCAATCCCGAGATAATCGTCTCCATGCTCCAAATCCATTTTAAAGCCATTTTTAAGGCATTTCGCGCATACATGAAATGAACACATTTTTCTCCAAAACTATAACAGATGCAAGCTTGTCCTGTTTGGTGGAGATGATATTTAATAAAATAAGTAGAAATCCACTAAAAGTTTTGTTTGGTTATCTTGCAATCCCGAGATAATCGTCTCCATGCTCCAAATCCATTTTAAAGCCATTTTTAAGGCATTTCGCGCATACATGAAATGAACACATTTTTCTCCAAAACTATAACAGATGCAAGCTTGTCCTGTTTGGTGGAGATGATATTTAATAAAATAAGTAGAAATCCACTAAAAGTTTTGTTTGGTTATCTTGCAATCCCGAGATAATCGTCTCCATGCTCCAAATCCATTTTAAAGCCATTTTTAAGGCATTTCGCGCATACATGAAATGAACACATTTTTCTCCAAAACTATAACAGATGCAAGCTTGTCCTGTTTGGTGGAGATAATATTTAATAAAATAAGTAGAAATCTACTAAAAGTTTCGTTTGTTTATATTGCCATCCTGAGATAATCGTCTCCATGCTCCAAATCCATTTTAAAGCCATTTCAAAGGCATTTTGCGCATGCATGAAATAAACACATTTTTCTCCAAAACTATAACACATGCAAGCTTGTCCTGTTTGGTGGAGATGATATTTAATAAAATAAGTAGAAAACCACTAAAAGTTTTGTTTGGTTATCTTGCAATCCCGAGATAATCGTCTCCATGCTCCAAATCCATTTTAAAGCCATTTTTAAGGCATTTCGCGCATACATGAAATGAACACATTTTTCTCCAAAACTATAACAGATGCAAGCTTGTCCTGTTTGGTGGAGATGATATTTAATAAAATAAGTAGAAATCCACTATAAGTTTTGTTTGGTTATCTTGCAATCCCGAGATAATCGTCTCCATGCTCCAAATCCATTTTAAAGCCATTTCAAAGGCATTTTGCGCATACATGAAATGAACACATTTTTCTCCAAAACTATAACACATGCAAGCTTGTCCTGTTTGGTGGAGATGATATTTAATAAAATAAGTAGAAATCCACTAAAAGTTTTGTTTGGTTATCTTGCAATCCCGAGATAATCGTCTCCATGCTCCAAATCCATTTTAAAGCCATTTTTAAGGCATTTCGCGCATACATGAAATGAACACATTTTTCTCCAAAACTGTAACAGATCCAAGCTTGTC
This sequence comes from Anomaloglossus baeobatrachus, assembly GCF_048569485.1. Taxonomy (NCBI): domain Eukaryota; kingdom Metazoa; phylum Chordata; class Amphibia; order Anura; family Aromobatidae; genus Anomaloglossus; species Anomaloglossus baeobatrachus. Next base: position 11,290 of record NW_027441883.1, read on the forward strand.
CTGTTTGGTGGAGATGATATTTAATAAAATAAGTAGAAATCCACTAAAAGTTTTGTTTGGTTATCTTGCAATCCCGAGATAATCGTCTCCATGCTCCAAATCCATTTTAAAGCCATTTTTAAGGCATTTCGCGCATACATGAAATGAACACATTTTTCTCCAAAACTATAACAGATGAAAGCTTGTCCTGTTTGGTGGAGATGATATTTAATAAAATAAGTAGAAATCCACTAAAAGTTTTGTTTGGTTATCTTGCAATCCCGAGATAATCGTCTCCATGCTCCAAATCCATTTTAAAGCCATTTTTAAGGCATTTCGCGCATACATGAAATGAACACATTTTTCTCCAAAACTATAACAGATGCAAGCTTGTCCTGTTTGGTGGAGATAATATTTAATAAAATAAGTAGAAATCTACTAAAAGTTTCGTTTGTTTATATTGTCATCCTGAGATAATCGTCTCCATGCTCCAAATCCATTTTAAAGCCATTTCAAAGGCATTTTGCGCATACATGAAATGAACACATTTTTCTCCAAAACTATAACAGATGCAAGCTTGTCCTGTTTGGTGGAGATGATATTTAATAAAATAAGTAGAAATCCACTAAAAGTTTTGTTTGGTTATCTTGCAATCCCGAGATAATCGTCTCCATGCTCCAAATCCATTTTAAAGCCATTTTTAAGGCATTTCGCGCATACATGAAATGAACACATTTTTCTCCAAAACTATAACAGATGCAAGCTTGTCCTGTTTGGTGGAGATGATATTTAATAAAATAAGTAGAAATCCACTAAACGTTTTGTTTGGTTATCTTGCAATCCCGAGATAATCGTCTCCATGCTCCAAATCCATTTTAAAGCCATTTTTAAGGCATTTCGCGCATACATGAAATGAACACATTTTTCTCCAAAACTATAACAGATGCAAGCTTGTCCTGTTTGGTGGAGATGATATTTAATAAAATAAGTAGAAATCCACTAAAAGTTTTGTTTGGTTATCTTGCAATCCCGAGATAATCGTCTCCATGCTCCAAATCCATTTTAAAGCCATTTTTAAGGCATTTCGCGCATACATGAAATGAACACATTTTTCTCCAAAACTATAACAGATGCAAGCTTGTCCTGTTTGGTGGAGATAATATTTAATAAAATAAGTAGAAATCTACTAAAAGTTTCGTTTGTTTATATTGCCATCCTGAGATAATCGTCTCCATGCTCCAAATCCATTTTAAAGCCATTTCAAAGGCATTTTGCGCATACATGAAATGAACACATTTTTCTCCAAAACTATAACACATGCAAGCTTGTCCTGTTTGGTGGAGATGATATTTAATAAAATAAGTAGAAATCCACTAAACGTTTTGTTTGGTTATCTTGCAATCCCGAGATAATCGTCTCCATGCTCCAAATCCATTTTAAAGCCATTTTTAAGGCATTTCGCGCATACATGAAATGAACACATTTTTCTCCAAAACTATAACAGATGCAAGCTTGTCCTGTTTGGTGGAGATGATATTTAATAAAATAAGTAGAAATCCACTAAAAGTTTTGTTTGGTTATCTTGCAATCCCGAGATAATCGTCTCCATGCTCCAAATCCATTTTAAAGCCATTTTTAAGGCATTTCGCGCATACATGAAATGAACACATTTTTCTCCAAAACTATAACAGATGCAAGCTTGTCCTGTTTGGTGGAGATAATATTTAATAAAATAAGTAGAAATCTACTAAAAGTTTCGTTTGTTTATATTGCCATCCTGAGATAATCGTCTCCATGCTCCAAATCCATTTTAAAGCCATTTCAAAGGCATTTTGCGCATACATGAAATGAACACATTTTTCTCCAAAACTATAACAGATGCAAGCTTGTCCTGTTTGGTGGAGATGATATTTATTAAAATAAGTAGAAATCCACTAAAAGTTTTGTTTGGTTATCTTGCAATCCCGAGATAATCGTCTCCATGCTCCAAATCCATTTTAAAGCCATTTTTAAGGCATTTCGCGCATACATGAAATGAACACATTTTTCTCCAAAACTATAACAGATGCAAGCTTGTCCTGTTTGGTGGAGATGATATTTAATAAAATAAGTAGAAATCCACTAAAAGTTTTGTTTGGTTATCTTGCAATCCCGAGATAATCGTCTCCATGCTCCAAATCCATTTTAAAGCCATTTTTAAGGCATTTCGCGCATACATGAAATGAACACATTTTTCTCCAAAACTATAACAGATGCAAGCTTGTCCTGTTTGGTGGAGATGATATTTAATAAAATAAGTAGAAATCCACTAAAAGTTTTGTTTGGTTATATTGCAATCCCGAGATAATCGTCTCCATGCTCCAAATCCATTTTAAAGCCATTTTTAAGGCATTTCGCGCATACATGAAATGAACACATTTTTCTCCAAAACTATAACAGATGCAAGCTTGTCCTGTTTGGTGGAGATGATATTTAATAAAATAAGTAGAAATCCACTAAAAGTTTTGTTTGGTTATCTTGCAATCCCGAGATAATCGTCTCTGTCACGAACAGCCGGGGAAGTCCCTCAGAAATCCGCAGCTGTTCACTGATTTGTTACACACGACTACTCTCTAGCGCCCCCCTTGTCTGCAGGCCACTTTTGGTACTGCAGGACAATGCATAAGATGAGGCTGCTGAGCTGATAATGCCAAATATTGGAGGTCTCACAGCAAGGGTAAATGTATATCTCTGATTCCTGCTAATGGAATATTTATATACCTCGGTACCCTTAATGATAGCACTCCAATAATTCTATGCAATAACAATTACGCTGCCACCACCCAGACTTTCTACAGGTAGCTGGGAACCCGTTTCAGATAGCATAAGGCCCTTCGGGGTTTTGGATTCGTATATAAAGCATAAGGAAAGAAACTCTTAAATTTTTATATATTTAATCCGAAAATAGGCAGTGTTTAAAGAATATACAAGAAGTTACAAAAGGGAACAATACACATTACGGCATAACAGTTACATTAAAATAAAAGGTATAAACATGAAACTTACTAAGCTTCTGCCATAGAAGTGACGTCTGCTTATGGAGGGAGGGAGCTCCAAGAGATGTTAGAATCGGCCAGCATCACCCTTCATGATGCCCTCCTCGTGCTGACTGCGCCCCCCCAGACAGGAACTGTCTCTTATGCTCTTGCTAGCCCCCCTTGCCTGTGACATCATTTTACAGTCACTTGTGGGCTGTGCTCTGATGTTCACAGAGTTCCATAATTCTAGGGTTTTTCATATCTTTGCTCCTGGGTCACACAGGTGAAAGATATTAGCGTCATATTTAATATCTCGATTTTACAGTTACATTGATACCAAACACAACACCTCTAGCACAATTTTACTGGCCAATACTAATTTGTCGTGATTCCGTCGATCTCCTCGTCAGGTGAGACGGTGCGCTGGGTTCCGCACGAAGCAGGGATTCTGGCAATGTGTTTTTCATCTTTCTAGCATTAAAGTCGCACTTCAAAACCTGCTTTGGGAGTTTTCCCGCCAATATTACAAAGAACTGTCTTTCTCTGCAGCTTTTGGCTTTTCTTCTACCATCACCCAAAGTCATAAATACCTTAAGCTTCCAGGACAATCAGATAATCGTCATGACGATCTCTGGCTGATGGTGGACAGGAGGGGGATGGAGACCCTTCAATAGTTCTACATGACACCTCCCCCTTTTTGAGGTAGCATGGGAGATTGATTTGCCAATCGTCTCCTAAGCCTACCTCCCTGGCATCCCCCTGCCGGGACAGCCCATCAGCGTTGCCATGCTCAACACCCTTCCTGTGTTGAATGGTAAAGTCATACTGCTGTAGTGCCAAGCTCCACCGCAGTAGCTTACCATTGTCGCCGGCCACCCGATGTAGCCAGCTGAGAGGGTTGTGGTCTGTCACTATGGTGAAGTTGCGTCCATATAGGTAGGGCTGCAGTTTCCGCAGGGCCCACACTATAGAGAGGCACTCCTTCTCCACAGTGGCGTAGGCCACTTCCCGGGATAAGAGCTTGCGGCTGAGAAACATCACCGGATGCTCTTCTCCCTTCCCATTTACCTGGCTGAGTACTGCACCAAGGCCAAACGCACTGGCATCTGTCTGAACTATGAACCGTCGGGTGAAGTCCGGAGCTTGTAGGATTGGGGAACTGGCGAGGGCAGCTTTTAGTGCCCTGAAGGACCGTTCACAGTCATCTGTCCAGGTGACTACTTGCGGTAGCTTCTTTTTGGTGAGGTCCGTCAACGGCTTAGCAAGAGCACTATAGTTAGGAACGAACTTCCTATAGTACCCTGCCGTACCCAAGAAGGACATCACCTGCTTCTTTGACTTGGGGGTAGGCCAGGAGGTGATGGCATCAACCTTCCCTGGCTCTGGTTTCAGGGTCCCGCCACCCACTCTGTGTCCAAGGTACAGTACCTCCGTCATGCCGATCTGACACTTCCCTGGCTTTATAGTCAGACCAGCGCTTTGGATCCGCCTGAGCACCTGCTCCAGGTGCCCCAGGTGTTCCTCCCAAGTGGGACTAAAGATGGCAATGTCATCCAGGTAAGCTACTGCAAACCCTCCTAGTCCCTCGAGCAGCTGGTCGACCAATCGCTGGAAAGTGGCAGGAGCATTTCTCATGCCAAAGGGCATGACGAGGGATTCATACAGCCCGAATGGGGTGATGAAGGCGGACCTTTCCTGTGCTTCCTTGGACATAGGAATCTGCCAGTACCCTCGACTCAGGTCCATGATGGTCAGGTACCGGGCCCCGGCTAAGCAATCCAGTAACTCATCGATGCGTGGCATTGGGTACGCATCGGGTGCTGTGATTGCATTTAGCCTCCTGTAGTCCACACAAAACCGGGTTGTCCGGTCCTTTTTGGGAACCAAGACTACAGGCGAGGCCCATGCACTTTTGGACCTCTGGATCACTCCCAGGACTAGCATTTCATCGATCTCCCTTTTTATGTCCTTTTGTACCTCTAGAGAGACACGGTATGGGGGTTGACGAACTGGGGAATGACTCCCGGTGTCCACCTGGTGGGTGGCTAGGGATGTCTTCCCTGGGACATTTGTGAAGGTCATCAGGTAGGGCCGGAATACCTCCCGCAGCTGGGACCTTTGGCCCAGGGATAGCTGTGGGTTGAATGTCGCCTCCTCGATAGACCCTCCATCCCGGGCCGAGGCGAGCAAGTCCACCAAGACTTCACTTTCGCCTTCCTCGGGTAGACTACACACAGGAAGGGCAAAGGCTTCCCTGTCATGATGAGCTTTCATCATGTTGACATGGAAGACCTTTTGCCTCTTCCTGGCATGGTCGATGGTGACCACATAGTTTACGTCATTGAGGCGCTGATGCACCAGGTATGGACCCTCCCAGGCCGCCTGAAGCTTGTTCTGGGTCATTGGGACTAGGACCCACACCTTCTGACCCACTTCGTACACCCGCTCTCGAGCGTGTTGGTCGTACCATCGCTTCTGGCTGGCCTGGGCTTGCGCCATATTCTCATGCACCATCTGCGTCATTGACTGCATTTTGTCACGGAGCCGAATGACATACTCCACAACGGACACTTCTGGGGAATTCAGTTCCTCTTCCCAGGATTCCCTTACCAGACCAAGAGGCCCCCGGACTCGTCTGCCATACAGGAGCTCGAAGGGGGAAAACCCCGTTGAGGCCTGTGGTACCTCTCTGTAGGCAAACAGCAGGTGTGAGAGATACCGCTCCCAGTCGCGTCCATGTGACTCAACCAGCATCTTAAGCATCTGCTTAAGTGTACCATTAAATCGCTCACACAAACCATTGGTCTGTGGGTGATAAGCGCTTGATATCAGATGCCGCACCTGCATTTTCTTACAGAGAGCCTCCATTAGACGAGACATGAACTGAGTCCCCTGGTCGGTGAGCATCTCCCTGGGAAATCCTACTCGGGAGAATATGGTCAAGAGGGCATCTGCCACCTTATCGGCTCTAACTGAGGACAGAGCCACTGCCTCCGGATACCGGGTAGCATAGTCTACCACAGTAAGGACGAACCGTTTTCCAGAGCTGCTGGGGACGGCCAGAGGCCCGACAATGTCCACAGCGACCCTCTGGAAAGGCTCCTCTATCACCGGCAAAGAGATCAGGGGAGCTTTGGGAGCAGGCCCTGACTTTCCCACTCTTTGACATGTGATACAGGAGCGGCAGTAGTTGGCAACATCTGTCCCCATTTTGGGCCAATAGAAGTGGTGAGACAGCCGGGCCTTGGTTTTGCTAACCCCCAAGTGTCCGGCGAGTGGGATCTCATGGGCAATCCGCAGCAACTCACTCCTAAAGCGGTGAGGCACCACCAGCTGTTTTTCCTTCAGCCACTCTTGTTGGGGGTTACAGGGAATTGTCTCCCGGTACAACTTTCCCTGGTCCCAGAATACCCTCTCCTTATCGGTCTCGGAGGAGGGCTTCTCTGCGAGGTCCCTTAACGTCTCTAGACTGACATCAGTTCGTAGAGCCACCTGAAACTCTTGGCTAGAGGCAGCCAAAAGTGACGTTAAGGTTCCAACCTCACCGGGACCCTCTGGGACCTGCTCTGGGTCCATCACCAGTTCCGTTATCCCTCTGGGTGAAGAGGTGTCAGAAGGCAGGGTTTCATTTGCGTTCTGGGCACTCTGACTGCGGGTGACAGCACCGATGAAGGCTGTCTCCCCGGGGAATAACCACTCTTCCCCATCAGCCTGACAGGTACTACTGGCTGTGTCACTGTCCGCTGTGACACTGCTCAGCTGCATTTGACCACTGTCCTCGTGGTTCTCATGTCTGCCTCCATCTCTGTCAGCACAGACACTTGCTACCTTGGGGTTGTCCTCAGCCACGTCACCCTGCCGCGTGGCATGGCTGAGTTCCCCTGTACAAACCTCCACTTTATTACCATGCACAACATTTGTAATCACGTTCTGGATATCCGCATTCGGGTCGCATGACTTATCAACAACATTTGCATCACATGATTTAACAACATTTGCATCACATGACCGATCAACAACATTTGTATCACATGACTGATCAACAACATTTGTATCACCTGACTTTTTGGATTCGGGAGGATCATCAGGGAGAAATTGTGCGACTAATCGCCCCAGATCAGTCCCCAATAAAACATTGGTTGGTAGATGTTCATCCACCCCCACTTCCCTCCACCCTCTCCCAGCACCCCAGTCGAGGGGAATCAGGGCCATTGGGAAGGAGTGGTGGACACCCCCCGCCAAGGCGACAGTCAGGAGTTTTCCCGGGATAAAGTTTTCAGGGGGTACCAGTTCAGGGCGGACCAGTGTTCTGTCGGCCCCAGTGTCCTTGAGCCCCACAGTGGGGGTTCCGCCTACGGTGACGGGGTGTAGGTTTTCGCAGGCCCTACCACCCGCCTTCCTTGCCAACAGGACAGTTCCAGTAGGCCCTTGGGCCTTGGATGTGGGGTTCCTCTTCTGCCTCTCTGGGCAACCAGAGCTGAGGTGTCCAGGCAGGTTGCAGGAAAAACACCTGCGAGTGTCAGAGGTGGGCCGGGCACTGGTGGATGAAACAGGACCTACGGGAGGTCGGCTGGTAGGGGCAGGGGTGGTTGTAGTTGTCATCTTACCCCCTTTCCAGCTAGTGGTGGACGGCTTCCGCACCTCCGATGCACGGTTGGCCACATAGGCGTCGGCAATCTGGGCTGCTTTTGAGGCCTCCTTGGGCTCTCGGTCCATAACAAACTGTCGAACCTCCACAGGACAGACATGTAGCAGTTGGTCCTTCACCATGAGGTCCTTTAACTCCTCAAAGGTTTTAACGGACAGTCCTTGGATCCACTGGTCAAAGGTGCTCTGGAGCCCACCCTCCAGATCGCTGTAGCTGTCATGAGGTCCGAGCTGGAGGGTCCGGAATTTTTTTCGGTACACCTCTGGAGTCAGCTGATACTTCCGTACTAGGGCCTGCTTGATGGCCCCATAGTCTCCACTCTGCTCTTGAGGGAGACTGGCAAACGCGTCCAGGGCCTTGCCTCGCAGCCCTGGGGTTAAGTATCGTGCCCATTGTGTTGAGGGTAACTGGTACTGCAAGCAAATCTTTTCAAATCCCCTCAGAAAGGTGTCCAAATCCCCGTCCTTTTCCATCACAGGAAAGTGCTCCGGTCGGGGCTTAAAGCTGCTGGCATTATTGGACTCACCGTTTAGTGAGGAAGATGTCTGCTGCCGGGCTTTGAGGATATTCAATTCATGGTCTCTCTGGGCTTGGCGCTCTCGCTCGGCTCTCTCAGCCTCTCGCTCGGCCTGAGCCTGGCGCTCGGCTCTCTCAGCCTCTCGCTCGGCTCTCTCAGCCTCTCGCTCGGCTCTCTCAGCCTCTCGATATTGCTGAATGAGGTTTAGCCGTCCCTGCCGGTCATCTGCAGCGAATTGTTGTAGAGCCATCTTCAGGAAAGAGTCCATGTTGCCCCGGTCACTGCTCTGGCTTGCAGTTGATGGTGGGGACTCTGCAGAAGCACTATCCTGGGCTTGGCTTGCCTCCTCTTCTCCAGCACTGGGGGAATGAACGTGCTCTGCGTCCCATTGTAAAAGTTCTTTAATGAGGTCTTGCCTCGTTTTGCCATGGCCATCAATCAACTTGGATCTGCAGAGTGCAGCAAGAACTTCCTTCTTCTGCTGATTGTACCAGGCTTCTGACACAGCCTCCATAATTGCCAAATAAAAGATAGGATAGAAAACAAGAGAGAAGGGAGGGGGTAACTGCTACACGTACAGTATTGTTCCAGGTATATTTAAACACTGAGTTCAATCCTCAAAACTTTTGCAAGTTTTTAGTGACAGGGATGATTGCTCACCCCAGATCACTAATGCTTTATATATCCCACCGCTTGCCACCAATTTGTCACGAACAGCCGGGGAAGTCCCTCAGAAATCCGCAGCTGTTCACTGATTTGTTACACACGACTACTCTCTAGCGCCCCCCTTGTCTGCAGGCCACTTTTGGTACTGCAGGACAATGCATAAGATGAGGCTGCTGAGCTGATAATGCCAAATATTGGAGGTCTCACAGCAAGGGTAAATGTATATCTCTGATTCCTGCTAATGGAATATTTATATACCTCGGTACCCTTAATGATAGCACTCCAATAATTCTATGCAATAACAATTACGCTGCCACCACCCAGACTTTCTACAGGTAGCTGGGAACCCGTTTCAGATAGCATAAGGCCCTTCGGGGTTTTGGATTCGTATATAAAGCATAAGGAAAGAAACTCTTAAATTTTTATATATTTAATCCGAAAATAGGCAGTGTTTAAAGAATATACAAGAAGTTACAAAAGGGAACAATACACATTACGGCATAACAGTTACATTAAAATAAAAGGTATAAACATGAAACTTACTAAGCTTCTGCCATAGAAGTGACGTCTGCTTATGGAGGGAGGGAGCTCCAAGAGATGTTAGAATCGGCCAGCATCACCCTTCATGATGCCCTCCTCGTGCTGACTGCGCCCCCCCAGACAGGAACTGTCTCTTATGCTCTTGCTAGCCCCCCTTGCCTGTGACATCATTTTACAGTCACTTGTGGGCTGTGCTCTGATGTTCACAGAGTTCCATAATTCTAGGGTTTTTCATATCTTTGCTCCTGGGTCACACAGGTGAAAGATATTAGCGTCATATTTAATATCTCGATTTTACAGTTACATTGATACCAAACACAACACCTCTAGCACAATTTTACTGGCCAATACTAATTTGTCGTGATTCCGTCGATCTCCTCGTCAGGTGAGACGGTGCGCTGGGTTCCGCACGAAGCAGGGATTCTGGCAATGTGTTTTTCATCTTTCTAGCATTAAAGTCGCACTTCAAAACCTGCTTTGGGAGTTTTCCCGCCAATATTACAAAGAACTGTCTTTCTCTGCAGCTTTTGGCTTTTCTTCTACCATCACCCAAAGTCATAAATACCTTAAGCTTCCAGGACAATCAGATAATCGTCATGACGATCTCTGGCTGATGGTGGACAGGAGGGGGATGGAGACCCTTCAATAGTTCTACATGACAGTCTCCATGCTCCAAATCCATTTTAAAGCCATTTTTAAGGCATTTCGCGCACACATGAAATGAACACATTTTTCTCCAAAACTATAACAGATGCAAGCTTGTCCTGTTTGGTGGAGATGATATTTAATAAAATAAGTAGAAATCCACTAAAAGTTTTGTTTGGTTATCTTGCAATCCCGAGATAATCGTCTCCATACTCCAAATCCATTTTAAAGCCATTTTTAAGGCATTTCGCGCATACATGAAATGAACACATTTTTCTCCAAAACTATAACAGATGCAAGCTTGTCCTGTTTGGTGGAGATGATATTTAATAAAATAAGTAGAAATCCACTAAAAGTTTTGTTTGGTTATCTTGCAATCCCGAGATAATCGTCTCCATGCTCCAAATCCATTTTAAAGCCATTTTTAAGGCATTTCGCGCATACATGAAATGAACACATTTTTCTCCAAAACTATAACACATGCAAGCTTGTCCTGTTTGGTGGAGATGATATTTAATAAAATAAGTAGAAATCCACTAAAAGTTTTGTTTGGTTATCTTGCAATCCCGAGATAATCGTCTCCATGCTCCAAATCCATTTTAAAGCCATTTCAAAGGCATTTTGCGCATACATGAAATGAACACATTTTTCTCCAAAACTATAACACATGCAAGCTTGTCCTGTTTGGTGGAGATGATATTTAATAAAATAAGTAGAAATCCACTAAAAGTTTTGTTTGGTTATCTTGCAATCCCGAGATAATCGTCTCCATGCTCCAAATCCATTTTAAAGCCATTTTTAAGGCATTTCGCGCATACATGAAATGAACACATTTTTCTCCAAAACTATAACAGATGCAAGCTTGTCCTGTTTGGTGGAGATGATATTTAATAAAATAAGTAGAAATCCACTAAAAGTTTTGTTTGGTTATCTTGCAATCCCGAGATAATCGTCTCCATGCTCCAAATCCATTTTAAAGCCATTTTTAAAGCATTTTGCGCATTCATGAAATGAACACATTTTTCTCCAAAACTATAACAGATGCAAGCTTGTCCTGTTTGGTGGAGATGATATTTAATAAAATAAGTAGAAATCCACTAAAAGTTTTGTTTGGTTATCTTGCAATCCCGAGATAATCGTCTCCATGCTCCAAATCCATTTTAAAGCCATTTCAAAGGCATTTTGCGCATACATGAAATGAACACATTTTTCTCCAAAACTATAACAGATGCAAGCTTGTCCTGTTTGGTGGAGATAATATTTAATAAAATAAGTAGAAATCTACTAAAAGTTTCGTTTGTTTATATTGCCATCCTGAGATAATCGTCTCCATGCTCCAAATCCATTTTAAAGCCATTTCAAAGGCATTTTGCGCATACATGAAATGAACACATTTTTCTCCAAAACTATAACACATGCAAGCTTGTCCTGTTTGGTGGAGATGATATTTAATAAAATAAGTAGAAATCCACTAAAAGTTTTGTTTGGTTATCTTGCAATTCCGAGATAATCGTCTCCATGCTCCAAATCCATTTTAAAGCCATTTTTAAGGCATTTCGCGCATACATGAAATGAACACATTTTTCTCCAAAACTATAACAGATGCAAGCTTGTCCTGTTTGGTGGAGATGATATTTAATAAAATAAGTAGAAATCCACTAAAAGTTTTGTTTGGTTATCTTGCAATCCCGAGATAATCGTCTCCATGCTCCAAATCCATTTTAAAGCCATTTTTAAGGCATTTCGCGCATACATGAAATGAACACATTTTTCTCCAAAACTATAACAGATGCAAGCTTGTCCTGTTTGGTGGAGATAATATTTAATAAAATAAGTAGAAATCTACTAAAAGTTTCGTTTGTTTATATTGCCATCCTGAGATAATCGTCTCCATGCTCCAAATCCATTTTAAAGCCATTTCAAAGGCATTTTGCGCATACATGAAATGAACACATTTTTCTCCAAAACTATAACAGATGCAAGCTTGTCCTGTTTGGTGGAGATGATATTTATTAAAATAAGTAGAAATCCACTAAAAGTTTTGTTTGGTTATCTTGCAATCCCGAGATAATCGTCTCCATGCTCCAAATCCATTTTAAAGCCATTTTTAAGGCATTTCGCGCATACATGAAATGAACACATTTTTCTCCAAAACTATAACAGATGCAAGCTTGTCCTGTTTGGTGGAGATGATATTTAATAAAATAAGTAGAAATCCACTAAAAGTTTTGTTTGGTTATCTTGCAATCCCGAGATAATCGTCTCCATGTTCCAAATCCATTTTAAAGCCATTTTTAAGGCATTTCGCGCATACATGAAATGAACACATTTTTCTCCAAAACTATAACAGATGCAAGCTTGTCCTGTTTGGTGGAGATGATATTTAATAAAATAAGTAGAAATCCACTAAAAGTTTTGTTTGGTTATATTGCAATCCCGAGATAATCGTCTCCATGCTCCAAATCCATTTTAAAGCCATTTTTAAGGCATTTCGCGCATACATGAAATGAACACATTTTTCTCCAAAACTATAACAGAAGCTTGTCCTGTTTGGTGGAGATGATATTTAATAAAATAAGTAGAAATCCACTAAAAGTTTTGTTTGGTTATCTTGCAATCCCGAGATAATCGTCTCCATGCTCCAAATCCATTTTAAAGCCATTTCAAAGGCATTTTGCGCATACATGAAATGAACACATTTTTCTCCAAAACTATAACACATGCAAGCTTGTCCTGTTTGGTGGAGATGATATTTAATAAAATAAGTAGAAATCCACTAAAAGTTTTGTTTGGTTATCTTGCAATCCCGAGATAATCGTCTCCATGCTCCAAATCCATTTTAAAGCCATTTTTAAGGCATTTCGCGCATACATGAAATGAACACATTTTTCTCCAAAACTATAACAGATGCAAGCTTGTCCTGTTTGGTGGAGATGATATTTAATAAAATAAGTAGAAATCCACTAAAAGTTTTGTTTGGTTATCTTGCAATCCCGAGATAATCGTCTCCATGCTCCAAATCCATTTTAAAGCCATTTTTAAGGCATTTCGCGCATACATGAAATGAACACATTTTTCTCCAAAACTATAACAGATGCAAGCTTGTCCTGTTTGGTGGAGATGATATTTAATAAAATAAGTAAAAATCCACTAAAAGTTTTGTTTGGTTATCTTGCAATCCCGAGATAATCGTCTCCATGCTCCAAATCCATTTTAAAGCCATTTTTAAAGCATTTCGCGCATACATGAAATGAACACATTTTTCTCCAAAACTATAACAGATGCAAGCTTGTCCTGTTTGGTGGAGATGATATTTAATAAAATAAGTAGAAATCCACTAAAAGTTTTGTTTGGTTATCTTGCAATCCCGAGATAATCGTCTCCATGCTCCAAATCCATTTTAAAGCCATTTCAAAGGCATTTTGCGCATACATGAAATGAACACATTTTTCTCCAAAACTATAACAGATGCAAGCTTGTCCTGTTTGGTGGAGATAATATTTAATAAAATAAGTAGAAATCTACTAAAAGTTTCGTTTGTTTATATTGCCATCCTGAGATAATCGTCTCCATGCTCCAAATCCATTTTAAAGCCATTTCAAAGGCATTTTGCGCATACATGAAATGAACACATTTTTCTCCAAAACTATAACACATGCAAGCTTGTCCTGTTTGGTGGAGATGATATTTAATAAAATAAGTAGAAATCCACTAAAAGTTTTGTTTGGTTATCTTGCAATTCCGAGATAATCGTCTCCATGCTCCAAATCCATTTTAAAGCCATTTTTAAGGCATTTCGCGCATACATTAAATGAACACATTTTTCTCCAAAACTATAACAGATGCAAGCTTGTCCTGTTTGGTGGAGATGATATTTAATAAAATAAGTAGAAATCCACTAAAAGTTTTGTTTGGTTATCTTGCAATCCCGAGATAATCGTCTCCATGCTCCAAATCCATTTTAAAGCCATTTTTAAGGCATTTCGCGCATACATGAAATGAACACATTTTTCTCCAAAACTATAACAGATGCAAGCTTGTCCTGTTTGGTGGAGATAATATTTAATAAAATAAGTAGAAATCTACTAAAAGTTTCGTTTGTTTATATTGCCATCCTGAGATAATCGTCTCCATGCTCCAAATCCATTTTAAAGCCATTTCAAAGGCATTTTGCGCATACATGAAATGAACACATTTTTCTCCAAAACTATAACAGATGCAAGCTTGTCCTGTTTGGTGGAGATGATATTTATTAAAATAAGTAGAAATCCACTAAAAGTTTTGTTTGGTTATCTTGCAATCCCGAGATAATCGTCTCCATGCTCCAAATCCATTTTAAAGCCATTTTTAAGGCATTTCGCGCATACATGAAATGAACACATTTTTCTCCAAAACTATAACAGATGCAAGCTTGTCCTGTTTGGTGGAGATGATATTTAATAAAATAAGTAGAAATCCACTAAAACTTTTGTTTGGTTATCTTGCAATCCCGAGATAATCGTCTCCATGCTCCAAATCCATTTTAAAGCCATTTTTAAGGCATTTCGCGCATACATGAAATGAACACATTTTTCTCCAAAACTATAACAGATGCAAGCTTGTCCTGTTTGGTGGAGATGATATTTAATAAAATAAGTAGAAATCCACTAAAAGTTTTGTTTGGTTATATTGCAATCCCGAGATAATCGTCTCCATGCTCCAAATCCATTTTAAAGCCATTTTTAAGGCATTTCGCGCATACATGAAATGAACACATTTTTCTCCAAAACTATAACAGAAGCTTGTCCTGTTTGGTGGAGATGATATTTAATAAAATAAGTAGAAATCCACTAAAAGTTTTGTTTGGTTATCTTGCAATCCCGAGATAATCGTCTCCATGCTCCAAATCCATTTTAAAGCCATTTTTAAGGCATTTCGCGCATACATGAAATGAACACATTTTTCTCCAAAACTATAACAGATGCAAGCTTGTCCTGTTTGGTGGAGATGATATTTAATAAAATAAGTAGAAATCCACTAAAAGTTTTGTTTGGTTATCTTGCAATCCCGAGATAATCGTCTCCATGCTCCAAATCCATTTTAAAGCCATTTTTAAGGCATTTCGCGCATACATGAAATGAACACATTTTTCTCCAAAACTATAACAGATGCAAGCTTGTCCTGTTTGGTGGAGATGATTATTTAATAAAATAAGTAGAAATCCACTAAAAGTTTTGTTTGGTTATCTTGCAATCCCGAGATAATCGTCTCCATGCTCCAAATCCATTTTAAAGCCATTTTTAAGGCATTTCGCGCATACATGAAATGAACACATTTTTCTCCAAAACTATAACAGATGCAAGCTTGTCCTCTTTGGTGGATATAATATTTAATAAAATAAGTAGAAATCTACTAAAAGTTTCGTTTGTTTATATTGCCATCTGAGATAATCGTCTCCATGCTCCAAATCCATTTTAAAGCCATTTCAAAGGCATTTTGCGCATACATGAAATGAACACATTTTTCTCCAAAACTATAACACATGCAAGCTTGTCCTGTTTGGTGGAGATGATATTTAATAAAATAAGTAGAAATCCACTAAAAGTTTTGTTTGGTTATCTTGCAATCCCGAGATAATCGTCTCCATGCTCCAAATCCATTTTAAAGCCATTTTTAAGGCATTTCGCGCATACATGAAATGAACACATTTTTCTCCAAAACTATAACAGATGCAAGCTTGTCCTGTTTGGTGGAGATGATATTTAATAAAATAAGTAGAAATCCACTAAAAGTTTTGTTTGGTTATCTTGCAATCCCGAGATAATCGTCTCCATGCTCCAAATCCATTTTAAAGCCATTTTTAAGGCATTTCGCGCATACATGAAATGAACACATTTTTCTCCAAAACTATAACAGATGCAAGCTTGTCCTGTTTGGTGGAGATGATATTTAATAAAATAAGTAGAAATCCACTAAAAGTTTTGTTTGGTTATCTTGCAATCCCGAGATAATCGTCTCCATGCTCCAAATCCATTTTAAAGCCATTTTTAAAGCATTTCGCGCATACATGAAATGAACACATTTTTCTCCAAAACTATAACAGATGCAAGCTTGTCCTGTTTGGTGGAGATGATATTTAATAAAATAAGTAGAAATCCACTAAAAGTTTTGTTTGGTTATCTTGCAATCCGGAGATAATCGTCTCCATGCTCCAAATCCATTTTAAAGCCATTTCAAAGGCATTTTGCGCATACATGAAATGAACACATTTTTCTCCAAAACTATAACACATGCAAGCTTGTCCTGTTTGGTGGAGATGATATTTAATAAAATAAGTAGAAATCCACTAAAAGTTTTGTTTGGTTATCTTGCAATCCCGAGATAATCGTCTCCATGCTCCAAATCCATTTTAAAGCCATTTTTAAGGCATTTCGCGCATACATGAAATGAACACATTTTTCTCCAAAACTATAACAGATGCAAGCTTGTCCTGTTTGGTGGAGATGATATTTAATAAAATAAGTAGAAATCCACTAAAAGGTTTGTTTGGTTATCTTGCAATCCCGAGATAATCGTCTCCATGCTCCAAATCCATTTTAAAGCCATTTTTAAGGCATTTCGCGCATACATGAAATGAACACATTTTTCTCCAAAACTATAACAGATGCAAGCTTGTCCTGTTTGGTGGAGATGATATTTAATAAAATAAGTAGAAATCCACTAAAAGTTTTGTTTGGTTATATTGCAATCCCGAGATAATCGTCTCCATGCTCCAAATCCATTTTAAAGCCATTTTTAAGGCATTTCGCGCATACATGAAATGAACACATTTTTCTCCAAAACTATAACAGATGCAAGCTTGTCCTGTTTCTTGGAGATGATATTTAATAAAATAAGTAGAAATCCACTAAAAGTTTTGTTTGGTTATCTTGCAATCCCGAGATAATCGTCTCCATGCTCCAAATCCATTTTAAAGCCATTTTTAAGGCATTTCGCGCATACATGAAATGAACACATTTTTCTCCAAAACTATAACAGATGCAAGCTTGTCCTGTTTGGTGGAGATAATATTTAATAAAATAAGTAGAAATCTACTAAAAGTTTCGTTTGTTTATATTGCCATCCTGAGATAATCGTCTCCATGCTCCAAATCCATTTTAAAGCCATTTCAAAGGCATTTTGCGCATACATGAAATGAACACATTTTTCTCCAAAACTATAACACATGCAAGCTTGTCCTGTTTGGTGGAGATGATATTTAATAAAATAAGTAGAAATCCACTAAAAGTTTTGTTTGGTTATCTTGCAATCCCGAGATAATCGTCTCCATGCTCCAAATCCATTTTAAAGCCATTTTTAAGGCATTTCGCGCATACATGAAATGAACACATTTTTCTCCAAAACTATAACAGATGCAAGCTTGTCCTGTTTGGTGGAGATGATATTTAATAAAATAAGTAGAAATCCACTAAAAGTTTTGTTTGGTTATCTTGCAATCCCGAGATAATCGTCTCCATGCTCCAAATCCATTTTAAAGCCATTTTTAAGGCATTTCGCGCATACATGAAATGAACACATTTTTCTCTAAAACTATAACAGATGCAAGCTTGTCCTGTTTGGTGGAGATGATATTTAATAAAATAAGTAGAAATCCACTAAAAGTTTTGTTTGGTTATCTTGCAATCCCGAGATAATCGTCTCCATGCTCCAAATCCATTTTAAAGCCATTTTTAAGGCATTTCGCGCATACATGAAATGAACACATTTTTCTCCAAAACTATAACAGATGCAAGCTTGTCCTGTTTGGTGGAGATAATATTTAATAAAATAAGTAGAAATCTACTAAAAGTTTCGTTTGTTTATATTGCCATCCTGAGATAATCGTCTCCATGCTCCAAATCCATTTTAAAGCCATTTCAAAGGCATTTTGCGCATACATGAAATGAACACATTTTTCTCCAAAACTATAACACATGCAAGCTTGTCCTGTTTGGTGGAGATGATATTTAATAAAATAAGTAGAAATCCACTAAAAGTTTTGTTTGGTTATCTTGCAATCCCGAGATAATCGTCTCCATGCTCCAAATCCATTTTAAAGCCATTTTTAAGGCATTTCGCGCATACATGAAATGAACACATTTTTCTCCAAAACTATAACAGATGCAAGCTTGTCCTGTTTGGTGGAGATGATATTTAATAAAATAAGTAGAAATCCACTAAAAGTTTTGTTTGGTTATCTTGCAATCCCGAGATAATCGTCTCCATGCTCCAAATCCATTTTAAAGCCATTTTTAAGGCATTTCGCGCATACATGAAATGAACACATTTTTCTCCAAAACTATAACAGATGCAAGCTTGTCCTGTTTGGTGGAGATGATATTTAATAAAATAAGTAGAAATCCACTAAAAGTTTTGTTTGGTTATCTTGCAATCCCGAGATAATCGTCTCCATGCTCCAAATCCATTTTAAAGCCATTTTTAAGGCATTTCGCGCATACATGAAATGAACACATTTTTCTCCAAAACTATAACAGACGCAAGCTTGTCCTGTTTGGTGGAGATGATATTTAATAAAATAAGTAGAAATCCACTAAAAGTTTTGTTTGGTTATCTTGCAATCCCGAGATAATCGTCTCCATGCTCCAAATCCATTTTAAAGCCATTTTTAAGGCATTTCGCGCATACATGAAATGAACACATTTTTCTCCAAAACTATAACAGAAGCTTGTCCTGTTTGGTGGAGATGATATTTAATAAAATAAGTAGAAATCCACTAAAAGTTTTGTTTGGTTATCTTGCAATCCCGAGATAATCGTCTCCATGCTCCAAATCCATTTTAAAGCCATTTTTAAGGCATTTCGCGCATACATGAAATGAACACATTTTTCTCCAAAACTATAACAGATGCAAGCTTGTCCTGTTTGGTGGAGATGATATTTAATAAAATAAGTAGAAATCCACTAAAAGTTTTGTTTGGTTATCTTGCAATCCCGAGATAATCGTCTCCATGCTCCAAATCCATTTTAAAGCCATTTTTAAGGCATTTCGCGCATACATGAAATGAACACATTTTTCTCCAAAACTATAACAGATGCAAGCTTGTCCTGTTTGGTGGAGATGATTATTTAATAAAATAAGTAGAAATCCACTAAAAGTTTTGTTTGGTTATCTTGCAATCCCGAGATAATCGTCTCCATGCTCCAAATCCATTTTAAAGCCATTTTTAAGGCATTTCGCGCATACATGAAATGAACACATTTTTCTCCAAAACTATAACAGATGCAAGCTTGTCCTCTTTGGTGGATATAATATTTAATAAAATAAGTAGAAATCTACTAAAAGTTTCGTTTGTTTATATTGCCATCCTGAGATAATCGTCTCCATGCTCCAAATCCATTTTAAAGCCATTTCAAAGGCATTTTGCGCATACATGAAATGAACACATTTTTCTCCAAAACTATAACACATGCAAGCTTGTCCTGTTTGGTGGAGATGATATTTAATAAAATAAGTAGAAATCCACTAAAAGTTTTGTTTGGTTATCTTGCAATCCCGAGATAATCGTCTCCATGCTCCAAATCCATTTTAAAGCCATTTTTAAGGCATTTCGCGCATACATGAAATGAACACATTTTTCTCCAAAACTATAACAGATGCAAGCTTGTCCTGTTTGGTGGAGATGATATTTAATAAAATAAGTAGAAATCCACTAAAAGTTTTGTTTGGTTATCTTGCAATCCCGAGATAATCGTCTCCATGCTCCAAATCCATTTTAAAGCCATTTTTAAGGCATTTCGCGCATACATGAAATGAACACATTTTTCTCCAAAACTATAACAGATGCAAGCTTGTCCTGTTTGGTGGAGATGATATTTAATAAAATAAGTAGAAATCCACTAAAAGTTTTGTTTGGTTATCTTGCAATCCCGAGATAATCGTCTCCATGCTCCAAATCCATTTTAAAGCCATTTTTAAAGCATTTCGCGCATACATGAAATGAACACATTTTTCTCCAAAACTATAACAGATGCAAGCTTGTCCTGTTTGGTGGAGATGATATTTAATAAAATAAGTAGAAATCCACTAAAAGTTTTGTTTGGTTATCTTGCAATCCGGAGATAATCGTCTCCATGCTCCAAATCCATTTTAAAGCCATTTCAAAGGCATTTTGCGCATACATGAAATGAACACATTTTTCTCCAAAACTATAACACATGCAAGCTTGTCCTGTTTGGTGGAGATGATATTTAATAAAATAAGTAGAAATCCACTAAAAGTTTTGTTTGGTTATCTTGCAATCCCGAGATAATCGTCTCCATGCTCCAAATCCATTTTAAAGCCATTTTTAAGGCATTTCGCGCATACATGAAATGAACACATTTTTCTCCAAAACTATAACAGATGCAAGCTTGTCCTGTTTGGTGGAGATGATATTTAATAAAATAAGTAGAAATCCACTAAAAGGTTTGTTTGGTTATCTTGCAATCCCGAGATAATCGTCTCCATGCTCCAAATCCATTTTAAAGCCATTTTTAAGGCATTTCGCGCATACATGAAATGAACACATTTTTCTCCAAAACTATAACAGACGCAAGCTTGTCCTGTTTGGTGGAGATGATATTTAATAAAATAAGTAGAAATCCACTAAAAGTTTTGTTTGGTTATCTTGCAATCCCGAGATAATCGTCTCCATGCTCCAAATCCATTTTAAAGCCATTTTTAAGGCATTTCGCGCATACATGAAATGAACACATTTTTCTCCAAAACTATAACAGATGCAAGCTTGTCCTGTTTGGTGGAGATGATATTTAATAAAATAAGTAGAAATCCACTAAAAGTTTTGTTTGGTTATCTTGCAATCCCGAGATAATCGTCTCCATGCTCCAAATCCATTTTAAAGCCATTTTTAAGGCATTTCGCGCATACATGAAATGAACACATTTTTCTCCAAAACTATAACAGATGCAAGCTTGTCCTGTTTGGTGGAGATGATATTTAATAAAATAAGTAGAAATCCACTAAAAGTTTTGTTTGGTTATATTGCAATCCCGAGATAATCGTCTCCATGCTCCAAATCCATTTTAAAGCCATTTTTAAGGCATTTCGCGCATACATGAAATGAACACATTTTTCTCCAAAACTATAACAGATGCAAGCTTGTCCTGTTTCTTGGAGATGATATTTAATAAAATAAGTAGAAATCCACTAAAAGTTTTGTTTGGTTATCTTGCAATCCCGAGATAATCGTCTCCATGCTCCAAATCCATTTTAAAGCCATTTTTAAGGCATTTCGCGCATACATGAAATGAACACATTTTTCTCCAAAACTATAACAGATGCAAGCTTGTCCTGTTTGGTGGAGATAATATTTAATAAAATAAGTAGAAATCTACTAAAAGTTTCGTTTGTTTATATTGCCATCCTGAGATAATCGTCTCCATGCTCCAAATCCATTTTAAAGCCATTTCAAAGGCATTTTGCGCATACATGAAATGAACACATTTTTCTCCAAAACTATAACACATGCAAGCTTGTCCTGTTTGGTGGAGATGATATTTAATAAAATAAGTAGAAATCCACTAAAAGTTTTGTTTGGTTATCTTGCAATCCCGAGATAATCGTCTCCATGCTCCAAATCCATTTTAAAGCCATTTTTAAGGCATTTCGCGCATACATGAAATGAACACATTTTTCTCCAAAACTATAACAGATGCAAGCTTGTCCTGTTTGGTGGAGATGATATTTAATAAAATAAGTAGAAATCCACTAAAAGTTTTGTTTGGTTATCTTGCAATCCCGAGATAATCGTCTCCATGCTCCAAATCCATTTTAAAGCCATTTTTAAGGCATTTCGCGCATACATGAAATGAACACATTTTTCTCTAAAACTATAACAGATGCAAGCTTGTCCTGTTTGGTGGAGATGATATTTAATAAAATAAGTAGAAATCCACTAAAAGTTTTGTTTGGTTATCTTGCAATCCCGAGATAATCGTCTCCATGCTCCAAATCCATTTTAAAGCCATTTTTAAGGCATTTCGCGCATACATGAAATGAACACATTTTTCTCCAAAACTATAACAGATGCAAGCTTGTCCTGTTTGGTGGAGATAATATTTAATAAAATAAGTAGAAATCTACTAAAAGTTTCGTTTGTTTATATTGCCATCCTGAGATAATCGTCTCCATGCTCCAAATCCATTTTAAAGCCATTTCAAAGGCATTTTGCGCATACATGAAATGAACACATTTTTCTCCAAAACTATAACACATGCAAGCTTGTCCTGTTTGGTGGAGATGATATTTAATAAAATAAGTAGAAATCCACTAAAAGTTTTGTTTGGTTATCTTGCAATCCCGAGATAATCGTCTCCATGCTCCAAATCCATTTTAAAGCCATTTTTAAGGCATTTCGCGCATACATGAAATGAACACATTTTTCTCCAAAACTATAACAGATGCAAGCTTGTCCTGTTTGGTGGAGATGATATTTAATAAAATAAGTAGAAATCCACTAAAAGTTTTGTTTGGTTATCTTGCAATCCCGAGATAATCGTCTCCATGCTCCAAATCCATTTTAAAGCCATTTTTAAGGCATTTCGCGCATACATGAAATGAACACATTTTTCTCCAAAACTATAACAGATGCAAGCTTGTCCTGTTTGGTGGAGATGATATTTAATAAAATAAGTAGAAATCCACTAAAAGTTTTGTTTGGTTATCTTGCAATCCCGAGATAATCGTCTCCATGCTCCAAATCCATTTTAAAGCCATTTTTAAGGCATTTCGCGCATACATGAAATGAACACATTTTTCTCCAAAACTATAACAGACGCAAGCTTGTCCTGTTTGGTGGAGATGATATTTAATAAAATAAGTAGAAATCCACTAAAAGTTTTGTTTGGTTATCTTGCAATCCCGAGATAATCGTCTCCATGCTCCAAATCCATTTTAAAGCCATTTTTAAGGCATTTCGCGCATACATGAAATGAACACATTTTTCTCCAAAACTATAACACATGCAAGCTTGTCCTGTTTGGTGGAGATGATATTTAATAAAATAAGTAGAAATCCACTAAAAGTTTTGTTTGGTTATCTTGCAATCCCGAGATAATCGTCTCCATGCTCCAAATCCATTTTAAAGCCATTTTTAAGGCATTTCGCGCATACATGAAATGAACACATTTTTCTCCAAAACTATAACAGATGCAAGCTTGTCCTGTTTGGTGGAGATGATATTTAATAAAATAAGTAGAAATCCACTAAAAGTTTTGTTTGGTTATCTTGCAATCCCGAGATAATCGTCTCCATGCTCCAAATCCATTTTAAAGCCATTTTTAAGGCATTTCGCGCATACATGAAATGAACACATTTTTCTCCAAAACTATAACAGATGCAAGCTTGTCCTGTTTGGTGGAGATGATATTTAATAAAATAAGTAGAAATCCACTAAAAGTTTTGTTTGGTTATCTTGCAATCCCGAGATAATCGTCTCCATGCTCCAAATCCATTTTAAAGCCATTTTTAAAGCATTTCGCGCATACATGAAATGAACACATTTTTCTCCAAAACTATAACAGATGCAAGCTTGTCCTGTTTGGTGGAGATGATATTTAATAAAATAAGTAGAAATCCACTAAAAATTTTGTTTGGTTATCTTGCAATCCCGAGATAATCGTCTCCATGCTCCAAATCCATTTTAAAGCCATTTCAAAGGCATTTTGCGCATACATGAAATGAACACATTTTTCTCCAAAACTATAACACATGCAAGCTTGTCCTGTTTGGTGGAGATGATATTTAATAAAATAAGTAGAAATCCACTAAAAGTTTTGTTTGGTTATCTTGCAATCCCGAGATAATCGTCTCCATGCTCCAAATCCATTTTAAAGCCATTTTTAAGGCATTTCGCGCATACATGAAATGAACACATTTTTCTCCAAAACTATAACAGATGCAAGCTTGTCCTGTTTGGTGGAGATGATATTTAATAAAATAAGTAGAAATCCACTAAAAGTTTTGTTTGGTTATCTTGCAATCCCGAGATAATCGTCTCCATGCTCCAAATCCATTTTAAAGCCATTTTTAAGGCATTTCGCGCATACATGAAATGAACACATTTTTCTCCAAAACTATAACAGATGCAAGCTTGTCCTGTTTGGTGGAGATAATATTTAATAAAATAAGTAGAAATCTACTAAAAGTTTCGTTTGTTTATATTGCCATCCTGAGATAATCGTCTCCATGCTCCAAATCCATTTTAAAGCCATTTCAAAGGCATTTTGCGCATACATGAAATGAACACATTTTTCTCCAAAACTATAACACATGCAAGCTTGTCCTGTTTGGTGGAGATGATATTTAATAAAATAAGTAGAAATCCACTAAAAGTTTTGTTTGGTTATCTTGCAATCCCGAGATAATCGTCTCCATGCTCCAAATCCATTTTAAAGCCATTTTTAAGGCATTTCGCGCATACATGAAATGAACACATTTTTCTCCAAAACTATAACAGATGCAAGCTTGTCCTGTTTGGTGGAGATAATATTTAATAAAATAAGTAGAAATCTACTAAAAGTTTCGTTTGTTTATATTGCCATCCTGAGATAATCGTCTCCATGCTCCAAATCCATTTTAAAGCCATTTCAAAGGCATTTTGCGCATACATGAAATGAACACATTTTTCTCCAAAACTATAACACATGCAAGCTTGTCCTGTTTGGTGGAGATGATATTTAATAAAATAAGTAGAAATCCACTAAAAGTTTTGTTTGGTTATCTTGCAATCCCGAGATAATCGTCTCCATGCTCCAAATCCATTTTAAAGCCATTTTTAAGGCATTTCGCGCATACATGAAATGAACACATTTTTCTCCAAAACTATAACAGATGCAAGCTTGTCCTGTTTGGTGGAGATGATATTTAATAAAATAAGTAGAAATCCACTAAAAGTTTTGTTTGGTTATCTTGCAATCCCGAGATAATCGTCTCCATGCTCCAAATCCATTTTAAAGCCATTTTTAAGGCATTTCGCGCATACATGAAATGAACACATTTTTCTCTAAAACTATAACAGATGCAAGCTTGTCCTGTTTGGTGGAGATGATATTTAATAAAATAAGTAGAAATCCACTAAAAGTTTTGTTTGGTTATCTTGCAATCCCGAGATAATCGTCTCCATGCTCCAAATCCATTTTAAAGCCATTTTTAAGGCATTTCGCGCATACATGAAATGAACACATTTTTCTCCAAAACTATAACAGATGCAAGCTTGTCCTGTTTGGTGGAGATAATATTTAATAAAATAAGTAGAAATCTACTAAAAGTTTCGTTTGTTTATATTGCCATCCTGAGATAATCGTCTCCATGCTCCAAATCCATTTTAAAGCCATTTCAAAGGCATTTTGCGCATACATGAAATGAACACATTTTCCTCCAAAACTATAACACATGCAAGCTTGTCCTGTTTGGTGGAGATGATATTTAATAAAATAAGTAGAAATCCACTAAAAGTTTTGTTTGGTTATCTTGCAATCCCGAGATAATCGTCTCCATGCTCCAAATCCATTTTAAAGCCATTTTTAAGGCATTTCGCGCATACATGAAATGAACACATTTTTCTCCAAAACTATAACAGATGCAAGCTTGTCCTGTTTGGTGGAGATGATATTTAATAAAATAAGTAGAAATCCACTAAAAGTTTTGTTTGGTTATCTTGCAATCCCGAGATAATCGTCTCCATGCTCCAAATCCATTTTAAAGCCATTTTTAAGGCATTTCGCGCATACATGAAATGAACACATTTTTCTCCAAAACTATAACAGATGCAAGCTTGTCCTGTTTGGTGGAGATGATATTTAATAAAATAAGTAGAAATCCACTAAAAGTTTTGTTTGGTTATCTTGCAATCCCGAGATAATCGTCTCCATGCTCCAAATCCATTTTAAAGCCATTTTTAAGGCATTTCGCGCATACATGAAATGAACACATTTTTCTCCAAAACTATAACAGACGCAAGCTTGTCCTGTTTGGTGGAGATGATATTTAATAAAATAAGTAGAAATCCACTAAAAGTTTTGTTTGGTTATCTTGCAATCCCGAGATAATCGTCTCCATGCTCCAAATCCATTTTAAAGCCATTTTTAAGGCATTTCGCGCATACATGAAATGAACACATTTTTCTCCAAAACTATAACAGAAGCTTGTCCTGTTTGGTGGAGATGATATTTAATAAAATAAGTAGAAATCCACTAAAAGTTTTGTTTGGTTATCTTGCAATCCCGAGATAATCGTCTCCATGCTCCAAATCCATTTTAAAGCCATTTTTAAGGCATTTCGCGCATACATGAAATGAACACATTTTTCTCCAAAACTATAACAGATGCAAGCTTGTCCTGTTTGGTGGAGATGATATTTAATAAAATAAGTAGAAATCCACTAAAAGTTTTGTTTGGTTATCTTGCAATCCCGAGATAATCGTCTCCATGCTCCAAATCCATTTTAAAGCCATTTTTAAGGCATTTCGCGCATACATGAAATGAACACATTTTTCTCCAAAACTATAACAGATGCAAGCTTGTCCTGTTTGGTGGAGATGATTATTTAATAAAATAAGTAGAAATCCACTAAAAGTTTTGTTTGGTTATCTTGCAATCCCGAGATAATCGTCTCCATGCTCCAAATCCATTTTAAAGCCATTTTTAAGGCATTTCGCGCATACATGAAATGAACACATTTTTCTCCAAAACTATAACAGATGCAAGCTTGTCCTCTTTGGTGGATATAATATTTAATAAAATAAGTAGAAATCTACTAAAAGTTTCGTTTGTTTATATTGCCATCCTGAGATAATCGTCTCCATGCTCCAAATCCATTTTAAAGCCATTTCAAAGGCATTTTGCGCATACATGAAATGAACACATTTTTCTCCAAAACTATAACACATGCAAGCTTGTCCTGTTTGGTGGAGATGATATTTAATAAAATAAGTAGAAATCCACTAAAAGTTTTGTTTGGTTATCTTGCAATCCCGAGATAATCGTCTCCATGCTCCAAATCCATTTTAAAGCCATTTTTAAGGCATTTCGCGCATACATGAAATGAACACATTTTTCTCCAAAACTATAACAGATGCAAGCTTGTCCTGTTTGGTGGAGATGATATTTAATAAAATAAGTAGAAATCCACTAAAAGTTTTGTTTGGTTATCTTGCAATCCCGAGATAATCGTCTCCATGCTCCAAATCCATTTTAAAGCCATTTTTAAGGCATTTCGCGCATACATGAAATGAACACATTTTTCTCCAAAACTATAACAGATGCAAGCTTGTCCTGTTTGGTGGAGATAATATTTAATAAAATAAGTAGAAATCTACTAAAAGTTTCGTTTGTTTATATTGCCATCCTGAGATAATCGTCTCCATGCTCCAAATCCATTTTAAAGCCATTTCAAAGGCATTTTGCGCATACATGAAATGAACACATTTTTCTCCAAAACTATAACACATGCAAGCTTGTCCTGTTTGGTGGAGATGATATTTAATAAAATAAGTAGAAATCCACTAAAAGTTTTGTTTGGTTATCTTGCAATCCCGAGATAATCGTCTCCATGCTCCAAATCCATTTTAAAGCCATTTTTAAGGCATTTCGCGCATACATGAAATGAACACATTTTTCTCCAAAACTATAACAGATGCAAGCTTGTCCTGTTTGGTGGAGATAATATTTAATAAAATAAGTAGAAATCTACTAAAAGTTTCGTTTGTTTATATTGCCATCCTGAGATAATCGTCTCCATGCTCCAAATCCATTTTAAAGCCATTTCAAAGGCATTTTGCGCATACATGAAATGAACACATTTTTCTCCAAAACTATAACACATGCAAGCTTGTCCTGTTTGGTGGAGATGATATTTAATAAAATAAGTAGAAATCCACTAAAAGTTTTGTTTGGTTATCTTGCAATCCCGAGATAATCGTCTCCATGCTCCAAATCCATTTTAAAGCCATTTTTAAGGCATTTCGCGCATACATGAAATGAACACATTTTTCTCCAAAACTATAACAGATGCAAGCTTGTCCTGTTTGGTGGAGATGATAATTAATAAAATAAGTAGAAATCCACTAAAAGTTTTGTTTGGTTATCTTGCAATCCCGAGATAATCGTCTCCATGCTCCAAATCCATTTTAAAGCCATTTTTAAGGCATTTTGCGCATACATGAAATGAACACATTTTTCTCCAAAACTATAACAGATGCAAGCTTGTCCTGTTTGGTGGAGATGATATTTAATAAAATAAGTAGAAATCCACTAAAAGTTTTGTTTGGTTATCTTGCAATCCCGAGATAATCGTCTCCATGCTCCAAATCCATTTTAAAGCCATTTTTAAGGCATTTCGCGCATACATGAAATGAACACATTTTTCTCCAAAACTATAACAGATGCAAGCTTGTCCTGTTTGGTGGAGATAATATTTAATAAAATAAGTAGAAATCTACTAAAAGTTTCGTTTGTTTATATTGCCATCCTGAGATAATCGTCTCCATGCTCCAAATCCATTTTAAAGCCATTTCAAAGGCATTTTGCGCATACATGAAATGAACACATTTTTCTCCAAAACTATAACACATGCAAGCTTGTCCTGTTTGGTGGAGATGATATTTAATAAAATAAGTAGAAATCCACTAAAAGTTTTGTTTGGTTATCTTGCAATCCCGAGATAATCGTCTCCATGCTCCAAATCCATTTTAAAGCCATTTTTAAGGCATTTCGCGCATACATGAAATGAACACATTTTTCTCCAAAACTATAACAGATGCAAGCTTGTCCTGTTTGGTGGAGATGATATTTAATAAAATAAGTAGAAATCCACTAAAAGTTTTGTTTGGTTATCTTGCAATCCCGAGATAATCGTCTCCATGCTCCAAATCCATTTTAAAGCCATTTCAAAGGCATTTTGCGCATACATGAAATGAACACATTTTTCTCCAAAACTATAACACATGCAAGCTTGTCCTGTTTGGTGGAGATGATATTTAATAAAATAAGTAGAAATCCACTAAAAGTTTTGTTTGGTTATCTTGCAATCCCGAGATAATCGTCTCCATGCTCCAAATCCATTTTAAAGCCATTTTTAAGGCATTTCGCGCATACATGAAATGAACACATTTTTCTCCAAAACTATAACAGATGCAAGCTTGTCCTGTTTGGTGGAGATGATATTTAATAAAATAAGTAGAAATCCACTAAAAGTTTTGTTTGGTTATCTTGCAATCCCGAGATAATCGTCTCCATGCTCCAAATCCATTTTAAAGCCATTTTTAAGGCATTTCGCGCATACATGAAATGAACACATTTTTCTCCAAAACTATAACAGATGCAAGCTTGTCCTGTTTGGTGGAGATGATATTTAATAAAATAAGTAGAAATCCACTAAAAGTTTTGTTTGGTTATCTTGCAATCCCGAGATAATCGTCTCCATGCTCCAAATCCATTTTAAAGCCATTTTTAAGGCATTTCGCGCATACATGAAATGAACACATTTTTCTCCAAAACTATAACAGATGCAAGCTTGTCCTGTTTGGTGGAGATGATATTTAATAAAATAAGTAGAAATCCACTAAAAGTTTTGTTTGGTTATCTTGCAATCCCGAGATAATCGTCTCCATGCTCCAAATCCATTTTAAAGCCATTTCAAAGGCATTTTGCGCATACATGAAATGAACACATTTTTCTCCAAAACTATAACACATGCAAGCTTGTCCTGTTTGGTGGAGATGATATTTAATAAAATAAGTAGAAATCCACTAAAAGTTTTGTTTGGTTATCTTGCAATCCCGAGATAATCGTCTCCATGCTCCAAATCCATTTTAAAGCCATTTTTAAGGCATTTCGCGCATACATGAAATGAACACATTTTTCTCCAAAACTATAACAGATGCAAGCTTGTCCTGTTTGGTGGAGATGATATTTAATAAAATAAGTAGAAATCCACTAAAAGTTTTGTTTGGTTATCTTGCAATCCCGAGATAATCGTCTCCATGCTCCAAATCCATTTTAAAGCCATTTTTAAGGCATTTCGCGCATACATGAAATGAACACATTTTTCTCCAAAACTATAACAGACGCAAGCTTGTCCTGTTTGGTGGAGATGATATTTAATAAAATAAGTAGAAATCCACTAAAAGTTTTGTTTGGTTATCTTGCAATCCCGAGATAATCGTCTCCATGCTCCAAATCCATTTTAAAGCCATTTTTAAGGCATTTCGCGCATACATGAAATGAACACATTTTTCTCCAAAACTATAACACATGCAAGCTTGTCCTGTTTGGTGGAGATGATATTTAATAAAATAAGTAGAAATCCACTAAAAGTTTTGTTTGGTTATCTTGCAATCCCGAGATAATCGTCTCCATGCTCCAAATCCATTTTAAAGCCATTTTTAAGGCATTTCGCGCATACATGAAATGAACACATTTTTCTCCAAAACTATAACAGATGCAAGCTTGTCCTGTTTGGTGGAGATGATATTTAATAAAATAAGTAGAAATCCACTAAAAGTTTTGTTTGGTTATCTTGCAATCCCGAGATAATCGTCTCCATGCTCCAAATCCATTTTAAAGCCATTTTTAAGGCATTTCGCGCATACATGAAATGAACACATTTTTCTCCAAAACTATAACAGATGCAAGCTTGTCCTGTTTGGTGGAGATGATATTTAATAAAATAAGTAGAAATCCACTAAAAGTTTTGTTTGGTTATCTTGCAATCCCGAGATAATCGTCTCCATGCTCCAAATCCATTTTAAAGCCATTTTTAAAGCATTTCGCGCATACATGAAATGAACACATTTTTCTCCAAAACTATAACACATGCAAGCTTGTCCTGTTTGGTGGAGATGATATTTAATAAAATAAGTAGAAATCCACTAAAAGTTTTGTTTGGTTATCTTGCAATCCCGAGATAATCGTCTCCATGCTCCAAATCCATTTTAAAGCCATTTTTAAGGCATTTCGCGCATACATGAAATGAACACATTTTTCTCCAAAACTATAACAGATGCAAGCTTGTCCTGTTTGGTGGAGATGATATTTAATAAAATAAGTAGAAATCCACTAAAAGTTTTGTTTGGTTATCTTGCAATCCCGAGATAATCGTCTCCATGCTCCAAATCCATTTTAAAGCCATTTTTAAGGCATTTCGCGCATACATGAAATGAACACATTTTTCTCCAAAACTATAACAGATGCAAGCTTGTCCTGTTTGGTGGAGATGATATTTAATAAAATAAGTAGAAATCCACTAAAAGTTTTGTTTGGTTATCTTGCAATCCCGAGATAATCGTCTCCATGCTCCAAATCCATTTTAAAGCCATTTCAAAGGCATTTTGCGCATACATGAAATGAACACATTTTTCTCCAAAACTATAACACATGCAAGCTTGTCCTGTTTGGTGGAGATGATATTTAATAAAATAAGTAGAAATCCACTAAAAGTTTTGTTTGGTTATCTTGCAATCCCGAGATAATCGTCTCCATGCTCCAAATCCATTTTAAAGCCATTTTTAAGGCATTTCGCGCATACATGAAATGAACACATTTTTCTCCAAAACTATAACAGATGCAAGCTTGTCCTGTTTGGTGGAGATGATATTTAATAAAATAAGTAGAAATCCACTAAAAGTTTTGTTTGGTTATCTTGCAATCCCGAGATAATCGTCTCCATGCTCCAAATCCATTTTAAAGCCATTTTTAAGGCATTTCGCGCATACATGAAATGAACACATTTTTCTCCAAAACTATAACAGATGCAAGCTTGTCCTGTTTGGTGGAGATGATATTTAATAAAATAAGTAGAAATCCACTAAAAGTTTTGTTTGGTTATCTTACAATCCCGAGATAATCGTCTCCATGCTCCAAATCCATTTTAAAGCCATTTCAAAGGCATTTTGCGCATACATGAAATGAACACATTTTTCTCCAAAACTATAACACATGCAAGCTTGTCCTGTTTGGTGGAGATGATATTTAATAAAATAAGTAGAAATCCACTAAAAGTTTTGTTTGGTTATCTTGCAATCCCGAGATAATCGTCTCCATGCTCCAAATCCATTTTAAAGCCATTTTTAAGGCATTTCGCGCATACATGAAATGAACACATTTTTCTCCAAAACTATAACAGATGCAAGCTTGTCCTGTTTGGTGGAGATGATATTTAATAAAATAAGTAGAAATCCACTAAAAGTTTTGTTTGGTTATCTTGCAATCCCGAGATAATCGTCTCCATGCTCCAAATCCATTTTAAAGCCATTTTTAAGGCATTTCGCGCATACATGAAATGAACACATTTTTCTCCAAAACTATAACAGACGCAAGCTTGTCCTGTTTGGTGGAGATGATATTTAATAAAATAAGTAGAAATCCACTAAAAGTTTTGTTTGGTTATCTTGCAATCCCGAGATAATCGTCTCCATGCTCCAAATCCATTTTAAAGCC
Organism: Anomaloglossus baeobatrachus; assembly: GCF_048569485.1. Classification (NCBI taxonomy): domain Eukaryota; kingdom Metazoa; phylum Chordata; class Amphibia; order Anura; family Aromobatidae; genus Anomaloglossus; species Anomaloglossus baeobatrachus. The sequence continues at coordinate 43,774 of NW_027441883.1, forward strand.
ATTTTTAAGGCATTTCGCGCATACATGAAATGAACACATTTTTCTCCAAAACTATAACACATGCAAGCTTGTCCTGTTTGGTGGAGATGATATTTAATAAAATAAGTAGAAATCCACTAAAAGTTTTGTTTGGTTATCTTGCAATCCCGAGATAATCGTCTCCATGCTCCAAATCCATTTTAAAGCCATTTTTAAGGCATTTCGCGCATACATGAAATGAACACATTTTTCTCCAAAACTATAACAGATGCAAGCTTGTCCTGTTTGGTGGAGATGATATTTAATAAAATAAGTAGAAATCCACTAAAAGTTTTGTTTGGTTATCTTGCAATCCCGAGATAATCGTCTCCATGCTCCAAATCCATTTTAAAGCCATTTTTAAGGCATTTCGCGCATACATGAAATGAACACATTTTTCTCCAAAACTATAACAGATGCAAGCTTGTCCTGTTTGGTGGAGATGATATTTAATAAAATAAGTAGAAATCCACTAAAAGTTTTGTTTGGTTATCTTGCAATCCCGAGATAATCGTCTCCATGCTCCAAATCCATTTTAAAGCCATTTCAAAGGCATTTTGCGCATACATGAAATGAACACATTTTTCTCCAAAACTATAACACATGCAAGCTTGTCCTGTTTGGTGGAGATGATATTTAATAAAATAAGTAGAAATCCACTAAAAGTTTTGTTTGGTTATCTTGCAATCCCGAGATAATCGTCTCCATGCTCCAAATCCATTTTAAAGCCATTTTTAAGGCATTTCGCGCATACATGAAATGAACACATTTTTCTCCAAAACTATAACAGATGCAAGCTTGTCCTGTTTGGTGGAGATGATATTTAATAAAATAAGTAGAAATCCACTAAAAGTTTTGTTTGGTTATCTTGCAATCCCGAGATAATCGTCTCCATGCTCCAAATCCATTTTAAAGCCATTTTTAAGGCATTTCGCGCATACATGAAATGAACACATTTTTCTCCAAAACTATAACAGACGCAAGCTTGTCCTGTTTGGTGGAGATGATATTTAATAAAATAAGTAGAAATCCACTAAAAGTTTTGTTTGGTTATCTTGCAATCCCGAGATAATCGTCTCCATGCTCCAAATCCATTTTAAAGCCATTTTTAAGGCATTTCGCGCATACATGAAATGAACACATTTTTCTCCAAAACTATAACACATGCAAGCTTGTCCTGTTTGGTGGAGATGATATTTAATAAAATAAGTAGAAATCCACTAAAAGTTTTGTTTGGTTATCTTGCAATCCCGAGATAATCGTCTCCATGCTCCAAATCCATTTTAAAGCCATTTTTAAGGCATTTCGCGCATACATGAAATGAACACATTTTTCTCCAAAACTATAACAGATGCAAGCTTGTCCTGTTTGGTGGAGATGATATTTAATAAAATAAGTAGAAATCCACTAAAAGTTTTGTTTGGTTATCTTGCAATCCCGAGATAATCGTCTCCATGCTCCAAATCCATTTTAAAGCCATTTTTAAGGCATTTCGCGCATACATGAAATGAACACATTTTTCTCCAAAACTATAACAGATGCAAGCTTGTCCTGTTTGGTGGAGATGATATTTAATAAAATAAGTAGAAATCCACTAAAAGTTTTGTTTGGTTATCTTGCAATCCCGAGATAATCGTCTCCATGCTCCAAATCCATTTTAAAGCCATTTTTAAAGCATTTCGCGCATACATGAAATGAACACATTTTTCTCCAAAACTATAACACATGCAAGCTTGTCCTGTTTGGTGGAGATGATATTTAATAAAATAAGTAGAAATCCACTAAAAGTTTTGTTTGGTTATCTTGCAATCCCGAGATAATCGTCTCCATGCTCCAAATCCATTTTAAAGCCATTTTTAAGGCATTTCGCGCATACATGAAATGAACACATTTTTCTCCAAAACTATAACAGATGCAAGCTTGTCCTGTTTGGTGGAGATGATATTTAATAAAATAAGTAGAAATCCACTAAAAGTTTTGTTTGGTTATCTTGCAATCCCGAGATAATCGTCTCCATGCTCCAAATCCATTTTAAAGCCATTTTTAAGGCATTTCGCGCATACATGAAATGAACACATTTTTCTCCAAAACTATAACAGATGCAAGCTTGTCCTGTTTGGTGGAGATGATATTTAATAAAATAAGTAGAAATCCACTAAAAGTTTTGTTTGGTTATCTTGCAATCCCGAGATAATCGTCTCCATGCTCCAAATCCATTTTAAAGCCATTTCAAAGGCATTTTGCGCATACATGAAATGAACACATTTTTCTCCAAAACTATAACACATGCAAGCTTGTCCTGTTTGGTGGAGATGATATTTAATAAAATAAGTAGAAATCCACTAAAAGTTTTGTTTGGTTATCTTGCAATCCCGAGATAATCGTCTCCATGCTCCAAATCCATTTTAAAGCCATTTTTAAGGCATTTCGCGCATACATGAAATGAACACATTTTTCTCCAAAACTATAACAGATGCAAGCTTGTCCTGTTTGGTGGAGATGATATTTAATAAAATAAGTAGAAATCCACTAAAAGTTTTGTTTGGTTATCTTGCAATCCCGAGATAATCGTCTCCATGCTCCAAATCCATTTTAAAGCCATTTTTAAGGCATTTCGCGCATACATGAAATGAACACATTTTTCTCCAAAATTATAACAGATGCAAGCTTGTCCTGTTTGGTGGAGATGATATTTAATAAAATAAGTAGAAATCCACTAAAAGTTTTGTTTGGTTATCTTGCAATCCCGAGATAATCGTCTCCATGCTCCAAATCCATTTTAAAGCCATTTCAAAGGCATTTTGCGCATACATGAAATGAACACATTTTTCTCCAAAACTATAACACATGCAAGCTTGTCCTGTTTGGTGGAGATGATATTTAATAAAATAAGTAGAAATCCACTAAACGTTTTGTTTGGTTATCTTGCAATCCCGAGATAATCGTCTCCATGCTCCAAATCCATTTTAAAGCCATTTTTAAGGCATTTCGCGCATACATGAAATGAACACATTTTTCTCCAAAACTATAACAGATGCAAGCTTGTCCTGTTTGGTGGAGATGATATTTAATAAAATAAGTAGAAATCCACTAAAAGTTTTGTTTGGTTATCTTGCAATCCCGAGATAATCGTCTCCATGCTCCAAATCCATTTTAAAGCCATTTTTAAGGCATTTCGCGCATACATGAAATGAACACATTTTTCTCCAAAACTATAACAGACGCAAGCTTGTCCTGTTTGGTGGAGATGATATTTAATAAAATAAGTAGAAATCCACTAAAAGTTTTGTTTGGTTTACTTGCAATCCCGAGATAATCGTCTCCATGCTCCAAATCCATTTTAAAGCCATTTTTAAAGCATTTCGCGCATACATGAAATGAACACATTTTTCTCCAAAACTATAACAGATGCAAGCTTGTCCTGTTTGGTGGAGATGATATTTAATAAAATAAGTAGAAATCCACTAAAAGTTTTGTTTGGTTATCTTGCAATCCCGAGATAATCGTCTCCATGCTCCAAATCCATTTTAAAGCCATTTCAAAGGCATTTTGCGCATACATGAAATGAACACATTTTTCTCCAAAACTATAACACATGCAAGCTTGTCCTGTTTGGTGGAGATGATATTTAATAAAATAAGTAGAAATCCACTAAAAGTTTTGTTTGGTTATCTTGCAATCCCGAGATAATCGTCTCCATGCTCCAAATCCATTTTAAAGCCATTTTTAAGGCATTTCGCGCATACATGAAATGAACACATTTTTCTCCAAAACTATAACAGATGCAAGCTTGTCCTGTTTGGTGGAGATGATATTTAATAAAATAAGTAGAAATCCACTAAAAGTTTTGTTTGGTTATCTTGCAATCCCGAGATAATCGTCTCCATGCTCCAAATCCATTTTAAAGCCATTTTTAAGGCATTTCGCGCATACATGAAATGAACACATTTTTCTCCAAAACTATAACAGATGCAAGCTTGTCCTGTTTGGTGGAGATGATATTTAATAAAATAAGTAGAAATCCACTAAAAGTTTTGTTTGGTTATCTTGCAATCCCGAGATAATCGTCTCCATGCTCCAAATCCATTTTAAAGCCATTTTTAAGGCATTTCGCGCATACATGAAATGAACACATTTTTCTCCAAAACTATAACAGATGCAAGCTTGTCCTGTTTGGTGGAGATGATATTTAATAAAATAAGTAGAAATCCACTAAAAGTTTTGTTTGGTTATCTTGCAATCCCGAGATAATCGTCTCCATGCTCCAAATCCATTTTAAAGCCATTTTTAAGGCATTTCGCGCATACATGAAATGAACACATTTTTCTCCAAAACTATAACAGATGCAAGCTTGTCCTGTTTGGTGGAGATGATATTTAATAAAATAAGTAGAAATCCACTAAAAGTTTTGTTTGGTTATCTTGCAATCCCGAGATAATCGTCTCCATGCTCCAAATCCATTTTAAAGCCATTTTTAAGGCATTTCGCGCATACATGAAATGAACACATTTTTCTCCAAAACTATAACAGATGCAAGCTTGTCCTGTTTGGTGGAGATGATATTTAATAAAATAAGTAGAAATCCACTAAAAGTTTTGTTTGGTTATCTTGCAATCCCGAGATAATCGTCTCCATGCTCCAAATCCATTTTAAAGCCATTTTTAAGGCATTTCGCGCATACATGAAATGAACACATTTTTCTCCAAAACTTTAACAGATGCAAGCTTGTCCTGTTTGGTGGAGATAATATTTAATAAAATAAGTAGAAATCGACTAAAAGTTTCGTTTGTTTATATTGCCATCCTGAGATAATCGTCTCCATGCTCCAAATCCATTTTAAAGCCATTTTTAAGGCATTTCGCGCATACATGAAATGAACACATTTTTCTCCAAAACGATAACAGATGCAAGCTTGTCCTGTTTGGTGGAGATGATATTTAATAAAATAAGTAGAAATCCACTAAAAGTTTTGTTTGGTTATCTTGCAATCCCGAGATAATCGTCTCCATGCTCCAAATCCATTTTAAAGCCATTTTTAAGGCATTTCGCGCATACATGAAATGAACACATTTTTCTCCAAAACTATAACAGATGCAAGCTTAACCTGTTTGGTGGAGATGATATTTAATAAAATAAGTAGAAATCCACTAAAAGTTTTGTTTGGTTATCTTGCAATCCCGAGATAATCGTCTCCATGCTCCAAATCCATTTTAAAGCCATTTTTAAGGCATTTCGCGCATACATGAAATGAACACATTTTTCTCCAAAACTATAACAGATGCAAGCTTGTCCTGTTTGGTGGAGATGATATTTAATAAAATAAGTAGAAATCCACTAAAAGTTTTGTTTGGTTATCTTGCAATCCCGAGATAATCGTCTCCATGCTCCAAATCCATTTTAAAGCCATTTTTAAGGCATTTCGCGCATACATGAAATGAACACATTTTTCTCCAAAACTATAACAGATGCAAGCTTGTCCTGTTTGGTGGAGATGATATTTAATAAAATAAGTAGAAATCCACTAAAAGTTTTGTTTGGTTATATTGCAATCCCGAGATAATCGTCTCCATGCTCCAAATCCATTTTAAAGCCATTTTTAAGGCATTTCGCGCATACATGAAATGAACACATTTTTCTCCAAAACTATAACAGATGCAAGCTTGTCCTGTTTGGTGGAGATGATATTTAATAAAATAAGTAGAAATCCACTAAAAGTTTTGTTTGGTTATCTTGCAATCCCGAGATAATCGTCTCCATGCTCCAAATCCATTTTAAAGCCATTTTTAAGGCATTTCGCGCATACATGAAATGAACACATTTTTCTCCAAAACTATAACAGATGCAAGCTTGTCCTGTTTGGTGGAGATGATATTTAATAAAATAAGTAGAAATCCACTAAAAGTTTTGTTTGGTTATCTTGCAATCCCGAGATAATCGTCTCCATGCTCCAAATCCATTTTAAAGCCATTTTTAAGGCATTTCGCGCATACATGAAATGAACACATTTTTCTCCAAAACTATAACAGATGCAAGCTTGTCCTGTTTGGTGGAGATGATATTTAATAAAATAAGTAGAAATCCACTAAAAGTTTTGTTTGGTTATCTTGCAATCCCGAGATAATCGTCTCCATGCTCCAAATCCATTTTAAAGCCATTTTTAAGGCATTTCGCGCATACATGAAATGAACACATTTTTCTCCAAAACTATAACAGATGCAAGCTTGTCCTGTTTGGTGGAGATGATATTTAATAAAATAAGTAGAAATCCACTAAAAGTTTTGTTTGGTTATCTTGCAATCCCGAGATAATCGTCTCCATGCTCCAAATCCATTTTAAAGCCATTTTTAAGGCATTTCGCGCATACATGAAATGAACACATTTTTCTCCAAAACTATAACAGATGCAAGCTTGTCCTCTTTGGTGGAGATAATATTTAATAAAATAAGTAGAAATCTACTAAAAGTTTCGTTTGTTTATATTGCCATCCTGAGATAATCGTCTCCATGCTCCAAATCCATTTTAAAGCCATTTCAAAGGCATTTTGCGCATACATGAAATGAACACATTTTTCTCCAAAACTATAACACATGCAAGCTTGTCCTGTTTGGTGGAGATGATATTTAATAAAATAAGTAGAAATCCACTAAAAGTTTTGTTTGGTTATCTTGCAATCCCGAGATAATCGTCTCCATGCTCCAAATCCATTTTAAAGCCATTTTTAAGGCATTTCGCGCATACATGAAATGAACACATTTTTCTCCAAAACTATAACAGATGCAAGCTTGTCCTGTTTGGTGGAGATGATATTTAATAAAATAAGTAGAAATCCACTAAAAGTTTTGTTTGGTTATCTTGCAATCCCGAGATAATCGTCTCCATGCTCCAAATCCATTTTAAAGCCATTTTTAAGGCATTTCGCGCATACATGAAATGAACACATTTTTCTCCAAAACTATAACAGATGCAAGCTTGTCCTGTTTGGTGGAGATGATATTTAATAAAATAAGTAGAAATCCACTAAAAGTTTTGTTTGGTTATCTTGCAATCCCGAGATAATCGTCTCCATGCTCCAAATCCATTTTAAAGCCATTTTTAAAGCATTTCGCGCATACATGAAATGAACACATTTTTCTCCAAAACTATAACAGATGCAAGCTTGTCCTGTTTGGTGGAGATGATATTTAATAAAATAAGTAGAAATCCACTAAAAGTTTTGTTTGGTTATCTTGCAATCCCGAGATAATCGTCTCCATGCTCCAAATCCATTTTAAAGCCATTTCAAAGGCATTTTGCGCATACATGAAATGAACACATTTTTCTCCAAAACTATAACACATGCAAGCTTGTCCTGTTTGGTGGAGATGATATTTAATAAAATAAGTAGAAATCCACTAAAAGTTTTGTTTGGTTATCTTGCAATCCCGAGATAATCGTCTCCATGCTCCAAATCCATTTTAAAGCCATTTTTAAGGCATTTCGCGCATACATGAAATGAACACATTTTTCTCCAAAACTATAACAGATGCAAGCTTGTCCTGTTTGGTGGAGATGATATTTATTAAAATAAGTAGAAATCCACTAAAAGTTTTGTTTGGTTATCTTGCAATCCCGAGATAATCGTCTCCATGCTCCAAATCCATTTTAAAGCCATTTTTAAGGCATTTCGCGCATACATGAAATGAACACATTTTTCTCCAAAACTATAACAGATGCAAGCTTGTCCTGTTTGGTGGAGATGATATTTAATAAAATAAGTAGAAATCCACTAAAAGTTTTGTTTGGTTATCTTGCAATCCCGAGATAATCGTCTCCATGCTCCAAATCCATTTTAAAGCCATTTTTAAGGCATTTCGCGCATACATGAAATGAACACATTTTTCTCCAAAACTATAACAGATGCAAGCTTGTCCTGTTTGGTGGAGATGATATTTAATAAAATAAGTAGAAATCCACTAAAAGTTTTGTTTGGTTATATTGCAATCCCGAGATAATCGTCTCCATGCTCCAAATCCATTTTAAAGCCATTTTTAAGGCATTTCGCGCATACATGAAATGAACACATTTTTCTCCAAAACTATAACAGATGCAAGCTTGTCCTGTTTGGTGGAGATGATATTTAATAAAATAAGTAGAAATCCACTAAAAGTTTTGTTTGGTTATCTTGCAATCCCGAGATAATCGTCTCCATGCTCCAAATCCATTTTAAAGCCATTTTTAAGGCATTTCGCGCACACATGAAATGAACACATTTTTCTCCAAAACTATAACAGATGCAAGCTTGTCCTGTTTGGTGGAGATGATATTTAATAAAATAAGTAGAAATCCACTAAAAGTTTTGTTTGGTTATCTTGCAATCCCGAGATAATCGTCTCCATACTCCAAATCCATTTTAAAGCCATTTTTAAGGCATTTCGCGCATACATGAAATGAACACATTTTTCTCCAAAACTATAACAGATGCAAGCTTGTCCTGTTTGGTGGAGATGATATTTAATAAAATAAGTAGAAATCCACTAAAAGTTTTGTTTGGTTATCTTGCAATCCCGAGATAATCGTCTCCATGCTCCAAATCCATTTTAAAGCCATTTTTAAGGCATTTTGCGCGTACATGAAATGAACACATTTTTCTCCAAAACTATAACACATGCAAGCTTGTCCTGTTTGGTGGAGATGATATTTAATAAAATAAGTAGAAATCCACTAAAAGTTTTGTTTGGTTATCTTGCAATCCCGAGATAATCGTCTCCATGCTCCAAATCCATTTTAAAGCCATTTCAAAGGCATTTTGCGCATACATGAAATGAACACATTTTTCTCCAAAACTATAACACATGCAAGCTTGTCCTGTTTGGTGGAGATGATATTTAATAAAATAAGTAGAAATCCACTAAAAGTTTTGTTTGGTTATCTTGCAATCCCGAGATAATCGTCTCCATGCTCCAAATCCATTTTAAAGCCATTTTTAAGGCATTTCGCGCATACATGAAATGAACACATTTTTCTCCAAAACTATAACAGATGCAAGCTTGTCCTGTTTGGTGGAGATGATATTTAATAAAATAAGTAGAAATCCACTAAAAGTTTTGTTTGGTTATCTTGCAATCCCGAGATAATCGTCTCCATGCTCCAAATCCATTTTAAAGCCATTTTAAAGCATTTTGCGCATTCATGAAATGAACACATTTTTCTCCAAAACTATAACAGATGCAAGCTTGTCCTGTTTGGTGGAGATGATATTTAATAAAATAAGTAGAAATCCACTAAAAGTTTTGTTTGGTTATCTTGCAATCCCGAGATAATCGTCTCCATGCTCCAAATCCATTTTAAAGCCATTTCAAAGGCATTTTGCGCATACATGAAATGAACACATTTTTCTCCAAAACTATAACAGATGCAAGCTTGTCCTGTTTGGTGGAGATAATATTTAATAAAATAAGTAGAAATCTACTAAAAGTTTCGTTTGTTTATATTGCCATCCTGAGATAATCGTCTCCATGCTCCAAATCCATTTTAAAGCCATTTCAAAGGCATTTTGCGCATACATGAAATGAACACATTTTTCTCCAAAACTATAACACATGCAAGCTTGTCCTGTTTGGTGGAGATGATATTTAATAAAATAAGTAGAAATCCACTAAAAGTTTTGTTTGGTTATCTTGCAATTCCGAGATAATCGTCTCCATGCTCCAAATCCATTTTAAAGCCATTTTTAAGGCATTTCGCGCATACATGAAATGAACACATTTTTCTCCAAAACTATAACAGATGCAAGCTTGTCCTGTTTGGTGGAGATGATATTTAATAAAATAAGTAGAAATCCACTAAAAGTTTTGTTTGGTTATCTTGCAATCCCGAGATAATCGTCTCCATGCTCCAAATCCATTTTAAAGCCATTTTTAAGGCATTTCGCGCATACATGAAATGAACACATTTTTCTCCAAAACTATAACAGATGCAAGCTTGTCCTGTTTGGTGGAGATAATATTTAATAAAATAAGTAGAAATCTACTAAAAGTTTCGTTTGTTTATATTGCCATCCTGAGATAATCGTCTCCATGCTCCAAATCCATTTTAAAGCCATTTCAAAGGCATTTTGCGCATACATGAAATGAACACATTTTTCTCCAAAACTATAACAGATGCAAGCTTGTCCTGTTTGGTGGAGATGATATTTATTAAAATAAGTAGAAATCCACTAAAAGTTTTGTTTGGTTATCTTGCAATCCCGAGATAATCGTCTCCATGCTCCAAATCCATTTTAAAGCCATTTTTAAGGCATTTCGCGCATACATGAAATGAACACATTTTTCTCCAAAACTATAACAGATGCAAGCTTGTCCTGTTTGGTGGAGATGATATTTAATAAAATAAGTAGAAATCCACTAAAAGTTTTGTTTGGTTATCTTGCAATCCCGAGATAATCGTCTCCATGTTCCAAATCCATTTTAAAGCCATTTTTAAGGCATTTCGCGCATACATGAAATGAACACATTTTTCTCCAAAACTATAACAGATGCAAGCTTGTCCTGTTTGGTGGAGATGATATTTAATAAAATAAGTAGAAATCCACTAAAAGTTTTGTTTGGTTATATTGCAATCCCGAGATAATCGTCTCCATGCTCCAAATCCATTTTAAAGCCATTTTTAAGGCATTTCGCGCATACATGAAATGAACACATTTTTCTCCAAAACTATAACAGAAGCTTGTCCTGTTTGGTGGAGATGATATTTAATAAAATAAGTAGAAATCCACTAAAAGTTTTGTTTGGTTATCTTGCAATCCCGAGATAATCGTCTCCATGCTCCAAATCCATTTTAAAGCCATTTCAAAGGCATTTTGCGCATACATGAAATGAACACATTTTTCTCCAAAACTATAACACATGCAAGCTTGTCCTGTTTGGTGGAGATGATATTTAATAAAATAAGTAGAAATCCACTAAAAGTTTTGTTTGGTTATCTTGCAATCCCGAGATAATCGTCTCCATGCTCCAAATCCATTTTAAAGCCATTTTTAAGGCATTTCGCGCATACATGAAATGAACACATTTTTCTCCAAAACTATAACAGATGCAAGCTTGTCCTGTTTGGTGGAGATGATATTTAATAAAATAAGTAGAAATCCACTAAAAGTTTTGTTTGGTTATCTTGCAATCCCGAGATAATCGTCTCCATGCTCCAAATCCATTTTAAAGCCATTTTTAAGGCATTTCGCGCATACATGAAATGAACACATTTTTCTCCAAAACTATAACAGATGCAAGCTTGTCTTGTTTGGTGGAGATGATATTTAATAAAATAAGTAAAAATCCACTAAAAGTTTTGTTTGGTTATCTTGCAATCCCGAGATAATCGTCTCCATGCTCCAAATCCATTTTAAAGCCATTTTTAAAGCATTTCGCGCATACATGAAATGAACACATTTTTCTCCAAAACTATAACAGATGCAAGCTTGTCCTGTTTGGTGGAGATGATATTTAATAAAATAAGTAGAAATCCACTAAAAGTTTTGTTTGGTTATCTTGCAATCCCGAGATAATCGTCTCCATGCTCCAAATCCATTTTAAAGCCATTTCAAAGGCATTTTGCGCATACATGAAATGAACACATTTTTCTCCAAAACTATAACAGATGCAAGCTTGTCCTGTTTGGTGGAGATAATATTTAATAAAATAAGTAGAAATCTACTAAAAGTTTCGTTTGTTTATATTGCCATCCTGAGATAATCGTCTCCATGCTCCAAATCCATTTTAAAGCCATTTCAAAGGCATTTTGCGCATACATGAAATGAACACATTTTTCTCCAAAACTATAACACATGCAAGCTTGTCCTGTTTGGTGGAGATGATATTTAATAAAATAAGTAGAAATCCACTAAAAGTTTTGTTTGGTTATCTTGCAATTCCGAGATAATCGTCTCCATGCTCCAAATCCATTTTAAAGCCATTTTTAAGGCATTTCGCGCATACATTAAATGAACACATTTTTCTCCAAAACTATAACAGATGCAAGCTTGTCCTGTTTGGTGGAGATGATATTTAATAAAATAAGTAGAAATCCACTAAAAGTTTTGTTTGGTTATCTTGCAATCCCGAGATAATCGTCTCCATGCTCCAAATCCATTTTAAAGCCATTTTTAAGGCATTTCGCGCATACATGAAATGAACACATTTTTCTCCAAAACTATAACAGATGCAAGCTTGTCCTGTTTGGTGGAGATAATATTTAATAAAATAAGTAGAAATCTACTAAAAGTTTCGTTTGTTTATATTGCCATCCTGAGATAATCGTCTCCATGCTCCAAATCCATTTTAAAGCCATTTCAAAGGCATTTTGCGCATACATGAAATGAACACATTTTTCTCCAAAACTATAACAGATGCAAGCTTGTCCTGTTTGGTGGAGATGATATTTATTAAAATAAGTAGAAATCCACTAAAAGTTTTGTTTGGTTATCTTGCAATCCCGAGATAATCGTCTCCATGCTCCAAATCCATTTTAAAGCCATTTTTAAGGCATTTCGCGCATACATGAAATGAACACATTTTTCTCCAAAACTATAACAGATGCAAGCTTGTCCTGTTTGGTGGAGATGATATTTAATAAAATAAGTAGAAATCCACTAAAAGTTTTGTTTGGTTATATTGCAATCCCGAGATAATCGTCTCCATGCTCCAAATCCATTTTAAAGCCATTTTTAAGGCATTTCGCGCATACATGAAATGAACACATTTTTCTCCAAAACTATAACAGAAGCTTGTCCTGTTTGGTGGAGATGATATTTAATAAAATAAGTAGAAATCCACTAAAAGTTTTGTTTGGTTATCTTGCAATCCCGAGATAATCGTCTCCATGCTCCAAATCCATTTTAAAGCCATTTTTAAGGCATTTCGCGCATACATGAAATGAACACATTTTTCTCCAAAACTATAACAGATGCAAGCTTGTCCTGTTTGGTGGAGATGATATTTAATAAAATAAGTAGAAATCCACTAAAAGTTTTGTTTGGTTATCTTGCAATCCCGAGATAATCGTCTCCATGCTCCAAATCCATTTTAAAGCCATTTTTAAGGCATTTCGCGCATACATGAAATGAACACATTTTTCTCCAAAACTATAACAGATGCAAGCTTGTCCTGTTTGGTGGAGATGATTATTTAATAAAATAAGTAGAAATCCACTAAAAGTTTTGTTTGGTTATCTTGCAATCCCGAGATAATCGTCTCCATGCTCCAAATCCATTTTAAAGCCATTTTTAAGGCATTTCGCGCATACATGAAATGAACACATTTTTCTCCAAAACTATAACAGATGCAAGCTTGTCCTGTTTGGTGGAGATAATATTTAATAAAATAAGTAGAAATCTACTAAAAGTTTCGTTTGTTTATATTGCCATCCTGAGATAATCGTCTCCATGCTCCAAATCCATTTTAAAGCCATTTCAAAGGCATTTTGCGCATACATGAAATGAACACATTTTTCTCCAAAACTATAACAGATGCAAGCTTGTCCTGTTTGGTGGAGATGATATTTAATAAAATAAGTAGAAATCCACTAAAAGTTTTGTTTGGTTATATTGCAATCCCGAGATAATCGTCTCCATGCTCCAAATCCATTTTAAAGCCATTTTTAAGGCATTTCGCGCATACATGAAATGAACACATTTTTCTCCAAAACTATAACAGAAGCTTGTCCTGTTTGGTGGAGATGATATTTAATAAAATAAGTAGAAATCCACTAAAAGTTTTGTTTGGTTATCTTGCAATCCCGAGATAATCGTCTCCATGCTCCAAATCCATTTTAAAGCCATTTCAAAGGCATTTTGCGCATACATGAAATGAACACATTTTTCTCCAAAACTATAACACATGCAAGCTTGTCCTGTTTGGTGGAGATGATATTTAATAAAATAAGTAGAAATCCACTAAAAGTTTTGTTTGGTTATCTTGCAATCCCGAGATAATCGTCTCCATGCTCCAAATCCATTTTAAAGCCATTTTTAAGGCATTTCGCGCATACATGAAATGAACACATTTTTCTCCAAAACTATAACAGATGCAAGCTTGTCCTGTTTGGTGGAGATGATATTTAATAAAATAAGTAGAAATCCACTAAAAGTTTTGTTTGGTTATCTTGCAATCCCGAGATAATCGTCTCCATGCTCCAAATCCATTTTAAAGCCATTTTTAAGGCATTTCGCGCATACATGAAATGAACACATTTTTCTCCAAAACTATAACAGATGCAAGCTTGTCCTGTTTGGTGGAGATGATATTTAATAAAATAAGTAAAAATCCACTAAAAGTTTTGTTTGGTTATCTTGCAATCCCGAGATAATCGTCTCCATGCTCCAAATCCATTTTAAAGCCATTTTTAAAGCATTTCGCGCATACATGAAATGAACACATTTTTCTCCAAAACTATAACAGATGCAAGCTTGTCCTGTTTGGTGGAGATGATATTTAATAAAATAAGTAGAAATCCACTAAAAGTTTTGTTTGGTTATCTTGCAATCCCGAGATAATCGTCTCCATGCTCCAAATCCATTTTAAAGCCATTTCAAAGGCATTTTGCGCATACATGAAATGAACACATTTTTCTCCAAAACTATAACAGATGCAAGCTTGTCCTGTTTGGTGGAGATAATATTTAATAAAATAAGTAGAAATCTACTAAAAGTTTCGTTTGTTTATATTGCCATCCTGAGATAATCGTCTCCATGCTCCAAATCCATTTTAAAGCCATTTCAAAGGCATTTTGCGCATACATGAAATGAACACATTTTTCTCCAAAACTATAACACATGCAAGCTTGTCCTGTTTGGTGGAGATGATATTTAATAAAATAAGTAGAAATCCACTAAAAGTTTTGTTTGGTTATCTTGCAATTCCGAGATAATCGTCTCCATGCTCCAAATCCATTTTAAAGCCATTTTTAAGGCATTTCGCGCATACATGAAATGAACACATTTTTCTCCAAAACTATAACAGATGCAAGCTTGTCCTGTTTGGTGGAGATGATATTTAATAAAATAAGTAGAAATCCACTAAAAGTTTTGTTTGGTTATCTTGCAATCCCGAGATAATCGTCTCCATGCTCCAAATCCATTTTAAAGCCATTTTTAAGGCATTTCGCGCATACATGAAATGAACACATTTTTCTCCAAAACTATAACAGATGCAAGCTTGTCCTGTTTGGTGGAGATGATATTTAATAAAATAAGTAGAAATCCACTAAAAGTTTTGTTTGGTTATATTGCAATCCCGAGATAATCGTCTCCATGCTCCAAATCCATTTTAAAGCCATTTTTAAGGCATTTCGCGCATACATGAAATGAACACATTTTTCTCCAAAACTATAACAGATGCAAGCTTGTCCTGTTTGGTGGAGATGATATTTAATAAAATAAGTAGAAATCCACTAAAAGTTTTGTTTGGTTATCTTGCAATCCCGAGATAATCGTCTCCATGCTCCAAATCCATTTTAAAGCCATTTTTAAGGCATTTCGCGCACACATGAAATGAACACATTTTTCTCCAAAACTATAACAGATGCAAGCTTGTCCTGTTTGGTGGAGATGATATTTAATAAAATAAGTAGAAATCCACTAAAAGTTTTGTTTGGTTATCTTGCAATCCCGAGATAATCGTCTCCATACTCCAAATCCATTTTAAAGCCATTTTTAAGGCATTTCGCGCATACATGAAATGAACACATTTTTCTCCAAAACTATAACAGATGCAAGCTTGTCCTGTTTGGTGGAGATGATATTTAATAAAATAAGTAGAAATCCACTAAAAGTTTTGTTTGGTTATCTTGCAATCCCGAGATAATCGTCTCCATGCTCCAAATCCATTTTAAAGCCATTTTTAAGGCATTTCGCGCATACATGAAATGAACACATTTTTCTCCAAAACTATAACACATGCAAGCTTGTCCTGTTTGGTGGAGATGATATTTAATAAAATAAGTAGAAATCCACTAAAAGTTTTGTTTGGTTATCTTGCAATCCCGAGATAATCGTCTCCATGCTCCAAATCCATTTTAAAGCCATTTTTAAGGCATTTCGCGCATACATGAAATGAACACATTTTTCTCCAAAACTATAACAGATGCAAGCTTGTCCTGTTTGGTGGAGATAATATTTAATAAAATAAGTAGAAATCTACTAAAAGTTTCGTTTGTTTATATTGCCATCCTGAGATAATCGTCTCCATGCTCCAAATCCATTTTAAAGCCATTTCAAAGGCATTTTGCGCATACATGAAATGAACACATTTTTCTCCAAAACTATAACACATGCAAGCTTGTCCTGTTTGGTGGAGATGATATTTAATAAAATAAGTAGAAATCCACTAAACGTTTTGTTTGGTTATCTTGCAATCCCGAGATAATCGTCTCCATGCTCCAAATCCATTTTAAAGCCATTTTTAAGGCATTTCGCGCATACATGAAATGAACACATTTTTCTCCAAAACTATAACAGATGCAAGCTTGTCCTGTTTGGTGGAGATGATATTTAATAAAATAAGTAGAAATCCACTAAAAGTTTTGTTTGGTTATCTTGCAATCCCGAGATAATCGTCTCCATGCTCCAAATCCATTTTAAAGCCATTTTTAAGGCATTTCGCGCATACATGAAATGAACACATTTTTCTCCAAAACTATAACAGATGCAAGCTTGTCCTGTTTGGTGGAGATAATATTTAATAAAATAAGTAGAAATCTACTAAAAGTTTCGTTTGTTTATATTGCCATCCTGAGATAATCGTCTCCATGCTCCAAATCCATTTTAAAGCCATTTCAAAGGCATTTTGCGCATACATGAAATGAACACATTTTTCTCCAAAACTATAACACATGCAAGCTTGTCCTGTTTGGTGGAGATGATATTTAATAAAATAAGTAGAAATCCACTAAACGTTTTGTTTGGTTATCTTGCAATCCCGAGATAATCGTCTCCATGCTCCAAATCCATTTTAAAGCCATTTTTAAGGCATTTCGCGCATACATGAAATGAACACATTTTTCTCCAAAACTATAACAGATGCAAGCTTGTCCTGTTTGGTGGAGATGATATTTAATAAAATAAGTAGAAATCCACTAAAAGTTTTGTTTGGTTATCTTGCAATCCCGAGATAATCGTCTCCATGCTCCAAATCCATTTTAAAGCCATTTTTAAGGCATTTCGCGCATACATGAAATGAACACATTTTTCTCCAAAACTATAACAGATGCAAGCTTGTCCTGTTTGGTGGAGATGATATTTAATAAAATAAGTAGAAATCCACTAAAAGTTTTGTTTGGTTATATTGCAATCCCGAGATAATCGTCTCCATGCTCCAAATCCATTTTAAAGCCATTTTTAAGGCATTTCGCGCATACATGAAATGAACACATTTTTCTCCAAAACTATAACAGATGCAAGCTTGTCCTGTTTGGTGGAGATGATATTTAATAAAATAAGTAGAAATCCACTAAAAGTTTTGTTTGGTTATCTTGCAATCCCGAGATAATCGTCTCCATGCTCCAAATCCATTTTAAAGCCATTTTTAAGGCATTTCGCGCACACATGAAATGAACACATTTTTCTCCAAAACTATAACAGATGCAAGCTTGTCCTGTTTGGTGGAGATGATATTTAATAAAATAAGTAGAAATCCACTAAAAGTTTTGTTTGGTTATCTTGCAATCCCGAGATAATCGTCTCCATACTCCAAATCCATTTTAAAGCCATTTTTAAGGCATTTCGCGCATACATGAAATGAACACATTTTTCTCCAAAACTATAACAGATGCAAGCTTGTCCTGTTTGGTGGAGATGATATTTAATAAAATAAGTAGAAATCCACTAAAAGTTTTGTTTGGTTATCTTGCAATCCCGAGATAATCGTCTCCATGCTCCAAATCCATTTTAAAGCCATTTTTAAGGCATTTCGCGCATACATGAAATGAACACATTTTTCTCCAAAACTATAACACATGCAAGCTTGTCCTGTTTGGTGGAGATGATATTTAATAAAATAAGTAGAAATCCACTAAAAGTTTTGTTTGGTTATCTTGCAATCCCGAGATAATCGTCTCCATGCTCCAAATCCATTTTAAAGCCATTTCAAAGGCATTTTGCGCATACATGAAATGAACACATTTTTCTCCAAAACTATAACACATGCAAGCTTGTCCTGTTTGGTGGAGATGATATTTAATAAAATAAGTAGAAATCCACTAAAAGTTTTATTTGGTTATCTTGCAATCCCGAGATAATCGTCTCCATGCTCCAAATCCATTTTAAAGCCATTTTTAAGGCATTTCGCGCATACATGAAATGAACACATTTTTCTCCAAAACTATAACAGATGCAAGCTTGTCCTGTTTGGTGGAGATGATATTTAATAAAATAAGTAGAAATCCACTAAAAGTTTTGTTTGGTTATCTTGCAATCCCGAGATAATCGTCTCCATGCTCCAAATCCATTTTAAAGCCATTTTTAAGGCATTTCGCGCATACATGAAATGAACACATTTTTCTCCAAAACTATAACAGATGCAAGCTTGTCCTGTTTGGTGGAGATGATATTTAATAAAATAAGTAGAAATCCACTAAAAGTTTTGTTTGGTTATCTTGCAATCCCGAGATAATCGTCTCCATGCTCCAAATCCATTTTAAAGCCATTTTTAAGGCATTTCGCGCATACATGAAATGAACACATTTTTCTCCAAAACTATAACAGATGCAAGCTTGTCCTGTTTGGTGGAGATGATATTTAATAAAATAAGTAGAAATCCACTAAAAGTTTTGTTTGGTTATCTTGCAATCCCGAGATAATCGTCTCCATGCTCCAAATCCATTTTAAAGCCATTTTTAAGGCATTTCGCGCATACATGAAATGAACACATTTTTCTCCAAAACTATAACAGATGCAAGCTTGTCCTGTTTGGTGGAGATGATATTTAATAAAATAAGTAGAAATCCACTAAAAGTTTTGTTTGGTTATATTGCAATCCCGAGATAATCGTCTCCATGCTCCAAATCCATTTTAAAGCCATTTTTAAGGCATTTCGCGCATACATGAAATGAACACATTTTTCTCCAAAACTATAACAGATGCAAGCTTGTCCTGTTTGGTGGAGATGATATTTAATAAAATAAGTAGAAATCCACTAAAAGTTTTGTTTGGTTATCTTGCAATCCCGAGATAATCGTCTCCATGCTCCAAATCCATTTTAAAGCCATTTTTAAGGCATTTCGCGCATACATGAAATGAACACATTTTTCTCCAAAACTATAACAGATGCAAGCTTGTCCTGTTTGGTGGAGATAATATTTAATAAAATAAGTAGAAATCTACTAAAAGTTTCGTTTGTTTATATTGCCATCCTGAGATAATCGTCTCCATGCTCCAAATCCATTTTAAAACCATTTCAAAGGCATTTTGCGCATACATGAAATGAACACATTTTTCTCCAAAACTATAACACATGCAAGCTTGTCCTGTTTGGTGGAGATGATATTTAATAAAATAAGTAGAAATCCACTAAAAGTTTTGTTTGGTTATCTTGCAATCCCGAGATAATCGTCTCCATGCTCCAAATCCATTTTAAAGCCATTTTTAAGGCATTTCGCGCATACATGAAATGAACACATTTTTCTCCAAAACGATAACAGATGCAAGCTTGCCCTGTTTGGTGGAGATGATATTTAATAAAATAAGTAGAAATCCACTAAAAGTTTTGTCTGGTTATCTTGCAATCCCGAGATAATCGTCTCCATGCTCCAAATCCATTTTAAAGCCATTTTTAAGGCATTTCGCGCATACATGAAATGAACACATTTTTCTCCAAAACTATAACAGATGCAAGCTTGTCCTGTTTGGTGGAGATGATATTTAATAAAATAAGTAGAAATCCACTAAAAGTTTTGTTTGGTTATCTTGCAATCCCGAGATAATCGTCTCCATGCTCCAAATCCATTTTAAAGCCATTTTTAAGGCATTTCGCGCATACATGAAATGAACACATTTTTCTCCAAAACTATAACAGATGCAAGCTTGTCCTGTTTGGTGGAGATGATATTTAATAAAATAAGTAGAAATCCACTAAAAGTTTTGTTTGGTTATCTTGCAATCCCGAGATAATCGTCTCCATGCTCCAAATCCATTTTAAAGCCATTTTTAAGGCATTTCGCGCATACATGAAATGAACACATTTTTCTCCAAAACTATAACAGATGCAAGCTTGTCCTGTTTGGTGGAGATAATATTTAATAAAATAAGTAGAAATCTACTAAAAGTTTCGTTTGTTTATATTGCCATCCTGAGATAATCGTCTCCATGCTCCAAATCCATTTTAAAGCCATTTCAAAGGCATTTTGCGCATACATGAAATGAACACATTTTTCTCCAAAACTATAACACATGCAAGCTTGTCCTGTTTGGTGGAGATGATATTTAATAAAATAAGTAGAAATCCACTAAAAGTTTTGTTTGGTTATCTTGCAATCCCGAGATAATCGTCTCCATGCTCCAAATCCATTTTAAAGCCATTTTTAAGGCATTTCGCGCATACATGAAATGAACACATTTTTCTCCAAAACTATAACAGATGCAAGCTTGTCCTGTTTGGTGGAGATGATATTTAATAAAATAAGTAGAAATCCACTAAAAGTTTTGTTTGGTTATCTTGCAATCCCGAGATAATCGTCTCCATGCTCCAAATCCATTTTAAAGCCATTTTTAAGGCATTTCGCGCATACATGAAATGAACACATTTTTCTCCAAAACTATAACAGATGCAAGCTTGTCCTGTTTGGTGGAGATGATATTTAATAAAATAAGTAGAAATCCACTAAAAGTTTTGTTTGGTTATCTTGCAATCCCGAGATAATCGTCTCCATGCTCCAAATCCATTTTAAAGCCATTTTTAAGGCATTTCGCGCATACATGAAATGAACACATTTTTCTCCAAAACTATAACAGATGCAAGCTTGTCCTGTTTGGTGGAGATGATATTTAATAAAATAAGTAGAAATCCACTAAAAGTTTTGTTTGGTTATCTTGCAATCCCGAGATAATCGTCTCCATGCTCCAAATCCATTTTAAAGCCATTTTTAAGGCATTTCGCGCATACATGAAATGAACACATTTTTCTCCAAAACTATAACAGATGCAAGCTTGTCCTGTTTGGTGGAGATGATATTTAATAAAATAAGTAGAAATCCACTAAAAGTTTTGTTTGGTTATCTTGCAATCCCGAGATAATCGTCTCCATGCTCCAAATCCATTTTAAAGCCATTTTTAAGGCATTTCGCGCATACATGAAATGAACACATTTTTCTCCAAAACTATAACAGATGCAAGCTTGTCCTGTTTGGTGGAGATAATATTTAATAAAATAAGTAGAAATCTACTAAAAGTTTCGTTTGTTTATATTGCCATCCTGAGATAATCGTCTCCATGCTCCAAATCCATTTTAAAGCCATTTCAAAGGCATTTTGCGCATACATGAAATGAACACATTTTTCTCCAAAACTATAACACATGCAAGCTTGTCCTGTTTGGTGGAGATGATATTTAATAAAATAAGTAGAAATCCACTAAAAGTTTTGTTTGGTTATCTTGCAATCCCGAGATAATCGTCTCCATGCTCCAAATCCATTTAAAGCCATTTTAAGGCATTTCGCGCATACATGAAATGAACACATTTTTCTCCAAAACTATAACAGATGCAAGCTTGTCCTGTTTGGTGGAGATGATATTTAATAAAATAAGTAGAAATCCACTAAAAGTTTTGTTTGGTTATCTTGCAATCCCGAGATAATCGTCTCCATGCTCCAAATCCATTTTAAAGCCATTTTTAAGGCATTTCGCGCATACATGAAATGAACACATTTTTCTCCAAAACTAAAACAGATGCAAGCTTGTCCTGTTTGGTGGAGATGATATTTAATAAAATAAGTAGAAATCCACTAAAAGTTTTGTTTGGTTATATTGCAATCCCGAGATAATTGTCTCCATGCTCCAAATCCATTTTAAAGCCATTTTTAAGGCATTTCGCGCATACATGAAATGAACACATTTTTCTCCAAAACTATAACAGATGCAAGCTTGTCCTGTTTGGTGGAGATGATATTTAATAAAATAAGTAGAAATCCACTAAAAGTTTTGTTTGGTTATCTTGCAATCCCGAGATAATCGTCTCCATGCTCCAAATCCATTTTAAAGCCATTTTTAAGGCATTTCGCGCATACATGAAATGAACACATTTTTCTCCAAAACTATAACAGATGCAAGCTTGTCCTGTTTGGTGGAGATGATATTTAATAAAATAAGTAGAAATCCACTAAAAGTTTTGTTTGGTTATCTTGCAATCCCGAGATAATCGTCTCCATGCTCCAAATCCATTTTAAAGCCATTTTTAAGGCATTTCGCGCATACATGAAATGAACACATTTTTCTCCAAAACTATAACAGATGCAAGCTTGTCCTGTTTGGTGGAGATGATATTTAATAAAATAAGTAGAAATCCACTAAAAGTTTTGTTTGGTTATCTTGCAATCCCGAGATAATCGTCTCCATGCTCCAAATCCATTTTAAACCATTTTTAAGGCATTTCGCGCATACATGAAATGAACACATTTTTCTCCAAAACTATAACAGATGCAAGCTTGTCCTGTTTGGTGGAGATGATATTTAATAAAATAAGTAGAAATCCACTAAACGTTTTGTTTGGTTATCTTGCAATCCCGAGATAATCGTCTCCATGCTCCAAATCCATTTTAAAGCCATTTTTAAGGCATTTCGCGCATACATGAAATGAACACATTTTTCTCCAAAACTATAACAGATGCAAGCTTGTCCTGTTTGGTGGAGATGATATTTAATAAAATAAGTAGAAATCCACTAAAAGTTTTGTTTGGTTATCTTGCAATCCCGAGATAATCGTCTCCATGCTCCAAATCCATTTTAAAGCCATTTTTAAGGCATTTCGCGCATACATGAAATGAACACATTTTTCTCCAAAACTATAACAGATGCAAGCTTGTCCTGTTTGGTGGAGATGATATTTAATAAATTAAGTAGAAATCCACTAAACGTTTTGTTTGGTTATCTTGCAATCCCGAGATAATCGTCTCCATGCTCCAAATCCATTTTAAAGCCATTTTTAAGGCATTTCGCGCATACATGAAATGAACACATTTTTCTCCAAAACTATAACAGATGCAAGCTTGTCCTGTTTGGTGGAGATGATATTTAATAAAATAAGTAGAAATCCACTAAAAGTTTTGTTTGGTTATCTTGCAATCCCGAGATAATCGTCTCCATGCTCCAAATCCATTTTAAAGCCATTTTTAAGGCATTTCGCGCATACATGAAATGAACACATTTTTCTCCAAAACTATAACAGATGCAAGCTTGTCCTGTTTGGTGGAGATAATATTTAATAAAATAAGTAGAAATCTACTAAAAGTTTCGTTTGTTTATATTGCCATCCTGAGATAATCGTCTCCATGCTCCAAATCCATTTTAAAGCCATTTCAAAGGCATTTTGCGCATACATGAAATGAACACATTTTTCTCCAAAACTATAACACATGCAAGCTTGTCCTGTTTGGTGGAGATGATATTTAATAAAATAAGTAGAAATCCACTAAAAGTTTTGTTTGGTTATCTTGCAATCCCGAGATAATCGTCTCCATGCTCCAAATCCATTTTAAAGCCATTTTTAAGGCATTTCGCGCATACATGAAATGAACACATTTTTCTCCAAAACTATAACAGATGCAAGCTTGTCCTGTTTGGTGGAGATGATATTTAATAAAATAAGTAGAAATCCACTAAAAGTTTTGTTTGGTTATCTTGCAATCCCGAGATAATCGTCTCCATGCTCCAAATCCATTTTAAAGCCATTTTTAAGGCATTTCGCGCATACATGAAATGAACACATTTTTCTCCAAAACTATAACAGATGCAAGCTTGTCCTGTTTGGTGGAGATAATATTTAATAAAATAAGTAGAAATCTACTAAAAGTTTCGTTTGTTTATATTGCCATCCTGAGATAATCGTCTCCATGCTCCAAATCCATTTTAAAGCCATTTCAAAGGCATTTTGCGCATACATGAAATGAACACATTTTTCTCCAAAACTATAACAGATGCAAGCTTGTCCTGTTTGGTGGAGATGATATTTATTAAAATAAGTAGAAATCCACTAAAAGTTTTGTTTGGTTATCTTGCAATCCCGAGATAATCGTCTCCATGCTCCAAATCCATTTTAAAGCCATTTTTAAGGCATTTCGCGCATACATGAAATGAACACATTTTTCTCCAAAACTATAACAGATGCAAGCTTGTCCTGTTTGGTGGAGATGATATTTAATAAAATAAGTAGAAATCCACTAAAAGTTTTGTTTGGTTATCTTGCAATCCCGAGATAATCGTCTCCATGCTCCAAATCCATTTTAAAGCCATTTTTAAGGCATTTCGCGCATACATGAAATGAACACATTTTTCTCCAAAACTATAACAGATGCAAGCTTGTCCTGTTTGGTGGAGATGATATTTAATAAAATAAGTAGAAATCCACTAAAAGTTTTGTTTGGTTATATTGCAATCCCGAGATAATCGTCTCCATGCTCCAAATCCATTTTAAAGCCATTTTTAAGGCATTTCGCGCATACATGAAATGAACACATTTTTCTCCAAAACTATAACAGATGCAAGCTTGTCCTGTTTGGTGGAGATGATATTTAATAAAATAAGTAGAAATCCACTAAAAGTTTTGTTTGGTTATCTTGCAATCCCGAGATAATCGTCTCCATGCTCCAAATCCATTTTAAAGCCATTTTTAAGGCATTTCGCGCATACATGAAATGAACACATTTTTCTCCAAAACTATAACAGATGCAAGCTTGTCCTGTTTGGTGGAGATGATATTTAATAAAATAAGTAGAAATCCACTAAAAGTTTTGTTTGGTTATCTTGCAATCCCGAGATAATCGTCTCCATACTCCAAATCCATTTTAAAGCCATTTTTAAGGCATTTCGCGCATACATGAAATGAACACATTTTTCTCCAAAACTATAACAGATGCAAGCTTGTCCTGTTTGGTGGAGATGATATTTAATAAAATAAGTAGAAATCCACTAAAAGTTTTGTTTGGTTATCTTGCAATCCCGAGATAATCGTCTCCATGCTCCAAATCCATTTTAAAGCCTTTTTTAAGGCATTTCGCGCATACATGAAATGAACACATTTTTCTCCAAAACTATAACAGATGCAAGCTTGTCCTGTTTGGTGGAGATGATATTTAATAAAATAAGTAGAAATCCACTAAAAGTTTTGTTTGGTTATCTTGCAATCCCGAGATAATCGTCTCCATGCTCCAAATCCATTTTAAAGCCATTTTTAAGGCATTTCGCGCATACATGAAATGAACACATTTTTCTCCAAAACTATAACAGATGCAAGCTTGTCCTGTTTGGTGGAGATAATATTTAATAAAATAAGTAGAAATCTACTAAAAGTTTCGTTTGTTTATATTGCCATCCTGAGATAATCGTCTCCATGCTCCAAATCCATTTTAAAGCCATTTCAAAGGCATTTTGCGCATACATGAAATGAACACTTTTTTCTCCAAAACTATAACACATGCAAGCTTGTCCTGTTTGGTGGAGATGATAATTAATAAAATAAGTAGAAATCCACTAAAAGTTTTGTTTGGTTATCTTGCAATCCCGAGATAATCGTCTCCATGCTCCAAATCCATTTTAAAGCCATTTTTAAGGCATTTCGCGCATTCATGAAATGAACACATTTTTCTCCAAAACTATAACAGATGCAAGCTTGTCCTGTTTGGTGGAGATGATATTTAATAAAATAAGTAGAAATCCACTAAAAGTTTTGTTTGGTTATCTTGCAATCCCGAGATAATCGTCTCCATGCTCCAAATCCATTTTAAAGCCATTTTTAAGGCATTTCGCGCATACATGAAATGAACACATTTTTCTCCAAAACTATAACAGATGCAAGCTTGTCCTGTTTGGTGGAGATGATATTTAATAAAATAAGTAGAAATCCACTAAAAGTTTTGTTTGGTTATCTTGCAATCCCGAGATAATCGTCTCCATGCTCCAAATCCATTTTAAAGCCATTTTTAAAGCATTTCGCGCATACATGAAATGAACACATTTTTCTCCAAAACTATAACAGATGCAAGCTTGTCCTGTTTGGTGGAGATGATATTTAATAAAATAAGTAGAAATCCACTAAAAGTTTTGTTTGGTTATCTTGCAATCCCGAGATAATCGTCTCCATGCTCCAAATCCATTTTAAAGCCATTTCAAAGGCATTTTGCGCATACATGAAATGAACACATTTTTCTCCAAAACTATAACAGATGCAAGCTTGTCCTGTTTGGTGGAGATAATATTTAATAAAATAAGTAGAAATCTACTAAAAGTTTCGTTTGTTTATATTGCCATCCTGAGATAATCGTCTCCATGCTCCAAATCCATTTTAAAGCCATTTCAAAGGCATTTTGCGCATACATGAAATGAACACATTTTTCTCCAAAACTATAACACATGCAAGCTTGTCCTGTTTGGTGGAGATGATATTTAATAAAATAAGTAGAAATCCACTAAAAGTTTTGTTTGGTTATCTTGCAATTCCGAGATAATCGTCTCCATGCTCCAAATCCATTTTAAAGCCATTTTTAAGGCATTTCGCGCATACATGAAATGAACACATTTTTCTCCAAAACTATAACAGATGCAAGCTTGTCCTGTTTGGTGGAGATGATATTTAATAAAATAAGTAGAAATCCACTAAAAGTTTTGTTTGGTTATCTTGCAATCCCGAGATAATCGTCTCCATGCTCCAAATCCATTTTAAAGCCATTTTTAAGGCATTTCGCGCATACATGAAATGAACACATTTTTCTCCAAAACTATAACAGATGCAAGCTTGTCCTGTTTGGTGGAGATAATATTTAATAAAATAAGTAGAAATCTACTAAAAGTTTCGTTTGTTTATATTGCCATCCTGAGATAATCGTCTCCATGCTCCAAATCCATTTTAAAGCCATTTCAAAGGCATTTTGCGCATACATGAAATGAACACATTTTTCTCCAAAACTATAACAGATGCAAGCTTGTCCTGTTTGGTGGAGATGATATTTATTAAAATAAGTAGAAATCCACTAAAAGTTTTGTTTGGTTATCTTGCAATCCCGAGATAATCGTCTCCATGCTCCAAATCCATTTTAAAGCCATTTTTAAGGCATTTCGCGCATACATGAAATGAACACATTTTTCTCCAAAACTATAACAGATGCAAGCTTGTCCTGTTTGGTGGAGATGATATTTAATAAAATAAGTAGAAATCCACTAAAAGTTTTGTTTGGTTATCTTGCTATCCCGAGATAATCGTCTCCATGCTCCAAATCCATTTTAAAGCCATTTTTAAGGCATTTCGCGCATACATGAAATGAACACATTTTTCTCCAAAACTATAACAGATGCAAGCTTGTCCTGTTTGGTGGAGATGATATTTAATAAAATAAGTAGAAATCCACTAAAAGTTTTGTTTGGTTATCTTGCAATCCCGAGATAATCGTCTCCATGCTCCAAATCCATTTTAAAGCCATTTTTAAGGCATTTCGCGCATACATGAAATGAACACATTTTTCTCCAAAACTATAACAGATGCAAGCTTGTCCTGTTTGGTGGAGATGATATTTAATAAAATAAGTAGAAATCCACTAAAAGTTTTGTTTGGTTATCTTGCAATCCCGAGATAATCGTCTCCATGCTCCAAATCCATTTTAAAGCCATTTTTAAGGCATTTCGCGCATACATGAAATGAACACATTTTTCTCCAAAACTATAACAGATGCAAGCTTGTCCTGTTTGGTGGAGATGATATTTAATAAAATAAGTAGAAATCCACTAAAAGTTTTGTTTGGTTATCTTGCAATCCCGAGATAATCGTCTCCATACTCCAAATCCATTTTAAAGCCATTTTTAAGGCATTTCGCGCATACATGAAATGAACACATTTTTCTCCAAAACTATAACAGATGCAAGCTTGTCCTGTTTGGTGGAGATGATATTTAATAAAATAAGTAGAAATCCACTAAAAGTTTTGTTTGGTTATCTTGCAATCCCGAGATAATCGTCTCCATGCTCCAAATCCATTTTAAAGCCATTTTTAAGGCATTTCGCGCATACATGAAATGAACACATTTTTCTCCAAAACTATAACAGATGCAAGCTTGTCCTGTTTGGTGGAGATGATATTTAATAAAATAAGTAGAAATCCACTAAAAGTTTTGTTTGGTTATCTTGCAATCCCGAGATAATCGTCTCCATGCTCCAAATCCATTTTAAAGCCATTTTTAAGGCATTTCGCGCATACATGAAATGAACACATTTTTCTCCAAAACTATAACAGATGCAAGCTTGTCCTGTTTGGTGGAGATAATATTTAATAAAATAAGTAGAAATCTACTAAAAGTTTCGTTTGTTTATATTGCCATCCTGAGATAATCGTCTCCATGCTCCAAATCCATTTTAAAGCCATTTCAAAGGCATTTTGCGCATACATGAAATGAACACATTTTTCTCCAAAACTATAACACATGCAAGCTTGTCCTGTTTGGTGGAGATGATATTTAATAAAATAAGTAGAAATCCACTAAAAGTTTTGTTTGGTTATCTTGCAATCCCGAGATAATCGTCTCCATGCTCCAAATCCATTTTAAAGCCATTTCAAAGGCATTTTGCGCATACATGAAATGAACACATTTTTCTCCAAAACTATAACAGATGCAAGCTTGTCCTGTTTGGTGGAGATAATATTTAATAAAATAAGTAGAAATCTACTAAAAGTTTCGTTTGTTTATATTGCCATCCTGAGATAATCGTCTCCATGCTCCAAATCCATTTTAAAGCCATTTCAAAGGCATTTTGCGCATACATGAAATGAACACATTTTTCTCCAAAACTATAACACATGCAAGCTTGTCCTGTTTGGTGGAGATGATATTTAATAAAATAAGTAGAAATCCACTAAAAGTTTTGTTTGGTTATCTTGCAATCCCGAGATAATCGTCTCCATGCTCCAAATCCATTTTAAAGCCATTTCAAAGGCATTTTGCGCATACATGAAATGAACACATTTTTCTCCAAAACTATAACAGATGCAAGCTTGTCCTGTTTGGTGGAGATAATATTTAATAAAATAAGTAGAAATCTACTAAAAGTTTCGTTTGTTTATATTGCCATCCTGAGATAATCGTCTCCATGCTCCAAATCCATTTTAAAGCCATTTCAAAGGCATTTTGCGCATACATGAAATGAACACATTTTTCTCCAAAACTATAACACATGCAAGCTTGTCCTGTTTGGTGGAGATGATATTTAATAAAATAAGTAGAAATCCACTAAAAGTTTTGTTTGGTTATCTTGCAATTCCGAGATAATCGTCTCCATGCTCCAAATCCATTTTAAAGCCATTTTTAAGGCATTTCGCGCATACATGAAATGAACACATTTTTCTCCAAAACTATAACAGATGCAAGCTTGTCCTGTTTGGTGGAGATGATATTTAATAAAATAAGTAGAAATCCACTAAAAGTTTTGTTTGGTTATCTTGCAATCCCGAGATAATCGTCTCCATACTCCAAATCCATTTTAAAGCCATTTTTAAGGCATTTCGCGCATACATGAAATGAACACATTTTTCTCCAAAACTATAACAGATGCAAGCTTGTCCTGTTTGGTGGAGATGATATTTAATAAAATAAGTAGAAATCCACTAAAAGTTTTGTTTGGTTATCTTGCAATCCCGAGATAATCGTCTCCATGCTCCAAATCCATTTTAAAGCCTTTTTTAAGGCATTTCGCGCATACATGAAATGAACACATTTTTCTCCAAAACTATAACAGATGCAAGCTTGTCCTGTTTGGTGGAGATGATATTTAATAAAATAAGTAGAAATCCACTAAAAGTTTTGTTTGGTTATCTTGCAATCCCGAGATAATCGTCTCCATGCTCCAAATCCATTTTAAAGCCATTTTTAAGGCATTTCGCGCATACATGAAATGAACACATTTTTCTCCAAAACTATAACAGATGCAAGCTTGTCCTGTTTGGTGGAGATAATATTTAATAAAATAAGTAGAAATCTACTAAAAGTTTCGTTTGTTTATATTGCCATCCTGAGATAATCGTCTCCATGCTCCAAATCCATTTTAAAGCCATTTCAAAGGCATTTTGCGCATACATGAAATGAACACTTTTTTCTCCAAAACTATAACACATGCAAGCTTGTCCTGTTTGGTGGAGATGATAATTAATAAAATAAGTAGAAATCCACTAAAAGTTTTGTTTGGTTATCTTGCAATCCCGAGATAATCGTCTCCATGCTCCAAATCCATTTTAAAGCCATTTTTAAGGCATTTCGCGCATACATGAAATGAACACATTTTTCTCCAAAACTATAACAGATGCAAGCTTGTCCTGTTTGGTGGAGATGATATTTAATAAAATAAGTAGAAATCCACTAAAAGTTTTGTTTGGTTATCTTGCAATCCCGAGATAATCGTCTCCATGCTCCAAATCCATTTTAAAGCCATTTTTAAAGCATTTCGCGCATACATGAAATGAACACATTTTTCTCCAAAACTATAACAGATGCAAGCTTGTCCTGTTTGGTGGAGATGATATTTAATAAAATAAGTAGAAATCCACTAAAAGTTTTGTTTGGTTATCTTGCAATCCCGAGATAATCGTCTCCATGCTCCAAATCCATTTTAAAGCCATTTCAAAGGCATTTTGCGCATACATGAAATGAACACATTTTTCTCCAAAACTATAAAAGATGCAAGCTTGTCCTGTTTGGTGGAGATAATATTTAATAAAATAAGTAGAAATCTACTAAAAGTTTCGTTTGTTTATATTGCCATCCTGAGATAATCGTCTCCATGCTCCAAATCCATTTTAAAGCCATTTCAAAGGCATTTTGCGCATACATGAAATGAACACATTTTTCTCCAAAACTATAACACATGCAAGCTTGTCCTGTTTGGTGGAGATGATATTTAATAAAATAAGTAGAAATCCACTAAAAGTTTTGTTTGGTTATCTTGCAATTCCGAGATAATCGTCTCCATGCTCCAAATCCATTTTAAAGCCATTTTTAAGGCATTTCGCGCATACATGAAATGAACACATTTTTCTCCAAAACTATAACAGATGCAAGCTTGTCCTGTTTGGTGGAGATGATATTTAATAAAATAAGTAGAAATCCACTAAAAGTTTTGTTTGGTTATCTTGCAATCCCGAGATAATCGTCTCCATGCTCCAAATCCATTTTAAAGCCATTTTTAAGGCATTTCGCGCATACATGAAATGAACACATTTTTCTCCAAAACTATAACAGATGCAAGCTTGTCCTGTTTGGTGGAGATAATATTTAATAAAATAAGTAGAAATCTACTAAAAGTTTCGTTTGTTTATATTGCCATCCTGAGATAATCGTCTCCATGCTCCAAATCCATTTTAAAGCCATTTCAAAGGCATTTTGCGCATACATGAAATGAACACATTTTTCTCCAAAACTATAACAGATGCAAGCTTGTCCTGTTTGGTGGAGATGATATTTATTAAAATAAGTAGAAATCCACTAAAAGTTTTGTTTGGTTATCTTGCAATCCCGAGATAATCGTCTCCATGCTCCAAATCCATTTTAAAGCCATTTTTAAGGCATTTCGCGCATACATGAAATGAACACATTTTTCTCCAAAACTATAACAGATGCAAGCTTGTCCTGTTTGGTGGAGATGATATTTAATAAAATAAGTAGAAATCCACTAAAAGTTTTGTTTGGTTATCTTGCTATCCCGAGATAATCGTCTCCATGCTCCAAATCCATTTTAAAGCCATTTTTAAGGCATTTCGCGCATACATGAAATGAACACATTTTTCTCCAAAACTATAACAGATGCAAGCTTGTCCTGTTTGGTGGAGATGATATTTAATAAAATAAGTAGAAATCCACTAAAAGTTTTGTTTGGTTATATTGCAATCCCGAGATAATCGTCTCCATGCTCCAAATCCATTTTAAAGCCATTTTTAAGGCATTTCGCGCATACATGAAATGAACACATTTTTCTCCAAAACTATAACAGATGCAAGCTTGTCCTGTTTGGTGGAGATGATATTTAATAAAATAAGTAGAAATCCACTAAAAGTTTTGTTTGGTTATCTTGCAATCCCGAGATAATCGTCTCCATGCTCCAAATCCATTTTAAAGCCATTTTTAAGGCATTTCGCGCATACATGAAATGAACACATTTTTCTCCAAAACTATAACAGATGCAAGCTTGTCCTGTTTGGTGGAGATGATATTTAATAAAATAAGTAGAAATCCACTAAAAGTTTTGTTTGGTTATCTTGCAATCCCGAGATAATCGTCTCCATACTCCAAATCCATTTTAAAGCCATTTTTAAGGCATTTCGCGCATACATGAAATGAACACATTTTTCTCCAAAACTATAACAGATGCAAGCTTGTCCTGTTTGGTGGAGATGATATTTAATAAAATAAGTAGAAATCCACTAAAAGTTTTGTTTGGTTATCTTGCAATCCCGAGATAATCGTCTCCATGCTCCAAATCCATTTTAAAGCCATTTTTAAGGCATTTCGCGCATACATGAAATGAACACATTTTTCTCCAAAACTATAACAGATGCAAGCTTGTCCTGTTTGGTGGAGATGATATTTAATAAAATAAGTAGAAATCCACTAAAAGTTTTGTTTGGTTATCTTGCAATCCCGAGATAATCGTCTCCATGCTCCAAATCCATTTTAAAGCCATTTTTAAGGCATTTCGCGCATACATGAAATGAACACATTTTTCTCCAAAACTATAACAGATGCAAGCTTGTCCTGTTTGGTGGAGATAATATTTAATAAAATAAGTAGAAATCTACTAAAAGTTTCGTTTGTTTATATTGCCATCCTGAGATAATCGTCTCCATGCTCCAAATCCATTTTAAAGCCATTTCAAAGGCATTTTGCGCATACATGAAATGAACACATTTTTCTCCAAAACTATAACACATGCAAGCTTGTCCTGTTTGGTGGAGATGATATTTAATAAAATAAGTAGAAATCCACTAAAAGTTTTGTTTGGTTATCTTGCAATCCCGAGATAATCGTCTCCATGCTCCAAATCCATTTTAAAGCCATTTCAAAGGCATTTTGCGCATACATGAAATGAACACATTTTTCTCCAAAACTATAACAGATGCAAGCTTGTCCTGTTTGGTGGAGATAATATTTAATAAAATAAGTAGAAATCTACTAAAAGTTTCGTTTGTTTATATTGCCATCCTGAGATAATCGTCTCCATGCTCCAAATCCATTTTAAAGCCATTTCAAAGGCATTTTGCGCATACATGAAATGAACACATTTTTCTCCAAAACTATAACACATGCAAGCTTGTCCTGTTTGGTGGAGATGATATTTAATAAAATAAGTAGAAATCCACTAAAAGTTTTGTTTGGTTATCTTGCAATTCCGAGATAATCGTCTCCATGCTCCAAATCCATTTTAAAGCCATTTTTAAGGCATTTCGCGCATACATGAAATGAACACATTTTTCTCCAAAACTATAACAGATGCAAGCTTGTCCTGTTTGGTGGAGATGATATTTAATAAAATAAGTAGAAATCCACTAAAAGTTTTGTTTGGTTATCTTGCAATCCCGAGATAATCGTCTCCATGCTCCAAATCCATTTTAAAGCCATTTTTAAGGCATTTCGCGCATACATGAAATGAACACATTTTTCTCCAAAACTATAACAGATGCAAGCTTGTCCTGTTTTGTGGAGATAATATTTAATAAAATAAGTAGAAATCTACTAAAAGTTTCGTTTGTTTATATTGCCATCCTGAGATAATCGTCTCCATGCTCCAAATCCATTTTAAAGCCATTTCAAAGGCATTTTGCGCATACATGAAATGAACACATTTTTCTCCAAAACTATAACAGATGCAAGCTTGTCCTGTTTGGTGGAGATGATATTTATTAAAATAAGTAGAAATCCACTAAAAGTTTTGTTTGGTTATCTTGCAATCCCGAGATAATCGTCTCCATGCTCCAAATCCATTTTAAAGCCATTTTTAAGGCATTTCGCGCATACATGAAATGAACACATTTTTCTCCAAAACTATAACAGATGCAAGCTTGTCCTGTTTGGTGGAGATGATATTTAATAAAATAAGTAGAAATCCACTAAAAGTTTTGTTTGGTTATCTTGCTATCCCGAGATAATCGTCTCCATGCTCCAAATCCATTTTAAAGCCATTTTTAAGGCATTTCGCGCATACATGAAATGAACACATTTTTCTCCAAAACTATAACAGATGCAAGCTTGTCCTGTTTGGTGGAGATGATATTTAATAAAATAAGTAGAAATCCACTAAAAGTTTTGTTTGGTTATATTGCAATCCCGAGATAATCGTCTCCATGCTCCAAATCCATTTTAAAGCCATTTTTAAGGCATTTCGCGCATACATGAAATGAACACATTTTTCTCCAAAACTATAACAGATGCAAGCTTGTCCTGTTTGGTGGAGATGATATTTAATAAAATAAGTAGAAATCCACTAAAAGTTTTGTTTGGTTATCTTGCAATCCCGAGATAATCGTCTCCATGCTCCAAATCCATTTTAAAGCCATTTTTAAGGCATTTCGCGCATACATGAAATGAACACATTTTTCTCCAAAACTATAACAGATGCAAGCTTGTCCTGTTTGGTGGAGATGATATTTAATAAAATAAGTAGAAATCCACTAAAAGTTTTGTTTGGTTATCTTGCAATCCCGAGATAATCGTCTCCATGCTCCAAATCCATTTTAAAGCCATTTTTAAGGCATTTCGCGCATACATGAAATGAACACATTTTTCTCCAAAACTATAACAGATGCAAGCTTGTCCTGTTTGGTGGAGATAATATTTAATAAAATAAGTAGAAATCTACTAAAAGTTTCGTTTGTTTATATTGCCATCCTGAGATAATCGTCTCCATGCTCCAAATCCATTTTAAAGCCATTTCAAAGGCATTTTGCGCATACATGAAATGAACACATTTTTCTCCAAAACTATAACACATGCAAGCTTGTCCTGTTTGGTGGAGATGATATTTAATAAAATAAGTAGAAATCCACTAAAAGTTTTGTTTGGTTATCTTGCAATCCCGAGATAATCGTCTCCATGCTCCAAATCCATTTTAAAGCCATTTTTAAGGCATTTCGCGCATACATGAAATGAACACATTTTTCTCCAAAACTATAACAGATGCAAGCTTGTCCTGTTTGGTGGAGATGATATTTAATAAAATAAGTAGAAATCCACTAAAAGTTTTGTTTGGTTATCTTGCAATCCCGAGATAATCGTCTCCATGCTCCAAATCCATTTGAAAGCCATTTTTAAGGCATTTCGCGCATACATGAAATGAACACATTTTTCTCCAAAACTATAACAGATGCAAGCTTGTCCTGTTTGGTGGAGATGATATTTAATAAAATAAGTAGAAATCCACTAAAAGTTTTGTTTGGTTATCTTGCAATCCCGAGATAATCGTCTCCATGCTCCAAATCCATTTTAAAGCCATTTTTAAAGCATTTCGCGCATACATGAAATGAACACATTTTTCTCCAAAACTATAACAGATGCAAGCTTGTCCTGTTTGGTGGAGATGATATTTAATAAAATAAGTAGAAATCCACTAAAAGTTTTGTTTGGTTATCTTGCAATCCCGAGATAATCGTCTCCATGCTCCAAATCCATTTTAAAGCCATTTCAAAGGCATTTTGCGCATACATGAAATGAACACATTTTTCTCCAAAACTATAACAGATGCAAGCTTGTCCTGTTTGGTGGAGATAATATTTAATAAAATAAGTAGAAATCTACTAAAAGTTTCGTTTGTTTATATTGCCATCCTGAGATAATCGTCTCCATGCTCCAAATCCATTTTAAAGCCATTTCAAAGGCATTTTGCGCATACATGAAATGAACACATTTTTCTCCAAAACTATAACACATGCAAGCTTGTCCTGTTTGGTGGAGATGATATTTAATAAAATAAGTAGAAATCCACTAAAAGTTTTGTTTGGTTATCTTGCAATTCCGAGATAATCGTCTCCATGCTCCAAATCCATTTTAAAGCCATTTTTAAGGCATTTCGCGCATACATGAAATGAACACATTTTTCTCCAAAACTATAACAGATGCAAGCTTGTCCTGTTTGGTGGAGATGATATTTAATAAAATAAGTAGAAATCCACTAAAAGTTTTGTTTGGTTATCTTGCAATCCCGAGATAATCGTCTCCATGCTCCAAATCCATTTTAAAGCCATTTTTAAGGCATTTCGCGCATACATGAAATGAACACATTTTTCTCCAAAACTATAACAGATGCAAGCTTGTCCTGTTTGGTGGAGATAATATTTAATAAAATAAGTAGAAATCTACTAAAAGTTTCGTTTGTTTATATTGCCATCCTGAGATAATCGTCTCCATGCTCCAAATCCATTTTAAAGCCATTTCAAAGGCATTTTGCGCATACATGAAATGAACACATTTTTCTCCAAAACTATAACAGATGCAAGCTTGTCCTGTTTGGTGGAGATGATATTTATTAAAATAAGTAGAAATCCACTAAAAGTTTTGTTTGGTTATCTTGCAATCCTGAGATAAACTTAGTGCCAAAAGCGAATCTCTGGCGGCAGGCAGACAAGAATGGCCATTCCACCGAGTCAAATGTTTTGGCCGCGTCCAGCAAGGCCAAGGCCCACTCGTTTTCCTGGACCAACATAGTGTATTGCACTATGGACTGGACCCATCTAATATTTATAGAGTTGTTTTTCCCAGGCATTTATCCTGTTTCATCCGGGGACACTACATCTAGTATAACAGAATTAAGCTGGGACGCCAATATTTTGGTAAAAATCTTATAGTCAACGTTGACCAATGATATAGGGCGGTATGAGCCACAGTCCAGTGATCCTTTCCCTCCTTCCTCAGTACAAGAATATGCGCTTTGTATAGAGAGGCAGTTAGAGAGCCACCAAGTGTATGGTGTGAAAAAATATCAAGAAGGACTGGGGCCAAGGTGTCACAAATATTTGCTGTAAAAGTCTATTTGAAGGCCGTCTGGACCGGGAGATTTCCCTCTAGCCATATCTGAGATGGCTGTTGTTACTTCTTCTGTTGTTATGTCTGCCTCTAGAAATTCTCGTTGTGACTGACTCAACGTTTGACATTCTACATCTGACAAATATGCCAAACAATCCTGGACGCCATGAACACTTTTAGAGCTGTACAAAGTTTTATAGAACGTGTAGAAACATTGTGAGATGCCCTCAGGGGATGTGACAATCGAACCATCCGCCTTTGGTATAGCCAGTACTGTATTTGAAGCATTATGCTGCCTATCTATATATGCAAGTAATTTGTTTGACTCGTTCCCAAGTTCAAAGTATGACAGTCGGGTGAAGAATAGCTTACGTTTAGATTTAGTTTCAGAGTGTTGTACATATGTTCTATATGAGTGCAACCAAGCCGCCCTGTTCCCATTAGTTGGGCTAGATATATATCTTGCCTCCGAGTCCCTGAGTCTTCTTTCTATTATGTCATTCTCCACCCTTGTCATCCGTTTAAGATGTGCTATGGTCGAAGTTAAAGGGGTTATCCGGCTTCTTTGACTTCTTTTTTTAATTACCCTATGGGGCTACATTGGGGCAGGTAAGTAGATAGAGACCACTTACCTGCCCTGCTGTCAGCCCCTCTCCCCCGGCTCAGAGCGGTCATGTGCCCGCTCCTGCCGCGATTTTGCTGCTTCCGGTCATTTCATGTCAACATGGGCAGGACCATGTTGACATGCAAATGTGGAACAGCATGTCGCCTCCCTGCTGGGAAGTACAGTTCGTGGAGTTCCCCCCCCCTTCCCTGCACCCTCCCACACATTCCCCCGCACCTCTGTTACTCTCCAGTAACCTCCCCCTGCACTGCTGTGGGGGTCCGTGACCTGGCGGCGGGGCCTGGCGGCAGCTGCCATGGTGTCAGCTCCAGCACCGGCCCCCCTGCTAAGGATCACACATTCAGATATACCGGCATCACAGATCACAGATGCCGGTACATTTGAAAGTGCTGATGAGAAGCAGCGCAGCGCTGCTTCTCATCACTGTCCCTCCCGCTGTCTGAGCTCTCTTCAGCACAGTGGTGACGTCAGAGCACAGACAGCACGTGAACGTGCAGGAGCGGCGGGGACCGAGGACGAGTGAGTATGTATTCCTTACATGTGTTCCCGATGGGGATGGGGGGCGGGCGGTGCAGAGCCATATGTGTGCGTGTGTAGAGCCATATGTGTGCGTGTGCAGAGCCATATGTGTGCGTGTGCAGAGCCATATGTGTGCAGAGCCATATGTGTGCGTGTGCAGAGCCATATGTGTGCGTGTTCAGAGCCATATGTGTGCAGAGCCATATGTGTGCATGTGCAGAGCCATATGTGTGCGGTACAGAGCCATATGTGTGCGGTGCAGAGCCATATGTGTGTGTGTGCGGTACAGAGCCATATGTGTGCGTGTGCGGTACTTAGACATATGTGTGCGTGTGCGGTGCAGAGCCATATGTGTGCATGTGAGGTACAGAGCCATATGTGTGCGTGTGCGGTACATAGCCATATGTGTGCGTGTGCGGTGCAGAGCCATATGTGTGCGTGTGCGGTGCAGAGCCATATGTGTGCGTGTGCGGTACAGAGCCATATGTGTGCGTGTGCGGTGCAGAGCCATATGTGTGCGGTGCAGAGCCATATGTGTGCGTGTGCGGTACAGAGCCATATGTGTGCGTGTGCGGTACATAGCCATATGTGTGCGTGTGCGGTGCAGAGCCATATGTGTGCGTGTGCGGTACAGAGCCATATGTGTGCATGTGCGGTACAGAGCCATATGTGTGCGGTACAGAGCCATATGTGTGCGGTACAGAGCCATATGTGTGCGTGTGCGGTGCACAGCCCGATGTGGGGTTGTTATTTGCAATGCTGTAGTGATAATAGGTCAGGTGCTGGGGCAGAATATACTGACAGGGAATGTGTGTGTGCAGGGGGCGGGCAGAGGGCGAGGCTGGACACTGGGGTGGGTGGTGACAGCTCTGACTGAGGTTCAGCACAGGAAGTGGTCATGTTTGCTGTATCTGAATGTAAACAAGAAGCTGCAGAGAATAAAGGGTGAATTCAAGAGGAACAAAAGTTAGAAAACAAAAAATAACAATGTAGGTGTGATTTATATGACAATACAGCACAGATTAGCTAAACAAAAATTTTTGAGTTTATGTCAGATAACTCTTTTAAGCATCCCTGAAGGTAAGCGTTGAGAGTGTCCCACACCAAATTATTGTTCAGGGTTTGAGTTGAGCTACTAAGAAGTCTTCTAGTTGGGCCAGGGTCCTATCACTTTGATTAGTTTGAACCAAAAGGGGTTTAACCGCCAAAGGGGTCTGTTAACATCAGATGTAAGAATGATATTCCCTGTACTCCATGTACCACATTGTCAACCCAGGCTGCCACGTTACTTGATCCAAAAATATAATCTAAACGTGACAGCGTGCACCTGAAGAATGACAGGTAACTCCCGGGTAGTAGGATGCCGTAATCCAACCTCTGTAGTACGGGTCCTCAAGTTCTTCATATCCTGGCGCAAAAGGCCAACTTCAGAATATACCTCCTCAATCTTCCCTGTAAGGGAGGTCTTAAGGGCCATTTACACAATGCGACATCGCTAACGATATATCGTTGCGGTTACGGTGTTTGTGACGCACATCCGGCACCGTTAGCGACATCGCAGTGTGTGACAGGCAGGAGCTACCTTAAACGATCGCAAAAGAGACAAAAATCGTTGGTATATGAGAGGTCGTTCATTTACCAAAAATCGTTGTCTCGTACGTAGCGAGGTTGTTCCTCATTCCTGCGGCACCACACATCGCTATGTGTGACACCGCAGAAGCGACGATCATCTCCTTACCTTCGTCTACCGGCAATGAGGAAGGAAGGAGGTGGATGGCATGTTCCGGCCGCTCATCTCCACCTTCCTCTGTTATTGGACGGCCGTTTGTGACGTCGCTGTGACGCCAAACGCCCCTCCCCCTTGAAGGGGGGATTGTTCGGCGGGCACAGCGACGTCTAAGAACAGGTATGTGCTTGTGACGCTCCCATAGCGATAATGTTCGCTACGGCAGCGATCACCACATGTCGCACCAACAACGGGGGCGGGTGCTAATGCTTGCAACATCGCTAGCAATCGCTAGCGATGTCGCAGCGTGTAAAGCACCCTTTACATGGAGATATTGCCTGCATGAGCTGCTCGTACATTTGTCTCAGGGTTAAGTCATCTTGATCTCCATCCCCATCCCCCGTCAGCGCCTGGGCTTTGGAAGAAGCACGCCTCTTGGCCTTAGGAGTGTCTCCCTGACCATTCCTGGCAAACTCCTTGAGTTTATTGATGCCTCCAGATTGTTTAAGGGGACTCAGAATAGCTAGCTGGATCGTTGTATATTACACTCTCCACTCCTGCTGCACCCCAGTACACCTAATCCTGTGCCTCTGTAATATGTGTCCAGTGAAATGAGCACCTTTGCTCTCCTATCCAGCTCAGGCAGCCAGGAAGCATCTGTACATACATGTATCTACAGCAAAGGGTAGTCCCGAGTCAGCACAGCGCCTGATTGTTATAATCAGGAGTAATACAGGCCTCTCCAGCGTGGAGTCTTAATGTATATCTTTTTCGTACTATGTCAATGTCAGAGGGAGACCTGAGGGGCCTGTTTTTCAGAGCACCCACCCCAATCCTGCTGCCTCGGTTAATGGCTCGTTCACTGCTGCTGGCCCTTTGATGTGCCGGCTGCAGGCGGTGCAGCTGATGATAAAATTATTAGTGGCGCTCACCGATCTCCAGATCTCCCCTCCAGTTAGCCCCTGCAGACTTGTGAAGCCACCTCCAACAGCTCCTCCACGTCCTCCTGGGGGTAAGCCGTTCGCCGGGTGATGGGACTCCGCGGCGCTATGCAGCTGCAAAGCCTCGTGCAGGGAAGTTGGTGCCTCGTCTCACTCTCCGGCCTCATTTGGTACAATATCCTCCGTCAGGAGCTGGGGGACAGCTCCGGTGGAATCGCTGGCCTCTAGAGTGTCCCCTACCTCGGGAAGCACTTTGCAGGCAAGGGAGAACAGGCAATCAGGCAACAATATCAGGATATGCAGGATGGTGGGAGCAGCTCTCATGTGCATCCGCTCAGTTCAGCTACATCACTCCGCCCCATTCCAGTATCTTTACATTACATTCTAAGGGGTACTTTGCACACTACGACATCGCATGCCGATGGTAGCGATGCCGAGCGCGATAGTGCCCGCCCCTGTCGCAGCTGCGATATTTTGTGATAGCTGCCGTAGCGAACATTATCGCTACGGCAGCTTCACATGCACTTACCTGCCCTGCAATGCCGCTCTGGCCGGCGAACCACCTCCTTCCTAAGGGGGCGGGTCGTGCGTCGTCACAGCAATGTCATACAACGGCCGGCCAATAGAAGCGGAGGGGCGGAGATGAGCGGGACGTAAACATCCCGCCCACCTCCTTCCTTCCGCATCGCTGCCGGTGGCAGGTAAGCAGATGTTCCTCGTTCCAGCGGCTTCATACACAGCGATGTGTGCTGCCGCAGGAACGAGTAACAACATTGTACCTGTCGCTACAGCAAAATTATGGAAATGTCGGACACTACACCGATCATACGATTACGACGCTTTTGCGCTCGTTAATGGTAGCTAAAAGGATTTACACACTACGATGTCGACAGCGACGCCGGATGTTCGTCACTTTCGATTTGACCCCACCGATATCGCAGCTGCGATGTCGTAGTGTGCAAAGTACCCCTAAGGCTCTGCTTCACATTTCCAGTAGTTTCATGATTTTAATGCATTTTAGGATAACATAATGGAAATAAAAGGTTCCAAATCTATTCATTTATATGGTAATGGAAAAGTCCTAAAATGTCTTTTGTTTAACCCCTTCACCCGGAGCGATTTTCCGTTTTTGTTTTTTGCTCCCCTTTTTCCGAGAGCCGTCACTTTTTTATTGTTCCTTTAATCTTGCCATATAAGAGCGTACGTTTGAGGGACGAGTTGTACTTTTAAATGAATCCATTAGTTTTACCATATAATGTACTGGAAAACGGCAAAAAAATTCCAAGTGCAGAACAATTGCAAAAAAAAGTGTGATTGCACAATTGTTTTTGGGATATTTTATTCACTGTGTTTACTATATGGTAAAACTGATATGGCGATGTGCAGGTGTGATTAGTACAGTGAAACATAGCACATGCAGTGTACAGATTAGTCTATGACATACTGATAGGTAGATTATAATAAGGGCAAGTGAGATTACCCTCACTATAATGTTTGCACCATTAACAGCTGTGCACATCTCTGAATTGGGAGCTTTCCTGGAGCTCCACTGCTGGCAATACAGAATGGTAGAGTGGAGTAGGAAACTGGCTAGTGGGAGCAATGCCTAGTAGAAGACTACATAAGCAAGGATGGTTGACCTTAGGGAGATCAACATCCAACACCACGGAGACACCATCACGTGTTTCACAACGCAGTAATTCTAGAGCAATGTCCCCTGGGAAATATTTAAAACAAGAAAGCCTGCGGAGACACCATCACATGTTTCTCAACGCTAGCAGGAAACTAGCCAAGTCTTTCACCGGGAAGGAACAACCACGGGAAGGGCAGTCTCCAGTCAAGGAGACCACCTATGCCAAACATGGTATCCATCCACAGACAGCTGGTTCGGGATATTTGCCCCTCATCAGGAAACTGGCTAGTGGGAGCAATGCCTAGTAGAAGACTACTCCACACTGATGAGGGGCAAATACCCGGAAACAGCTGTCTGGTGTGGAGTAGGAATCAGTGTGGAGTAGGAATCTGGCTAGTGGGAGCATTGCCTAGTAAAAGACTACACTTTTTGCTCCCACTAGCCAGATTCCTACTCCACACTGATGAGGGGCAAATACCCCGAAACAGCTGTCTGTGGATGGATACCATGTTTGACATAGGTGGTCTCCTTGACTGGAGACTGCCCTTCCCGTGGTTGTTCCTTCCCAGTGAAAGACCTGGTTAGTTTCCTGTCAGTGTTGAGAAACATGTGATGGTGTCTCCGCAGGCTTTCTTGTTTTGTATATAGAGCTATATGACGGCTCATCCTTTATATAGAGAGCTATGTGGGTGCTCATCCTGTACGACGGTCTGCTGATAAATCTTTGGCTTTGTGATCTTTTTTGTTTTTATGGTAACACATATTACATCACATGAAAGCCTTATGTGTCTAATATATGTTTTCAAGATTTCACATTTGAATCTTATGGAAACGGTGTTCTATGCACGTGGGAAATCAAAATGGCAGAGTTTAATGCAATATTCACAGCAA
Source organism: Anomaloglossus baeobatrachus (assembly GCF_048569485.1). Classification (NCBI taxonomy): domain Eukaryota; kingdom Metazoa; phylum Chordata; class Amphibia; order Anura; family Aromobatidae; genus Anomaloglossus; species Anomaloglossus baeobatrachus. The sequence goes on from NW_027441883.1 coordinate 87,339, forward strand.
CTGAGAGCAGAGGAGTGATAAAATTCTTGTTTCTGCAAGGAAAGTCCGCAAAGGATATTCATGGTGATATGCCACAGACATTATTCCACAGTTAAGAACTGGGTTGCCAAATTTAAAACAGGCCACTTCAGCACCAGTGATGAGGAACGTCCTGGACGACCGAGAGTGGTTGTTCCGGAGATCGTCGATGCTGTGCACAACCGCATACTAAGAATCAATGAATTTCAGCTAAAGCAATAGCAGACATCATAGGGATTTCCCGTGAATGATTTTGTGTTCTTATCCATGAACATTTGGATATTTTGGAGGAAGCTATCTGCAAAGTGGGACCCTAAACTTCCAGGTCCATTTGTCAGCGTTTCCGGACTGATAACTTCCTGGATCACTATGGATGAGACCTGGATTTATTTGTATGACCCTGAAAACAAGGAGCAATGAAAAGAGTGGAGGCACAGTGGTTCTCTTCTCCCAAAAAAGTTCAGGAAGCAAAAATCACCCATTAAGGTGATGGCATCTGTATTCTGGGATAAGGAGGGTGTGCTGCAAGTGGAGTACCTTCAAAAGGGTTCCACCATCAATGCAAGCTATTACAATGAACATTTGGAACAACTGAAGGCAGCTCTGAAGGCCAAAAGCTGCGGCAAGCTGTCCAAAGGAATCTTGTTCCTGTAAGACAATGCCTCCACTCACACTGCACAAGTGACCACGGCAAAACTGGCAGAACTGGGCTTCCAGCTGGTTGACCACCCACCTTATTCACCAGATCTAGCTCACTCCGACTATCATCTGTTTGGAAACTTGAAGAAAAAACTCAAGGGTACCAAATTTCACACCATTTCTGATTCCATGGCTGCTACAGATGCCTGGTTTGAGGCACAACCGAAATCCTTTTTGCTAGGCTTACAGAAAGAACTTGGAATACCCATGTAAGAAGTGTGTTGACATCAGTGGAGAGTATGTGGAATAAATGTAAAGTTTTATCATCCTATCTCGTTTCTTACTGGATAAACTCAGACTTATCAGCAGCCCCTTGTATATTGAGAGCTTACAGTGCCTTGCGAAAGTATTAGGCTGGGTTCACACATAGCGACAACAACGTTGCTGTTATGTCACCATTTTCTGTGACGTAGCAGCGACCTTGTAAGTCACTGTTATGATCGCTGCTTCGCTGTCAAACACAGCAGAAGCAGCAGCGATCATAACGTCGCTACATGTGCAGAGAGCAGGGAGCCGCGCACACTGCTTAGCGCTGGCTCTCTGCTCTCTTAGCTACAGTACACATCGGGTTAATTAACCCGATGTGTACTGCAGCTGCATGTGCAGAGAGCAGCACACACTGCTTAGCGCTGGCTCCCTGCACTCCTAGCTACAGTACACATCGGGTTAATTAACCCAATGTGTGCTGCAGCTACATGTGCAGAGAGCAGGGAGCCGGCACTGGCAGCGTGAGAGCGGCGGAGTCTGGTAACGAAGGTAAATATCGGGTAACCACCACTCCAAAGACATACAGATAGGGACTCTAGATTGTGAGCCCCAGTGGGGACAGTGTTGCCAATGTATGTAAAGCGCTGTGGAAATAATAGCGCTATATAAATGAATAAAATTATTATTATTATTATTATGTTTACCCTGGTTACAGCTTACCGCAGCTGCCAGACGCCGGCTCCTGCTCTCTGCTCGCTTCATTTCGTCGCTCTCTCGCTGTCACACACAGCGATCTGTGCGTCACAGCGTGAGGGCAACAATAAAAAAACGAACCAGGGCTGTGTGTAACGAGCAGCGATCTCACAGCAGGGGCCAGATCGCTGCTCAGTGTCACACACAGCGAGATCGCTAATGAGATCACTGCTGCGTCACAAAAACCGTGACGTAGCAGCGATTTCGGTAGCGATCTCGCTATGTGTGAAGCACCCCTTAGGCTCTCTTGAATTTTTCAACCTTTTCCCACATTTCAGGCTTCAAACATAAAGATAAAAATTTTAATGTTCTGGTGAAGAATCAACAACAATTGGGACACAATTGTGAAGTTAAACTAAATTTATTGCTTATTTTAAACTTTTTTTAAAAAATAAATAACTGAAAAGTGGGGCGTGCAATATTATTCGGCCCCTTTAAGTTAATATTTTGTAGCGCCGCCTTTTGCTGCGACTACAGCTGCAAGACGCTTGGGGTATGTCTCTATCAGTTTTGCACATCAAGAAACTGAAATTCTTGCCCATTCTTCCTTTGCAAACAGCTCGAGCTGAGTGAGGTTGGTTGGAGAGCATTTGTGAACAGCAGTTTTCAGCTCTTTCCACAGATTCTTGATGGGATTCAGGTCTGGACTTTGACTTGGCCATTCTAACACCTGGATACATTTATTTGTGAACCATTCCATTGTAGATTTTCCTTTTATGTTTGGGATCATTGTCTTTTTGGAATACAAATCTCCATCCCAGTCTCAGGTCTTTTGCAAACTCCAAGAGGTTTTCTTCAATAATGGTCCTGTATTTGGCTCCATCCATCTTCCCATAAAGTTTAACCATCTTCCCTGTCCCTGCTGAAGAAAAGCAGGCCCAAACCATGATGCTGCCACCACCATTTTGACAGTGGGGATGGTGTGTTCAGGGTGATGAGCTGTGTTGCCTTTACGTCAAACATATCGTTTGGCATTGTGCCCAAATAGTTTCATCTGACCAGCGCACCTTCTTAAACATGTTTGGTGTGTGTCCCAGGTGGCTTGTGGCAAACTTTAAACAACACTTTTTATGGATATCTTTGAGAAATGGCTTTCTCCTTGCCACGCTTCCATAAAGGCCAGATTTGTGCAGCGTGTGACTGATCATTGTCCTATGGACAGACTCTCCCACCTCAGCTGTAGATCTCTGCAGTTCATCCAGAGTGATCATGTGCCTCTTGGCTGCATCTCTGGTCAGTCTTCTCCTTGGTGAGATGAAAGTTTAGATGGATGGCCTTGTCTTGGTAGATTTGCAGTGGTATGATACTCCTTCCATTTCAATAAGATCGCTTGCACAGTGCTGCTTGGGATGTTTAAAGTTTTGGAAATATTCTTGTAACCAAATCCGGCTTTAAACTTTTCCACAACAGTATCATGGACCTGCCTGTTGTGTTCCTAGGTCTTCATAATGCTATCTGTGCTTTAAACAGAACACTGAGACTATCACAGAGCAGGTGCATTTATACGAAGGAGACTTGATTACACACAGGTGGCTTATATTTATCATCAGTCATTTAGGACAAAATTGGATCATTCAGAGATCCTCAATTAACTTCTGGAGTGAGTTTGCTGCACTGAAAGTAAAGGGGACGAATAATATTGCACGCCCCACTTTTCAGTTATATTTTAAAAAAGTTAAAAATAAGCAATACATTTTGTTCAACTTCACAATTGAGTCCCACTTGTTGATTCTTCACCATAACATTAAAATTGTAATCTTTATATTTGGAGCCTGAAATGTGGAAAAAGGTTGAAAAATTCAAGGGGCCGAATACTTTCACAAGGCACTGTATGTGAGCTCCCACATAGCATCCTCTATACTATGTGAGAGCTCATACTGTATATAGTGCTACTTTGTGTAGGCTCATACTGTTTATAGCGAGCTATGTGAGGGCTCATTCTGTATATTTAGGGATGTCGTCATACTTAGTTTATTTATTTCACTCACTTATACAGTGCTATTAATTCCTCAGTCCTTTTACAGACGTGATTATCACTTTCCCCATTGAGGCTCACAATCTAAGTTCACTATCAGTTTGTTTTGGATATAATTAATGTTAGTATCAAATAACTATAATTGACATGTTATTAATATTAAGCAGAATACATTTCAGCCTATTGGTTCAGCCTCCACAACATTCACAATCTCATGTGGCCCCTCGGAATAATGAATTTTCCACCCAAGGTCCAATATGTATACCGCTATGTTATGCATAGTGTGGAACATAAAGGAAAACTTTGTGAGGCGCTCTATGCAGCCTACTGTCTCTTGTTTTGTATCTACAGATGTGCACCAGAGGACCTGAATGTTAATCCCATGACCTGTCACATGATCTTTCAAAGGGGAGATCATTTAACATGTTACATCGGATTTTGGGGGTTTGGTCATGCCTTCTCAACTGCTTAGGGCCCTTGCCACTCTTAATCCGCCCCTGGAATTACCATGAGCAGACATCAGATTTTATATACAGGATAATATGTGGCTGGTGTACTATCTGTAGTCACAGTATATCCAGCAGGTGAAATAACTATTGTGCATGTCACCAATTTTCTAAGTTAACATATTTATTAAGGTGATAATGACATGAATTTCTCATCAGATGTTGGTAACAACTTATCCAGTCCACATAGGAAAGAGAAATCAAACCGTAGATGTCCATAAATTAAGTGATGTGTAATAATGAGAAATAACAGGAAAAATGTATTGAATGCATAAAGAAAGAGGTGCAAAAAGCCATGGAAAGTCATGACACCAGCTGAAATCTTATCAGTAATTAGAAAGCAATCCTGCAACTTATTGAAAAATAGCAGCTGGTTCAACTGATGTCCTATAAAAACAAGTGACTCATTACCAAGGTGCCACACAAGAAACATTGCCTGATGGGTAAAATCAATGAGCTGTCTCACGACTTTTGCAGCTATGTTGTGCAAAACATATTGGTGGCATTGAATACAGAATATTACTACACTACAGAAAATTCCAGTGACCACTTTTGTGGCCATAATCCAGAAGTGAAAAGAACAACATTTCACCATAAACCGGCTACACCTAGGTGCTTCTCTCAAGATTTCGACAGAGGAGTGAAGAAAAATGATCAGAAGAGGTGTCCAAGAGCAAAGGACTAAAGGCCCCGTTACACGCAACGACGTATCTAACGATATATCGGCGGGGTCACGGATTCCGTGACGCACATCTGGCATCGTTAGCGACGTCGTTGCGTTTGACACCAACAAGTGGCCGTTAACAATGGAAAATACTCACCAAATCGTCCATCGTTGACACGTCATTCATTTTCAAAAAATCGTTGATTGTTGAGGACGCAAGTTGTTTGTCGTTTCCGAGGCAGCACACATCGCTATCTGTGACACCTCGGGAACGACGAACTACAGCTTACCTGCGGCCGCCGGCAGTGAGGAAGGAAGGAGGTGGGTGGGATATTACGGCTGTTCATCTCCGCCCCTCCGCTTCTTATTGGGCGGCCGTTTAGTGATGCCGCTGTGACGCCGCACGAACCGCCCCCTTAGAAAGGAGGCGGTTCGCCGGCCTCAGCGACGTTGCTAGGCAGGTAAGTCCGTGTGACGGCTCCTAACAATATTTTGCGCCACGGGCAGCGATTTGCCCGTGATGCACAAACGACGGGGGTGGGTACGCTCGCGATATCGCTAGCAATATCGCTGCGTGTAGAGCCCCCTTAACTGTGGAGAGCTAGAGAAAGACATGGAATCAGTAGGTAGAATTAAGGTGTGTGCGCAGGCTGCGCTCTGTAATTGTGAAAAAAACATGCACCCTCTGGCAGACTTTGATAACTGTAAACACTGCGTTTGACAAAAATAAATGCATTTTACATGCATTTTGGATGCATTTTTGAAAGTGCGGTTCCATGGCAATTCAGCTCTGCTACATGCCCGGTGACAGTAGACAGAGCCGCGGGATGAGAATGAACTCGGATGAACTTCACACGACTTCTTTGTCATCCCGTGACTGTGTGCTGTCATGAACTCAGATGAACCTCTGAGGTCAGTGGCCGGACACAGGGGTCCGCAGCAGTGATGTCAGAGCTTCACCCAAGTTCATTGTCATCGTGCGGCTCTCTGTGTCGCGGCCTCATTTGTGATCACAAGTGAAGGACTCACCTGTGAACGCAAATCACCTGAGTGACTGAAGTGAGCCGCGCGATCAGTGGTGCCGTCACTCAGGTTATCCGCGGCCACAGCTGAATTCCTCCACCTGAGACAGTTGGAGGATCCAGATGTGGCCGTGGGTAACCTGAGTCACGTCACCGCTGACAGCGTGACTCACTTCAGTTGCTCCGTGAAGCTCAGAGAGAGCAGTCGTGCTCTACAGCCACTCCTGTCAGCTTCCGATGTAGGAGAGCCAAAAGCTTTGTGGGACCTCGTGTGGATTACATCGGACCTGGAGGGGTGTTTGGGGTTTATTAAAGTGGTGAAAGATGGTGTTGTTTTGTCTTTTATTTCAAATAAAGGATTTTTCACTGTTTGTGTTTATTTATTTCACTACAGTTTAGTGATGGGGGTGTCTCATAGACGCCTGCCATCACTAAGCTAGGACTTAGTGGTAGCTATGGGCTGTCATTAACTCCTTATTACCCCGACTGCCACCGCAACAGAACAATCGGGATGAGTTGGGTAGAGTACCTGGACTGTCTCATCTAATGGATGCGGCCTTTCTGGGCGGCTGCTGGCTGATATTTTTAGGCTGGGGGCTCCACATAACGTGGGTCTTCCCATCCTGAGAATACCAGCCCTCAGCCATGTGACTTTACCTTGACTGGTATCAAAATTAGGGGTGACCGCAGCCGTTTTTTTTTTTTAATTATTATTTATTTATTTATTCATTCATTCATTCATTCGTTTATTTATTTTGCTGCACAATATAGACCCGCCCACTGGCGGCTGTAATTGGTTGCAGTGAGACAGCTGTCACTCAGCGTGGGGTTTCTTCTGACTGCAAATAATCATAGGCACCGGTGGGCGAGGCGAAGCAGTGAATATGAGATGGAATAATGAGCGGCCGGCATTTTCAAAAGCAGGAGAAGCCGCTGGAGCAGTGTGACATCTGTGCAGCGTCGCGCCGCGCCGGTGATCAGTGAGTATGAGAAAGGGGGTGAGAGGGAGAAACCAACCGACCGACAGAGAGAGTGAGTGAGATCGACAGAGAGAGGGAGAGTCCAACCGACAGAGAGAGTGAGTGAGATCGACAGACAGAGAAACCGATACGGACAGAGAGAAAGACCGAAAGACCTGTGTTTTGTTTGTCAAAAAAACATGCAGAATGCAACAAAAATGTAGTGCAAGTGCACAGCTAAACATTTTGGTTGCGTTTTGACACACCTCATTCATTTCAATGGGGAGAAAATGCAACCAAAATGCACAAAAGAAGTGACATACTGCTTTTTTATACGCATCGATTTTGTCAAATATTTGGCATCCAAAACGCTGCCTAAAAAAAAGCAACGTGCGCATGGAAATTTGCACACTTCTCATTTGCTGGGGAAGCACAACGCATGCATTTTGTCATTGAGGTGCTGCAGTTTTAAACGCAGCCAAAATGCAGGACAAATGCACATGTGCGCACACAGCCTTATTGCAAAGAAAACAATACGCAATACACCCCCCTCCATGGCCTGTATGCACGCTCACCACGAAAGACTCAATTTCTGACCAAAGTGTATATTCAAGCATGTTTAAAGTTTGCAGAATCCAACTGAGAGAAGGGACGGCACTCACCGGAATCAAGCAAAATTCTTTATTGAAGTGCGGTGCAATAAAAAGGCAGGAGCAGAGCTGACAGCGGGCCCCCTCACGGACGACGGCCGTTTCGCGTATGGATACGCTTCCTCGGGTCCATGTGGACAGGCATAGACCATCGCCTTATGAGAGAGCTGTGTCAGGTCTATGTCACTGCCAATTAAAAACAGATGATAAGTGCAACAAGTAACAAAATAGTGCATGATACTGACAATGTTATACAAAATACAATTAAAATCAACATGGTAAAAAACCATTACAAACAGACACATACAAAAATATGCGGACACATAGAGATGTGCAGAAAACCGAGAGATCATTTTTGTCATTTAACCCCAAATCCCCATGGGCTCTATATTTATCCCATTCAGCCCCCGGGTGTTTTCCGTTTTTTGCTTTTTGCTCCCCTTCTTCCGAGAGCCGTAACTTTTTTATTTTTCTGTCAATCTTGCCATGTGAGGGATTGTTTTTTGTGGGACGAGTTGTACTTTTAAATAAAACCATAAGTTGTACTTTATAATGTACTAGAAAACAGCAAAAAAATCCAAGTGGGGAAAAACTGCAACAAAAGTGTGATCGCACAATAGTTTTTGGGATGTTTTATTCATCGTGTTCACTATATGGTAAAACTGATATGTCATTATCATGCCTGAGGTCGGTCCGAGTTTGCAGACACCAAACATGTATAGGTTTACTTGTATCTAAGGGGTTAAAAAAAATTCACAAGCTTGTCCATAAAAAGTGGCGTACGTTTTGCGCCTTTTTCCGAAACCCGTAGCTTTCTCATTTTTTGGGATCTATGGCTCAGTGATGGCTTATTTTTTGCGTCTCGCGCAGACATTTTTAATGATACCATTTTTGCCCTGATCCTACATTTTTATCACCTGTTATTACACTATGCGTAAAACTTGCGGCGACCAAAAAACGTAATTTTGGCGTTTGGAATTTTTTTGCCGCTACGCCATTTACCACTCAGATTAATTGATTTTATATTTTGATAGATCGGGCATTTATGAACGCGGTGATACCAAATATGTGTACATTTTTTATTTTTTTAACGCCTTAATTTTCAATGGGGTGAAAGGGGGGTGATTTGAACTTTTAGGGTTTTTTTTATTTTTTTATTTTTTAAAACTTTTTTTTTTTTACTTTTTTTTATTTTACTAGTCCCCCTAGGGGGCTATATGGATCAACAATGCGATCGCTCTGCCCTATCTGCTGATCATAGCTACACAGCTGTAAACAGTAGATATGGTCACTTCCTGATTCATTCGGTTCCCGGCCGAGTGAAACCGAAAGTGACTCATGATAGCTATAGGTGTCATCACATGACCCTGTGCTACCATGGCAACCACCGAAAGTCACGTGATCACGCACGTGACTTCCGGTGGGGGCGGCAGTAAGTGAAAATAATGGCCACAAGCATATACATCTCACTGCCAGACTTTGGCAGCGAGATGTAAGGGGTTAAATGTTCTGGGTGAAATGCGATTCCACTCAGAACATGCAGGCACACATGTCAGCTGTTGAAAACAGCTGATATTTACGCGGGTCGCTGTGACCTGCCAATGGCAGGGGGCGGGGATTAACCTCACACGATCCATGACGGAAAGATCCGTCAAGGGTCATGAAGGGGTTTATAATAAGTCTTGCCTCAGTTTGTAGGAGCAATTTGTGTACATCACCTCCTTGAGGGGGGAGAAATACTCTCTCTAAGGGCTGCTTCTCACTTGCGAGTTTCTCGCAGTAGAGCAATGCGAGAAAATCTCGCATTGGAATCGGACACATGTTAGTGAATGATTCAGCTCTCATCAGCGATTTTTTTCTCAGTCCAAATCGTACTGGGAAAAAAATCGCAGCATGCTGCTTTTTTGCGAGTTTCTACTGCGAGTCTCTCCAATGCAAGTCTATGGGAGCGTGTAAATAATCGGATGTCACGGGACGGCACTCACACCATCCTAGTGACATGCGATTTTCTAAATACATTTCTCGCATGTTTCCTAAAAATCTGGAAACGAGTGATGTGTCACAATGTCTGTCAATCACTATTCTCTGTCAGTCGGTGTCTCCCTCTCGGACTCTATTCTCTCTGCGTCGGTCACTATCTCTCTGTCGGTCTGTCGGTCGGTCACTATCTCTGTCCCTCACTCTCTGTCCATGTCGGTCTATCCCTCTCCGTCCCTCTCTCATACTCACCGATCCCCGATCACCAGCGCGGCGCTGCACGGCGTTCACACTGCTCCGGCGGCTTCTCCTCTTTTGAAAAAGCCGGCCGCTCATTAAACAATCTCGTATTCCCTGCTTTACCCACCCACCGGCGCCTATGATTGGTTGCAGTGAGACACGCCTCCACGCTGAGTGACAGGTGTCTCACTGCAACCAATCACAGCAGCCGGTGGGCGGGTCTATACTGTGCAGTGAAATAAATAAATAAATAATTAAAAAAATGGCGTGCGGTCCCCCCAATTTTAATACCAGCCAGATACACCCATACGGCTGAAGGCTGGTATTCTCAGGATGGGGAGCTCCACGTTATGGGGAGCCCCCCAGCCTAACAATATCAGTCAGCAGCCGCCCAGAATTGCCGCATACATTAGATGCGACAGTTCTGGGACTGTACCCGGCTCTTCCCGATTTGCCCTGGTGCGTTGGCAAATCGGGGTAATAAGGAGTTAATGGCAGCCCACAGCTGCCACTAAATCCTAGATTAATCAAGTCAGGCGTCTATGAGATACCTTCCATGATTAATCTGTAAGTTACAGTAAATAAACACACACACACGAAAAAATCCTTTATTAGAAATTAAAAACACTAACAAATTCCCTGGTTCAGCAATTTAATAAGTCCCAAAAAGCCCTCCATGTCCGGCGTAATCCACGGACCTCCAGCGTCGCTTCAAGCTCTGCTGCATGCAGGTGACAGGAGCTGCAGCAGACACCGCCGCTCCTGTCACCTCCACACAGCAACTGAGGTGAGTATCGCGATCAGCTGAGCTGTCACTGAGGTTAATCGCGGCCACCGCTGGATCCAGGTAACCTCAGTGACAGCTCAGCTGATCGCGATACTCACCTCAGTTGCTGTGTGGAGGTGACAGGAGCGACGGTGTCTGCTGCAGCTCCTGTCACCTGCATGCAGCAGAGCTGGAAGCGACGCTGGAGGTCCGTGGATTACGCCTGTGGGCGGGGAAAGCAGGGAATACGAGATTGTTTAATGAGCGGCTGGCTTTTTCAAAATAGTAAAAGCCGCCGCAGCAGTGTGAATGCCATGCAGTGCCGCGCTGGGGATCGGGGATCGGTGAGTATGAGAGAGGGCTGCTAACTTCAGTCACTCAGGGGATTAGCGGTCACCGGTGAGTCCTTCACTGGTGACCGCTAATCAGGACGCGGCACACAGACAGAGCCGCAGCATGACAATGAAGTCGGGTGAAGTTCACCCGAGTTCATTCTGACAGTGTGGCTCTGTCTGTGTCTGCTGTCATCTGCCATTCAGCTCTGCTACATGGCTGTCTGTGTCTGCTGTCAGCGGCCATGTAGCAGCGCTGAATGGCAGATGACATAGTAAAAAATATGTATTACACACGCATTACACACGCTAGTAAAATCATTAATTTATTCAGAAAAAGCATCGCACTTGCATTGCACTCGGACCTAACGTGAACTAAAATCAGCCGAGTTTTTTTCAGCCCAGTCGGACCGATTTTACTCGCATAGATGTGTTTCCAGCCTAAGCCTGCGAACCGCAGTACATTCGGATCACCATTATGTGCATTACAAATATGCTCAATTAACTGAGGAGAGCCTTTACCAGACATCACAGAGCTAAAATGTTCTTTGAACCTCACATACATCGGTCTGATGGTCTTACCGATGTAAAAATGACCGCAACTGCAAAATACAATGTAAACAACAAATTTTGTCCTGCATGATGTAAAACGCCTGACATGATGCACAAAAGAACCGATTTTTATCGGATTAACCGTAAAATGCAGTTGACAAAATCTGCAATTACCGCACCTGTAGTTACCGACCGGGCTACTCCTCTCTAGCCACGTAGACGGCTGAGTTAATCTGTTTTTTACCAACACATCTTTTAGGTTATTACCCCTCCGGTAGGTAACTAAAGGTTTAGCAGCAGTCATTTCTTTTAGGTTACTATCTTGTTGTAAAATGTGGCAATTTTTGTACAGGGTGTTTTTTATTACTGATTCCAGTGGGCCGAATTTAAAATTGAAAATAAACCTACGGGGCTGCATCCTCCTAGTGGATCGGTCAACGAAGCGAGAATCCCTTATTTGAGCATAATTTGATATACATTTATTAAAGGAGGTCTCTATCACCTGTTCTGGGTACCCTCTCTCTCTTAATCTCAGTTTCAAATCTGCAGATTGTTGCAGAAAAACCGCATCATCACTGTTAATACGTCTTAACCTCACAAATTGACTGTATGGCAACGCATTTTTGGTAAGAGCACTATCAAAGTGCAGCAAAGTATTGGAACCGGTAGGCTTGCGGAACACCTTAGTTTGAATCGCCCCTTCTACAATCGTCACTGCGACATCCAAAAAATTCAAGGATTGCCCTCCAAAATACATACATGAATACATGTAACACAATGAATATGTCATTCACTTATGATTTTGGAGGTCAATCCTTGAATTTTTTGGATGTCGCAGTGACGATTGTAGAAGGGGTGATTCAAACTAAGGTGTTCCGCAAGCCTACTGCTTCATATACTTTTCTGCACTTTGATAGTGCTCATACGGCTCATACCAAAAATGTGTTGCCATACAGTCAATTTGTGAGGTTAAGACGTATTAACAGTGATGATGCGGGTTTTCTGCAACAATCTGCAGATTTGAAACTGAGATTAAGAGAGAGAGGGTACCCAGAACAGGTGATAGAGACCTCCTTTAACCCCTTCACGACCGGCCGATTTTTCACTTTCCGGGTTTTTTTTCGACATTCTTTTTCTGAGAGACGTAACTTTTTTTTTAGTCAATATGGTCATGTGAGGGCTCATTTTTTGCGGAACGAGCTGTATTTTTAAATTAAACCATAAGTTTTACCATATAGTGTACTGGAAAACGGCAAAAAAAATCCAAATGCAGAAAAATTGCAAAAAAAGTTCGATAGCACTATTGTTTTTGAGATTTTTTATTCACTGTGTTCACTATATGGTAAAACGGATGTGTGGGTGTGATGCCTCAGGTCAGTGCGAGTTCGTAGACACCAAACATGTATAGGTTTACTTTTATTTAAGGGGTTAAAAAAAAATCGGAAGTTTGTCTGAAAAAAGTGGCGCACGTTTTACGCCATATTCCGTGACCCGTAGCATTCTCATTTTTCGTGATCTATGGCTCAGTGACGGCTTATTTTTTGTCTCGAACTGACGTTTTTAACGGTACCACTTTTGCGCAGATGCTACGTTTTGATCGCCTCTTATTGCATTTTGCGCAAAAGTTGTGGCGACAAAAAAAACGTCATTTTGGCGTTTGGAATTTTTTTGCCGCTACGCCGTATGCTGATCAGAATAATTGATTTTTTATTTTGATAGATCGGGCGTTTCTGAACGCGGCGATACCAAATGTGTGTATATTTTTAATTTTTTTAACCCTTTAATTTTCCATGGGGCGAATGGGGGGTGATATGAACTTTTAGGGTTTTTTTTAATTTTTTTTTTTTTACTTTTTCTTTTTCGCTCCTAATTGGGAGACCCAGACAATTGGGTGTATAGCTACTGCCTCCGGAGGCCGCACAAAGTACTACACTTAAAAGTGTAAGGCCCCTCCCCTTCTGGCTATACACCCCCCCGTGGGAGCACGGGTCCTTCAGTTTTTTGCTTTGTGCGAAGGAGGTCAGACACGCACGCATAGCTCCACTGTTTAGTCAGCAGCAGCTGCTGACTATGTCGGATGGAAGAAAAGAGGACCCATACAAGGGTCCCCAGCATGCTCCCTTCTCACCCCACTTTCTGTCGGTGGTGCTTGTTAAGGTTGAGGTACCCATTGCGGGTACGGAGGCTGGAGCCCACATGCTGATTCCTTCCCCATCCCCATTGGGGCTCTGGGCGAAGTGGGATTTTACCGGTCTCCAGGCACTGAGACCGTGCTCCATCCGCAGCCCCTGGAGAAGCCGCTGGATATGGAGCTGAGTATCACAGGGACATGGCCCTGCTCCGTCAAGGTACTCTGTGTCCCCGTGCATACGCGCGCACACCGCAGCATTGCTGGGTGTGTTAGTGCGCCGGGGACAACAGCGCTGCTGCGCTTGTGCCATTTCCTCACTTCAGCTTAGCTGAGTGGGTAGACTCAGGGAGAACGGTCGCGCCGGCCGCTGGGACTGCGACGCGGCTGGGACTTGTGGTGCGCCGGGGACTTCCGCGCTGGCCGTGCATATATCACGGCCGCGCTTATTACTACAGTCCCCGGCTTTTGCGGCCTAGTTCGTTCGTTCCCGCCTCCGCACCTGCCAGTCAGGAGGAGGGCGGGACGCTGTACAGAGCATCAGCGCTGAGGGCTGGAGTCGTTTTTACATACTCCAGCCCTCACACCAGGCACAGTAGGACGCAGTTTCCCGCTCTTTGTTTGTGGCACGCCCACGGTCCGCCCCTCTTCACAGAACGCCGGCAGCCATTCCTGCCTGCACGCTGAGCTGCAGAGGGGAGACGGGGAGACCCAGACACGGGATTCTACGGCCTCATACCCGCTGTTCAGCGGGCGGTAAGCAGCCTCAAGGGCTCACCCCCACTTGTGCCGTTTGTATACTGAGTATTTTGTGTTTGCAAATACTTTGTACTGTACGGTCGCTGGTGATTCTCGGCTATACCCCCTCCTAGATTACAAGGAGGCAACAGCATGTCGTCCGCAAAACGCAAGGGTGCCAAGGCACAGACATTATATGCTGCCTGTACCGCATGTGGGGCTGCTCTACCGGCAGGTTCCACTGACCCCCATTGTGTGCAGTGCTCGGCCCCTGTGCAACTTGCACAGCCGGGGCCTCTGCTGGACGTGACCCAGGGGGTACCACCTGTGAATGCTGTCCAGGTGACAGGAACGGAGTTTGCAGCTTTTGCTGACAGATTGTCTATGACCATGTCAAAGATTCTTGAAACATTGCAGTCTAGACCAGTAACTCAGACCATGGACACTGTGGCATCATTGCTCCCTGGTCCCCCTCAGCTGGAACACTTCCAAGCTCCGGGGGTGTCACATGCACCCCAGGGTGACGATTCTGACTCGGACGACAGTCCCAGACAACCTAAGCGGGCTCGTTATGAGGGGCCCTCAACTTCGTCTCACTGGTCAGGATCCCAGCGGGACGAATCTATGGGTGATGAGGCGGATGTAACTGATCAAGATTCTGATCCTGGGTCCGCTCTCAATCTGGATACACCGGATGGTGACGCCATAGTGAATGATCTTATAGCGTCCATCAATAGGATGTTAGATATTTCTCCGCCAGCTCCTACTGAGGAGGAGGCAGCTTCACAGCAGGAGAAATTCCATTTCAGATATCCCAAGCGTAAATTAAGCACTTTTCTGGACCACGCTGACTTTAGAGATGCAATCCAGAAACACCACGCTTATCCTGAGAAGCGGTTTTCTAAACGGCTTAAAGATACACGCTATCCTTTTCCCCCTGACGTGGTCAAGGGTTGGACCCAGTGTCCCAAGGTGGACCCTCCAATCTCCAGGCTTGCAGCTAGATCCTTAGTTGCAGTAGAAGATGGAGCGGCACTTAAAGATGCCACTGACAGGCAGATGGAGCTCTGGCTGAAATCCATCTATGAAGCTATTGGAGCGTCGTTGGCGCCAGCTTTTGCAGCCGTATGGGCACTCCAAGCTATTTCAGCTGGGCTTATACAAGTCGACTCGGTCACACGTACATCTGCCCCGCAGGTGGCACCATTGACCTCTCAAATGTCTGCATTCGCGTCTTACGCGATTAATGCTGTCCTGGACTCTACGAGCCGTACGGCGGTGGCGTCAACCAACTCCGTGGTTTTGCGCAGAGCCCTGTGGTTGAGAGAATGGAAAGCAGATTCTGCTTCCAAGAAATGCTTAACCAGTTTGCCCTTTTCTCGTGACCGATTGTTTGGGGAGCGTTTGGATGAAATCATTAAACACTCCAAGGGTAAGGACTCATCCTTACCTCAACACAGACAAAACAAGCCCCAACAAAGGAGGGGTCAGTCTGGTTTTCGGTCCTTTCGAGGCTCAGGCAGGTCCCAATTCTCCTCGTCCAAGAGGACTCAAAAGGATCAGAGAGGCTCAGATTCTTGGCGGACTCAGTCACGCCCAAAAAAGACAGCAGGAAGAACCGTTAGCAAGACGGCTTCCTCATGACTTTCAGCCTCCTCTCTCCGCATCCTCGGTCGGTGGCAGGCTCTCCCGCTTTGGCGGCATTTGGCTGTCACAGGTCAAAGACCGTTGGGTGAGGGACATTCTGTCTCACGGGTACAGGATAGAGTTCAGCTCTCGTCCTCCAACTCGTTTCTTCAGAACTTCCCCACCGCCCGACCGAGCCGATGCTCTGCTGCAGGCGGTGGCCGCTCTAAAGGCGGAAGGAGTGGTGACTTCCGTTCCTCTTCAGGAACAAGGTCACGGTTTTTACTCCAATCTGTTTGTGGTGCCAAAGAAGGACGGGTCCTTTCGGCCCGTCCTGGATCTAAAGTTGCTCAACAAACACGTAAAAACCAGGAGGTTCCGGATGGAATCTCTCCGCTCTGTCATAGCCTCAATGTCTCAAGGAGATTTCTTAGCATCAATAGACATCAAAGATGCTTATCTTCACGTGCCGATTGCGCCAGAGCATCAGCGTTTTCTACGCTTCGTTATAGAAAGCGAACACCTGCAGTTCGTAGCGTTACCTTTCGGGCTGGCAACAGCCCCTCGGGTCTTCACCAAGGTCATGGCAGCAGTAGTAGCTGTCCTGCACTCGCAGGGTCACTCCGTGATCCCGTATTTGGACGATCTACTTATAAAGGCACCCTCTCAAGAGGCATGCCAACACAGTCTGAACGTGGCACTGAAGACTCTCCAGAGTTTCGGGTGGATTATCAACTTTTCAAAGTCAAATCTAACCCCGACCCAATCACTAACATATCTTGGCATGGAGTTTCATACTCTCTCAGCGATAGTGAAGCTTCCACTGGACAAGCAGTGCTCTCTGCAGACAGGGGTGCAATCTCTCCTGCAGAACCAGTCCCACTCCTTGAGGCGCCTCATGCATTTCCTAGGGAAGATGGTGGCAGCAATGGAAGCAGTCCCTTTCGCGCAGTTTCATCTGCGCCCTCTACAATGGGACATTCTCCGCCAATGGGACGGGAAGTCGACGTCCCTCGACAGGGATGTCTCCCTCTCTCAGGCAACCAAGGACTCTCTCCGATGGTGGCTTCTTCCCACCTCATTGTCAAAAGGAAAGTCGTTCCTACCCCCATCCTGGGCGGTGGTCACGACAGATGCGAGCCTATCAGGGTGGGGAGCAGTGTTTCTTCACCACAGGGCTCAGGGTACGTGGACTCAGAGAGAGTCCACCCTTCAGATCAATGTTCTGGAAATCAGAGCAGTCTATCTTGCTCTGCGAGCCTTCCAACAGTGGCTGGAGGGCAAGCAGATCCGGATTCAGTCGGACAATTCCACAGCGGTGGCGTACATCAACCACCAAGGGGGAACACGCAGTCGACAAGCCTTTCAAGAAGTCCGGCGGATTCTGACGTGGGTGGAAAACACAGCATCCACCATATCCGCAGTTCACATCCCAGGCGTGGAAAACTGGGAAGCAGACTTTCTCAGTCGCCAGGGCATGGACGCAGGGGAATGGTCCCTTCACCCGGACGTGTTTCAGGAGATCTGTCGCCGCTGGGGGATGCCGGACGTCGACCTGATGGCGTCACGGCACAACAACAAGGTCCCGGTTTTCATGGCACGGTCTCACGATCACCGAGCTCTGGCGGCAGACGCCTTAGTTCAGGATTGGTCGCAGTTCCGACTACCTTATGTGTTCCCACCTCTGGCATTGTTGCCCAGAGTGCTCCGCAAAATCAGGTCCGACTGCCGTTGCGCCATTCTCGTCGCTCCAGACTGGCCAAGGAGGTCGTGGTACCCGGATCTGTGGCATCTCACGGTAGGACAACCGTGGGCGCTACCAGACCGTCCAGACTTGCTGTCTCAAGGGCCGTTTTTCCATCTGAATTCTGCGGCCCTGAACCTGACTGTGTGGCCATTGAGTCCTGGATCCTAGGGACCTCAGGTTTATCTCATGATGTTGTTTCCACCATGAGACAGGCTAGGAAACCATCCTCCGCCAAGATCTACCACAGAACGTGGAAGATATTCTTATCTTGGTGCTCTGCTCAGGGAGTTTCTCCCTGGCCATTTGCATTGCCTATTTTTCTTTCCTTCCTGCAGTCTGGGTTGGAAAAAGGTTTGTCGCTTAGCTCCCTTAAAGGACAAGTCTCTGCGCTATCCGTATGCTTTCAGAAGCGCCTGGCGCGACTTCCTAAGGTACGCACATTCCTGCAAGGGGTTTGTCATATCATTCCCCCTTACAAGCGGCCATTGGAACCCTGGGATCTGAACAAGGTTCTGATTGCTCTCCAGAAGCCACCTTTCGAGCCTATGAAGGAGATTTCCTTTTCTCGGCTTTCACAGAAAGTGGCTTTTCTGGTGGCGGTCACGTCTCTTCGGAGAGTGTCAGAGCTGGCGGCGTTATCTTGCAAATCTCCCTTCCTGGTGTTTCACCAAGACAAGGTAGTACTGCGTCCAATTCCAGAGTTTCTTCCCAAGGTGGTATCTTCCTTTCATCTCAATCAGGATATCACTTTACCATCTTTGTGTCCGCATCCAGTTCACCAATTTGAAAAGGGTTTGCATCTGTTGGACCTGGTGAGAGCACTCAGGATCTACATTTCCCGCACGGCGCCTCTGCGCCGTTCGGATGCACTCTTTATCCTGGTCGCTGGTCAGCATAAAGGGTCGCAAGCTTCCAAATCCACCCTTGCGCGGTGGATCAAGGAACCAATTCTTCACGCCTACCGTTCTGCTGGGCTTCCGACTCCTTCTGGACTGAAGGCCCATTCTACCAGAGCCGTGGGTGCGTCCTGGGCATTACGGCATCAGGCTACGGCTCAGCAGGTGTGCCAGGCGGCTACCTGGTCGAGTCTGCACACTTTCACCAAGCATTATCAGGTGCATACCTACGCTTCGGCGGATGCCAGCCTAGGTAGACAAGTCCTGCAGGCGGCGGTGGCCCACCTGTAAGAAAGGGCTGCCTGACAGCCCGATCGCGAGGTATTATTTTACCCACCCAGGGACTGCTTTTGGACGTCCCAATTGTCTGGGTCTCCCAATTAGGAGCGAAAAAGAAGAAGGGAATTTTGTTTACTTACCGTAAATTCCTTTTCTTCTAGCTCCAATTGGGAGACCCAGCACCCGCCCTGTTTTTTCTGAGGGTATTTGTTTTTCGGGTGCACATGTTGTTCATGTTAATAACTTACGTTCTCCGATATTGTTTATCGGATTGAATTTGTTTTTGAAACAGTTATTGGCTTTCCTCCTTCTTGCTTTTGCACTAAAACTGAAGGACCCGTGCTCCCACGGGGGGGTGTATAGCCAGAAGGGGAGGGGCCTTACACTTTTAAGTGTAGTACTTTGTGCGGCCTCCGGAGGCAGTAGCTATACACCCAATTGTCTGGGTCTCCCAATTGGAGCTAGAAGAAAAGGAATTTACAGTAAGTAAACAAAATTCCCTTCTTTTTTAAATTTTACTAGTCCCCCTAGGGGGCTATAGCGATCAGCAATCCGATCGCTCTGCACTATCTGCTGATCACAGCTACACCGCTGTAAACGGCAGATATGCTCAGTTTCTCTTTCACTGAGCTGCGGGCACAGTGAAAGTGAAAGCAATTCATGTGCAGTACAGAAGTCACCACATGACCCTGTGCTACCATGACAACTACCGAAAGTCACGTGATCACGTAACGTGACTTCCGGTATCGGGCGGTAAGTAAAAGTTTACCGCAATCGCGCTTATAATGGCGCTGTAACATATTGACAGCACCATTTAAGGAGTTAAACGGCACGAGCAGATAACGATTCTGCTGGTGCCTAGCAGGCACACATCTCAGCTGTGAAAATCAGCTGAGATATGTGCCGACCGCTAGGACGTAATTTTACTGCCCGCGGTCGTTAAGAGGTTAATAAATGTATATCAAATTATGCTCCAATAAGGGATTCTGGCTTCGTTGACCGATCGACTAGGAGGATGCAGCTCCGTAGGTTTATTTTCAATTTTAAATTCGGCCCACTGGAATCAGTAATAAAAAACACCCTGTACAAAAATTGACACATCTTAGAACAAGATAGTGACCTAAAAGAAATGACTGCTGCTAAACCTTTAGATACCTACTGGGGGTAATAACCTAAAAGATGTGTTGGTAAAAAACAGATTAACTCAGCTGTCTACGTGGCTAGAGAGGAGTAGCCCGGTCGGTAACTACAGGTGCGGTAATTGCAGATTTTGTCAACTGCATTTTACGGGTAATCCGATAACAATCGGTTCTTTTGTGCATCATGTCAGGCGTTTTATATCATGCAGGACAAAATTTGTTGTTTACATTGTATTTTGCAGTTGCGGTGATTTTTACATCGGTTAGACCAGGGGTGGGCAATTAATTTTTACATGGGGCCGCATAAGAAATTGTGATGGTTTTAGAGGGCCGGACTACTATAATTAACTGGGTTCTACATCATTATATATCTAATATATAAAGCTGAATGTGTGTGTGTATGTGTGTGTGTATATCCGGGATTGGCATCCGCACCGTCGCAGCTACAGCCACAAAATTTTGCACACTCACACTTCTGAACCCCGAGAGCATCATAGGCTATGTTTTGAGGGGAAATTTTAACCCCGCTCTTTACAGTTATTCGCCAAAAAACCTGCCTCCATTAAAGCGAATTGAGCTGGGAGCCACAGTGCAGCCAGAACTTCAGAAGAATGCGCAGCCATGCCCTTATATGGAATGTTGGCGTGTCACAATGCAGTCAGGGAAAGAGACAGACACAAACAGGGAAAGAGGCAGACACAGACAGGGAAAGAAACAGACATAGACAGGGTAAGAAACAGACATAGACAAGGTAAGAGACAGACACAAAGAGACAGACACAGACAATGAGACAGACTGATAGGGAAAGAGACAGACGGAAAGAGAGGGAAAGAGAGAGACAGGTTAAGAGACAAAGAGACAGACACGGGGAAAGAGAAAGAGGGAAAGAGACAGACAGGGAAAGAGAGGGAAAGAGACAGACAGGGAAAGTGACAGACAGACAGGGAAAGAGATAGACAGACAGGGAAAGAGATTGAGACAGATGGAGAAAGAGACAGACAGTCAGAGACAGACAGGGAAAGAGACAGACAGACAGACAAAGAGAGAGAGAGAAACAGAGAGATATATACAGAGGGGGAGACAGACATTATAATTACATTTCTATCTATTTGTTTTGTGGTTTTTGTGTGCAGAATAAATTTTTGTTAATACATTCTATTTTGTTAACAGCAGTTATTAACCCGGGTGAAGCCGGGTAATACAGCTAGTATATATATATATATATATATATATATATATATATATATATATAAAAAAAAGATGTAGAACCGAGTTAATGATAGTAGTCCGGCATTATATATATGTGTGTGTGTGTATACATATGTATATTTACCTTCAAAAAAAGTGTCTCTACAAGCAGTGGAGGGCCTCAGCGGAGAGCAGAAACAGTGCAGGAAGTCAGGAATCAGCTTCTTTGAAGTGAAGCTCCGGCCTCGCCCCCAGGTCTGCTCCGTGTGAGTGGCTGAATGCAGCTTCCATAGAGCAGTGTGTGCGGCTGCCGGCCTCCTGTCACTGCAGACAGGGAGCTTCAGGGCCGGAGCGGCCGCACACACCAATGAGACAGATAGTGGGGCTTCCCGAAACTGCTGCTCATAGACCGGCCCGGCCCCCCTGCGTCAATGATCAGTCCGCCCCTGTACATCACTACACCCCAAATATTTGTCAACAGTTACCTCCTCCCCCAATTCCCCACCGCACCCCATTGTCACTGCAGGTTACTAGTAACCACTCACCTCTCCCTTCTTACTGTCCCTCCTCAGGCACATCCGTATGTGCCCCCCCCGCTGAGCTGCTTCTCTTTTACATGCCCTGGCTGCGCCGATGCTGTATTCCTAGGAGCCCCTGCCGCTGCTTCTCTCCGTACCGGCCCCGGCTGCTGCAGCTTCTTCTTCTGCCGGGCGGGAACTTTTCAAATGACACATGCGCGCCGTACTGACGACATCAGGGCGCGCGTGTGTCACAGAGAAAGGTGCTGGGCAGGGAACAGAGGAGAGATTCCTGCGTTCCGCTGCCTACACTGTGCGGTGCTGCAGGATCGCTCCCTGCCCGGCACGCAGCGTGTGATGACGGCGATCTGATCACTGACCGGCCAGCAAGGACGCCCTGAACCAGGCGGGCCGGTCACAGAGAGTAGGCGATCCGGATGTCGCCCGCGGGCCGCCCCTTGCCCAGGTCTGGGTTAGACCATCAGACCGACAATGTATGTGAGATTCAAAGAACATTTTAACTCTGTGATGTCTGGTAAAGGCTCTCCTCAGTTAATTGAGCATATTTGTAATGTGCATAATGGTGATCCGAATATACTGCGGTTTGCAGGCTTAGAGAGAGTATCTCTCCCCCTCAAGGAGGTGATTTACACAAATTGCTCCTACAAACCGAGGCAAGACTTATTATTAAATATAGAGCCCAAGGGGATTTGGGGTTAAATGACAAAAATGATCTCTCGGTTTTCTGCACATCTCTATGTGTCCGCATATTTTTGTATGTGTCTGTTTGTAATGGTTTTTTACCATGTTGAATTTAATTGTATTTTGTATAACATTGTCAGTATCATGCACTATGCTGTTACTTGTTGCACTCCTCATCTGTTTTTAATTGGCAGTGACGTAGTCCTGACACAGCCCTCTCATAAGGCGCCGGTCTATGCCTGTCCACATGGACCCGATGAAGCGTATCCATATGCGAAACGGCCATCGTTCGTGAGAAGGCTCGCTGTCAGCTCTGCTCCTGTCTTTTTATTGCACCGCACTTCAATAAAGAATTTTTGCTAGATTCCGGTGAGTGCCGTCCCTTCTCTGAGTTGGATTCTGCCTATGAACTATAAGTCACTTTGGACGTGCTCCTCCCAGCCAGTTACGTGGAGGATCCCTGTCCATATTCCGTTTTGTATATTAAGGCTGATGCTAGTGGGTCAGTAGATGCGGCAATTCTTTTCTGTGGAAATGTTTAAAGTTTGCTCAACAACATTTAGACAAGTCTGTGAAATAATGGGCGAACATAGTCTGGTCAGATGAGACCAACACTTTGGAAGCAAATAATAAAAGGCTTTTGTGCAAAATATTAATTACATTTCATGTGTGCAACATCTGGTAAGAAATGCATTTCAGTAGCATTTACTAAAATCAGTTACATGTTCAATACTTATTTCACCCCTGTATGTATGCTAGAAATGTATTATACTGTAAACTCTATGTAATATACTGTATGTACAGATATCTCAGGTTATATACAGGTAATATGTGACTGGTAGAATATCTAGACATCATATGGTATACACAGGATAAGTGACTGGTACATCATATACTATAACCACTATTTGTTGATGTGGTGTTGAAGTTTACATTGGTGACTTGGTTGATCAAGCATCTGAAAAAATACACAAAAAAATATTCATAGGCGCATGTGTGGCGCCCCTGAGGCTTCAGAGTATTGCACCTAACATTGGGTGTAATGCTAAACCCAGTTCCCTTTTACATAGTTACATAGGTTAAAAAAATGACCTACGTCCATCTAGTTTAAAGGGGTGGTTCACCCATTTTTTTTTTTCCCCAATGATTGCCACTTACCATTGTCTGCAGCTTCTGCATTGGCTTCAGTTTCCAGTTCTGGCACTGAGCGGCGCTATCCTGCACGCTCAGTGCCGGTCACATGACCCCCTGGAGCTGTGGCCGCCTGCATCCTCTGACGTCCCGGCATTTCCGGGCTCTCAAACTGGACGGGTACGTCAGAGGATGCCGGCGCCACTCACAGTGATTGACTGGGCTGTGGGCGGTCACTGCCTGACGTCACAGCCCAGCATCGAGGGGAGGATCCGGAGGACGCCAGTGTGTGGAGCGGTGAAGGCAGAGCGCGCGCTTACCATCATTCAGCTGTGGGAGGTATGGGCTCCAGTGTGGAGTACAGGGGGGGTTTCCTCCACTGAAATCCCCCCTGTCACGCAAGTATGTGATCACACTGTCCACCCGCCCGCTGTGCTCAGCTGTCAGGAGAGCGGGCGGTGTCGGCAGTGTGATCATATACTCCCACCAGCAGCACAGGTGACCGGACGCTGCATGGGACCAATCTGCTCCACTCTGTCACCTGCACAACAAGTCCCACAGTGGAGACAGTGACATGTAGCATCCGGTCACCTGCACAACAAGTCCCAGAGTGGAGACAGTGACATGCTCTGCTCTGACACATAGTGTGCTGCATGTCACTGTCTCCATTCTGGGACTTGTTGTGCAGGTGACCGGATGCTACATGTCACTAACTGTATCCACTCTGGGACTTGTGCAGGTGACCGGATGCTACATGTCACTA
Source organism: Anomaloglossus baeobatrachus (assembly GCF_048569485.1). Lineage (NCBI taxonomy): Eukaryota > Metazoa > Chordata > Amphibia > Anura > Aromobatidae > Anomaloglossus > Anomaloglossus baeobatrachus. The sequence continues at coordinate 111,514 of NW_027441883.1, forward strand.
TCTGTCTCCACTCTGTGATTTCTGCTGCATAGTACCAACTGTATACACTCTCACCTGCAGAACAAGTACCACAGTGGAGACAGTTAGTGACATGTAGCATCCGGTCACCTGCACAACAAGTCTCAGAGTGGATACAGTGACATGCAGCACACTATGTGTCAGAGCAGAGCATGTCACCAACTTGCTCTGCTCTGTCACCTGCGATGCTGCATGTCACCAACTAAGGGTAAGCTCACACAGTGCGTTTTTCGTGGCGTTCTTGCGCGTTTTTCTGGTGCGTTTTAACTCAGAAAACTGCATGACTTTGTTTCCCGAGTAAAGTCTATGCCCTTGTGCGCACTAGTCGTTTTTGCTTCGTTTTTTGCGGCGTTTTTTACAACATTTTTGTGCTGAAAACGCAGTGACATTGCTTCCCCAGCAATGTCTATGGGTTTTCATAAGTGCTGTCCGCAGACAGCGTTTTTTTGTAGCTGCGTTTTTGTGTTGACCGCAAAAATGCAGCATGTCAATTATTTCTGCGTTTTTCACTGCGTTTTTCACCCATTGAGTTCAATGAGATGTTCAACAACGCAATGAAAAACGCATATAGCTGCATTTCTATGACTAAAAACACAGCTATAAACGCAAGTGGTGGGTACTACAGTGACGTGTACAGGAAGAGGATTCCTTCTGTTGTTAAACACAGAAGCATGAATCCTCCCGGTACCGTCACCGCTGCGTCCACAACCCGCCCGGTGCCATGTCAGCTCCGTGCGGCGCCATGTCTGGGCGGGAGGTGGAGGCAGCGGCGAAAACCAAAGTGAACAGTAGAAAAAAAGAATGTCATACTCACCTGTCTGCAGGGTCACGGTGCCATATCCGCTCCCAGCCCCTGTCTCGGTACCGCCGCTCTGGCTGTGTGCAGTCTCACCGGGGCACGTACGAAGCTTGCAGGACCTGGCGGTGGATCACCTGATGCAGTCACCTGACGCATCAGCTCATCGATTCTCGCGGTGTTGCCGGCTTTTTCGCGCCCGTCCGGCTATCAGCTGCTCCTGCCGTCAGGGGACTTCATCAGCTGATTACCGTCAGCTCCTGCAGCGATGGGACAGGATCATTCTCCTGTCCAATCGATCGCTCCAGGAGCTGCCAGTAATCAGCACATAAGTGAGTATGTATTTATTTATTTTTTTTTTCAACTGATGCATCAGCTGATTGTATAAAAGCAGATTATACAATCAGCTGATGTGTCATGTGATTCACGTAGTTTAACCTGACACATCATCTGATCGCTTTGCCTTCCAGCAAAACGATCAGATGATATTGGATCCGGATTGGACGGCGCGGGACCCTTACCCCGGATTACTGCGGAGTGGGGTGCTTTATTTCAATAAAGATGGAGTCTCTAATTGTGTTGTGTTTTATTTCTAATAAAAATATTTTTCTGTGTGTTGTTTTTTTTTTTTTTTATCATTACTAGAAATTCATGGTGGCCATGTCTAATATTGGCGTGACACCATGAATTTCGGGCTTAGGGCTAGCTGATAATATACAGCTAGCCCTAACTCCATTATTACCCAGCTAGCCACCCGGCATCAGGGCAGCTGGAAGAGTTGGATACAGCGCCAGAAGATGGCGCTTCTATGAAAGCGCCATTTTCTGGGGTGGCTGCGGACTGCAATTCGCATTGGGGGTGCCCAGAAAGCTTGGGCACCCTGCACTGTGGATTCCAATCCCCAGCTGCCTAGTTGTGCCCGGCTGGACACAAAAATTAGGCGAAGCTCACGTCATTTTTTTTTTTAATTATTTCATGAAATAAAAAAAAAAAGGGCTTCTCTATATTTTTGGTTCCCAGCCGGGTACAAATAGGCAGCTGGGGGTTGGGGGCAGCCCGTACCTGCCTGCTGTACCCGGCTAGCATACAAAAATATGGCGAAGCCCATGTCATTTTTTTTTTCTTTTTTGGCAAAAAACTGCATACAGTCCGGGATGGAGTATGCTGAGCCTTGTAGTTCTGCAGCTGCTGTCTTCTCTCCTGCATACACTAGTGAATGGAGGATGCTGAGCCTTGTAGTTCTGCAGCTGCTGTCTGCTCTCCTGCATACACTAGTGAATGGAGGATGCTGAGCCTTGTAGTTCTGCAGCTGCTGTCTGATCTCCTGCATACACTATTGGATGGAGGATGCTGAGCCTTGTAGTTCTGCAGCTGCTGTCTGCTCTCCTGCATACACTATTGGATGGAGGATGCTGAGCCTTGTAGTTCTGCAGCTACTGTCTGCTCTCCTGCATACACTAGTGAATGGAGGATGCTGAGCCTTGTAGTTCTGCTCCCCCTGCCTCTCCCTCCAGCATACAGTCCTGGATAGAGCATGCTGAGCCCTGTAGTTCTGCAGCTATATGCTCTCCTGCATACACCAGTGGAGAATGAAGAACATATTGAAGAAGGAAATTACTTCAGACCTTTTTTATTTTTTTTTTCTTTCAACAATCTTTCTCTGATAAAAAAAGCATAAAAACACAGAGAGCAAAAAACGCACCAAAACACGATAAAAACGCGTCTGTTGTTTGCCACGGATGCTTTTTTGTGCGTTTTTTGACGCAAAAAAACTCACAAAAACGCCGCTTAAATAAAACGACGCAGTGTGTGAACTTAGCCGAAATCCACACTGTTACTTGTGATGCATGGGACACACTTTCTCCACTCTCAACTGTACAACAAGTCCCAGAGTGGCTCAAGTTGTGATAATCCCTGCAATCATTAGAGGATTGGAGATTAGATTCTGTAACAATAAATGTTTAGAGCAATATTGTTATATTGATGGTGTATCCTTAGTATAATACATCATTATGTGATCGTAGGGATCTGATACACGGCCATGTTCGCCACTGAGATTTTCATGGCCACACACCGGAAAAAGTATTGTGTTCCTTGAGACTGTATACGTGTTCCTTGAGTATGTATAAGGAAAAAAAATTCTTGTGTGTATATCAGGGATCACATTCCACGCACAGGGGTACAAAAGGTGAGGGGGCCACTTATACCTCCAAAACAGGAGGAATTATGTAGTATGAGGGGCTACTAAAATATTCTTCCAGGACAGGTGCATCTTCTGGCTGACACAACCCATCATGTAAAAAACACACACATATATAATATTATAAGCACGCATACAAGTATATGTAGAAAGATATAGCTACACACACATGTACTGTCTATATTTGTGTGTGTGTATATACATTATATATAAACACACATATACACAAGCATATATAGCCATAGAGAAACATGTGTGGAGTTAGATAACTCTCTCTCTCTCTCTCTCTCTCTCTCTCTCTCTCTATATATATATATATATATAGCTTATAAATATATCCTGAAATAGATACTATGAAATAGATCAGAAAGACCAAATGATAAAAGCTCTATTACCATGATTAGGCAGTGCACACAGGAAGGAGGGGAGGGAACTGTTGTGGTGGAGATCTGAGGGGAGGGAACAGTCAGAGAGGGTTGGGAGATAGATTGCTAGTTACTGCAAAGGATTATGGAAATTGTAGTAACTGAACCCAGGAAGTCAGAGGAGAGATTAACCCCATCAGAGCTGGAGCCAGCAAGGAGCATGTGCTGCTAGTGCACAATAAAAGGTAATTTTGCGGAAAAAACATAATAGATGTGTTGAGGGGCACATATTAGCAAGATTTATCAGAAAAAAAAAAATCAGTTTTGGTAACTGGACAACTTCTTTAACCTTCCTCCACCAATTCTACATTTAAGTTACATTAAGTCACTTATAACCAACAATGTTGTGTGTACTGAGGAAATCATCCAGCCCTTTTTTAAAAGCTGTTATAGTATCTGCCATTACCTCCTGAGGAGGTCAGTCCCGGTTTCACTACATTACACTACAAGATGACCCTCGGATTGTCACAATTCGAAGTAATGCTGACTACTGGTTGCCACACTGTTAGATCCCCGGTACAAGACAAAATTTGGCGAAATAAGCCCTTCCATAGAAAGGGACGCACGTATGCAGGAGTATCCGCAGAAGCTGGTACTCAATCTTTGATCTGCTTTTACATTAAACACCAGTGCTGCACAGAGTGAATCTCAACGCTTTGTCATGGCTAAGAGGAAATGGTATTTTACTTGTCCACATCTAAGGGACCGAGGGCTGGCTGCTGTGCTGAGACGGCGTTGAGTAGGGTGTCCCTGCAGAGTTGCAAATTTGGTCAAAAAGGTGGAAAAAGGACAGATGCTGGTGGAAAGGGGAACACGTGTGTTGGAAAGGGGAAAAAAGTTTGTGTCCGTGGGTTTGGTGGTTAAGCAACAGTAACATCTTCTGAAGAAACACCATCTGTTACGGGGGGACTAACAGATTTGGATAAGGTGGTATATATCCCAATTGCCAGTCGGGGTCCACCGTGCTCCCAGATGGAGGAGATGCTGGCAACCCGAAGGTTAGGCGGAGGATACAGAGCTGGGTGGCTCTCAAACTAATAGTAGCCTGAACTGAGTTAGACGACACTCGGTTCTGGAGACTGTGAACCCTGTTAGCGTCACAGGGTCCACACACCCAGCCCAGGAACTCCCTGTTAACAACACAGGGGCTATTGGGTACGTTGTCTGTGTGCGTAGGGGGCACACCTCTGGACAGCAGGCGCAGCAGCAGCCCAGTTAATGCCACTGAGCTGCACTAGCAGGATTGGTAGGACAGGAGCTGGTCGTAACCGTTCTGCGTTACCAAGTGTGGTGGCGTCCTGCACCGACGCCCTATCCCTGCCTACCTCTGGCCTAAAGCCGCAATGGGTTCAACACATGGACGTGTGCTCTGTCTCAGCATAATAGAAGAATGCGCACCTCCTTGTTGTCTACAGCTCCTTTTATAACCTGGGTCCGCCCCAACGCAGGGTGGACCACAAGGCACCTCCAGGAGCCAATAGCAGAGTGCCACGTCATCAGTGACATAACCAGCAGCTTATCCGGAACCGCCACTTCAATGATGACTTCATGTCAGCCACGCCCCAAACACCTCACCAGTCATCGTCTGACGAACAATGATGAGGTGCAAAATCATAGGGGCGGGCCTCTGCGAGCCAGTCCGGAGTGGCCACATCATCAGGACACCTGATGTCCTCTGGACTAGCATGGACTGCCACCTCATGGACATGGCCAGTGAGTTCCTTAATGTACCTAGCCTCTGATGCACTAAGTGCCTGAGCATGCTCAGGAGCCTGAACAACAGTCTCAGAAAACAGACTATCAGCTTCTGCATGCTCTGTAGACACAACACAGGACTTAGACACGGCACGGAGTCCAAGTACCTGTGCAAAGAGGCTTTTCTCATTAAGTGTGGGAGCATGCTCTGTAGCACGAACTGAGGACTTAGGCTCAGGAATGGCACAGTCATGCTAAGCATGCTCACTAGGCGAAACACTGGACTTAGGCTGTGTCTGGGGTAAATCGGCACACGCATCCGCACTAGCCGTCTCTCCACACTTAGACGTGGAGGAGGAAGCAGCCAGCTGGACGACCAAAGGCATGGCCAAAAATGGCAGCTGACGCTTGGGCGCAACTGGAACCGCAGCAGGCTGCTTGCGTCAACGGCGGTACCGATTCGTAATACCAACTACCAGCCAAAATAAGAGGTGTATTTCTTCCCATGGATAATCTGATATGATCCCTTTCTTACGGACACGACCATCGCTACCAAATGTAGATGAGGCACCAAAAGAGCAGGTGCTTCAATGGATCTCAAGTGCTCCATCAAGTGGCCTCTCCACCTCAACTTCAATATCCAAAATACTCCATTCCTCTGTGGTGTCAACCCAATCGCACTTGCTTCCTAACAGCTCTCAAGTTTCCACCAGCCCTGCTGAGTATGGGGTGACAGAGATGGTTGAGTCTGCAGAGCTGTCCAGTCACACTATAGCCTGGGAATCAGAGGTCTGCTCCAAAGCTGCAGTGAGTCCAGACAAGGAAATGATCTGCACTGATGCCCAGAAGCTTTGTGAGTCGGATCCAGGCCCCGATGAAGAAGGTTCTGAGCATAATGTACACCCTCATTCCCAAACTATAAATCCTCCTGGTGGAGACAATGGAGAACATGCTGATGAGACTCCGATACCTGATTGGAACGTCAACTTTACTATTCGGTCAGGGCAGGAAGAGGTTGGCTCGGAGGAGTCTGGACGAGGGGAATGAAAACACACAGGGTGATAATGAGGTTGGAGACCCCACTTACTGTCAAACCACAGTCAGCCAGTCGATGAGGTCAGCAGAGGAGTTGGAGGAGGATGCTACTGACGACGAGGTTAGGTTGCGTCTTCCTGGACAGAGACAAAGTACTGGAAGCACGTCAACAACTGAATTCTCAGCCATAACTCTGCCTCTGAGCAGAAGTCATGGTGGCTCTGCAGGTCGCATGGGCTGTAAGCCTTGCCTAGCCTGGTGCTTTTTTTACATCGCAAAAGATCACCCAAGTCACGTCATCTGTAAGATTTGTCACCAATCTCTAAGTAGAGGCCAAAAACTCACTACTTTGAGTACTTCGTCCATGAACTGTCACATGGATATGAAGTGATAGTGTGAGGGTGTATTGATGAGCTTTATCCACTGTGAATGCAACATGCTTATTTGCCGTTCATTGTATGCATTGTTGCAGACTACCCACAAGGGGCGGCTGTTTTTTTGCATCTGCCTTTGACTGTTTGGTCACTATAGCAATAGCAAAACGGTCTTCGGCTGTGGACTTGGAGACCGGACTAGGTGTTGTCTGTGAACTTAAGAAAACGCTAAAGGTGTGCGTTACAGCAAGTAGCCACCGCGGAAACACTATGGTGGATTGTGAGGAGACTCGTGTTGGAGTTTGGTGAGGAGGACCGTAATGCATGTGAGCAGCATCCTGTGCCGGAGACCGACATTCTTCCGGTGCTGTCTATACTGTTTACCGTGAAAGGATTGTAAACTCTGTATTTATGGCAACTGGACACCACAGTACCCGGGTACGGTAGGCTGGGCCCAGACAGTAATGCGTGCACGCAACACTTTTGTTAACAAAACACATCTGTTCTGCTTAGGCAGACTATATAGACAATAAGATTTGCTGCTTCTGCTCTGTCAATTTGTCAGTTACAGTTAAAATTCTAGAGGGACAGCAACACATGTTTGCACTGACTGTTGCTTTACAAGATTTCCAGGACTGTGTTGCTGAGCTGTGTGGTTTGACTCACCACTGTTATCATCTGCCTTATCTGTGAGGCTTCAGCTAACAAGGGTATTCAGGGGGGTTAATGGGTTTTGTCTATGTTTAGGTAGATAAGTTGTAAGCTCTTGTGATGCGCCACTGGTAAGTCGTGTTCACACACACACACACACACACAATTACTACTGCTACGCAGAGGGATTACCAGGTAGGCGGCAACAGTTTAGACAGTCCCTTGGTTAGGCAAAGGTTGGTGAGAAGGGGCTATAAATTGCCATTACGAGTGTTGCAGCATAGGGGTGTAGGCTTTTGGACTTGTGAATAGATTGTTCTATTCTTTCAGTTTTATGCATGGTCCTTATTGTTTGTTTTGGGAGAGTTAAACAATCATTTATCAACCCAACTGCCTAGAGTCCTTTTCCTGTTGCGTGGTTTTGCTGTATACTGGGGAGCCCACCCTATACACTACTTTAAATGAAGCATAAGTCTATGTGGAAGGGTCACTATGCTACAATGCGGCCTAGCGGGGCGGTGCAACCACCGTCTGCCCCATCAATGGCATCTGTGTGCTCTTCATCCTCTGGGACTGTGGGGACAGCAGTCACATATGCTTTTTGACGCTGACCTTCCACCCCTTTACCCGCAACAAGCAGTGTCATTGGCAGGTCATCAGTTGTTTTTGAAGTGGAAACAGCTGCTGGTGTTGAGCTCTCTCAGACATTGAGAGAACCACCTTTTGGATGAAGGCAACATTATATCCACGCCTGTACCTTCGTCACAGATTGATGGACTACCTGCAGTTAAAAATTGCGTTGCAGAAATGGAGAGGTGGTGTACAATACAGAGTTGGTCTAGCTTTATTGACAGCTGAAGAACCAACACTGAATATCACAGACAATGAAACTATGCCCCTTAAAGTGTCAGCACTTTTTGAAATTAAAATTGCGTAGCAAAAATGGACAGGTGTGTAGAATGCACAGTTGGTGTACCTTGCTTGACAGCAGAGGAACCCTAAGTTAGTATCCCAGACAATTTTAGTATGCCCCTAAAAGTGGCAGCAATTTTTGCAATTAAAATTGCAAAGCAAAAATGGAGAGGTGTGTAGAATGCACAGGTGCTGTAGCTAGCTTGTCAGCAGAGGAAGCCTCAATTTCTATCCCTGCCAATGAAACAATGCCCCAAGGAATTGCCTGAGCTGATTTAGCCAGACGCTGTGATATAAACCCCTGCACAGCGCTGGCACAAACCTGCCTAGCAAAAATTGTTATGAACGGCTGTAATGTAGCCCTGAAAAGGACTGAAATTACAAGTAGTCCCTAATCCCTTAAGCGATGCGTAGATTGCACTGTATGTCTATAGCGCACACAGCAGCAGCGGGAGCGGTGACTGACACCCACCCGCAGCAGAGAGATAATGGTGGTGACGGGGAAAATGACCAGGTCTTATAGGGCAAAGATATGTGACATGCACAGCCAATGACGCATGCCCTTGCTTGTTTGGCAAAAATCCTCTTTGCTGTGTGTGTGTCTGTGATTGGCTGACAGCCTGGCCCGCCCCACTGTACGCACGGTTAGGAAAAAAAAAATGGTGATCACCTTTCTTTCAGCACTCAGCAGCAGCACTGATCTAAACCCTGCCCCCCCCCGCACACTATACGCTGAATTTTGATAATATCATGATTCACAGTGACTCACAGTAATACAGTGAAAAGCCAGCTAGTAACTAGCTACGCTTTATGGTGATCGAACCATTATCGAATGTAACTCGAACTGCCGAATTTGAAGCAAATCGTTTGAGTTCGTCGAACACCGCCCCAAATCATTTGAATTTGAAATTGGCGAACCGTTTGAATCGAACATCGCTCAACTCTACACAACAGTTAGAGAGTTCTCCAGCAGGAGAGGAAGGGAGCAGTCGCATCTTACAGGTGCTCCGGTGGGAAGGAGGAGAGAGCTCACACGGTTGCCATGGGGAGAGTGAACCTGCTCCCCACGGAGTCAGTGCCACACAGGGCGGCAGGACCCTAGGGAATATCATACTTCACGTTGGATTTCCAGAATCTGTCCGGTCGGGGAAAGTTTCAAGCTTCCTTGCCCACACAGCACCCGACAGCACAGTGCCATATAGGATCCGGGGCCTCGCTTCAAGCCGGACCCCACATCGGAACTGCGGCACCTGCAGATAGGGACAAGAGTGCATCTTGTGAAACCCAGGGTCCCCTCGTAGCTTCAAGCCAGGGGATCCACAGACAGCCGTTACAAGGAGAAACCAACCAAACACCAAACCGGACTAATCTCTAAAGGGATTCAGGTTAGACTGAGCCCATCATAGCACATGACCGATATTATCTGAGTGAGCGGCATTGTACAAAAGTGAGTAAACAACGTGGAACCACAGCTATAGACTCTGACTCCTTATTAACCGTACTGCTGCTCCCTGCTGCCATTACTAGTCCCCTCATCATCCTCCCTGGGGCCCGTTCTACCTTTGGAGAGCAATCCCATCCCTGGCTGCTACTACCATCTGCTCCAGAGGACAGTGACAGCAGCGGTGGCCCATTCCCTGGCCGCATACCCCAGGTGGCGTCACGACAACCACCTCACAAGTACACCCATCATCTTTCCCTGCCATCTTCTGTACACCACGGGGCAACGGAAGCGGGCTAGGCCGCCCGTGACCGTCCCAGTCGACGGCCCGGCGATGAGTAGGTTAATCCGCCTGCCCCATGGGGTGCTACATATGCTTATGTGTGACCACTGTTACTCAGGATATGTTTTTTTGAGGAGTGTAGAAAAGCACAGTGTACATTGCTTTACTGCATATTTGAAAGCGTATATCTGGCTTAAAGATTGTAATACGTACCCATGTATGACACCTGAGAAGTGCAAGAGCTCATAGGAACCGGTCCAAGTGCTGTCAGTTTTTTCCACAGGCCGTACTCACAGACAATATGGCTGAGTGAATACAGCCTATGAAGCAGCTGAACATAAACCTGTCACAAGGTTTTTCCTAATATAAAGTACGGCCACTACCTTTAAATCCGCTTTTACAGCATTATAGTAAGCTGCGTGTATGACCCCAAGCATAGCACAAATAAGGGATTTTTTTTTTTTATATCCACAGCTGGCGACCAAGTCCGATGGGGACCTTTGGTCTTGATCTGGAGCCTTTTTTCTTCCTACAATAGCCATTGCCTTTCCCTGCGTTGTGTAGCGGATGTGTCCTACGTCATCCACATGTGTTTCCCGACCTCGCTCCTGCACAGGCATACTTCTCTTTGATGTGGCAAGGGCTGGGTAAGGCTAAAGAGTGCTGATTACCCAGAAAAAAAGCCGCCACATGCACACTGCAATACTTTCCTCAGCCTAATGGCGATGGCGATTGTAAGAAGAAGCTGCACTGGATCAAGACCAGAGATGCCCATCGGACCGGACCGCAATGGCGGTGGGTATAATAAAAGCTCTTTTTCTGTACTATGCAGAGGGGCTTGGGGAAATACATGCAGCTTACTAGATTACTGTAAAAGAAGTCTTAAAGGCGGTGGCTGTACTTTATATATCAGTAAAACCTAATGACAGATTCCTATTAAGAATGGGTTGCTATTCATGGGCCACTCCTGTGTACTTTCCCCCCAGGCCAAAATCTGGCAGCCAGCCGCTGGCATGCAGTAATTGTTCTGAATGTAAATGTAAATAAAGGGTGGGCCATAAGTATGGATACACCCTGATGATATCACCTTACCGTTTGTGGCTTATTAGTACATGGGAGGGGCAAAACATTTGAGGCCGGGTCATGCCCATGGTGGCCATCTGCAAAGCAGCCATTTTTAATTCAACTTTATTTTTTTTTATCAGAGTGTATCCATCCATACTTATGGCCCACCTTATACATGGTCAGAACATTCTCTTTTTCTGACTCAAAAGGTTTGAAGAGATATAGAATTGTGCATAATCTTACTTGCAATGCCACGTCAGTCATCTACTTAGCAACCTGTCCCTGCAACCTTGCATATGCAGGCATAACGACTCAATAGCTAAAAGTCTGTGCCCTTGAACATGTTAAAAATATAAAAGCAGTGATAAATGACATCCAATTCCACTACATTTTCATGACTTCCATCATTGTAATCTCAAAAGTTTCCATATTGGAGGAACAGACGACATAAGGCTAGGTTCACACACTGCGTTTTTTTGACGCTGCGTTTTTGTGCGTTTTTTGCGGCAAAAACGCACCCGCGGCAAAAAAACGCGGCAAAAAACGCACGTGTTTTGCCGCGATTTGGTGCGTTTTTTTGCTGCGTTTTGCTGCGTTTTTGCTCACTGCGTCTTTATGCGTTTTTTATCAGTGAACAAAAAAAAAAGGTCTGATGTCATTTCCTTCTTCAATGTGTTCTTCATTCTCCACTAGTGTATGCAGAAGAGCAGACAGCTGCAGAACTACAAGGCTCATCATGCTCCATCCAATAGTGTATGCAGGAGAGCAGACAGCAGCTGCAGAACTACAAGGCTCAGCATGCTCCATCCAGGACTGTATGCTTGAGGGAGAGTCAGGGGGAGCAGACCTACAAGGCTCAGCATCCTCCATCCAATAGTGTATGCAGGAGAGCAGACAGCAGCTGTCGAACTACAAGGCTCAGCATCCTCCATCCAATAGTGTATGCAGGAGAGCAGACAGCAGCTGTCGAACTACAAGGCTCAGCATCCTCCTTCCAGGACTGTATGCAGGATTTCTTCCCCCCCCCCCCCAAACAAAAAAAATAACGTGGGCTTCGCCATATTTTTGTATGCTAGCCGGGTACAGCAGGCAGGTACGGGCTGCCCCCAACCCCCAGCTGCCTATTTGTACCCGGCTGGGAACCAAAAATATAGGGAAACCCTTTTTTTTTTAATTATTTCATGAATTTCATGAAATAATTTTAAAAAAAAAATGACGTGAGCTTCGCCCAATTTTTGAGTCCAGCCGGGTACAACTAGGCAGCTGGGGATTGGAATCCACAGTGCAGGGTGCCCATGCTTTCTGGGCACCCCCGCTGTGAATTGCAGTCCCGCAGCCACCCCATAAAATGGCGCTTTCATAGAAGCGCCATCTTCTGGCGCTGTATCCAACTCTTCCAGCTGCCCTGATGCCGGGTGGCTCGCTGGGTAATAATGGGGTTAGGGCTAGCTGTATAGCTGGCCCTAAGCCCGAAATTCATGGTGTCATGCCAATATTAGACATGGCCACCATGAATTTCTAGTAAAGATAAAAAAAAAACACAACACACAGAAAAATATTTTTATTAGAAATAAAACACAACACAATTAGTGACTCCATCTTTATTGAAATAATGAACCCCCCTCCGCAGTAATCCTGGGTCAAGGGTCTCGCGCCGTCCAATCCGGATCCAATATCATCTGATCGGTTTGCTGGAAGGCAAAGCGATCAGATGATGTGTCAGGTTCTACGGGCTGAAGCACATCACACAGCAGCTGATTGTATAAAAGCCGTTTATGCAATCAGCAGATGCATCGGTGCAAAAAAAAAAAAAAAAAAATACTCACTTATGTGCTGATTACCGGCAGCTCCTGGAGCGATGGGGCGGGAGTCTGATCCTGTCCAATCGCTGCAGCAGCTGCCGGTAATCAGGGATGAAGTCTCCTGACGCATCCGCTGATAGCTTAAACCGGCTGGGCGCCCGCGTCACCGCGATACTTACGATTACCTGATGCGTCAGGTGACTGCATCAGGTGATCCATCGCCAGGTCCTGCATCTATCGGAGATGTCCCGGCTGTCTGCACACAGCCGGAGCGGTGATACCGTGAGAGGAGATGGGAGCGGGCATGGCACCAGGAGGCTGCAAGCAGGTGAGTATAACTTTTTTTTTTTTTTTCTACTGTTTACTTTTGTTTTCGCAGCCGCTTCCACCTCCCGCCCAGACATGGCGCCGCACGGCAGCATACATGCACAGGACTGGAGGTGGACGCGACGATGACGGTACCGGGAGGATTCACGCTTCTGTGTTTACTGACAGAAGGAATCCTCTTCCTGTACATGTCACTTTACTACCCACCTCCTGCGTTTATAGCTGCGTTTTTGGTCTTGGAAACGCACCAAAACGCAGCTATTTGCGTTTCTCATTGCGTCTTTCAACATCCCATTGCACTCAATGGATGAAAAGCGCAGTGAAAAACGCGAGAATAATTAACATGCTGCGTTTTTGTGGCACCACAAAAACGCAGCTGAAAAAAAACGCTGTGTGCAGACAGCAAAAATGAAAACTCATAGACTTTGCTGGGGAAGCAAAGTCATGCAGTTTTCTGAGCAAAAACGCACCCGAAAACTGCGCAAAAACGCAGCGAAAAACGCACTGTGTGAACTTACCCTAAATGTTTATATCTGTGGAGGAGACATTAAAAAAAATCTTTTCTAAAGATAGAAACTAAATAGATCATGCTGTTAGATCTAAAATTCTCGAATAAACTCATTGAGTACATTAGTTATAATTAGTGATGAGGGATTTTTGTTACTTGCACAAATAGTACAGTATTCACGTTATTCGTTACTCGAGTCATTCGGTCCCTGCCTCGTGATTTTTGTTACTCGCACGAATAGTACAGTGTTCACGTTATTCGTTACTCGTTGAGTATTTTGGTCCTTAGCAAGGCAATACTGATATGTGTCTGCCAAAAAGTAAAATATAACTTTTATTAATGACTAACAATAAAAAGCACACTGACAGACAAACAAATAAGGCTAGGTTCACATTTCCGTCAATTTGTATCAGTCACAATCCGCGGCTCTGGTAAACAACAGAATCCGTTTGGCGGATTCCGTTGTTCCCATAGACTTGTATTAGCGGTGGATTGTGACTGATGACACTGCGTTGCATCCTCCGCCCGACTGATCAGTCATGGAACGACTGACCGTCGGGCGGCAGGAATGCAGCCTGTAAAGTTTTTTGAGCAGTGCAATCCGTAGGCTTTCGCTGCGCATGCTCTCTCTGGCTCCCTGCACACATAACCGGGGTACACGTCGGGTTACTAAGCAAAGCGCTTTGCTCAGTTACCCGATATTTACCCTGGCTACGTGTGCAGGGAGCCAGCGCTAAGCGGTGTACGCTGGTAACCAAGGTAAATATCGGGTAACCAAGCAAAGTGCTTAGCTTAGTTACCCGATATTTACCCTGGCTACGTGTGCAGGGAGCCCGACACTTCCCCGCTCAGCTCTGCCCCCTCACGCACTCCGCATGTACACAGACACACACACACACACACACACACACACTCTCACCTGTCCCCAGCCATGCAGTCCCCGACACTGACGTCCTCAACGCCATGGCCCTGCTCGGCTCCACCCACCCCGCACTCCACCCCCCGGAACCATACTCAGCGGCCAAACGATCAGCTGATCACCCGGCGGCCGGCTTCTGTGAGCTATCAGCTGATCACCCAGCGGCCGGCTGCTGTGAGCGATCAGCTGATCACCTGGCGGCCGGCTGCTGTGAGCAATCATCTGATCGCTCTCATTAGCCGGCCGCCGGGAGATCATCTATTCGCTCTCAAAAGTCGGTGGCTGGCTATTGTGAACGATCAGCTGATCGTTCTCTCTTTTACAACAGAGTCCGACAATTCAATTCTTGTCATCCATTGTACAACGCATCAGTCACATGCGTCAAGCAATGCATGTGACTGATGCAAAACAACGGAAATGTGAACCTAGCCTAAGCTGTAATGAAACAGGCAGTGTCCCAAAGTGAATTCTCATAAGAGAAATAACCGGGGGGTGGGGGGACCAATTACAGTTATTAATCAATAAACTGTTATTATGCAGTCATAAACCTCCCAAAAGAATTCAGGGGGAGATATAGCTTAATTCAAAGCACACATAGCAGAGAAAAACACGTTCATGAGTATAGCCTAAACAACCCATCCCACTCAAAGCCTGGATAAAGGCAGTCTGTAGGCAGGAACCATGTATGAGTGAGAAGGTCAAATGAAGAGCTATACACATAGAATGTATCCTATGGTTAATAAAATACACCGCCCGGATGTTTCTGTATTTGCCCAGCATTATTCATGAGTAAGGCTGGTTTCACACTACGTCTTTTTAACATCCGTTGAAAACGTTTTTTTAACGGAAGTACGGATCCTGTGCAAATCCGTTTTCATGTCAATGCATTTTCAATGGACTCGCGTCCACCTGCGTTTGCGTGCGTTTGCGTCCGTTAGACGCAGGATCCGTCCTTTTGCGTTATTTTAACATGTTTCAAAAACGCAACATGTAGCGTTTTTGAGCTCCGTCCAAATACTGCAAATTGCTGGATCCTGACTATAACGCACGCAAACGCAGGTGAACGCTGCATGCTGATAGACAGGATCCTGCTTTTGGACTGAGCATGCCCAGAACCAGAGTGTGTCTCTCTCTCTCTCTCTCTCTCTCTCTCTCTCTCTCTCCCTCTCTCCCTCCTCGTAACCAAGATAAATATCGGGTATCCAAGGCCGATGTTTACCTTGCTTACCAGCGTCTGCAGCTGTCAGAAGCCTCCTCCCAGTCTAGTTACCCTCACTCCCGATCACATGACTCCAATGCCCGCCCCTAAACATCCAGTGCAGGATCCTGCAAAATAACATATGCGTTTGCATACGTTATTTGCTGTAAAAGCAGGATCCGTACTTCCGTTAAAAAAACGTTTTCAACGGATGTTAAAAAGACGTAGTGTGAAACCAGCCTTAGATCTAACTGCTCTACTGGCTACTGTCTCTCCCCTGATGAGTGTAACAAATTGTGTCGGGAGGTCCAGGAGCTTTGATGACTGAAGTCAAAGGGTTGCCACCAAGGAGAGTATGGTGTGGTAATAATATTTGAACTCCCCCTCTATTTTATGGTGACCTTTTTCTCTTACTGCTTTTTGTTCATATCATCCCTATGGTTGTGATAAAGATACGACTGTCCCCCCCCTCCTATATCCTAGATGGACATTTTAAGTATTTAATTGGATTTTTTTTTTTTTCCCATTGGATCTTTCTCCTATGTGAATTCTTTTTGGGACTCTGCCTGTTTCATTACAGCTTATTTGTTTGTCTGTCAGTGTGTTTTTTATTGTTATTCATTAATAAAAGTTATATTTTACTTTGTTTTTGGCACCCACATATCAGTATTGCCCTGCTATTTCTATCATAAATTTTGGGTAATCTTACACCATATTGATTATTTTTGTATTTTTCTCCTTGCCTCGTGATTTTCGAGTCTCCTCACCACATATTTGTTGCCTGATTTTCAGCCTCTACACATGCGATGATTGCTTCCCAATCACAGTAATGCTGTAGCCATCTTAACTACTGGCATTATGGGAGGCGCAGTGGAAAAAAAATGACTTGTAGTCATTAAAGCAGTAGAATTATGCTTAGTGAGTTTCCCCATTGCTGTCACACTGCGTCCGGTCCGATCATTAAAGTTCATGAATATGCACTATTTCCCCGCCCACTCTCTGTAACAGTGTTGGTGATTTGTTGCAGTCTTGCTACCCCCACCCACCCTCTGTGCCAGCGTCTGTGATTGGTTGCCATCACACTAGCTGTCTGGGTCCCTAGCGTGGACTAAAAATAAGTAAATAATTTAAAAAAAAATTATGTATGGTCCCTCGTATTTTGGTACCCGGCACAAATAAAGCAGATGCTTTAATATAATATAATATAAATAAAGCACATGCTGCAGCACCCAGCTGTGTGCGTTTATCTTGGCAGTATATGATAATATGAGGAACACCATGCGTTTTTTAATTATTTAAATATATACATTAAAAAATCGTTGTGACATTTCCCCAATTTTGATACCCAGCCAAGATAAAGTGGCTAGTATTCTCAGGCAGGGGAGTTCCATGGTTATTGGGCCCCCTCAGGATAAAAATAGCAGCCCGCAATCGCCCAAGAATTGGTGTGTCCATTAGAGTAATTTGTGGGCGGTTTCCATTGCTTAGGCAAATACGCGACTCTCCAAGCATGACATGGCGTCTGATAATTATTCCAGTCAGTTTTGCATTCAAGAAGTCAAATGGCACTCATTCCCTTCCAAGCCCTGCCATGTGCCATAACAGTAGTTTTCCATCACATATTAGGTATTGGTTTATTTAGGAGAAATTGAACAACAAACTGAACATTGCATTTTCTCCTGTTACCCTTGTGAAAGTGCAAAATTTTGGTGCTATAGTAACATTTTTGTGGGAAAAAGTTAGATTCATTTTTTCCTTCCATATTGCTTTTTTTTTTTTTTCCTGTGAAGCATGTAAAAGGTTATAAACTGGTGGAAACGGGCTTGAGTGGTGAACGAGCTAAAATAGTCTCTTTCTATGAGGCCTGCAGTATCAAATTGGATTCCTGATGAAGCCACAAAACCGGGAATCAGAGACTCCTAATTGCCAGGGTGTGAGGACCATTGGGGATCACTATCTGTCGGCATTCCTCATCGGAAGTCCGGGGGCGTCTAGGTGGGGGTTCATTCTCACTAGAGGAGTTAGAAGAGGAGGTGGAAACACAGAGGAATATTGAATCCTCTCCCTCACTCTGTCAGATGCATGCGTGTGCCTCAGCTGAATACACTGTTTGGGATGAATGGCACTTTTTTTTTCATGGCTTCTTTGTGTGTTTGTAGCGTTTTCACTTGTGTTGTGTAACCAAATTTTATTCAGATGTGTTTATATAGTAAACGAAAAATAAAAGAAGAAAAAAATTAGAAGAAAGGAAGAGAACTGAAAAATATATAAGAACATTAAAGTGTATAATGCTGTAATTGAATGTTAATAAAGACCGTTATTGAACTCCTGCAACTGACCTGCTGTAACAGTATATCTATAGAGCAGTAGGAAAATATCGGTAATAAAATAATGCCTACAATAATTGTCCAGTACATTTCTAAACTAAATTAAAATGTAAAAATGACTAACCATGGTAGGAAAAACGTGTTATAATTGCTCTAGAAACCTACACAAATTATAGGGAAGAAGACAGACTTCAGTAAAAGGAGTTACTGAGCGCCCACAACTTACAAAAAGGGGAGGTTTACGCCATTGTTTTCTCCACACTCGAGAAAACCAGTCCAATGAGTATGAACAGGGTTGCATCAGTTTTTCCTCAGAGTTGGAGAGGAAAAAAATCTCCATGTTTTACATTCTGCCAGACCGCGAAAATCGGTCAGATGTCATCAAAATGCAGTTCTGATTATTGCCACGGACACACAGACTTAGGCCTGTTTCACACGTCAGTGAAAATCACGGATGTTTTTCACTGACGTGTAAAAAATGCATATGTCCCTCCATGTTCGGTGTTCGGTGATGCATTCAACGTGGGTTGTCCGTGTGCAATCCGTGATCCGTGCTCCGTCATCCGTGATTGCACATGGAGATATACTCACCTGTCCTGTTGCTGCTGTCCATGGTGCTGAAGTCTCCAGCTCTGTAGCATCTGCCTGCCACTGTCTCTAGTTTCTGCAGCTTCTTCTGGGTCCGTCTCTGGCTGCATAAATGAATATGCATACCATAATGAGCCAGCCAGGAAAAAGCTGAAAGCACAGGCTGAACACAGCGTCGCTGGAGAAGGTGAGTTGAAAATGTTTTTTATTTTCAATGTCCATGTTTTTCTGGTACGTGTTTCACGGATCATACCACTGTGTGGTCCGTGGAACATCAGTGATGCCAGAAAAACGGACATGTCTCCTTGCGGCAATCACAGACATGCGTGTACACCGCACGGAGACACGGTCAGTGAGAAATCACTGATGTGTGCGCAGACTAATTGATTATAATGGGTCTGCGTATGCCCATGATTCTGGTACGTATAAACACTAGCACATACGTACCAGAATCACTGATGTCTGAAATAGGCCTTACATTGCCTATTTTGATCCCACACTTGGATCAAAATCTGACATGTCACCGATTTTTTTTTTCCATGCTGACCACTCGTTATGAGGAAAAAAAATCAGACATGTGCATAGCCCCATAGAACATCAAAAATACGAGTGCTGTATGTGAAAGCAGTTCTGTGAAAGTTTTTTTATTGTAGTTGATAAGTTTTACATGCATGTAGTAATGTGTTGTGTTTTTCTTTTTTTTTTAATCTGCAGTGAGGTGTTTCCTTCGGATTCTTCTACATCTGGTATGATTACATCTGTGACTTTATATTTTATTCACAATTTGTTTTATAGATTTTGGAAAAGGTACATGTAAAAATGTTCTAACATTAGCAATAAAATCATAAAAGAGCATGGATCAGGGGTGAGCAATTATTTTTCCAAAGGGCCTATATGAGAGACTAGCATTGCGTTATATTTGCAGACCACCACATGTATGGTTTTAGCATATAAAGATCTCTAAATTATGGATAAAAGAAAATATTAAAAAATAATTCTAACATAAACAGTCCCATTCTCACACCACATAAAAATACCCAATTAAAGGGCCAAAGCTCTCATTGAGCCCAATAGGAGTCCTTGTGTCCAATCTATAAATCCAGTGACTCAAGTTGCGCAAGGGCCTTAAATAGGTTACCACCTCTAACCTCTGATCTATGGCTATGTGCGCACGTTGCGTACTGTCCCTGCAGAAATTTCTGCAGCGATCTGAAGAGCACATGTGCGCTTTAAATCGCTGCAGAAATGTCCGTAGTGAAAAAAAAAAAAGCCGATTCCATGCGCTCTGCCTGCAGCTCCTCCCATAGACAGAGCAGGGGCTGCCGGCAAAGCGCACGGAAGAAGTGACATGTCGCTTCTTAGAACGCAGCGCTTCGGCAGCAGCCGAAGCGCTGCGCTCTAAAACGCCATGTGCACACGGCCCCTGCACAATCTCCATAGACTGTGCAGGGGACGCAGGACGCATGCAGTTACGCTGCGCTACAAAGCGCAGCGTAACTGCATGAATTACGCACACGTGTGCACATAGCCTTTAATAGGTTACCACCTCTAACCTCTGATCTATGGCCTTTATAATTAATTTGCTTAAGTCAGATTTATGGTACAATTGGAAAAGCAGAGTGAAGGCAGATAGCCGTAACGTACATGATGGGTAAGTCATTGTCACAATTTCAATTCACAGCAGTTCTTAAAAAATGCCTGACAATATTGGGAGAGTCTCCAAATGCATTCACTTCACACTCATTTAGGATAGGAGCAGCAACAGAAGCTGCTAGATGGGGCTTAGGGCCAGACATAGTTAAAAAAATCGGGAGATGGGAATCGAGCAGATTTAAGAGCTACATTAGATTGCATTTATTATAAATGGCGTACATGTATATATATGTGTACATTTTGGTAATCTTATAGTAGTTGTGTCTTCATTTAGATAATTGTGTGATAATTGTGTTTTTTGTTTTTGTTTTTAGCTGAACAGCAATGCCTGGTTTGGATCATGGGACATTCATTTGTTTTTTGGGGGGCCTTACGTGCAGCAGTCAGGCCTAATGGCAAACAGTTGGGGTTGCCCAGTTCCTTGGCACGGGTGACATGGATAGGAAAGAGGGGAATGCAGTGGCATCAGCTGTTAAAAGAAATCCAGTATCATGTGGAGTTCTACCGCCTCCCGGACGTCTTACTTATCCATTTAGGTGGTAATGATTTAGCAATAAGAACATCAAGACATTTAGTTAGGAACATAAAGCTCGATATGTTGAATTTATGGAGGTCTTACCCAGAAACAGTGGTGGTCTGGTCGGATATAGTAGCTAGACAAATGTGGAGAACAGCGCGATCAGTGGCTCGCATCAATAATACAAGGATAAAGGTTAATAAAAAAATAACAAAATTTGTGTTGGAAAATGGAGGGGTGGCCATACGTCACCAGATGCTTGAAAATACAAAGGAACATTTTTGCAGAGATGATAAGGTACATCTTAATGACATTGGCATTGATATATGGATGTTGGGAATACAAGAAGGAGTAGAACGAGCCATTAAGTTGTGGAGGAACTCACTCTTGTAAGGTGTCACAAGAGCGAGTCTTGGCGGGATGTGGTTGTTTAAACCCCCTCTTTGTTGGTTGGAGAATTATGTTTTTAATGGGGTCCCTGGGCCAGAGCTCAGCGGACAGTGGAATATGGGTCCCTGGGGAGGAGCTCAGTGGACAGTGGAATAGATGGGTCCCTGGGGAGTAGCTCAGCGGACACAAGGAAAATGATCAAGGGGTATACCCAGATTCCCCCTTGAGCTAGGTGTACACGGCGGAGGGGGATATGGGGCTGGGACTTATAACAACCACATCTCTGGGCCGATAATCTTGTTTTTTCTTGTTGATGTTTTTCTTATAAAATAAAGGGCTGCTGTGGCCAAAAATTTTAATCCATGTCACGCAGTGTGTGGTGTCTTATTTATTAGGTTACCAGGAGCGCAATTCACTAATCCATCAGTCATGTTTTGGTAGGGTTTTTAGGTGTTCCGTCTCATGCAGAGTCTTTGTTTTCTCAATGTCCCTGATGTGCTCACGGACTCCCACCTTTAAATCCCTTGTGGTCATCCCTATGTAGACTTTCTGGCATGGACACTGGGAGTAATATATCACGCCCTTAGAAGCACAAGTATGTTGGTGATTTTTTGTAAGTTTGTGTTCCTTCTGATTTTTTTTAAAGGGAACCTGTCACCAGATTTGGCGACTATAAGCTGTGGACACTATCACTGAGTCCTTTTTTGCAGCATTCCACAATACTGTATATAAGAGCCCAGAGACCTCTGTATAATGTAAAAAATATTTTTTTAATAACTGGAGGGAGGGGGGGGCGGTCTGGTCTGATGAGTGTTGCTGCTGTCCAAGCCCGGCACTTCCTTTCTCCGATCCGACGCCTGCTCTCTGCTGCGATCTCTGTCCTTCTTCCCAGCCAGTTTGGATGACGCGTCTACATCATCCACAAAAGACGACATTGCGGTCCTGCCCAGGTGCACTTTGATCTGCCCTACTGAGGCAGATCAAAGTACTGTAATGCGTAGGTGTGAGGGAAGGTTAATGACTGCTGTTATTAACCCCTTATTGCCCCAATTGCTACCGCACCAGGGCATTCGGAAAGAGTTGGATAAAGTGTCGGGATTGTCACATCTAATGGATGTGACAGTCCTGGATGGCTGCGGACTGCTTTTTTTAGGCTGGGGGGGCACAATAACCATGGACCGACCCATCCTGAGAATACCAGCTCCAAGCTGTCGGTTAATCATGACTGGGTATCAAAATGGGCGGGGAAAGGACCGCAGAACATTTTTTAAAAAAATTATTTATTTAAATATTTTTTATTTTTAAAAGCTGCATGCGGTTCCTTTAATTTTGATACACAGCCAAGATAACGTGCAAAGTTGGGGACTGCAGCCTGCAGCTGTATGCCTTGTCCTTGTTGGGACGACCCTACGCCATTTTTTTTAATTTATTTTTACACCAATCTAGATGTAGACAGCATGTGCATCTAGATTGAAAGTTATCTTTTAAGGGTGCTTTACATGCTGCGACATCGCTAGCGATCTCGTTAGCGATGTAACACACCAGATCGCACATACGATCTGCTGAGATCGCACATAGGTCGTTTTTGTAGCGCCGGTCACATGTGCGATCTCGGCAGATCGTATGTGATCTGGCGTGTTACATCGCTAACGAGATCGCTAGCGATGTCGCAGCGTGTAAAGCAGCCTTTACAGTACGAGTCCGTCCATCACTAATCCATAGACAAACAAAAAGTGCATAGTGCTCATATTGTTGTGTAAACAGAAATATGATATGTAAAATTAAACATGACATGCCATAAGGCAAGCAAAATCAAGAAATACAAAAAACTAAATTATTGAGTAAATGTATTAAATATTAGTTGTATCCTAACTATAATTAAATTGTTGTACAATGTTGTTCTCCACTTTTCTTAGATAATAATCTTTTTTCTTATTTTCTCATAGGCACTTCATTCAGGGAAAATACCCAATCAAAGTCAACATCTAAGACACTGAGCGGGTCGAGTGAAGTACCTCAAAATTTGCAGACCACCACAGGTATGGTTTTAGCATATACAGATCTCTAAATTATGAATAAAAAAAACAATTAAAAATAATTGTAACACAAACAGTCCCATTCTCACACCACATAAAAATACCCAATTAAAGAAAGCAGCCAAAGCTCTCATTGAGCCCAATAGGAGTCCTTGTGTCCAATCTATAAATCCAGTGACTCAAGTTGCGCAAGGGCCTTAAATAGGTTACCACCTCTAACCTCTGATCTATGGCCTTTATAATTAATTTGCTTGAGTCAGATTTATGGTACAATTGGAAATGTTTTGGTAGGGTTTTTAGGTGTTCCGTCTCATGCAGAGTCTATGTTTTCTCAATGTCCCTGATGTGCTCACGGACTCACACCTTTAACCCCCTAACCCCTGGACGATTTTTCCGTTTTTGTTTTTTGCTCCCCTTTTTCCGAGTCGTAACTTTTTTATTTTTCCCCTCAATCTTGCCATAAGAGGGCTTGTTTTTTGCGGGACGTATTGGTCTTTTAAGTGAAACCATGAGTTTTACCATATATGGTACTGGAAAACAGCAAAAAATTTCCACATGCGGAAAAATTACAAAAAAGTGTGATTGGACAATGGTTTATGGGTTCTTTATTCACCGTGTTCACTTTATGGTAAAACTGATGGGTGGGTGTGATACTTCAGGTTGGTTTGAGTTCGTTGATACCAAACATATTTAGGTTTACTTTTATCTAAGGGGTTAAAAAAAGGTTTGTCCAAAAAATTGGAGCACTTTCAGCGCCATTTTCTGCAACTTGTAGTGTTCTTATTTGTCGGGATATGGGGCTCACTGATGGCTTATTTGTTTGCATTTTTAGCTGAACCATTTTTGCGCAGATGCTACGTTTTGACTCCCTGGTATTGCATTTTGTTCAAAATTTGCGAAGACCAAAAAAACTTAACTTTGCCGGTTGGAATTTTTTTTTCGGCTACACCGTCTACCGATCATATTAATTCATTTTATATTTTGATAGACTGGGCATTTCTGAACTCTGTGATACCAAATGAGTGTATATTTATTATTTTTTTAACCCTTTGATTTTTAGTGGGGCGAATGGGGAGTGATTTAAACTTTTAGTTGTATTTTTTTAATTCTTTACAACTTTTTTTAAACTTTTTTTATTTTAATAGTCCCTCTAGGGGTAAGGATTAGCTGTCTGATCGCTTGTTCATTTCTGCTGATCAGAGCGGCAGAGCTCTGATCAGCTGAAATGCTGCTGTCCTGTTACAACCAGCTGGCTGTAACAGGATGTGAGTCATGATAGCGACATGAGTCATGACATAACCCTGTGCTACCATGGCAACCATCGGCTTCCCGTGATCGCGTCACGGGGACTCCGATGGCGTCGAGGAAAGGAAATTTCCCTGCCATGGCCATTTACATTGCGCTGTCAGTATTTGACAGCACGGTCTAAGGGATTAAAAGGCATGGGTGAATCGTGGATCCACCCTTGCTTGTAAGCTACACATGTCTGCTGTTCAGATCAGCATATACGTGCGGGAATCGGTGCCGGTTTACTGCAGCAGCCGACGGTGATTACACCGCCATTATCTACGATGTACCCAGTACGTCCAATGTCTGTAAGAGGTTAAGTCCCTTGTGGTCATTCCTATGTAGATTTTCTGGCATGGATACTGGGCGTAATAAATCACGCCCTTAGAAGCACAAATATGTTGGTGATTTATTGTGTAAGTTTGTGTTCCTTCCGATTTTTTAATGGGAATCTGTCACCAGATTTGGGGACTACAAGCTGTGTCCAATACCACTGAGTTCTTATATACAGCATTCCAAAATACTGTATATAAGAGCCTAGGCCGCTCTGTAAAACGGAAAAAGTACTTTTATAATACTCACCTAGGGTGGGTCCAGTCCAATGGGTGTCGCAGCTCTCCAGTGCGGTGCCTCCTCTTTCAGGTCTTACTCATCCTCTCTGCTGCGATCTTCGGCCTCCTTCTTCCTAGTCCGGTGTGGATTATGTGTCTACGTCATCCACACGAGCCGACATTGCGGTCCTGCGCAGGTGTATTCATCTGCGCTGCTGAGGGCAGATCAAAGTACTGTAATGTGCAGGCGCGAGGAAAGGTTAACCCCTTCACGATCGGCCGACTTTACACTTTCCGAAATTTGGGGGGGGAGGTTTGCCATTCTTCTGACAGACGCAACTTTTTTTATTTTTCAGTCAATATGGTCATGTGAGGGCTTATTTTTTGCACAATGAGCTGTAATTTTAAATGAAACCATAATTTTACCATGCAGTGTACGTAAAATGGCAAAAAAATTCCAAATGTGGAGAAATTGAAAAAAACAAGTGTGATTGCTCTATTGTTTTTGAGACATTTTATTCACTGTGTTTACTATATGGTAAAACTGATGTGCTGCTGTGATGCCTGAGGTTACTGCAAGTTTGTAGACACCAAACATGAATAGGTTTACTTTTATCTAAGGGGTTAAAAAAAAAAATAATCAGAAGTTTGTCCGAAAAAAGTGACGGACGTTTTGCGCCATTTTCTGAGACCCATAGCGTTCTCATTTTTTTAAATCTATGGCTCAGTGATGGCTTTTTTTGTATCTCGAGCTGACGTTTTTAACAGTATCATTTTTGCGCAGATGCTATGTTTTCATTGCCTGTTATTGCATTTTGCTTAAAATTTGTGGCAACCAAAAAGCGTAATTTTGGCATTTGGAATTTTTTTGCTGCTACGCCGTTTATCAATCAGAACAAATGATTTTATATTTTGATAGATCGGGCATTTCTGAAGACAGCGATACCAAATGTGTGAATATATTTTTTTTAACCCTTTATTTTTCAGTGGGGCAAAAGAGGGGTGATTTGAACTTTTAGGTGTTTTCACTTTTTTTTTTACTTTTTCAAAACTTTTTCTTAAATGTTTTTTTAAATTTGACTAGTACCCCTAGGGGGCTATTAGGATCAGCTGTCTGATCAGTCATTTATTTATCCCGATCAGAGCAGCACCATTTAGACTGGGAGAAATTATCATCTCTTGTAACAGCCAGTATTTGGCTTTTTCTTACAGGACCTGAGTCATGTGAGCTACAGGAGTCATCACATGACCCTGTGCTATCATCAGGGGCGGACTGGCCCACCAGGAGGTCGGAAGAACCCCCGGTGGGCCCCTGCTATTGATGGTCACGCCCCCTAGGTCCCGCCCCCCTACCCCCCTGGGCCCCTATGGATATGTGTGAGAGGGCCCCCCCCGCCGGTAATTTCACTAATCATATTGGCACATTGCTGATATGATTAGTGACAATCCCATTTCCTCTGCAGCGGCAAGCAGGGAGAGCGATCTCCCTGCTCTGCCTGCTGTCACTGTCAGTGCCGCGTGGCTCTGACTCATCTGCGCAGCGACACTGCAGGAGGAGGCAGTCTCAGAGGGTTGACTGCTTCCTTCCTGTGCAGGTGCTGGCAGCTGCAGGAGTGCGTGAGTATAGAAGGTGGGGGCCCGGGGGGAGGGGGAGGTGCGGGGGCCCAGGGGGGCAAGCAGGGGCCCCGGGGGGGGTGTGCAGGGGCGTGTGTGGGGGCCGGGGGGGGGGTGCGGGGGCCCCGGGGAGCGAGGAGGGGCCCCGGGGGTATGTGCGGGGGGGCTCTTCTTCTTACCAGTCACCTGCCTGTATCTATCAGTGTGTGCATGCCGGGCACACTAGCAGGAGGCAGCGCGCTGTGCTGTTCCGGCCCTGCTGTGTGCCCAACATGCACACACTGATGAGGAACGCGCCGGTGCCGGTGACCGCAGCTTCTTCCTATTGAAATGTATTTGCGTCTTTCAGATGTAAATACATTTGAACAGCGCGCCGGGACTGGGCCCCGCCCCCGACGTGTAGCAACGTGAAGAGATCAGTACATTGCCGACGTCATCACAGTGCTGCGGGCGCCACACTGGATTCATCAGGAAGCGAGCGCTCCATGGAGGAGCCGAAGAGACAGGTGTAATTAATGGAGATGTGTGGGGAGGGGCTGAGAACACATAACGGGGAACATTTGTGAAGGAGACACAGCTTTGTGACAGGCAGAGGAGGAGTACTGTATTACGAGGGAGGGGGGGAGGCAGGAGTGTGTAGTGATGGGGTAGTGTAATTTGTGTCTGCAGGGAGTGGTGATGTGGGGTGCAATTTATTATGTCTGGGGAGGGGTAATGGAGGGTGTATTGTATTGTATGGGCGGGAGGGGTAATGGAGGGTGCACTGTATTGTGTGTGTGTAGGGAGTGATGGGGGGCTGCATTGTGTGTGTGTGTGTAGGGGGTGATGGGGGGTGCATTGTATTGTGTGTGTGTGTAGGGGGTGATGCATTGTGTGTGTGTGTGTGTGTGTAGGGTGATGGGGGGTGCATTGTGTGTGTGTGTGTTTGTAGCATGTGATGGGGGATGCATTGTATTGTGTGTGTAGGGTGTGATGGGGGATGCATTGTATTGTGTGTGTAGGGTGTGATGGGGATGCATTGTATTGTGTGTGTGCGTGTGTGTATGTAGGGGGTGATGGAGGGGTGCATTGTGTGTGTGGGGGGTTATGGGGGTGCATTGTGTGTGTGTGTGTGTTGGAGGGGGTGATGGGGAGGTGCATTGTATTGTGTGCGTTGGGAGATGGTAATGGGGGGTGCATGGTATTGTGTGTGTGTGTGTGTGTGTAGTGGGTGATGGGGGGATGTATTGTGTGTGTGTGTGTGTGTGTGTAGGGGGTCATGCATTGTATTGTGTGTGTGTAGGGGGTCATGCATTGTTTTGTGTGTGTGTGTGTGTATGTAGGGGGTGATTGGGGGGTGCATTGTGTGTGTGTGTGTAGGGGGTGATGGAGGGGTGCATTGTGTGTGTGTATGTGTGTGTGTGTAGGGGGTGATGGGGGGGTGCATTATGTGTGTGTGTGTAGGGGGTAATGCGGGGTGCATTGTGTGTGTGTGTAGGGGCTGATGGACGGTGCATTATGTGTGTGTGTGTGTGTGTAGGGAGTAATGGGGATGCATTGTGTGTGTAGGGAGTAGTGGGTGTGCATTGTATTGTGGGTGGGTGTGTGTAGGGGGTGATGGGGGGTGCATTGTGTGTGTGTAGGGGCTTATGGACGGTGCATTATGTGTGTGTGTGTGTGTGTGTAGGGAGTAATGGGGGTGCATTGTGTGTGTGTGTGTGTGGGGAGTAGTGGGGGTGCATTGTATTGTGGGTGTGTGTGTGTAGGGGGTGATGGGGGGTGCATTGTATTTGTGTGTGTAGCGGGTGAAGGGGGGGATGTATTGTGTGTGTGTGTGTGGGGTAATGGAGCGTGTATTGTGTGTGTGTGTGTGTGTGTGAGGGTAATGGGGGTGCATTGTAGTGTGTGTGTGTGTAGGGGGTGATCGGGGGTGCATTGTGTGTGCGTAGGGGGTGATGGGGGGTGAATTGTACTGTGTGCGTGGGGAGATGGTAATGGGGGGTACATGGTATTTGGGTGTGTGTATGTAGTGGGTGATGGGGGGATGTATTGTATTGTGTGTGTGTGTGTGTGTGTGTGTGTGTGTGGAGAGGGGCGCGGAGTCATTAATCGAGCTATAGTTACATTTAATTCTCAAAATTTTCGTTTCATTCACCTTTTCCGTTCTAATATTTTACAGTGTGAACGACCATGGCTTGCCCCCCCCCCCCCCCCCCAATTTTGATCCTGGGTACGCCCATGCACAGGCCTGAGTGGGCCCCGGCACCCAGCCTTTCAATCGTAAACTTCAGTGATCGTACAAGTTCTGTATGATCACTGAAGTTTTCGCAGTTGCAGGACCTTTAGTGACATCACATGTGTCATGTGACTCACCAAAGGTCCTAGCGGTGCACTGCGGGAGTCCCCAGGCCTTCACCGACCGCGTCGGTATTCAGATGTATGCGCGTCTTTCAGGCGCGCAATACATTTGTACAGTGCTGCCGGTGACAGGAGGGAGAGCAGCTCTGCTCAGCCCCGCAACGTACCGTCATCGCCAGGGCTGCAGAGGAGCGCGCCTCAGTCCTGCACCGACATCATCATCACCGAGGCCGCAGCTGCAGGGATGAAGAGGAGGACGCGCAGGCACAGGTAAGCGCTCCAGAGGAGCCGAAGATGTACTTTTATATGAGGGGCTGCGGGTGGGGGAGGAGCAGTGTTATTTTACAAGTGGCATTAAGAAGCGGTGGGGGACTTTATGAAGCATATTATGGGGCAGTGGGGGACATAATAGGGCAGTGGGGGACATAATAGGGCAGTGGGGACATTATAGGGCAGTGGGGGACATTATAGGGCAGTGGGGGACATAATAGGGCAGTGGGGGACATAATAGGGCAGTGGGGGACACAATAGGGCAGTGGGGGACACAATAGGGCAGTGGGGGACTTTATAGGGCAGTGGGGGACATTATAGGGCAGTGGGTGACATTATAGGGCAGTGGGGGACATTATAGGCAGTGGGGGACATTATAGGGCAGTGGGGGACATAATAGGGCAGTGGGGGACATAATAGGGCAGTGGGGGACATTATAGGGCAGTGGGGGACATGATAGGGCAGTGGGGGACATGATAGGGCAGTGGGGGACATGATAGGGCAGTGGGGGACATGATAGGGCAGTGGGGGACATGATAGGGCAGTGGGTGACATCATAGGGCAGCGGGGGACATCATAGGGCAGCGGGGGACATAATAGGGCAGCGGGGGACATTATAGGGCAGTGGAAGGACATTATAGGGTAATGGGGGCCATTATGAAGCAAATTGGGGCATTATAGGTCAGTGGGGGACATTGTGAAAGAAATTGGAACATTATAGGGAAATGGGGGACATTATGAGGCATCAAAGATTTTGGAAGGCAGCATAGTATAATGAGGAGGGGGGGATTTATACAGGGATGTAGTTGGGAGAGATATTATAGAAAGGGCAATTTTTGGGGGGACATTTTGGAAAGGGGCACTTTGTGGGGCTATTCTGGAGAGCAGGATTGTGGGGTGATATTTTGTGCAGGAAGCAATTAACAACCCCTTCTGATTCCACTTGTTTCCCCAGACATTATTAAATAAAAGGGGCCAGGATGAGGGACATAATTACTATATGGGGCCAGGATGAGGGACATAATTACTATATGGGGCCAGAATGAGGGACATACATTATTAGTTTATGGTGGCACGTGGGGCATAATTACTGTAGGGGCAAATTAGGGGACATTATTACTGATGAAATATAAGTTCATTTTGAGGATACTGTCTCCAATGGGGGAACAAGAGTCTGACGTGGTGTAGAAATTGGGGAAATAGTGAAGAATGTACTCTGGGAGTGATCGGCTATAGGTGACTGTTATTTTCTGCAGAGTCGCGTCTTGGCAGGAAGAAGTGATGACGGTCAGCGCCGGATGAAGAGAAAAAGCGAAGATGAATAAAGTCAGCTAGAGACGTCACTGGTAAGTCAGTCACGGTATTTCTCCCTTGTATGTGGTTGTATTCGGTCACTATGTGGTCTGGTCACGGTGTGGTGGTATTTCTCCCTTGTATGTGGCTGTATTTGTTCACTGTTTGGTGGTAATATGTGGTCTGGTCACGGTGTGGTGGTATTTCTCCCTTGTATGTGGCTGTATTTGGTCACTGTTTGGTGGTAATATGTTGTCTGATCACTGTGTGGTGGTATTTATCCCTTGTATGTGGTTGTATTTGGTCACTATGTGGTGGTAATATGTTGTCTGGTCGCGGTGTGGCGGTATTTCCCCCTTGTATATGGTATTATTGATTTTGGTATAGTGGATTGTGTTGTGTATGGAGGTTACTTTTTCTCTCTATAAGGGGGAGATTTTTTCCAGTAGAAATTAAATACTTAAACATTTAACCCCTCCCCTCCCTGTCCTGCCCTGTCCTGTGACTATTACACTGCAGTAAATATGCACTTACAGAGATTCTCCAGTGAAAACAAGTAATCACCTTTACTAAGGCCACGTGCACACACTGAGTATTCAGTGAGTTTTTTTACCTCAGTATTTGAAGCCAAAACCAGGAGCAGTAAAATCAGAGAAAAAGTGTGTGAACGTAGCCTAAAGATAAGTGATAACTTATTCATCTGTGTGGACCGATTGCTGGGACCTGCACCGATCGTGCAACTTTTATCCCCCATTACACTGGAGCTCGTGTCCGACTCGACCCCTGATCCATTCATTCCCTCAGTGGCTGCGAGCGCTGCGCTTGTTATTATCTGGCTGCTCCACAGAGGATGAATGGAGCTGCGGTCACACATCCCACCCCACAGAGGATGAATGGAGCTGCGGTCACACACCCCACCCCACAGAGGATGAATGGAACTGCGGTCACACATCCCACCCCACAGAGGATGAATGGAGCTGCTGTCACACACCCCACCCCACAGAGGATGAGTGGAACTGCGGTCACACATCCCACCCCACAGAGGATGAATGGAGCTGCGGTCACACACTCCACCTGCTGCTGCAAAAAGTTCCCCAATCTTCCTATCGGTGCGGTTTCCACTGGTCTGGTTCCACCGATCAATAAGTTATCACCAACCTACCCTGTGGATCGGTGATAACTTGTTTTCACTAAAGACCTCATTACTGCAAACTACTATAATTGTACATCCCAGTTATGGTGCACAATATAGATGTGCAGGAGCCGTTTGTGTATACAGTCAAAGCAACACAATAATGGCAATAACACTAATGGGTGTTTATATTTAGCTGTAGGGTGGGCCCCTAGAGTCAATTCTCCTGGTGGGCCCCAGACAGCCCAGTCCGCCCCTGGCTATCATGATAGCCACCAGATCGTTAAGGGGTTAAAGATCTCTTACGCATATGCACTACAATACATGGATCTGCTTTGAGCAGGGCAGATCAAAGTGCGCCTGCGCAGGACCTCAATGCCAGCTAGTGAGCATGATGTAGGACTCGTCATGCACATGGGCCTCAGAAAAAGGAGGATGGCGATCGCCGCAGAGAGGAAATGCCGGACTAGAGAGAGGAGGCAATGGGTTTGAGATAATGATCAATAACTTTGCTAGCTATTTCATCATCAGCTGACGGTCTCCTTTTTTTCTCAGCCCCAGATCCCCTTGAGTGGAGCCCCAAAAATTGGTCTGTGCGATTTCTTCCTGTAAGCTCCCAAAGTAAGTCTGCCATCTTGTCTTTCTTCTTCCTGCTCCAGCTGTAAGGCTACTTTCACATTTGACAGGATGCAAACCGCATATGACCGGATCCTGTGGATTGAATGTGCAACGCATGCAACCGCAATTGTTATTTTATTGTTATTTTATTGTATGCTTCTACTTCTACTTGTGATGGATGAAGGGGAACACAGAATTTATCGGCTTGCACTGGAGTCAGCTGATCGGGAATAAGCTGAACTCCTGATCTCACAGCCCGCCCACGCTGTGATGGATGCAGGTTAACAGCAATCACTGCCTGCTGCCGATCACGTGTGACCATGTTCGGGCTGTGTGGTCATGAGTTCAGCTGAGTTCAGATCAGCTGACCCCAGTGTCGGCCGATTACTTGTTCTGTGTCCCCCTGCATCCATCGCAGAGTGTGCGGGCTGGAGTTCAACAGAGTTCAGATCAGCTGACCCCAGTGTCGGACGAATTCAGCTGACCTCACAGGCAGCACACGCTGCGATGGATGCAGGGGGACCCAGAACAAGTAATCGGCCAACACTGGAGTCAGCTGATCAGATTACTTGATCTGCTGGCTGTATGGTTAGAAGTAGGGATGAGTGAGCACTAAAATGCTCGGGTTCTCGGTAGCCCATGAGTATTTTTTTTTTAAATTCATTAAAAAATAAACAAAAACCCCAAACACATAACCCTAACTCTAGGGTTAGGGGGTAAAAAAATAAAATGTGTGGACTGCCGCTGCATTTTCTATTGCTAAGGTAACCCAAGCAGCTACTGGCTGCTAACCCCCACTGCTTATATGACCTTCACTGGCAATGGAAAATCCAGGGAAACCCTTTTTTTAACGTTTTTTGCCCAAAAACTAAAAAAAAAAAGACAGCTTCACCCTGTTTTTGTATGCTAGCCAGGTACAGCAAGCAGGTACGCGCTGCCCCCAACCCCCAGCTGCCTATTTGTACCCGGTTGGGAACCAAAAATACAGGGAAGCCCTTTTTTAATTATTTCATGAATTTCATGAAATAATTAAAAAAAAACAAAAAAACGACATGGGCTTCGCCCAATTATTGTGATGAGCCAGGTACAAGTAGGCAGCTGGGGATGGGAATATGCAGTGCAGGGTGGCCCAAGCTTTCTTGGCCCCCCCGCTGCGAATTGCAGTCAACAGTCACCCCAGAATATGGCGCTTTCTTAAAAGCGCTATCTGGCGTTGTGTCCAACATCTCTCCCAGCGGCCATGGTGCCGGGTGGCACGTTGGGTAATAAGGGGTTAATACCAGCTTTTTTTTACCTGCTGGTATAAAGCCTGAGATTGCTAATGTCAGACCAAGTTTGACCCGGCCATTAAGAATCTCCAATAAAGGGTTAAAAAAAAGACATCACACAGAAAAAATACTTTATTAGAAAAAAATACACAGACACTTTATTAGAAATAAATACACAGACACACTTAGGGACTCCATCTTTATTACTCCCTCTCACCCCTTCACGATCCTGGTCTTCTGTCTGAGAGAGAGGGAGATTTCTGTATTGACCATGCCAAGCTGCTTTCTGGGCATGCTCAGTACAAAAAACAGGATTCTGTCTATCAGGATCCGGCGACTTCCGGTACAGCAGGATCGGGGTCATTGAAATACATTGCAGGTACCACTGCATGTACTAATACAGATGGCCACCTGGTGGCGCTATAACAACACAAAAATCTAATATCACCCATGTAACGCAGCCTAAGCCTCAAAGGCTACCATTACTATTACCGATAGAGCTAACAGCCATGAATCATCGTGATCCGGACTCACCTATAAAGTGCACTTATAACTGGATGTTTTGAGTAGCCCTGACACGCGTTTCTCACCTGGATTCCTTGCTTGAGGAAAGTGTAATGTGCATGTTTTTATATGTGGTGTCTTGGGCGAGATCGTCGCTGTTTGGGCGCGTGCAGGGGGTGGGACGCCGCACATAGAGTCCGCCTCATCCGGTCATTCCAGGGGAAGCAGTTAACCCATGCATCCTTCTAAGGAAGCTCCCTCGGCGGGGACTCATGCTGAGGCAGCCACGCACATGCGCATCCAACGAGACCATATTACTACTGCCACCTACTACTGGCAAGTGAAAGGGCACGACCAGGGTGGTAAGAAAATCATCCAAAGATAAGGAGAATCAGTGTTAGCCTAAAGAATATGACCATGTATAGTCCTTAAAAGATTTTCTAATGTCCCTATATCATGCAGAGACAAAATTCATATAGTAATATGTGTGTATATATATATATATATATATATATATATATATATACACCCCTAGATTCTAAATAGACCTTTTCAATACCACAAATTTTCAATCCTGTGGGACCACAGTCATGGCGCAGCTTGTAATGTCTCTGGATCATCCTCAGGGAATCAAGATCCACAACATCACACACTGCAATTATTCCCTAACATGTTCCCTCGTGCGGATGCGTTTTTCCCTTGATGTAACCCAATATAAATTAGGCTACAGTCACATACTGCATAATAGATAACGTGACTTTTACTGCATGATTTGTAACTTTTTATTTTATACTCTTTAGGTCCATCCCAAGCTGACAACATCTCTGGGCAGACAAAAGGAAAACAACCAAATTTGGGACTCCCTTTCTCAAAGCGAGATACCACCCTAGGTACGTAATGGTTCTTCACCAGCATATCCTTTAGGCTTTTCCACCTTCTAACAGGTAAGAGTGGGCGATGAGTAAAACGTCGTTCAAACTCTGGTCGGTCTTCAGTAACGACCAGTGTTTGTTCAAGATCTGCCTGATCGCCCCCCTCTGACTGTTAACTTGGAGATGAAATGTATCTGTGAGGAAAAGAAGGATTTTTGTGTACTCACCGTAAAATCTCTTTCTCTGAGTTTTCATTGGGGGACACAGGACCGTGGGTTATGCTGCTGCTGTCACTAGGAGGCTGACACTAGGTAAACAAAAAAATTTAGCTCCTCCCTAGCAGTATACACCCTGAGCCGGAGGCGTACTCAAATCAGTTTGGTGCACAAGCAGTAGGAGAAATACAAACACAACCATACCCAAATCCAGGTAACTACTACAATAAAGTCGCCATGCTAAAAGTGGCCGAGGAACATGGACCACTGAAACATTGCAGGCAATAAGTAAATGACAAAAAAACAAAACCATAAACCAAAACCAAGCAGGGTGGGTGCTGTGTCCCCCAGTGAAGACTCAGAGAAAGAGATTTTACAGTGAGTACACAAAAATCCTTCTTTCTCTTTCGTTTTATTGGGGGACACAGGACCGTGGGACGTCCAAAAGCAGTCCCTGGGTGGGAAGAGGCAAGCCCCACGGATAGGATGGAAACGGCCTCCCTCGGCGGACTTGCCCAAGATGTGAATGCACCTACCTTGTTCAGGTGTGCTACTGCCGCCTGCAAAACCTATTTCCCAAGACTGGCCTCTGCCGATGCTTGGGTGTGAACCTGGTTGAACCTGGTAAAGGAATGCAGACTAGACCAGGTGGCGGTTCCACGGACCTGGTCGGCCGACGTCTGATGCGTAAACGGCCAAGAGATTCCCACCGCACAGGTAGAGTGCGCCTTTACTCTCCGAGACGGAGAGCTGTCCTTTATCCCAGAGGTCTTGGAAATGGCGGAACGGATCCATCTGGCAATTGAGGCCCTGGGTACCAGCATGCCCCTCTTGGGTACGGATGGAATGAAGAACAGACCGACCGTCTTACGGGAAGGTGCGGTCCTGGAGGTATAGAGTCTGAGGGCTCGCACCAGGTCCAGAGTATGCAAGGCCCTTTCAAGGCTGTGAGAAGGACCAGGATCGGAGGACAGAGAAGACAATCTCCTCATTTGGCTGGAACGGCGAGACCGCCCTGGGCAGAAGGGAGGGATCTGGCCGGAGCACCACCTTGTCCTGGTGGAAGACCCGAAAAGGGGTAAGGACCGAAAGATCTTTTAGCTCTGATGATCTTCGTATAGAAGAGATGTCAACGAGGAACACCACTCTCCACAACAGGTGAGAAGGAAAGAATCTCGAAAGGTGCAAATGGTGGACCTTGAAGCGAACCCAGCACTAGCATAAGGTCCCACTGTTCAAGTGGACGACGATACGGCGGAGCTGGATGGACAACGCAGCGGGAAGAAGTACGGGAGCCTGCACTGGGTCCACTCGTCGACCCCTAGTGCCAGGTGGTCGCGGTAGCCCGCGATGAACCATGGAAACTGACAGTCGAATCAAGAGGCCATTAGGACCACCTTCGGAGTCCTTTATCTGCCACCGATCTGGTTGAAGCTTTCCCTGTTGAGGGACCATTCGCCTGAAGCGAGACCTTCCTTGCTAGGTAGGCATCTTGAATGTACAGCAACGGCAGAACTTCGCCGACTTCCATGGAGGTGATCACAGAGCGGGGGGACTCCATGCAAAATGCTCGAGGGCTCACCGACCTGCTGAGAAAGCTCCGGGTCGAGGACGGGGCGGACCGAGCCGACCTTCTTGGGGACCACAAAGAGGCTGCAGTAAAAACGCTGGAAGAGTTCTGATGAAGGGACTGGTACCGCAACTCCAGAGTGGAGGAGAGATTCCATGAAGGGGAGGAATACGCGAACACGCACGGGAGAACCAGGAGGGAGAGAATGAAAAAACGTCTAATGTAGATCTGATGTAGATGTAGAAAATGTATCTCACTTGGTTATGAGTTTTATGATCCTGTTAGCATGCCAGCCTGTTTGTTATTACAAGTCATTGCCTCTTTCTTTATCGTTCCTATGGGAGACCCAAACCATGGGTGTATAGCTTCTGCCTCCGGAGGACACACAAAGTACTACACTCAAACGTGTAGCTCCTCCCTCTTAGCATATACACCCCCTGCTAGCCAGTCCTAGCCAGTTCAATGCTTTGTGTTTCAGGAGGTCACACACACATGCATTCTCTGATTTTTGATTTTTTTCTTTGGATCAAAGATTTGGAAGAAAAGCGGGTCCAGTCTGGACTCCCGGCAAGTCCCTTCTCACCCCACTGTGTCGGCGGTGCTGTTAAGGTTGATTTTCCAAGGCTGGAGCCTTCCCATGCCGCGCTCCTTCGCCATCCCCTGGGGCTCTGGCTTGAAGTGGGAGCCAACACGGTTCTCACTGATTTGCAGGAGACCGGTCTCCATCCGCAGACCTTTTCAGGACCCTGTCGGACGGAGCGATCACCCCCCAGGGACCTGGCACCTGCGTCTCACAAGCTAAGTACATGAGACGTTATTACCACAGAAAGTGGTCTTTCCAGGGGTCCTTTATACTTTATTTTGTGGGGAGAGTGTGTTTTATGTTTGTGTTAACATTTCCGGCCGGTTCTCCAGTTTTCACTGGAGAACCGCGCCGATGGTGCCTGCACGCCGGCCGCATGTTTAAATCTAGGCCCCGGCTTCGCCTTAGGCCTAGTTTCGGTTTCCACTGCCTCTGCTTGTCAGTCACGCAGAGGGACAGGATGGCTCCGCCCAGCGGCTGTGCAGCACAGGGAAGGGACACTCCTCACTGAGGAAGGATTCCCTCCCCTGTCTACCTCATTTGCCGCTCTCAGAGTAGGCCCCACCCCCTCTCCTCGCTCCGGTCGCCATTTTCTCAGCGTTCTCTGTGCCTGCATAGGCACAGAGATTCCACATTGTGACAAGTGGGGGCCTGGGCTGAGGGACTGGGGGCACAAAAATGTCTATTAAACGGCCTGGCAGCCACAACCTCCGGTTTGTGCAGCTGCTTATTTATCTGTTATATACTCTGCTGGGGGCCACTCTGGTCAGAGCCCCCACCTCTGCAGCATGTCTCACATCAGAGCAAGGCTGCAGGGCTGTTTTTAATTTGCACTGTATGAAGACTCGTACGGCCTGTACCGAGCACATAAACACAGGAGACGCAGAGTTAGCCTGGAGGCTCATCAGTGGTCCCTCCAGCTGCTCCGGCTTCGGTGGCTGAACCCCCGGTTTGGGCAGAATCCGCTCTTTCCAGGGGATGACTGTCCCGGACTCTGCGGAGCATGCATTAGCCCCCTTCTCAGGGTGTTTCTGCTGCTACTCGCTCAGCAAAGCTCACGGAGGACTCTCCTTCTGGTCTCAGACCCCGTCCTCCTAAAATGGAGACGCAGGGTCCCCTGTCCTTCCCCGTCCCGCAGCTCTGATTCACGAGCTGACTCACTGGACGAGTAGGATGTCTCTACCAGGGGCTCGGACGCTACTTTATGTACCATTGATCTGTCCGAAGGTGACGCAGATGCTAATGATTGGATTGCGTCCATTATACTTGTACTGGACCTCCATCCGCCTGTATCAGGGGAGCACTCCCCGCTGGCAGAAAGGCATCAGTATACCTTAAACAGAAGAAGGAGTGTGTTCCTTACCACTCTAGTTTTCAGCCCACTGTGTCCAGGCCCACAGCCTGTCCTGTCAGACCCCAAAGCGGAGTTCTGATGACTGTTTCTCCCTCCCACCAGTGGTGGTCAAGGAGTGAGCTAATTCGCCAAGGGTGGTCCCTCCGGTGTCTAGACTTTCAGCCCGGATAGTTGTATCAGTGGCTGACGGCACCTCTATAGGGATCCCACTGTACATTACTTTTGTACTGGACCTTAATCCGCCGGAGTTACCTTGCCTAAGAGAACAAGGAGTGTGTTCCTTAACCACTCCAGTTTTTCAGGCCTCTGTGACCAAGCCCAGAGTCTGCTCTGACAGACGCTTCCCATGAAGCGTGGTTCTGATGACTGTTTCCCTTTCCACCAGTGGTGGTCAAGGAGTGGGCTCATTCACCAAGGGTGGCTCAGCCCGGACCGTTATAACAGTGGCTGATGGCTCCTCATTTATAGTTTTGCTGTCCACCAGGTTGTCCTTCTGGCCAAATCTGTTTAGGGGCGGCAGGAGCTTCATTCTCCTCAGCTTTATAGCAGTGCGGGCTTTCGTAGCCTTCTCTGCTTCTTTAGAGGAGATGCGTTCCCTCACAGGGACTCTATGCCCGAAATGGTTGCCTGAACTTCCAGATTCAGCCTTTTGATCCTATGCCATGTCTGCCATGCCGGAGACTCTCACCGCACCGCGGTGGCCTCGGCTAATTTCCTCGCTATCCGCAGGCTCCTGTGGCTTCGGAAGTGGAAGGCAGATGCTTCTATAGAAGTTCCTTGCTGGGCTCCCTTTTGTTGGGACCAGTCTTTCGAAAACAACTGGATGAAATTGTTAAGGAAGCTTTTGGCGGGAAGAGTTCTTCCATGCCACAATCCCAAATCAGGAAACCTGTCCAGGGCAGGATTCAGCGGAGGTTTTCGTTCTTGCATTCCTCCATCTGAGCGTTTTCTAAGCCCTCGGCCTCGTCCACTAGTTCGGCCAAGGATCGTAAAACCCAAATGGCGCTCGAAGCCGCGTCTTCAGAAACCGCAGGAGATGCTGCCACTAAGTCAGCTTCCTCTGGGCTATCTGGCCACGCCAGCAACGTCCTTGGTCGGTGGCAGGCTCTTCCACTTTGGCGACGTATGATTTTATCACGTCTCCGATCAGTGGGGGCGGGATTACATCTCCATGGCTACAGGATAGATTTCTATCCACCCGCCAAACAGATTTTTTCTGTCAACTCCCCCCTGTTCCAAGGCCGCCGCCTTCTCACAGGCCGTGGCATTCTTGCAGGCCAATGGAGTAATTGTACCGGTTCCCAATTGGGAACGGTTCTGAGATTTCTGCTTAAATCTATTCCTAGTCCCCGTAGAGGGCAGGTACTTCCGACCTGGATCTCAAGCTTTTAAAGCATGTTCAGGTGCGGCGTTTTCACATGGAGTCTCGGTCTTGTTCCGGGTGTTTTCACCGGATCAATTGATAACCCAAGGACATTCCCTAGCATCCATCGACATCAGAGATGTCTATCTGCATGTGCCAATCGCAGCTTCTCACCAGCGTTGGCTACGTTTTGCAATCGGAGTGGTCCAATTCGTGGCTCTTCCCTTGGGGTTAGCCACGGCCCCTCGAGTACTCTCAAGGTTGGGGCAGCTGTGATTAGGGTCCTGCACCCCTAGAGGTTGGCAGTGATCTTTTGCCCTGAACGGCCTTCTTGTCGGGGCTTCATCCAGTGCAGACTCTTAGCAGAGTGCCTCGCTCACTCTCGCCACGCTAACCAATTCGGGTGGCTTGTCATTCTGTCCAAGACCACTCTGACTTCGAACCAGAAGTTCACGTACCCAGGGACGCAATTCGAGACTCTGTCGGCACTTGTGAAGCTGCCCTTAGTCAAACAGTAGTCCCTCTGCTGGCGGTCGACGTCGTTCCATCAGGCACCGAATACAGGTACTGGATCATATGGTGGCGTCAATGGAAGCGATTCCCTTGCCCAGTTTCTCCTCCTCGGAGGCTGGATATTTTCCGCTGTTGGAACAAGCGAACTTCCTCCTTCCACGGGGTGGTGGCTTCGCCACAGACCAGGGGCTCGTTTCAGTGGTATCTTCGGCCACTCTGTCTCAGGGACGCTCCTTCCTGGCCCCGTCCCGGGTGATCCTCACCAGGATACTAGTCCATCCGACTGGGGAGCAGTGTTTCTCCACCATGGAGCGCAGGGCGCTTGGACTCTGTCCGAATCAGCCCTCTGGATCAATGTGCTGGAAATCAGAGCTGTGTTTCTAGCTCTCTAAGCCTTTCACCATCTGTTGGCGGCTGGGCACATTCGAGTCCAGTCAGACGGCGTGACAGCGTTTACCTACATCAACCTCCAGGGCGGCACACTCAGCCGCCTGGTAATGTTGGAGGCTCAACGCATTCTTCAGTGGACGAAGGACTCCTAGTCCACCATATCCGCAGCCCACATCCCAGACGTGAAGACTGCGAGGCAGATTATCTCAGCTGTCCATCCGCGGTCCACGATCCTCAGGTTTTTGCGGCAGACGCACTGGTGCATGTTTGGTCCCAGCTTCGTCTGTCTTACGTGTTTCACCCTCTAGCTCTTGCCCAGAATCCTGCGCAAGATCAGTAAGGAGGGCCGTCGGGTCATTCTCATACTCCAGACTGGCCCAGGCAAGCTTGGTACCCTGACCTGCTCCATCTGTCCGTAGTGTTGCCATGGCATCTTCCGGACCGTCCAGACCTTCTCTCAAAGGGTCCGTTTTTTCCGCCAGAATTCTGGATTCTCAGATTGACGGCGTGGCTCTTGAGTCCTGGATCTTGACGACTTCTGGTATCCCTCCTGAAGTCATCTCCACTATGACTCGAGCTCCGAAGTGTCCTTGGCCTTTTGGCCTTGCCGACCCTCCTGTCCCTTCTACAGTCCGGTCTACAGCTTAGGACTATCCCTCTTTAAGGGACAGCTCTTGGCTCTGTCAGTGTGTGCCAGCGGCGTATCATCCGGCTGGCTCAGGTGCGCTCCTTCAAGGGCGCATCTCACATTATTCCGCCTTACCGGCGGCCTATGGAGCCCTGGGACCTTAATCCGGTCCTCACGGTTTCCGGAAACCCCCCTTTGAGCCTCTCAGGGAGGTTTCTTTGTTTCGTTTTTCACAGAAAGTGGTCTTTCTAGTGGCCATAATTTCCCTCAAGAGAGTCTCTGTTTTGGCTGCACTCTCTTCTGAGTCACCCCCTTTTTTGGTTTTTCATCAAGACAAGGTGGTCTCCGTCC
The DNA here is from genome assembly GCF_048569485.1 of Anomaloglossus baeobatrachus. NCBI lineage: Eukaryota > Metazoa > Chordata > Amphibia > Anura > Aromobatidae > Anomaloglossus > Anomaloglossus baeobatrachus. The sequence continues at coordinate 153,387 of NW_027441883.1, forward strand.
GACTCCGGACTTTCTCCCTAAGGTGGTTGCTGCTTCCACCTTAACCGGGGCATTTTCCCTGCCTTCCTTTTGTCCGGCTCCTGTTCATCGCTTTGAAAAAGCGTTGCATATCCTAGATCTGGTGCGGGCGCTTCGGATCTTTGTGTCTCGTTGTGTCTTGTGTCTTTGTGTCTGTTATTAGGCGGTGCACCTCTCTCTGGTGCTGACCACTAGTCAGCGTAGCGGTCTCTCGGCATCTACGCCGACCCTGGTTCGTCTTAGGTCGGCCATTTCCGATGCCTACCAGTGTACTCAAGTGCCTTCCCCGCCTGGGATCAGGGCACACTTGACCAGAGCTGTCGGTGCCTCTTGGGCTTTCAAGCACCAGGCTACGGCTCACCAGGTCTGTCAGACTGCCACTTGGATTAGTCTGCATACCTTTTCGAAGCACTACCCAATGCAGGCTCATGCTTCGGCAGACGCGGGCTTGGGCAGACGCTTTTTTCAGGCGGCTGTCGCCCATTTGTGAAGTTAGGTTTCGCCTACTTCTCAGTTTGTCTGTTTATTCCCACCCATGGACTGCTTTAGAACGTCCCATGGTTTGGGTCTCCCATAGGAACGATAAAGAAAAAGAGAATTTTGTTACTTACCGTAAATTCTTTTTCTTATAGTTCCGTCATGGGAGACCCAGCACCCTCCCTATTGCCTGTTGGCAGGTTTCTTGTTCCGTGTGTCTTCACCGGCTGTTGTTGTTGCAGACAGAGGTTCCGGTTGTTCCGGGTTTTACTCTGTCTCTACTTGTGGGTGGATGTCCTCCTTCAGCTTTTGCACTAAACTGGCTAGGACTGGCTAGCAGGGGGTGTATATGCTAAGAGGGAGGAGCTACACGTTTGAGTGTAGTACTTTGTGTGTCCTCCGGAGGCAGAAGCTATACACCCATGGTTTGGGTCTCCCATGACGGAACTATAAGAAAAAGAATTTACGGTAAGTAACAAAATTCTCTTTTTCTGTCTCAAGATAGCTGATTGATAGCATAATGAGCTAAATTGACCCACATCTAAGCACAAACCTTCCTATATAAGTAAACCTTGCTAAGGGGAAGCATTTATCATTATTATTATAAGACAATGTACACTCTGCCTTGCATCCACATAAAGTGACAGATTAAAGCTAATCTACCTGTGTAACAAAGCTTATAGTTCTCAAGACCTCATCATACAAAATGAGGCCATTGCAAAAGTACCTAGAAGCAACTCTGCTAATAGATAAGCTGGGCTACACAGGCAGACTGGGAGGCAGAACAAGATGGTGAAGAGAAGCTGGAGTTGGCTGGGGGAGGGGCCGTATGAGGGTGGGAAACAGGGCATCCACCGCCCACACTGTGATGCCTGGAGGCTGAGCGGTGGGCGGAGTCGGGGGCGGAACGGCCGGCAAGCCAATACCGTTGCAGCGGGGGGCGTGGCTGGGATGCAGGGAGACTAGGCCGAGACCGGGGCTTAAATTTTCAGCCGCCCGAGGGGGAGAAGGTAGGGGAGAGACTGTCCTACCTGACATCTGCGGTGCCGCTCCAGGGATGGTCCGGTGTGCAGGCAGTGGGCTCTGCACTTGCCTGTGTGCAGCGCACACCTGAAGGTAAGGCTGTGGGCTTCAGGGACGCGGGGAGAGGCGTCTAGAGAGGCAGAGAGGTGGACGCCTGATGGAGGGAAGAAGCTCTTCTGCGACTGTAGGCAGCGATGTGGGCCCCATCCGAAAAGGTGAAAACGCTGCGGGGGTCCAACCTCTTTAGCTTGTCCCTGTGCGCCCTTTGGAGTAATACCGCACGGTGGATCAGGGGTGCCCATGTAGGATCTGCCCCACATGCACTCCCGGGAGTGGTACCACGGGAATGGACGGGGGAGAGGGCCCGACACCTCAAACCTCTGCGACCCTGGGGAGTAGTACCCACAGGGCTGGAGGGAATGAGGGTGAACATAGGCGACACCTGCAGAAACAGAGAAAAAGGAGAATGAGAGCGATGAGCATCGCCGAAAAAAATGACAAATACGCAAGAAAAATGTAGCTGAGGGGGGCCGAGATGGCCCACATCAGCCTCCTACGACACTAAGCAAAAACTGATTTGAGTCCGCCTCCGGCTCAGGGTGTATACTGCTAGGGAGGAGCTAACTTTTTTTGTCTACTTAGTGTCAGCCTCCTAGTGACAGCAGCAGCATAACCCACGGTCCTGTGTCCCCCAATGAAACGAAAGAGAAAAGATTCTTCCCTCTTACTTGTTGATAATAATTGTACCCGTGGAGTACCCTTTTCTGTCTGGTACCCCATTTTTATATTATAGTCCAGAAAATCAATTGCCTCCCGATCTGCCTTATAGGTTAGTTTGATGTTATATGGGTTATTGTTCAACCAAGTCATGAAGCTCTGCAGTTCAGGACCGGTACTTCTCAAGATAATAAAGATGTCATCTATCTTACCACCTAGATGTAAAATTAATAGATTAGGGATAAGCCAAATGGACGACAATGTTTTAATTTTGTTACATACATTTTTCCTTCCTGAGTCCTCTGATACCATACCAAAAAAATATTCAATGCACATGGTTCAAAAGATAGATTTTCAGCTTAGTTTCTCCTTGATGAAAAATGAACCTTGAAATGGTAGCCTCATTTTAACCAAAACCTGGTATTAATAATTGGACAAATTGAAGGACATGGCATTTGATTTACGAGTAATGCAACAACCTTTTCCTAGTTGATCAGTTTTAGACATCCTTAAAATTATCATTAGTGATGACTAGATATGGGCGAATGCTAAAATATTCGGGTTCGGATTGTTCAAATCCAATCATTTCTACATTTGTGTATTCATACCGAATAACAAACCCAACCCAGTAGTGGTCACTCAGTTCAATGAGGTCAGGTTACCTGCGATCATAGGTGGATGACAATGGGCACCTCCAGCTGTGACCGCAAATAACCTACGTTACGTCACCACACATCGCTGTGACTCATTCTCTGCCTTAAGATCACAGCGGGTGGTCATATTCTATGCGCTGTCACTTCAGATGTAGCAGAGCTGGAATCGTTATGGGACCTCGTGTGGATTACATCAGACCTGGGTGTTTTTGGGGTTAATAAAGGAGTGAAAGAGGGTGTTGTTTTTATCTTATTTTGTGTTTGTGTTTATTTCTTTTCACTTACAGATTAGTAATGGGGGTAGGGTTTTCATAGACCCTGCCATTGCTAATCTAGGGCTTAGTGGCAGATGTGAGCTGTTATTAACCCCTTATTAGCCTGATTGCCACCGCACCAGGGGAATCGGGAAGAATCGGGTAAAGTGCCAGGATTGTCACATCTAATGGATGTGACAATCCTGAGTGGCTGTGGGCTGTTATTGTTATAACGCGCATGCTTTATTCTTATTTTCTTTATTTCTTCATCGTTCCTTATGGGAGACCCAGACCATGGGTGTATAGCTTCTGCCTCCGGAGGACACACAAAGTACTACACTAAAAAGTGTAGCTCCTCCCTCCGAGCATATACACCCCCTGGATGACAGAATCCAACCAGTTCAATGCTTTGTGTTCAGGAGGTCATACACACACATGCATCCTCTTTTGATTTTTAATTAAAGAATTGGAAGAAAAGCGGGTCCATCCTGGACTCCCGGCATGTCCCTTCTCACCCCACTGTGTCGGCGGTGCTGTTAAGGTTGATCTCAAGGCGGGAGCCTTCCATGCCGCGCTCCTTCACCATCCCCTCTGGCTCTGGCTTGAAGTGGGAGCCTTCACGGTTCTCACTGCTCTGCAGGAGACCGGTCTCCATCCGCAGCCCTTTCAGGCCCCTGCTGGACGGAGCGCTCATCCCTCAGGGACATGGCCCTGCGTCTCAAAAAGCTAAGTATATGAGACGTTATTCAGGGGTCCCTTGTGTGGGGAGAGTGTGTTATTTGAGCATGGCGGCACCAGGGGTTCCTTTGCTGTGATTTCCGGCCGGTTCTCTGTTTTTTTCCTGAGAACCGCGCCGAGGGTGCCTGCTCGTCGGCCGCATGGATAAATTTAGGCCCCGGCTTCGGCCGCGGCCTACTTTCGTTTCTCTTCCCCTGCATGTCAGTCATGCAGGGGGACAGTGCGGCGCCGCCCACCGGCCGTTCAGCAGAGGGGAGGACACTCCTCTCTGGGGAGATGTTTCCCTCCCCTGTATTTCTCCTTAGCCCTCCGGTTCCCGCTCTTGGATTAACCCCCGCCCCCCCTCCTCACTCCAGCGCCATTTTCTCAGCGTTTTCACACTGATCGGCGCTGGCTGCTGCAGCTCTGCAAGCTGTCTGGGGGTCCAAGCTGGGAATCCGGAGGGCACACAAAAACGGCCTGGTAAGCCACAACCTCTGGTTGTGGACTTTTATACACTCTCTGGGGGTCTTTCTGAAGGAGTGAATTCTTTACTACAGAGCCTCCACCTCAGCAGCATGTCTGTCACTAGGAGCAAGGCTGCAAAGCTTTACTCTATATGCACTGCATGTAAGCTCATACTGCCCGAACCGAGCACATATCCACACTGTGATGCCTGCTCTACCGTGGTGGTGCCTCAGCCTGGAGTCTCCCCAGTGGTCCCTTCGGCTGCTCCAGCCCCGGTGGCTGAACCCCCGGCTTGGGTAGCATCGTTTTCTAAAGCTATCTCCCAGTCCTTTGCCGACTCCATGGGACAGCTGTCACGGACTCTGCTAACCATGCATCAGCCCCCTTCTCAGGGTGCCTCTGCTGCTCCGACTCGCTCTGCAGAGCTCACAGAGTATGTTTCATCTGATCCCAGACCCCGTCCTCCTAAACGGAGACGCAGGGACTCTTCTCCTTCCTCGTCCCACGGCTCTGATTCACGTGCTGAATCGCAAGGCGAGGAGGATGCCTTTACTGTGGGCTCAGACGCTACGTCTATGTACCCCATTGATCTACCTGAAGGTGATGCGGATGTTAGTGACTTGATTGCGTCCATTAACTCCGTACTGGACCTTAATCCACCAGTGTCAGACGAACAAGCTTCTTTGGTAGAAAAACACCAGTTTACCTCACCTAAGAGAGCAAGGAGTACGTTTTTTAACCACTCCAGTTTTCAGGCCACTGTGACCAAACCCAGGGCCTGCCCTGACAAACGCTTTCCTAAGCGTACCTCTGATGACCGTTTTCCTTTTCCACCTGAGGTGGTCAAGGAGTGGGCTCAGTCACCAAAGGTAGATCCTCCGGTGTCTAGAATCTCAGCCCGGACAGTTGTGTCTGTGGCGGATGGCACCTCTCTTAAGGACTCCACTGACCGCCAGGTTAACCTTCTGGCCAAATCTGTATATGAAGCGGCAGGGGCCTCTTTCTCCCCGTCCTTTGCAGCAGTGTGGGCTCTTCAGGCCATCTCTGCTTCTCTGGCGGAGATGCACTCCCTCACGAGGGACTCTATGCCCGAAATGGTTGCCTTAACTTCCCAAGCTTCGGCTTTTTCATCCTATGCTATGTCTGCCATTTTGGAGGCGTCTCACCGCACAGCGGTAGCCTCCGCTAATTCCCTCGCGATCCGCAGGATCTTGTGGCTTCGTGAGTGGAAAGCAGACGCTGCTTCCAAGAAGTTTCTAGCTGGGCTCCCTTTTTCTGGGACCCGGCTGTTCGGTGAACAACTGGATGAAATCATTAAGAAAGCTACTGGCGGGAAGAGTACTTCCTTGCCACAAACTAAAACCAGGAAACCTGTCCAGGGCAGGAACCAGTCGAGATTTCGGTCCTTTTGTTCCTCTAACTGGTCCTCCTCTAAGCCCTCAGCCTCGTCCACTAACTCAGCTAAGGATCGAAAACCCAACTGGCGCACGAAGCCTCGTCCTCCGAAGAACGGAGGAGCCGCTGCCACCAAGGCAGCCTCCTCTTGACTATCGGGCCGCGCCAGAAACGTCCTTAGTCGGTGGCAGGCTCTCCCACTTTGGCGAGTGTGGTTTCAACACGTCTCCGACCAGTGGGTGCGGGATATCATCTCGCACGGCTACAGGATAGAATTTTCTTCCAGCCCGCCAAACAGATTTTTTCTGTCCACTCCCCCCTGCTCCAAGGCCGCCGCCTTCTCACAGGCCGTGGCATCCTTGCAGGCCAACAGAGTGATTGTACCGGTTCCCGCTCGGGAACGGTTCAGAGGTTTCTACTCAAACCTCTTCCTAGTCCCCAAAAAGAACGGTTCCTTCCGGCCCATCCTGGATCTCAAGCTTCTCAACAAGCATGTTCAGGTGCGGCACTTTCGCATGGAATCTCTGCGATCAGTCATTGCCTCAATGACCCAGGGAGATTTTCTTGCATCCATCGACATCAAAGATGCCTATTTGCATGTGCCAATTGCAGTTTCACACCAGCGTTGGCTCCGTTTTGTAATCGGGGAGGAACACTTCCAATTCGTGGCTCTCCCCTTCGGGCTAGCCACGGCACCTCGAGTATTCACCAAGGTCATGGCAGCAGTGGTTGCGGTTCTGCACCTCCAGGGGTTGGCAGTGATTCCTTACCTGGACGACCTTCTAGTCAAGGCTTCATCCAGTGCAGACTGTCAGCGGAGTGTCTCGCTCACTCTTGCCACGTTTGTCCAATTCGGGTGGCTTGTCAATCTGCCAAAGTCCACTCTGACCCCGACCCAGAAACTCACGTACCTAGGGATGCAATTCGAGACTCTGCCGGCACTTGTCAAGCTGCCCTTAGTCAAACAGCAGTCCCTTCATTGGGCGGTGCGCTCTCTGTTGCGGGCCCACCGTCATTCCATCAGGCACCTCATGCAGGTACTGGGTCAGATGGTGGCGTCAATGGAAGCGGTTCCCTTTGCCCAGTTACATCTGCGTCCTCTGCAGCTGGACATTCTCCGCTGTTGGGACAAGCGGACCTCTTCCTTGCACAGGCTAGTGACTCTGTCGCCACAGACCAAGAGCTCTCTTCAGTGGTGGCTTCGGCCCCTCTCTCTATCCCAGGAACGCTCTTTTCTGATCCCGTCTTGGGTAATTCTCACCACGGACGCCAGTCTGTCCGGCTGGGGAGCAGTGTTTCTCCACCACCGAGCACAGGGCACTTGGACTCCGTCCGAATCAGCCCTCTCGATCAATGTTCTGGAAATCAGAGCTGTGCTCCTAGCTCTCGAAGCCTTTCACCACCTGTTGGCGGGCAAGAACATTCGAGTCCAGTCAGACAACGCGACAGCGGTTGCCTACATCAATCACCAGGGCGGGACTCGCAGCCGCCTGGCAATGTTGGAGGTACAACGCATCCTTCAGTCGACGGAGGACTCCAAGTCCACCATATCCGCAGTCCACATCCCAGGCGTAGAAAACTGGGAGGCAGATTATCTCAGCCGTCAAACCGTGGACAGCGGTGAGTGTGCCCTGCATCCGGCGGTGTTTCGGTCAATCTGCCGCAAGTGGGGCACTCCGGAAGTGGATCTCATGGCATCCCGGCACAACAACAAGGTCCCGGTTTACGTGGCTCGCTCCCACAATCCTCAGGCCTTGGCAGCGGACGCGCTGGTTCAGGATTGGTCCCAGTTCCGTCTAGCCTATGTGTTTCCTCCCCTAGCTCTCTTGCCCAGAGTCCTGCGCAAGATCAGAATCAGGGCCGTCGGGTCATAATCATTGCTCCAGACTGGCCCAGACGAGCTTGGTACCCAGACATGTTCCGTCTGTCCGTGGAAGTGCCGTGGCATCTCCCGGACCGCCCAGACCTTCTCTCACAAGGTCCGTTTTTCCGCCAGAATTCTGCGGCCCTCAGGTTGACGGCGTGGCTCTTGAGTCCTGGATCCTGACGGCTTCAGGCATTCCTTCCGAGGTCATCTCCACTATGACTCAGGCTCGGAAGTCTTCCTCGGCCAGGATTTACCACAGGACTTGGAGAATTTTCCTGTCCTGGTGTCGTTCGTCCGGCCATGCTCCTTGGCCTTTTTCCTTGCCGACCATCCTGTCTTTTCTACAGTCCGGTCTGCAGCTAGGACTATCCCTCAATTCCCTCAAGGGACAGGTCTCGGCTCTTTCAGTGTTGTTCCAGCGGCGTATCGCGGCTGGCTCAGGTGCGCACCTTCATGCAGGGCGCATCTCACATCATTCCTCCTTATCGGAGGCCCTTGGATCCCTGGGACCTTAATCTGGTCCTCACGGCCTTACAGAAACCCCCCTTTGAGCCTCTTAGGGAGGTTCCCTTGTTTCGACTTTCCCAGAAAGTGGTTTTTCTGGTGGCCATAACTTCTCTCAGGAGAGTCTCTGATTTGGCTGCGCTCTCTTCGGAGTCACCCTTTTTGGTTTTTCACCAAGACAAGGTGGTTCTCCGTCCGACGCAGGATTTTCTCCCTAAGGTGGTATCTCCTTTCCACCTTAACCAGGACATTTCATTGCCTTCCCTTTGTCCGGCCCCTGTGCATCGCTTTGAGAAAGCATTGCATACTTTAGATTTGGTGCGGGCGCTCCGGATCTATGTGTCACGCACCGCTGCTCTTAGGCGGTGCACCTCTTTTTGTGCTGACCACAGGTCAGCGCAAGGGTCTCTCGGCTTCCAAACCGACCCTAGCTCGTTGGATTAGGTCGGCCATATCCGATGCCTACCAATGTGCTCAGGTGCCTCCCCCGCCGGGGATTAAAGCGCACTCGACCAGAGCTGTCGGTGCCTCTTGGGCTTTTAGGCACCAGGCTACGGTTCAGCAGGTCTGTCAGGCTGCCACTTGGTCCAGTCTGCATACCTTTTCGAAGCACTACCAAGTGCATGCTCATGCTTCGGCAGATGCGAGCTTGGGCAGACACATCCTTCAGGCGGCTGTCGCCCATTTGTGAAGTTAGGTTTTGCCTACTTCTCAGCTTTCTGTTTATTCCCACCCATGGACTGCTTTGAGACGTCCCATGGTCTGGGTCTCCCATAAGGAACGATGAAGAAAAAGAGAATTTTGTTTACTTACCGTAAATTCTTTTTCTTATAGTTCCGACATGGGAGACCCAGCACCCTCCCTGTTGCCTGTTGGCAGTTCTTGTTCCGTGTGTTTTCACCAGCTGTTGTTGTAGACAGAGGTTCCGGTTATTCCGGGTTTTACTCTATATCTACTTATGGGTGGATGTCCTCCTTTAGCTTTTGCACTAAACTGGTTGGATTCTGTCATCCAGGGGGTGTATATGCTCGGAGGGAGGAGCTACACTTTTTAGTGTAGTACTTTGTGTGTCCTCCGGAGGCAGAAGCTATACACCCATGGTCTGGGTCTCCCATGTCGGAACTATAAGAAAAAGAATTTACGGTAAGTAAACAAAATTCTCTTTTTTTCCTTTTTTTATTTTTTATTTCCAAAGGTTCCGGAACATTATCCGGAGTTCCCTGAGAACTCCAGGCCCAGGTCCGGTACTAGGGTATTTTTAAAACCTCTCGGATTCTAAATTTTAGAGTCCGGGTCTGTCCATCACTAATCAATAGACAAACAAAAAAAGTGCATAGTGTTCATGTTGTTGTGTAAACAGAAATATTATATGCAAAATTAAAAATGACATGCCATACGGCAAGCAAAATCAAGAAATGCAAAAAACTAAATTATTGAGTAAATGTATTAAATAATAGTTGTATCCTAACTATAATTAAATTGTTGTACAATGTTTTTCTCCACTTTTCTTAGATAATAATCTTTTTTCTTATTTTCTCATAGGCACTTCATTCAGGGAAAAAACCCAATCAAAGTCAACATCTAAGTCACTGAGCGGGTCGAGTGAAGTACCTCAAAATTTGCAGACTACCACGGGTATGGTTTTAGCATATACAGATCTCTAAATTATGGATAAATAGAAAAAGAAACAATTAAAAATAATTTAACACAAACAGTCCCATTCTCACACCACATAAAAATACCCAATTAAAGAAAGCTGTCAAAGCTCTCATTGAGCCCAATAGGAGTCCTTGTGTCCAATCTATAAATCCAATGACTCAAGTTGTGCAAGGGCCTTAAATAGGTTACCACCTCTAACCTCTGATCTATGGCCTTTATAATTAAAGGGGTTATCCGGCTTATTTTGACTTTTCTTCATTATTACCCTATTGGGCTACATTGGGGCAGGTAAGTAGCTAGTGACCACTTACCTGCCCTGCTGTCAGCCTTTCTCCCCCGGCTCAGAGCGGTCATGTGACCGCTCCTGCCACGATTTTGCTGCTTCGGTCATTTCATGTCAACATGGGCAGGACCATGTTGACATGCAAATTTGGAACAGCATGTTGCCGCCCTGCTGGGCGGGTACAGTGTGTGGAGTCCCCGCCCCTCTTCCCTGCACCCTCCCACACATTCCTCCGCACCCCGTACTCTCCCCGCCCACGGTGTTACCGCCAGCACCAGGCCCCCTGCTCAGGATAGCAGGAGTGCCCGTGCAGTCTGTGTCCCGCTCCAGCCCCGCGGCTGCCTTCATTGCAGGCTCAGCAGCCTCTCACATTGCAGCGCAGGCAGGGATGTTAGATGACATCATTGCCTGCTGTGACGATCTTCGCTTCACTCCTGTCAGCGCTGTCAGTGCCTTCTATGCCGCTGCGTTCTCACGTCACTAGCGGTGACGTCTCGGGCGATACTGCTGAGAACGCGGCGGGCATAGAAGTCAGGGACAGATCTGACAGGAGTGAAGCGAAGATCGTCACCGCAGGTAATGATTTCATCTAACCTCCTGATAGCAGCGCTCGGCATCCCCTGCAGTGACCTGGGCTATTGATGTTAGCTCAGGTCACTGCATTACTCTCCCAGCCAATGAGGAACATTCTGTTCTTCATTGACTGGTACATTGACTATGGTATGGATCGTCATGGGACCCCCTTATTGGATTATGCCGGACCTGGATTTGTTTTTCTTTTGAATAAATTGGTGAATGAGGGAATGTTTTGAGTAGTGTTTTTTCAAATAAAACTATTTTTTTTGTTGTCTATTTTTTTCTATTACTGACTGGGTTTGTGATGTCGGATATCTGATAGACGCGTGACATCACTAACCCCAGGGCTTGATGCCAGGTGACATTACACATTTGGCATCAACCCCATATATTATCCCGTTTGCCACCGCACCAGGGCACGGGATGAGTTGGGGCGAAGCACCAGGATTGGCACATCTAATGGATGTACCACTTCTGGGGCGGCTGTGGCCTGCTATTTTTAGGCTGGGGAGTGTCCAATAACAGTAGGCCTCCCTAGTCTGAGAATACCAGACGACAGCTGTCTGCTTTACCTTGGCTGGTGATCCAATTTGGGGGGACCCCATGTTTTTTGTTTTAAACTATTTATTTAATTTAAAATAACAGCGTGGGGTGCCCTCTGTTTTGGATTACCAGCCAAGGTGAAGCTGCCAGCTGTGGTTTGCAGGCTGCAACCATCTGCTTTACCCTAGCTGGCTACAAAAGTATGTTTTTTTTTTAATTATTTTTTATTTATTTTTTTGATAAATACAAGGCTAAGCACACTTTAGTGCCACATGAAAGTCACTAAAGGGTGCCAGCTTAGAATATGCAGGGGGGTAGGACATTATATGTCTTTCTCATCTATCTATCTATCTAGCTATCTATCTATCTATCTGTCTAACCCTCTGTTCATTCATTCATCCCTCTATCTCTCTGTCTCTATATCTATCTATTCATCTCTATATCTACTCATCTATTTATCTTTCTTGCTGCTTCCGTTTTTTGCAGTCCGCAAAAAAACGGAAGACACGGATGTATCCGTGAAAAAATTGGCCATTTTTTGCGGACCGCAAAAACGGAACGGTCATGTGAATGTAGCCTACATGTGTTCCCTATGGGGGTAGGGGTCGGTACAGAACGATGGTGAGGGGGAGGTCGCTACAGAGCGCCGTGTGTGTGTGTGTGTGTGTGTGTGGGGGGGAGGGTTGCAGAGCCTGATGTGTGTGGCGCAGAGCCCGATGTGTGTGTGTTTGTGTGTGTGTGTGTATGTGTGTGGCGCAGAGCCCTATGTGTGTGTGTGTGTGTGTGGCGCAGAGCCCGATGTGTGCGTGCGTGCGTTGTGTGTGTGTGTGTGTGTGTGTGTGTGTGTGTGGCGCAGAGCCCGATGTGGGGCTGTTATTTTCATTGCTAGAGTGATAACAGATCAGGTGCTGGGGTAGAATACTGACAGGGAATGTGTGTGCAGGGGGCGGGCAGGGGACGGGGCTGGACACTGAGGCCGGGCAGTGCCAGCTCTAACTGAGGTTTTGCACAGGAAGTGGTCAGTTTGCTAGAGCAAAATGTAAACAAAGAACTGCAGAGAATAAAGGGATAATTCAATAGGAACAAAAGTTAGAAAACAAAAATAACAATGTAGGGGTGTTTTATATGACAATACAGCACAGATAAACTCAACATTTTTTGGTAAGCTAATGTCGGACAACTCCTTTAATTTGCTTCAGTCAGATTTATGGTACAATTGGAAATGTTTTGGTAGGGTTTTTAGGTCTTCCACCTCATGCAGAGTCTTTGTTTTCTCAATGTCCCTGATGGGCTCACGGAATCCCACCTTTAACCCTAACCCCTGGACGATTTTTCCGTTTTTGTTTTTTGCTCCCCTTTTTCCAAGAGTCGTAACTTTTTTATTTTTCCCGTCAATCTTGCCATAAGAGGGCTTGTTTTTTGCGGGACGTATTGGTCTTTTAAGTGAAACCATGAGTTTTACCATATATGGTACTGGAAAACAGCACAAAATTTCCATGTGCGGAAAAATTACAAAAAAGTGTGATTGGACAATGGTTTATGGGGTACTTTATTCACCGTGTTCACTGTATGGTAAAACTGATGGGTGGGTGTGATACTTCAGGTTGGTATGAGTTCGTTGATACCAAACATGTTTAGGTTTACTTTTATATAAGGGGTTAAAAAAAGGTTTGTCCAAAAAATTGGAGCACTTTCTGCGGCATTTTCTGCAACTTGTAGTGTTCTCATTTTCTTTGTCGCTCCATTGGGAGACCCAGACAATTGGGTGTATAGCTACTGCCTCCGGAGGCCACACAAAGTATTACACTTAAAAGTGTAAAGCCCCTCCCCTTCTGCCTATACACCCCCCGTGGGATCACGGGCTCCTCAGTTTTCATGCTTTGTGCGAAGGAGGTCAGACATCCACGCATAGCTCCACTGTTTAGTCAGCAGCAGCTGCTGACTATGTCGGATGGAAGAAAAGAGGGCCCATACTAGGGCCCCCAGCATGCTCCCTTCTCACCCCACTTTTGTCGGCGGTGTTTGTTAAGGTTGAGGTACCCATTGCGGGTACGGAGGCTGGAGCCCACATGCTGCTTTCCTTCCCCATCCCCCTTAGGGCTCTGGGTGAAGTGGGATCTTACCGGTCTCCAGGCACTGAGGCCGTGCTCCATCCACAGCCCCTGGGAATCTGCTGGACATGGAGCTGAGTATCTTCAGGGACATGGCCCTGCTACTTCAAGGTACTCTGTGTCCCCGTACAGACCGCGCACAGTCACACTACAGCATTGCTGGGTGTGTTAGTGCGCCGGGGACAACAGCGCTGCGCGCTTGTGCCATGACTAACTACAGCTTGCTGAGTGTGTCAATGTATTGGGAACTGCCGCGCCGGCCGCTGCTGTCAGTTTTACACTGCGGCGCGGCTGGGACTTGTGGTGCGCCGGGGACTTCCGCGCTGGCCGTGCATATATGACGGCCGCGCTTACTACTCGAGTCCCCGGCTTTTGCGGCCTAGTTTCGTTTCGTTCCCGCCCCCAGGCCTGCCAGTCAGGGGAAGGGCGGGACGCTGTACAGAACGTCAGCGCCGAGGGCTGGAGTCTACTTTACATACTCCAGCCCTCACACTGGGCACAGTGGGACGCCACTTTCCCGCACTTTGTCTGAGGCACGCCCACGGCCTGCCCCTCTCCACAGGACGCCGGCAGCCATTCCTGTGTGCAGTCTGAGCTGGAGAAGGGAGACAAGTTCTGGGAGACCCAGACACGGGATTCTGGCGACCACACACCCGCTTTTGAGCGGGCGGTAAGCAGCACCTGTGGTGCTGACCCCAATAGTGCCGAAGTGTACATTTGTATTTTTATGCTTGCATGCTATACATTGCACTGTACGGTCGTTATTGATTCTTGGCTATATACCCTCCTAGATTGCTCAGAGGAGACAACAGCATGTCGTCCGCAAAAAGCAAGGGTGCCAAGGCACAGGCTTTCTATGCTGCTTGTACCGCATGTGAGGCTATTCTACCGGCAGGTTCCACTGACCCCCATTGTGTGCAGTGCTCGGCTCCTGTGGCACTTGCTCGGCCGGGGCCTCTGCTAGAGGTGACCCAGGGAGAACCACCTGTGAATACTGTCCAGGTGACGGGGACGGAGTTTGCAGTTTTTGCTGATAGATTGTCTGTGACTATGACTAAAATTCTAGAAACTTTGCAGTCTAGACCGGTAACTCAGACCATGGGCACTGTTGAATCATTGCTCCCTGGTCCCCCTCAGTTGGAACAACTCCGGGCTCCGGGGGTGTCCCATGCATCCCAGGGTGAAGGCTCTGACACGGACGACAGTCCCAGACAGCCTAAGCGAGCTCGCTGGGAGCGGCCCTCGACTTCATCACACTGGTCAGGGTCCCAGCAGGAGGACTCTCTGTATGATGAGGCGGAGGTAGCTGATCAGGATTCTGATCCTGAGACCGCTCTCAATCTGGATACACCTGATGGTGACGCCATAGTGAATGATCTTATAGCGTCCATCAATAGAATGTTGGATATTTCTCCCCCAGCTCCTCCAGTGGAGGAGTCAGCTTCACAGCAGGAGAAATTCCATTTCAGGTATCCCAAGCGTAAATTCAGTACTTTTCTGGACCACTCCGACTTTAGAGAGGCAGTCCAGAAACACCACGCTTATCCAGATAAGCGTTTCTCCAAACGACTTAAGGATACACGTTATCCCTTTCCCCCTGACGTGGTCAAGGGCTGGACCCAGTGTCCCAAGGTGGATCCTCCAATCTCCAGGCTTGCGGCTAGATCCATAGTTGCAGTGGAGGATGGGGCTGCACTTAAAGATGCCACTGACAGACAGATGGAGCTCTGGTTGAAATCCATCTATGAAGCTATCGGCGCGTCGTTTGCTCCAGCATTCGCAGCCGTATGGGCACTCCAAGCTATTTCAGCTGGTCTTACACAGATTGACACGGTCACACGTACATCTGTTCCGCAGGTGGCGTCCTTAACCTCTCAAATGTCTGCATTTGCGTCTTACGCGATTAATGCTGTCCTGGACTCTACGAGCCGTACGGCAGTGGCGTCCGCCAACTCCGTGGTTTTACGCAGAGCCTTGTGGTTAAGGGAATGGAAGGCAGATTCTGCTTCCAAAAAGTGCTTAACCAGTTTGCCATTTTCTGGTGACCGACTGTTTGGTGAGCGATTGGATGAAATCATTAAACAGTCCAAGGGTAAGGATTCATCCTTACCCCAGCACAATTCAAACAAACCTCAACAGAGGAGGGGACAGTCGGGGTTTCGGTCCTTTCGAGGCTCGGGCAGGTCCCAATTCTCCTCGTCCAAAAGGACTCAAAAGGATCAGAGGCGCTCAGATTCTTGGCGGGCTCAGTCACGCCCAAAAAAGACAGCCGGAAGAACCGCTCCCAAGGCGGCTTCCTCATAACTTTCGGCCTCCTCTCTCCGCATCCTCGGTCGGTGGCAGGCTCTCCCGCTTTGGCGACATTTGGCTGCCACAGGTCAAAGACCGTTGGGTGAGAGACATTCTGTCTCACGGGTACAGGATAGAGTTCAGTTCTCGTCCTCCAACTCGATTCTTCAGAACTTCTCCACCTCCCGACCGAGCCGATGCTCTTCTGCAAGCGGTGTGCACTCTAAAGGCAGAAGGAGTGGTGATCCCTGTTCCTCTTCAGGAGCAAGGTCACGGTTTTTACTCCAATTTGTTTGTGGTGCCAAAGAAGGACGGGTCTTTCCGTCCCGTTCTGGACCTAAAACTGCTCAACAAGCACGTGAAAACCAGGCGGTTCCGGATGGAATCCCTCCGCTCCGTCATCGCCTCAATGTCTCAAGGAGATTTCCTAGCATCAATAGACATCAAGGATGCTTATCTCCACGTGCCGATTGCTCCAGAGCACCAGCGTTTTCTACGCTTCGTTATAGGAGACGAACACCTTCAGTTCGTAGCTCTGCCTTTCGGGCTGGCGACAGCCCCACGGGTCTTCACCAAGGTCATGGCAGCAGTAGTAGCAGTCCTGCACTCTCAGGGTCACTCTGTGATCCCTTACTTGGACGATCTACTTGTCAAGGCACCCTCTCAAGAGGCATGCCAACACAGCCTGACCGTTGCGCTGGAGACTCTCCAGAGTTTCGGGTGGATCATCAACTTTTCAAAGTCAAATCTGACCCCGACCCAATCGCTAACATATCTTGGCATGGAGTTTCATACTCTCTCAGCGATAGTGAAGCTTCCGCTGGACAAACAGCGTTCACTACAGACAGGGGTACAATCTCTCCTTCAAGGACAGTCGCATCCCCTGAGGCGCCTCATGCACTTCCTAGGGAAGATGGTAGCAGCAATGGAGGCAGTCCCTTTCGCGCAGTTTCATCTGCGTCCACTACAATGGGACATTCTCCGCCAATGGGACGGGAAGTCGACGTCCCTCGACAGGAACGTCTCCCTTTCTCAGGCGGCCAAGGAATCTCTTCGGTGGTGGCTTCTTCCCACCTCATTGTCAAAAGGAAAGTCCTTCCTACCCCCATCCTGGGCGGTGGTCACGACAGACGCGAGTCTATCAGGGTGGGGAGCAGTGTTTCTCCACCACAGGGCTCAAGGTACGTGGACTCAGCAAGAGTCCACCCTTCAGATCAATGTTCTGGAAATCAGAGCAGTGTATCTTGCCCTACAAGCCTTCCAGCAGTGGCTGGAAGGCAAGCAGATCCGAATTCAGTCGGACAACTCCACAGCGGTGGCATACATCAACCACCAAGGAGGAACACGCAGTCGGCAAGCCTTCCAGGAAGTCCGGTGGATTCTGAGGTGGGTGGAAGACACGGCATCCACCATATCCGCAGTTCACATCCCGGGCGTAGAAAACTGGGAAGCAGACTTCCTCAGTCGCCAGGGTATGGACGCAGGGGAATGGTCTCTTCACCCGGACGTGTTTCAGGAGATCTGTCGCCGCTGGGGGATGCCGGACGTCGACCTAATGGCGTCCCGGCACAACAACAAGGTCCCGGCTTTCATGGCACGGTCTCACGATCACAGAGCTCTGGCGGCGGACGCCTTAGTTCAAGATTGGTCGCAGTTCCGGCTGCCTTATGTGTTTCCACCTCTGGCACTGTTGCCCAGAGTGCTACGCAAGATCAGGTCCGACTGCCGCCGCGCCATCCTCGTCGCTCCAGACTGGCCGAGGAGGTCGTGGTACCCGGATCTGTGGCATCTCACGGTAGGCCAACCGTGGACACTACCAGACCGACCAGACTTGCTGTCTCAAGGGCCGTTTTTCCATCTGAATTCTGCGGCCCTGAACCTGACTGTGTGGCCATTGAGTCCTGGATCCTAGCGTCTTCAGGATTATCTCAAGGGGTCATTGCCACCATGAGACAGGCTAGGAAACCAACCTCCGCCAAGATCTACCACAGGACGTGGAAGATATTCTTATCTTGGTGCTCTGCTCAGGGAGTTTCTCCCTGGCCATTTGCATTGCCTACTTTTCTTTCCTTCCTGCAATCCGGTTTGGAAAAAGGTTTGTCGCTCGGCTCCCTTAAAGGACAAGTCTCAGCGCTATCTGTATTTTTCAGAAGCGCCTAGCACGACTTCCTCAGGTACGCACGTTCCTGCAAGGGGTTGGTCATATCGTCCCTCCTTACAAGCGGCCGTTAGAGCCCTGGGATCTGAACAGGGTTCTAATTGCTCTCCAGAAGCTGCCTTTCGAGCCTATGAGGGATGTTTCTCTTTCTCGCCTTTCACAGAAAGTGGCCTTTCTAGTAGCGGTCACGTCTCTTCGGAGAGTGTCCGAGCTAGCAGCGCTGTCATGCAAATCTCCCTTCCTGGTGTTTCACCAGGACAAGGTGGTTCTGCGCCCGATTCCGGAGTTTCTCCCTAAGGTGGTATCCCCCTTTCATCTCAATCAGGATATCTCCTTACCTTCTTTGTGTCCTCATCCAGTTCATCAATGTGAAAAGGATTTGCATTTGTTGGATCTGGTGAGAGCGCTCAGAATCTACATTTCCCGCACGGCGCCCCTGCGCCGCTCGGATGCTCTCTTTGTCCTGGTCGCTGGTCAGCGTAAAGGGTCGCAAGCTTCCAAATCCACCCTGGCTCGGTGGATCAAGGAACCAATTCTTGAAGCCTACCGTTCTGCTGGGCTTCCGGTTCCCTCAGGGCTGAAGGCCCATTCTACCAGAGCCGTGGGTGCGTCCTGGGCATTACGGCACCAGGCTACGGCTCAGCAGGTGTGCCAGGCGGCTACCTGGTCGAGTCTGCACACTTTTACCAAGCATTATCAGGTGCATACCTACGCTTCGGCGGACGCCAGCCTAGGTAGACGAGTCCTTCAGGCGGCGATTGCCCCCATGTAGGAAAGGGCCGTTTTACGGCCCTATCACGAGGTATTATTTTACCCACCCAGGGACTGCTTTTGGACGTCCCAATTGTCTGGGTCTCCCAATGGAGCGACAAAGAAGAAGGGAATTTTGTTTACTTACCGTAAATTCCTTTTCTTCTAGCTCCAATTGGGAGACCCAGCACCCGCCCTGTTTCCTTCGGGCTTTTTGTTTTTTCGGGTACACATGCTGTTCATGTTCAATGGTTTCAGTTCTCCGATATTCCTTCGGATTGAATTTGTTTTTAAACCAGTTATTGGCTTTCCTCCTTCTTGCTTTGGCACTAAAACTGAGCAGCCCGTGATCCCACGGGGGGTGTATAGGCAGAAGGGGAGGGGCTTTACACTTTTAAGTGTAATACTTTGTGTGGCCTCCGGAGGCAGTAGCTATACACCCAATTGTCTGGGTCTCCCAATTGGAGCTAGAAGAAAAGGAATTTACGGTAAGTAAACAAAATTCCCTTCTTCATTATCGTTCCTATGGGAGACCCAGACATTGGGTGTATAGCTTCTGCCTCCGGAGGACACACAAAGTACTACACTAAAAAGTGTAGCTCCTCCCTCTGAGCCTATACACCCCCTGGAGAGCCAGATCTAGCCAGTTCATTGCTTTGTGTTCAGGAGGCATACATCCACACATGCATTCTCATCTGATTTTTCATTTTTGGAAAGAGTTTGAAGAAAAGCGGGTCCAACTCTGGACCCCCGGCATGTCCCTTCTCACCCCACTGTGTCGGCGGTGCTGTTAAGGTTGATTCCACGGCTGGAGCCTTACATGCCGCGCTCCTTCACCATCCCTCGGGCTCTGGCTTGAAGTGGGAGCCAGCACGGTTCTCCATGCTTGGCAGGAGACCGGTCTCCATCCGCAGCCCTTCAGGATCCTGCTGGACGGAGCACTCATCCCCAGGGACCTGGAACCCTGCGTCTCAGCAAGCTAAGTACCTGAGACGTTTACATTCGGGGTCCCTGTACTTTATTATGTTGGGAGAGTGTGCTGAGTGAGTTTTCTGACTTTTCCGGCCGGTTCTCTGGCTGTCGCCTGAGAACTGCGCCGATGGTGCCTGCGCGCCGGCCGCACTGCTCAAATTTAGGTCCCGGCTTCGCCGGAGGCCTACTTTCGGTTTCACTGCCCTCGCATGTCATTCATGCAGAGGGACAGTGCGGCTCCGCCCAGCGGCCGTTCTGCACAGGGGAGGGACACTCCTCACTGGGTTCATGTCTCCTCCCCTGTAAGTCTCTTTGGCCCTCCAGATCCCGCTCTCAGAGCAGGTCCCGCCCCCTCTCCTTGCTCCGGCGCCATTTTATCAGCGTTTTCTCTGCGATCAGCACTGGCTGCAGCATCCCTGCTGAGGTGCTTGGGGGTCCGGGCTTAGGGATCTGGAGGGCACACAACACCGCTCCAGCGGTCTGGTAAGCCACAACCTCTGGTTGTGGGCCTCTGTAATACTCTCTGGGGGTCACTCTGGCAAGAGCCCCCACTTCAGCAGCACGTCTCACACGAGGAGCAAGGCTCCAAGGCTATATTCAGCATGCACTGCATGTAAGCTCGTGCTGCATGAACCGAGCACATATCCACATTGTGATGCCTGCTCTAACCTGACAATGCCTCAGCCTGGAATCGCACCCACAGTGGTCTCTCCGGCTGCTCCGGCTCCTGTGTCTGAACCCCCGGCTTGGGTAGAATCCTTATCTAGGTCTATCTCCCAGTCTTTTGCCGACTCCATGGGACAGCTGTCCCGGACTTTGCTGAACATGCATCAGCCCCCTTCACAGGGCGCCTCTGCTGCTAGGGCTCTCTCAGCGGAGCTCACAGAGGATTCCTCATCTGGTCCCAGACCCCGTCCTCCTAAGAGGAGACGCAGGGCTACCTCCCCTTCCTCGTCCCGCGGCTCTGTTTCAGAAGCTGACTCGCAGGAAGAGGAGGATACCTTCACAGGGGGCTCGGAGGCTACCTCCATGTGCCCCATTGATCTGTCCGAAAGTGACTCAGATGTTAGTGATTTGATTGCGTCCATTAATTCTGTACTGGACCTCAATCCGCCAGTATCAGAGGAGCAACCCTCTCTGGCAGAAAAGCACCAGTTTACCTTGCCTAAGAGGACAAAGAGTGTGTTCTTTAACCACTCCAGTTTTCAGGCCGCTGTGACCAAGCCTTGGGCCTGTCCTGACAAACGCTTCCCAAAGCGTGGTTCTGATGACCGTTTTCCCTTTCCACCTGAGGTGGTCAAGGAATGGGCTCATTCACCAAAGGTAGACCCCCCGGTGTCTAGACTCTCAGCCTGGACCGTTGTATCAGTGGCTGATGGCACCTCTCTTAAGGATTCCACTGACCGCCAGGTTGACCTTCTGGCCAAATCTGTATATGAGGCGGCAGGGGCCTCGTTCTCCCCATCTTTTGCGGCAGTGTGGGCTCTCAAAGCCATCTCTGCTTCTCTAGAGGAGATGCATTCCCTCGCCAGGGAATCTATGCCCGAAATGGTTGCCTTAACTTGCCAAGCTTCCGCTTTTTCATCCTATGCCATGTCTGCCATGCTGGAGGCTTCTCACCGCACTGCGGTGGCTTCGGCTAATTCCCTCGCTATCCGCAGGATCTTGTGGCTTCGAGAGTGGAAGGCAGATGCTTCTTTAAAGAAGTACCTTGCTGGGCTCCCTTTTGCTGTGTCCAGGCTATTCGGTGAACAACTGGATGAAATTATTCAGGAAGCTACTGGCGGGAAGAGTACTTCCATTCCACAAACCAAAACCAGGAAACCTGTCCAGGGTAGGAACCAGTCGAGGTTTCGTTCCTTTCGTTCCTCCAACTGGTCGTCCTCTAAGCCCTCGGCCTCGTCCACTAACTCAGCCAAGAACCAAAAATCCAACTGGCGCACAAAGGCGCGTCCACAGAAGGCCGCAGGAGCTGCTGCCGCTAAGGCAGCCTCCTCTTGACTATCTGTCAACACGTCTCCGATCAGTGGGTGCGGGATGTCATCTCCCACGGCTACAGGATAGAATTCTCTTCCAGCCCGCCAAACAGATTTTTTCTGTCAACTCCCCCCTGCTCCAAGGCCGCCGCCTTCTCTCAGGCCATGGCATCCTTGCAGGCCAACGAAGTAATTGTACCGGTTCCCGCCCGGGAACGGTTCAGAGGTTTCTACTCAAATCTCTTCCTAGTTCCAAAAAAGAACGGTACCTTCCGGCCCATCCTGGATCTCAAGCTTCTCAACAAGCATGTTCAGGTGCGGCATTTTCGCATGGAATCTCTGCGGTCAGTCATTGCCTCAATGACCCAAGGGGATTTCCTGGCATCCATCGACATCAGAGATGCCTATCTGCATGTGCCAATTGCAGTTTCTCACCAGCGTTGGCTACGTTTTGCAATCGGAGAGGAACATTTCCAATTCGTGGCTCTCCCCTTCGGGTTAGCCACGGCCCCTCGGGTATTCACCAAGGTCATGGCAGCAGTGATTGCGGTTCTGCACCTCCAGGGGTTGGCAGTGATTCCTTACCTGGACGACCTTCTAGTCAAGGCTTCATCCAGCGCAGACTGTCAGCGGAGTGTCTCGCTCACTCTTGCCACTCTAGCCAAATTCGGGTGGCTGGTCAATCTGCCCAAATCCACTCTGACTCCGACCCAGAGGCTCACGTACCTAGGGATGCAGTTCGAGACTTTGCCGGCACTTGGGAAGTTGCCCTTGATCAAACAGCAGTCCCTCCAACTGGCGGTGCGCTCTCTCCTGAGGCCCCGCCGTTATTCCATCAGGCACCTGATGCAGGTGCTGGGTCAAATGGTGGCGTCAATGGAGGCTGTTCCCTTTGCCCAGTTCCATCTGCGTCCTCTGCAGCTGGACATTCTCCGCTGTTGGGACAAGCGGCCTTCCTCCTTGCACAGGTTAGTGGCTCTGTCGCCACGGACCAGGAGCTCTCTTCAGTGGTGGCTTCGGCCCCTCTCTCTGTCTCAGGGACGCTCCTTCCTGGCTCCGTCCTGAGTGATCCTCACCACGGATGCCAGTCTATCCGGCTGGGGAGCGGTATGTCTCCACCACCGAGCACAGAGCACTTGGACTCCGTCCGAGTCAGCCCTCTCGATCAATGTGCTGGAAACCAGAGCCGTGCTCCTGGCTCTCCTAGCTTTTCACCACCTATTGGCGGGCAAGCACATCCGAGTCCAGTCAGACAACGCGACAGCGGTTGCCTACATCAATCACCAGGGCGGGACACGCAGCCGCCTGGCAATGTTGGAGGTACAACGTATCCTTCAATGGACGGAGGACTCCAAGTCCACCATATCCGCAGTCCACATACCAGGCGTGGAAAACTGGGAGGCAGATTATCTCAGCCGTCAGACCGTGGACAGTGGCGAGTGGTCCCTGCATCCGGCAGTGTTTCAGTCAATATGTCGCAAGTGGGGCACTCCGGACGTGGACCTAATGGCATCCCGTCACAACAACAAGGTTCCGGTTTACGTGGCTCGCTCCCACGATCCTCAGGCATTCTCCGCGGATGCACTGGTTCAAGACTGGTCCCAGTTTCGTCTGTCCTACGTGTTTCCCCCTCTAGCTCTCTTGCCCAGAGTCCTGCGCAAGATCAGAATGGAGGGCCGTCGGGTCATCCTCATTGCTCCAGACTGGCCCAGGCGAGCTTGGTACCCAGACCTGCTCCATCTGTCCGTGGAGGTGCCGTGGCATCTTCCGGACCGTCCAGACCTTCTCTCACAAGGTCCGTTTTTCCGCCAGAATTCTGCGGCTCTCAGATTGACGGCGTGGCTCTTGAGTCCTGGATCTTGACGGCTTCTGGCATTCCTCCTGAAGTCATTTCCACTATGACTCGGGCCCGGAAGTCTTCCTCGGCCAAAATCTATCACAGGACTTGGAAAATTTTCCTGTCCTGGTGTCGCTCTTCCAGCCATGCTCCTTGGCCTTTTTCCTTGCTGACCCTTCTGTCCTTTCTACAGTCCGGTCTGCAGCTAGGACTGTCCCTCAATTCTCTCAAGGGACAAGTCTCGGCTCTGTCAGTGCTTTTCCAGCGGCGTATCGCCCGGCTGGCTCAGGTCCGCACCTTCATGCAGGGCGCGTCACATCATTCCGCCTTACCGGCGGCCCTTGGATCCCTGGGACCTCAATTTGGTCCTCACGGCCTTGCAGAAACCCCCCTTTGAGCCTCTTAGGGAGGTTTCTTTGTTTCGTCTTTCACAGAAAGTGGTCTTTCTAGTGGCCATAACTTCCCTCAGGAGAGTCTCTGATTTGGCTGCGCTCTCTTCGGAGTCACCTTTTTTGGTTTTTCATCAAGATAATGTGGTTCTCCGTCCGACTCCGGACTTTCTTCCTAAGGTGGTCTCTCCTTTCCACCTTAACCAGGACATTACGCTGCCTTCCTTTTGTCCGGCTCCTGTTCATCGCTTTGAAAAAGCGTTGCATACTCTGGATCTGGTGCGAGCGCTCCGGATCTATGTGTCACGCACCGCTGCTCTTAGGCGGTGCACCTCTCTTTTTGTGCTAACCACAGGTCGGCGTAAGGGCCTCTCTGCTTCTAAGCCGACCTTAGCCCGTTGGATTAGGTCGACCATTTCGGATGCCTACTAGTGTTCTCAGGTGCCTCCCCCGCCGGGGATCAATGCACACTCGACCAGAGCTGTCGGTGCCTCTTGGGCTTTCAGGCACCAGGCTACGGCTCAGCAAGTCTGTCAGGCTGCCACTTGGACTAGCCTGCATACCTTTTCAAGGCACTATCAAGTGCATGCTCATGCTTCGGCAGATGCGAGCTTGGGCAGACGCATCCTTCAGGCGGCTGTCGCCCATTTGTGAAGTTTGGTTCTGCCTACTTCTCAGTTTTTTCTGTTTATTCCCACCCATGGACTGCTTTGAGACGTCCCAATGTCTGGGTCTCCCATAGGAACGATAAAGAAAAAGAGAATTTTGTTTACTTACCGTAAATTCTTTTTCTTATAGTTCCGTATTGGGAGACCCAGCACCCTCTCTGTTGCCTGTTGGCAGTTTCTTGTTCCGCGTGTTATCACCGGCTGTTGTCGTGGACAGAGTCTCCGGTTGTTCCGGTTCTTGCTCTGTTTTACTTGTGGGTGGCTATTCTCCTTCAGCTTTTGCACTAAACTGGCTAGATCTGGCTCTCCAGGGGGTGTATAGGCTCAGAGGGAGGAGCTACACTTTTTAGTGTAGTACTTTGTGTGTCCTCCGGAGGCAGAAGCTATACACCCAATGTCTGGGTCTCCCAATACGGAACTATAAGAAAAAGAATTTACGGTAAGTAAACAAAATTCTCTTTTTTCGGGATATGGGGCTCACTGATGGCTTATTTGTTTGCATTTTTAGCTGTACCATTTTTGCACAGATGCTACGTTTTGACTCCCTGGTATTGCATTTTGCTGAAAATTTGCGAAGACCAAAAAACGTAACTTTGCCAGTTGGATTTTTTTTTACGGCTACGCCATCTACCGATCTAATTGATTCATTTTATATTTTGATAGACTGGGCAATTCTGAACTCTGCGATACCAAATGAGTGTATATTTTTTATTTTTTTAACCCTTTGATTTTTAGTGGGGCGAATGGAGAATAATTTAAACTTTTAGTTGTTTTTTTAATTCTATAAAACTTTTTTTTTACTTTTTTTATTTTAATAGTCTCTCTAGGGGTAAGGATTAGCCGTCTGATCGCTTGTTCATTTCTGCTGATCAGAGCGGCAGAGCTCTGAACAGCTGAAATGCTGCTGTCCTGTTAAAGCCAGCCGGCTGTAACAGGATGTGAGTCATGATAGCGACAGGAGTCATCACATAACCCTGTGCTACCATGGCAACCATCGGCTTCCCATGATCGCATTACGGGGCCTCCGATGGCGATGTAGAAAGGCAATTGGAATAGTCATGGGCCCTCGTGTGGATTACCACAGACCTGCGTGTTTTTGGAGTTAATAAAGGAGTGAAATAGGGTATTGTTTTTATCTTATTTTTTGTTTGTGTTTATTTCTTTTCACTTCCAGATTAGTAATGGGGGTAGGGTTTTCATAGACCCTGCCATTACTAATCTAGAGCTTAGTGGCAGCTGTGAGCTGTTATTAACCCCTTATTAGCCTGATTGCCACCGCACCAGTGCAATCGGGAAGAGCCGGGTAAAGTGCCAGGATTGTCACATATAATGGATGTGACAATCCTGGGTGGCTGTGGGCTGCTATTGTTATAACGCGCCTGCTTTAATCTTATTTTATTTAATTTTCCTTTATTTATTTTTTATTTTCTCATAGGCACTTCATTCAGGGAAAAGACCCAATCAAAGTCAACATCTAAGTCACTGAGCGGGTCGAGTGAAGTACCTCAAAATTTGCAGACCACCACGGGTATGGTTTTAGCATATACAGACCTCTAAATTATGGATAAAAAACTATTAAAAGAAGGATTTTTGTGTACTCACCGTCAAATCTCTTTCTCTGAGTCTTCATTGGGGGACACAGGACCATGGGTGTATGCTGCTGTGACTAGGAGGCTGAGACTAAGTAAACATAAAAAAAGTTAGCTCCTCCCTAGCAGTGTACACCCTGAGCCGGAGGCGGATCTATGCCAGTTAAGTGTACAAGCAGTAGTAGGAGAAACCTGAACAACCATAACTAATCAAAGTAATAACAAGAAACACACAGTATCTTATCTAAACCTATACTGTATATAAATATATATATATATATATATATATATATATATATATATATATATATATATATATATATATATATATATATATATATATATAAAAAAACATAAATAAAAACATAAATAAGCCGGGTACAGAAGAACGTGTTTCCATAAAGAACCAGTAACACCCGGCAACTAAGAGCAACCCCATATCCAAACAGGGTGGGTGCTGTGTCCCCCAATGAAGACTCAGAGAAAGAGATTTTACGGTGGGTACACAAAAATCCTTCTTTATCGCTTTCATTGGGGGACACAGGACCATGGGACGTCCAAAAGCAGTCCCTGGGTGGGTACAGGAGTAATCATACAGATTCAAAATATACCCAAAACTCTGTAAGAATGCTCGGTGCAAACGTAAACCGGCTTATCATAGGTGTGCCAAAGCCGCTTGCTGTATCCTGGAAAACCTGGAAAAGGTAGAAAAGCTTGACTACGCGGCGGCTCTGAAGACTTGCTTGGCTGACGCCTGGCGTCTGACTGTCCTAGACGCCCCAATTGCACCGGTGGAAAGGCCTTTACACTCCTCGGAGAAAACCTGACTCTAATCCTGTAGGCCTCTGATATGGTCGGCCTGACCTAACTTGCAGTGATAGCCTTGGACGCCGGCATGCCCCTCCTGGGTCCCGTAGACAGGACGAATAGGCCGTCCAAGATGCAGAGGGGTGCGGATCTCGAAACGTAACTCCTCCGAGCTCGCACTAGATCCGGTGTAAGCCGTGACCTCTCCAAGAATCGAATGGAGGCTGGACCGAAGGATGGAGCCACCATCACCTCATTCAGATACTACATCCGGTAGGAAAAAACCTGAGACGGGTGCCGAACAATCTCGTCTTGGTGAAAAAAACAAGAAAAAGTGACCCGCATGAGAGGGATTACAGAGCAGACCTTCTTCTGATTGAAGTGACTGTCCCCAACAAAGGCACCTTCCCGGATAGGCGTGAGATTGAGGATCGAACGGGGCTAATTGAAGAGACCCTAGAGCCAGCTGGAGGTCCCATGGTTCTAGCAGGGAACGATCTAGCGGTGCCAGATGGACGACTCCTTGGATGAACGTCCTGACTTGCGGCCGAGATGCAAGATTTCTTTGGAAAAGAGATATAGAGCCGACACCTGATTTCTCTGGAAAAGAGAGATATAGCCGACACCTGCCCTTTGAAGCTTGCTGGCGAGAGACCCGCCTGTAAGCCTGACTGTAGGAAGGCCAGTAACACTGGGAGTGACAGATCCAGTGGAGATGCGTTGACGTTGACCTCACCCTCTTGAAAGGAGGCCTTTGTTTGAAGACGGAGGCTTCTGAGTTTTGACCATGGTCTGTAACACCTGTGGGATAACGCCTTCCTGGGCTAGTAGCCATGGTTCCACAGCCATGCGGTCAAATTGAGAACCTCTGAATATTGATGTAAAAGAGGACTTTGCGACAGGAAGTTCAGACGATCTGGAAGCCACCATGGGGTGTCTGATGAGCTGCGTGAGCTCTGCGAACAACGCTTGCCTGGGTCAATCCATGGCAATGAGAGCCACTAGGATGCCCTCTGCTCTGAGTTTCTTGAGGACTCTTGTGACTTGATTGTTGAATCGAGAAGCCATCAGGTCAACATTCGGAATATCTCATCTGAGGCAGATCCATTCGAAAGCCTCTCTGTTTAGGGATCATTCGCCTGCCACCAGACCTTGCTGATATAGTCCGCTGCCCAATTCTCCACGGCGGGGAAAAATGAATGTGGACAAAATCTGGAGTGGTGAGGCTATGCCCACTGTACGATCTTCTTCACCTATGTCATCACCATGACGCTCCTTGTTTCGCCCAGGTGATGCCCGACTGGATTCTGGATGGCGATTCTTGTATGAAGGGCTGAAAAAAATCTGCAGGGCTCGCAGAAAATACTCTGATCCCTAAAACAAAATTGATAGGCAGACGGCTCTCCTGGGAGGACCACCGATCGTGAGCCGTGTGCTTCGGAACACCGCTCTCCAGTCGGAAGACTGGTATCGATGGTGACTGCCTGCCAGTGTACTGGTATGAAAGACATTCCACTGGACCGATGAGGGCCGCTGGTCCACCATAAAAACGAGCGGCGGTATCCCGGAGTCAAATGGATCCTGCGATTCAAGGTGAACAGAGAATTGTCCCATCTGTTCGGCCAAGTCAGCTGAAGGAGACGAAGGTGGAAGCGGCAAACGGAACCGCCTCTATTGCCGCCACCATCCGACTGAAGACTCTCCGCTCGGAGTGACGGAGGATCTGGAGGTCTCTTTGGAGGGACACGCGTCCTTGGATGGTATCGAACTCCATGCCTAGAAAGGTAATCCTGCTGGCCGGGGTCAGAGAGGGCTTCTTCCAAATGATGCGCTAGCCTAGTCGGGACAGGATATCGATGGTGACCTAAACACTTAGGAGACCGTCGTCAAAAAGAAGAACCCCTGATCGACAAGGCGACCAGGTACAGAATCACCAAAAATGATCATCTGCTATTGCTAGACGCAGGAACATCTGTGCTGGTGCGACCTGTATGTCCGACGATAGACTTGCTGGAGAAAACTATTATGTCCCCTGAGTCCAGCAACTCGCCGACCCAGGGGTCCGTGATCCAAGTCCGCCAGACGTGATTGAGATGAGACAGGCGCCTCCCCCTGGTCTGCGCCCGCGCGCAACGACCAAGAGTCATCTAGCGGGGTAGCGCTGTGATCCGGATGTCGTTGTCGATGGCTGGCGTGGCTGAGAAAACGCCAGAAAGGGCATGGATTGAGGTACGGAATCTTCCTGTTCCTCTGCGGGGACCTGGTTTTCTTGTGTGTGTGGAACCGAAGCTCCCGTGATCTCGTCGATGAACTGATCAAGCCAGTCCCCAAACAAACGACCTCCTGTAAAGAGGAGGACTGTAAGTGATATCCTAGAAACCGCGTCCGCATACCAGTCTCTGAGCCAGATCGCCCGACAGATGGCCCCCGTGCTGCTAGCCGCTTTCACTGGGCAGTAAGCTGCTGACGGAGATGCGATGAGTATGTACTCACCTGCTAGAGCAAACTGTGTGCCAAGTGTGAATTCCGGATTGCTCGATCCTGCGCGAAAAACCGTTGTGGAGGTTATCGGACCCGGACATCATGGATGCTGCCAGCTAGATGGCGGCGAGGGCAGAAGGAGTACTGTGTCTGTCGTCTGAAGAAAAACCGGAGCGATGGCCCGTGCGGGAGAGCTGAAAGATGACCGCCGGAAAAAAAGCAGCAGGGCGACCATAGGCGAGCCTGTCCATTCCTTCCTGAGAGACTCAGGAAGGGAGAAAAAAGGAGATCAAACGACTTACCCTTGTTGAATATCTTGACTGGTTGTCTGTGCTTGTATAGAATTTCAGCAACGACTGGATGGTCACCAAATTGCCTGTGTGCCCGCTTAACCTGTGTTAAAGGAGACATGCAAGCACTGGGTAGCCACAGAGTCCGTCTGGGGCTCTAGCATATGACTTACCGCTTTGGCCGGACTAACCACCCTACCTCTGACCTCAGTCCTCTGATCTGGAATCAGCATCAAGGCTGCATCCGACTCTTCTCCTGAAAAAAGGGTCGGCCGGTCTCGGAGACGAGGAACACTCGGGGCCTGGAGGTGATGGAAATCTCCGGGAGGGCTTGAGAGGAGGCCCAGCAGGTCCCCTTCTGCGATCCAGTGGTAGGGTCTGGATCAGACCGACTGTTGTCCAGAGTCAGCTGGACCGGGGGAGCATGGCCGAGTGTAGGGAGCGACTGCAACGCCTGCGCGATGGTCCTAGACGCCCTTGAGAGAGAGTCCACAGACTGGGATAGAGGGTCTACCCCTCCGGATAAGGGAGCGCAGCGGAGCTCGGGTGCTGGCGGTGGCATGGGGCGCAAGCCGAGCGGGGGGCGTAGCCTGGATTGGGAGGATTATACCTAGCCGGCTGTGCGTGCATAAAAAGCTATAGGGTGCTTAGGAAAAAAACACTAGTGACGCTAGTGGGGAGACAGGAGAAAAGGGGGAAAAAACAAAAAAAAATTAAAGAGATATAGTCTGTTCCTAAGCAGGAGCAGCACTCACCCAGGTCCTGTCTCCCACCCAGGTCCGCGGAGGTCTCAGAAACTGCAGGGACAGCCTTGCTAAAGAAGAAAAACCGTCCTTCATTTTTTTTTTTTTTTGCAGTAGGGGGCTGCCCGGATAGGGACCGGGCAGGACCTGCAGGGGTCATGCTTGGGACAAAAAAACACGAGCGCGCAACACGGGGAGGCGGAGATCTGATGGTCTGAGGTAGGCCGAAGCAGGGGACTAGATTAGTGGGTGGCCCGCCGGGAGCGCAGCGCTGAGAGCAGAGAAGTCCTACCTGCGTTCTGCCGACGTCTCTGAGATGCTCGGTCCCATCCTGCCTGCTGGAGAGTTGCCAAGCTGCTGAGCGCTCCTGCGCTGTGTAACCACGATCCCCTGTGAACGCTGGGGAGGCCTGTTGTAGCTGAGCGCTCCTGCGCTGCAGATGTGATCCTCTCCCTGTATGATAGGGGACGCTGGGAGGAATGGGGGCGTGCTGCAGCACTGAGCTGGCTGTCTCCGGGCAGAAGTCGAGGGGGGCGTGGCCGGAAAAAAACGCGCGCGCGCGCAAACAGGGGGGCGGAGCGCACCGGCCTGATGTAGGCCGGAAGCCGGAAGCTAAATTAGTGAGCGGCCGCCGGGAGCGCAGCGCTGCTAGCGGAGAAGATCCTACCTGCGTCCTGGCGGCGTCGCTCTGATCCACGGCACCAATCTGTGATGCTGCGCCTGCCGGTGAGTCCAGTCTGCCCCTGGGAGACACCGGGGGAAAACGCTGGGGAGCTTGGGGAAAAATGCAGAGCGCTCCTGCGCTGCATGAAGAGATCCACTGCCTGGGCCCAGGGTAGGAGGAAGAACGCTGGGGGAGGCCTGGTGCTGTGAGCGCTCCTGCGCTGCAGTCTGCGATCCTGACATCGGGTCCTGGAGCAGAGATCCCTCGTCGCCTCCACCAGAAGTACCCCTTGGGATGGTACCATAGGGGCCGACGGGGAGTGTGCCCTTACAAAAATTAAAAATATCGGTCCCCAAGCAGCCCCTGGGGTGGTACCATGGGGCAGGAGGGGGATAGGGCCTGGCGTCTCGAGCCCCAGACAACCCTGGGGACGGTTCCCGGAGGGGAGGAGAAGGTGAGGGACTCCAACCCTGCAGAAGAGACAAAAAACCTAGAAGAGATGAGAAGGCTGAGCGGCGCCGTATTAGCACGAAAAAACGGAAAAAAGCAATAGCCTAAGCTGAGGTTGGCCCACAGAGATATGGGCCCACTTCAGCCTCCTACGACACTAAGCAAAAAACTGGCATAGATCCGCCTCCGGCTCAGGGTGTGCACTGCTAGGGAGGAGCTAACTTTTTTTATGTCTACTTAGTGTCAGCCTCCTAGTCACAGCAGCATACACCCATGGTCCTGTGTCCCCCAATGAAAGCGATAGAGAAAAATATTTTAACACAAACAGTCCCATTCTCACACCACATAAAAATACCCAATTAAAGAAAGCAGCCAAAGCTCTCATTGAGCCCAATAGGAGTCCTTGTGTCCAATCTATAAATAAAGTGACTCAAGTTGCGCAAGGGCCTTAAATAGGTTACCACCTCTAACCTCAGATCTATGGCCTTTATAATTAATTTGCTTGAGTCAGATTTATGGTACAATTGGAAATGTTTTGGTAGGGTTTTTAGGTGTTCCATCTCATGTAGAGTCTTTGTTTTCTCAATGTCCCTGATGTGCTCACGGACTCACACCTTTAACCCCCTAACCCGTGGACGATTTTTCTGTTTTTGTTTTTTGCTCCCCTTTTTCCGAGAGTCGTAACTTTTTTATTTTTCCCGTCAATCTTGCCATAAGAGGGCTTGTTTTTTGCGGGACGTATTGGTCTTTTAAGTGAAACCATGAGTTTTAACATATATAGTACTGGAAAACAGCAAAAAATTTCCACGTGCGGAAAAATTACAAAAAAGTGTGATTGGACAATGGTTTATGGGGTACTTTATTCACCGTGTTCACTGTATGGTAAAACTGATGGGTGTGATACTTCAGGTTGGTATGAGTTCGTTGATACTAAACATGTTTAGGTTTACTTTTATCTAAGGGGTTAAAAAAAGGTTTGTCCAAAAAATTGGAGCACTTTCAGCGCCATTTTCTGCAACTTGTAGTGTTCTCATTTTTCGGGAAATGGGGCTCACTGATGGCTTATTTGTTTGCATGTTTAGCTGAACCATTTTTGCGCAGATGCTACGTTTTGACTCCCTGGAATTGCATTTTGCTCAAAATTTGCGAAGACCAAAAAACTTAACTTTGCCGGTTGGAATTTTTTTTTACGGCTACGCCGTCTACCGATCATATCAATTCATTTTAGATTTTGATAGACTGGGCATTTCTGAACTCTGTGATACCAAATGAGTGTATATTTATTATTTTTTTAACCCTTTGATTTTTAGTGGGGCGAATGGGGAGTGATTTAAATTTTTAGTTGTTTTTTTAATTCTTTAAAACTTTTTTTTAAACTTTTTTTATTTTAATAGTCCCCCTAGGGGTAAGGATTAGCTGTCTGATCGCTTGTTCATTTCTGCTGATCAGAGCGGCAGAGCTCTGACCAGCTGAAATGCTGCTGCCCTGTTACAACCAGCCGGCTGTAACAGGATGTGAGTCATGATAGCGACATGAGTCATGACATAACCCTGTGCTACCATGGCAACCATCGGCTTCCCGTGATCGCGTCACGGGGACTCCGATGGCGTAGAGGAAAGGAAATTTCCCTGCCATGGACAATTACATTGCGCTGTCAGTATTTGACAGCGCGGTCTAAGGGATTAAAAGGCATGGGTGAATCGTGGATCCACCCTTGCTTGTAAGCTACACATGTCTGCTGTTCAGATCAGCATATATGTGCGGAAATCGGTGCCGGTTTACTGCAGCAGCCGACGATGATTACACCGCCATTATCTACGATGTACCCAGTACGTCCAATGTCTGTAAGAGGTTAAGTCCCTTGTGGTCATTCCTATGTAGATTTTCTGGCATGGATACTGGGCGTAATAAATCATGCCCTTAGAAGCACAAATATGTTGGTGATTTATTGTGTAAGTTTGTGTTCCTTCTTATTTTTTAATGGGAATCTGTCACCAGATTTGGGAACTACAAGCTGTGTCCAATACCACTGAGTTCTTATATACAGCATTCCAAAATACTGTATATAAGAGCCTAGGCCGCTCTGTAAAACGAAAAAAGTACTTTTATAATACTCACCTAGGGTGGGTCCAGTCCAATGGGTGTCGCAGCTCTCCAGTGCGGTGCCTCCTCTTTTAGGTCTGACGCATCCTCTCTGCTGCGATCTTCGGCCTCCTTCTTCCCAGTCCGGTGTGGATGATGTGTCTACGTCATCCACACGAGCCGACATTGCGGTCCTGCGCAGGCGCATTCATCTGCCCTGCTGATCAAAGTACTGTAATGTGCAGGCGCGAGGAAAGGTTAACCCCTTCACGACCGGCCGACTTTACACTTTCCGGTATTTGTGGGGGTTTGCCATTCTTCTGACAGACGTAACTTTTTTATTTTTCAGTCAATATGGTCATGTGAGGGCTCATTTTTTGCAGAATGAGCTGTAATTTTAAATGAAACTGTGAGTTTTACCATGCAGTGTACTGTAAAATGGTAAAAAAAATTCCAAATGTGGAGAAATTGCAAAAAAAAGTGTTATTGCTCTATTGTTTTTGAGAGATTTTATTCACTGTGTTCACTATATGGTAAACCTGATGTGCTGCTGTGATGCCTGAGGTTACTGCAAGTTTGTAGACACCAAACATGAATAGGTTTACTTTAATCTAAGGGGTTAAAAAAATAATCAGAAGTTTGTCCGAAAAAAGTGACGGACGTTTTGCGCCATTTTCTGAGACCCATAGCGTTCTCATTTTTTTAAATCTATGGCTCAGTGATGGCTTTTTTTTGTATCTCGAGCTGACGTTTTTAACAGTATCATTTTTGCGCAGATGCTATGTTTTCATTGCCTGTTATTGCATTTTGCTTAAAATTTGTGGCAACCAAAAAGCGTAATTTTGGCATTTGGAATTTTTTTGCTGCTACGCCGTTTACCAAACAGAACAAATGATTTTATATTTTGATATATATCTGGGCTAAAGACAGCGATACCAAATGTGTGAATATATTTTTTTTTAACCCTTTATTTTTCAGTGGGGCAAAAGAGGGATGATTTGAACTTTTAGGTGTTTTTACTTTTTTTTTACTTTTTCAAAACTTTTTCTTAAATTTTTTTTAAATTTGACTAGTACCCCTAGGGGGCTATTAGGATCAGCTGTCTGATCACTCATTTATTTATCCCAATCAGAGCAGCACAATTTAGACTGGGAGAAATTATCATCTCTTGTAACAGCCAGTATTTGGCTTTTTCTTACAGGACCTGAGTCATATGAGCTACAGGAGTCATCACATGACCCTGTGCTATCATTTTAGCCACCAGATTGTTAAGGGGTTAAAGATCTCTTACGCATATGCACTACAATACATGGATCTGCTTTGAGCAGGGCAGATCAAAGTGCGCCTGCGCAGGACCTCAATGCCAGCTAGTGAGCATGATGTAGGACGCGTCATGCACATGGGCCTCAGAAGAAGGAGGATGGCGATCGCCGCAGAGAGGAAATGCCGGACTAGAAAGAGGAGGCAATGGGTTTGAGATAATGATCAATAACTTTTCTAGCTATTTCATCATCAGCTGACAGTCTCCTTTTTTTCTCAGCCCCAGATCCCCTTGAGTGGAGCCCCAAAAATTGGTCTGTGCGATTTCTTCCTGTAAGCTCCCAAAGTAAGTCTGCCATCTTATCTTTCTTCTTCCTGCTCCAGCTGTAAGGCTACTTTCACATTTGACAGGATGCAAACCGCATATGACCGGATCCTGTGGATTGAATGTGCAACGCATGCAACCGCAATTGTTATTTTATTGTATGCTTCTACTTCTACTTGTGATGGATGAAGGGGAACACAGAATATATTATTATTATTATTATTATTATTTATTATTATAGCGCCATTTATTCCATGGCGCTTTACAAGTGAAAGAGGGTATACGTACAACAATCATTAACAGTACAAGACAGACTGGTATAGGAGGACAGAGGACCCTGCCCGCGAGGGCTCACAGTCTACAGGGAATGGGTGATGGTACAATAGGTGAGGACAGAGCTGGTTGCGCAGTGGCTATATCGGCTGGCACTGGAGTCAGCTGATCGGGAATAAGCTGAACTCCTGATCTCACAGCCCGCACACGCTGTGATGGATGCAGGTTAACAGCAATCACTGCCTGCTGCCGATCACGTGTGACCATGTTCGGGTTGTGTGGTCATGAGTTCAGCTGAGTTCAGATCAGCTGACTCCAGTGTTGGCCGATTACTTTCTGTGTCCCCCTGCATCCATCGCAGAGTGTTCGGGCTGGAGTTCAACAGAGTTCAGATCAGCTGACTCCAGTGTCGGCCGAATTCAGCTGACCTCACAGGCAGCACACGCTGCGATAGATGCAGGGGGACCCAGAACAAGTAATCGGCCAACACTGGAGTCAGCTGATCAGATTAGTTGATCTGCTGGCTGTATGGTTAGAAGTAGGAATGAGTGAGCACTAAAATGCTCGGGTTCTCGGTAGCCCATGAGTATTTTTTTGTTTTAAATTCATTAAAAAATAAACAAAAACCCCAAACACATAACCCTAACTCTAGGGTTAGGGAGTAAAAAAATAAAATGTGTGGACTGCCGCTGCATTTTCTATTGCTAAGGTAACCCAAGCAGCTACTGGCTGCTAACCCCCACTGCTTATATGACCTTCACTGGCAATGGAAAATCCAGGGAAGCCCTTTTTTAACGTTTTTTGCCCAAAAACTAAAAAAAAAAGACATCTTCACCCTGTTTTTGTATGCTAGCCAGGTACAGCAAGCAGGTACGCGCTGCCCCCAACCCCCAGCTGCCTATTTGTACCCGGTTGGGAACCAAAAATACAGGGAAGCCCTTTTTTAAGTATTTCATGAATTTCATGAAATAATTAAAAAAAACAAAAAACGACATGGGCTTCGGCCAATTTTTCTGACGAGCCAGGTACAACTAGGCAGCTGGGGATGGGAATACGCAGTGCAGGGTGGCCCAAGCTTTCTTGGCCCCCCCCCCGCTGCGAATTGCAGTCAACAGTCGCCACAGAATATGGCGCTTTCTTAAAAGCGCTATCTTCTGGCGTTGTGTCCAACATCTCTCCCAGCGGCCCTGGTGCCGGGTGGCACGTTGGGTAATAAGGGGTTAATACCAGCTTTGTTTTACCTGCTGGTATAAAGCCTGAGATTGCTAATGTCAGGCCAAGTTTGACCCGGCCATTAAGAATCTCCAATAAAGGGTTAAAAAAAAGACATCACACAGAAAAAATACTTTATTAGAAATAAATACACAGACACACTTAGGGACTCCATCTTTATTACTCCCTCTCACCCCTTCACGATCCTGGTCTTCTGTCTGAGAGAGAGGGAGATTTCTGTATTGACCATGCCAAGCTGCTTTCTGGGCATGCTCAGTACAAAAAACAGGATTCTGTCTATCAGGATCCGGCGACTTCCGGTACAGCAGGATCGGGGTCATTCAAATACATTGCAGGTACCACTGCATGTACTAATACAGATGGCCACCTGGTGGCGCTATAACAACACAAAAATCTAATATCACCCATGTAACGCAGCCTAAGCCTCAAAGGCTACCATTACTATTACCGATAGAGCTAACAGCCATGAATCATCGTGATCCGGACTCACCTATAAAGTGCACTTATAACTGGATGTTTTGAGTAGCCCTGACACGCGTTTCTCACCTGGCTTACTCGCTTGAGGAAAGTGTAATGTGCATGTTTTATTATGTGGTGTCTTGGGCGAGATCGTCGCTGTTTGGGCGCATGCAGGGGGTGGGACGCCGCACATAGAGTCCGCCTCATCCAGTCATTCCAGGGGAAGCGTGGATCGGAAGAATACTTCCACTAACGTCAGTTAACCCATGCATCCTTCTAAGGAAGCTCCCTTGGCGGGGACTCATGCTGAGGCAGCCCCGCACATGCGCACCCAACGAGACCATATCTACTACTGGCAAGTGAAAGGGCACGACCAGGGTGGTAAGAAAATCATCCAAACATAAGGAGAATCAGCCTTAGCCTAAAGAATATGACCATGTATAGTCCTTAAAAGATTTTCTAATGTCCCTATATCATGCAGAGACAAAATTCTTATAGTAATATGTGTGTATATATATATACCCCTAGATTCTAAATGGACCTTGCGATACCACAAAGTGGGACCACAGTCATGGCGCAGCTTGAAATGTCTCTGGATCATCCTCAGGGAATCAAGATCCACAACATCACACACCGCAATTATGTCCCTAACATGTTCCCTCGTGCGGACGCGTTGTTCCCTTGATGTTAACCCAATATAAATTAGGC
The DNA here is from genome assembly GCF_048569485.1 of Anomaloglossus baeobatrachus. Classification (NCBI taxonomy): domain Eukaryota; kingdom Metazoa; phylum Chordata; class Amphibia; order Anura; family Aromobatidae; genus Anomaloglossus; species Anomaloglossus baeobatrachus. The sequence continues at coordinate 191,055 of NW_027441883.1, forward strand.
TACAGCCACATACTGCATAATAGATAACGTGACTTTTACTGCATGATTTGTAACTTTTTATTTTATACTCTTTAGGTCCATCCCAAGCTGACAACATCTCTGGGCAGACAAAAGGAAAACAACCAAATTTGGGACTCCCTTTCTCAAAGCGAGATACCACCCTAGGTACGTAATGGTTCTTCACCAGCATATCCTTTAGGCTTTTCCCCCTTCTAACAGGTAAGAGTGGGCGATGAGTAAAACGTCGTTCAAACTCTGGTCGGTCTTCAGTAACGACCAGTGTTTGTTCAAGATCTGCCTGATCGCCCCCCTCTGACTGTTAACTTGGAGATGAAATGTATCTGTGAGGCAAAAGATTCTTCCCTCTTACTTGTTGATAATAATTGTACCCGTGGAGAACCCTTTTCTGTCTGGTACCCCATTTTTATATTATAGTCCAGAAAATCAATTGCCTCCCGATCTGTCTTATAGGTTAGTTTGATGTTATATGGGTTATTGTTCAACCAAGTCATGAAGCTCTGCAGTTCAGGACCGGTACCCCTCCAGATAATAAAGATGTCATCTATCTAGGTGGTAACCTAGTGTAAAATTAATAGATTTTGGATAAGCCAAATGGACGACAATGTTTTAATTTTGTTACATACATTTTTCCTTCTGAGTCTTCTGATACCATACCAAAAAAATATTCAATGCACATGATTCAAAAGATAGATTTTCAGCGTAGTTTCTCCTTGATGAAAAATGAACCTTGAAATGGTAGCCTCATTTTAACCAAAACCTGGTATTAATAATTGGACAAATTGAAGAAGGACATGGCATTTGATTTACGAGTAATGCAACAACCTTTTCCCAGTTGATCAGTTTTAGACATCCTTAAAATTATCATTAGTGATGACTAGATATGGGCGAATGCTAAAATATTCGGGTTCGGATTGTTCAAATCCAATAATTTCTACATTTGTGTATTTGTGGCGCCCCTGACCTGGTCAGGCACCACTGAGTACTGCACCCATGCTGGGGACAGTACAATACAGGTAATCCAGAAGGCTGACCGGGGTGTGGAACACAGGCGCATAGTGATCAGGTCTCACACATGTACCTTTGAGAGGACCCCTGGGGGTCCCAGGAGGGGGCAAAGCCTTGACCTTCACTGGAATAGTGGAGGGGGCCAAAAGCCTCCATCTCCTCTCAAGGGGTGTGGTGGAGAGTCTGGTTGCTAGGTGGCGTAGGCAAGAACAGGAGAGGAGGAGCAGTGAGTCAGTTAGAGGAGAACTCCATAGGGCTCAGTGAGGGCAGACCTGTGGGGCTGTTGCTGTCTAACAGCGCCCGCGCAGTGGCTACTGACGGGGGAGAACGGTCAACTAGGAGTGCTGCCTGAAAGCCAGCTTCAGCTAGAGAGAAAGCACGGAGTGGGAAGTAAGGAGACTGCTAGAGAGCACCAGGCCCAACCGGGCGGCAGATCCCGAAGCGAAGATAGATCCAGCTTTCTTCTGCTAAACCTGCCGGTGTGGGGCTCTCAAAGCCCACACCACAACACCACAAAAGCCGCAGCCACGTAACCGCAGTGAGGGCCCATAGGTCACAGGAGGCAAGCAGCTGGAGTGGCCTGGTCCGGGGAACAAGCAAACGGCAAACAAAAGGGGGAGAGAGGCTGCAGCATCTTCCCTGGGTGACCCCCATAGGGACTCAAAGTCGGGGTCACCCCAAACCACCAAGGGCTAAGGAAGGCGAGTCAGTAGTCACCCTCATAAAGTCAGCCTGAAGGATACCTGGTTCCCACCTGGTTCATCTCAGCTACGCCCGGGCTACTCACCCTGCCATCAAATGTGAGTAAAGCCCTTGAAAGACAGTTCTGCCTGTGTGAGTCATTCTGCGACTTGTGGTACTACAAACCTACACAGGGCCCTGGGGCTTGCCTCACTCTCAGGAGGCTACTACATCCGACTGCACCCACCATCAGCCCCAGGCGTCCCCTAACCTGCAGTGGCGGTCCCCACTGACCGCAATACTGAGAGTGGCGTCACGATCAAAACCGAAGATTCCCTACCTGTGACCAGCACCAGCTACGTGGAGTCCCTGAAGGTATGCACCGATACAACACCTGTGGGGCTTCACATCTGGCGTCACGAACAGGATAAGGACTAGACCTGTCCAGACAGGTGACCATGTGCCTGGGCGGTCCGCTTGAAAAATTGGAAGCGCCGCCATATTGCCACCATGAAAAGCGCGCTGAAAAACAACAGCAGCCCGCGCTGGAAGAAGTTACCGCCCACGAAGAGGCGTGGCTACCCAGAGATCCCCTGCAGAGTTCTGACCTTGCCAGCTATGAGAGTGGAAGCGTCCAGAGACGGCGGGAAGGAAAGGAAGCCACAAGCCTGCTGCTGGGAGAGGAGCTGCTGAAAGAGGCAGAGCAGAAACTGAACAGCTTGCTATCAGAGGCAACGGCGAGTCCACAGCTGGAGAGTCGTGCAGAAGAGGGCGCAGAAGAAATGGCGTCTGACCGCAGAAATCCAGAACCGGGCTCCGCTGCCTGGTGGTATCGGGAGCTGGCCCAGTTCTGCGACCGACTGGAGACCCGGGTTGTGGAGCAGATCCGGGAAGAACGAATGGAAATGCTGGAGATGACCGCGGCGGTTCGGGCCTATGAAAGGAGAGCCGCGCGCCGAGTGCCAGACAGGACGGCGATGACGCAGACCCCGATGCTGCCACCGGTGGGTGAGTCAAGTGATGCCCCGGCCAGCGCAAGTGCCCCGACCCCTGCTGCCACGCCCGCGGTCCCCGAAGAGGCGTCCGGTGCGGCGACGCTGAAGCAGGCCGCAGCCACGCCAGGTGCGGCCTTCCAAGCCCCAGCGGCCGCAGCGATGCCCTGCTCGGCCCACCAAGACCCGGTCCCTGCAGCAACGCCCAGTCCGGCCCGCAAAGAACCGGCTGCCACCGCGACCCTCATCCGTGTCGCAGGCGTAACGCTGACCCAGGCCGCCGCCCTGCTAGGCCCGGCCCGCCGAGACCCCACCGCCGCAGCAACGCTCGTCCGCGCCGCAAGTGAGGTGCTGAACCAGGCCGCAGCCACGCCAGGCGCGGCCCGCCAAGCCCCGGCCGCCGCAGCGATGCCCTGCTCGGCTAACCAAGACCCGGTCCCTGCAGCGACGCCCAGCCCAGCCTGCACAGAGCCCCCTGCAACAGCGACACTGATCCAGGCCGCCGCCATGCCAGGCGCGGCCCGCCAAGGCCAGGCCGCCGCCATGCCAGGCGCGGCCCGCCAAGACCAGGCCGCCGCCATGCCAGGCGCGGCCCGCCAAGACCAGGCCGCCGCCATGCCAGGCGCGGCCCGCCAAGACCAGGCCGCCGCCATGCCGGACGCGGCCCGCCAAGACCAGGCCGCCGCCATGCCAGGCGCGGCCCGCCAAGAGATTACCTCATCATTTACCCCGGCCTGCAAGGCCAGAGCAGACACCGCTCCCCAGTCCAAAGAGGTCCCTGCTAGGAAGACCCTGATAGGAGAGGACCCCGAATACTGGAAGCTGAAGGCTGACCTAGAGGCCCAGTTCCCACAAGAGATGGTGGATCGGTATCTGCTCCCTCCGCATACCCCCAAGGAGATTCAGGCAACCCCTGCAGCCGCGTCAAAGAGTCCCCCGCCTGGGCCTGCTGAAGAAAGCCCATCCCCAGCACTGCCACAACCAGAGTGCAGCGAAGAACTAAGGGGGAGAGGAGGCCAGGAAGCTGAGGAGCTGACTCCGGAGCCACCAGCAGTGGATCTATACTCAGAGCCGGAGATGTTACCCTATTCCCGTTGGGATGAGGAAGACTTGACACCGTCCGCTGACGAAGATCTGCCTAAAAGTCTCACCTGGGAGTTTGCAAGCTGTACCACGCAGAGTTCAGGCCGCAAGACAAGGCGTCGCAATAGAACAACGCTGTCCCCTGCACCGCCATCTCCAGAGCAGAGAGAAGTCACAGCCAGAGACCTACAGGAGAAAAGGTTCCTGAGAAGAGCCAAAGCCCAGGTTAGAGGACCCCTTTGCAGAGGAGTAGTGGAGGATTTCAACTTGAAAAGCGGATACGGCTTTATTGTAGCCCCTGGTATCAAAGAAGGGATATTTGTCAACAGAAGAGATGTGAGCGCTCATCTGCCTAGAGGACACCCTGGCAGAAACCTAAAGATGGGGGATTCAGTACAATTCACTATGCATGAAGGCGAAAGAGGACTGTACGCGCTTGACGTAGCACTATGCTCCAGCAAACCTTACAGCCACCCCATGCTACAAGAAAGAAAAGACAGAGATAAAGACCCAGATGAAGATCAAGAGAGAAAAGACAAGGAACCTACAGATGAAACTACCTCAGATGACGACAAAGAGCAGGAAAGCAGCAGGTGCCGCAGCCATACAGGCTCAAGCCCTGGTAAAGAGGAGTAAAGTAAAGTAAAGTAAGAAGTACAGAAGTTAAAGTTTTGAAAAGTTTTGGTTTGCAACGTTCTCAAGTTCAAGTATGTGCCCACAAAAACTATTGTGAGAAAACCATAAACCTTAAGGCTATGAACTGGCTATAGCCACAAACTCTCGCAGTGTAAATAGTTACACCAGAGGGCACCACCGCCACCAGAGTCAGCCTGTTTAGGGGCTTGGCTCGTCTGCAACCAGGAGGAGCCCGTCCGTATATAGGGCCTTGGCTCACCTGCAACCAGAGAGCACGCCTGTTTATGGGGCCTTGGCTCACCACCACAAAGAGGGTACCTGGTCAGCACCAACTGTGGAGGCCGCCTCTGCATCCTGCCAGAAGAGGCTGAAGGCGCGGATCCACCAGGCCAGGTATACCCTGAAAACCACCAGCCCATGTAAGCCGCCTCTACATCCTGCCAGAAGTGGCTGAAGTCGCGGCCAACGTGGAAGGGTTTTGGGTGGGTTAACGGACTTGTGGGTGGAAGGTGGTGATGTATGGTACCTGGTGCTTTTAAATGTTTTACATGTTTTAATGTTTTATGCATTTTAAAATGTTGTCTTGCAGCCCGAGGACGTGCTGGTGATAACTAAGGGGGAATGTGGCGCCCCTGACCTGGTCAGGCACCACTGAGTACTGCACCCATGCTGGGGACAGTACAATACAGGTAATCCAGAAGGCTGACCGGGGTGTGGAACACAGGCGCATAGTGATCAGGTCTCACACATGTACCTTTGAGAGGACCCCTGGGGGTCCCAGGAGGGGGCAAAGCCTTGACCTTCACTGGAATAGTGGAGGGGGCCAAAAGCCTCCATCTCCTCTCAAGGGGTGTGGTGGAGAGTCTGGTTGCTAGGTGGCGTAGGCAAGAACAGGAGAGGAGGAGCAGTGAGTCAGTTAGAGGAGAACTCCATAGGGCTCAGTGAGGGCAGACCTGTGGGGCTGTTGCTGTCTAACAGCGCCCGCGCAGTGGCTACTGACGGGGGAGAACGGTCAACTAGGAGTGCTGCCTGAAAGCCAGCTTCAGCTAGAGAGAAAGCACGGAGTGGGAAGTAAGGAGACTGCTAGAGAGCACCAGGCCCAACCGGGCGGCAGATCCCGAAGCGAAGATAGATCCAGCTTTCTTCTGCTAAACCTGCCGGTGTGGGGCTCTCAAAGCCCACACCACAACACCACAAAAGCCGCAGCCACGTAACCGCAGTGAGGGCCCATAGGTCACAGGAGGCAAGCAGCTGGAGTGGCCTGGTCCGGGGAACAAGCAAACGGCAAACAAAAGGGGGAGAGAGGCTGCAGCATCTTCCCTGGGTGACCCCCATAGGGACTCAAAGTCGGGGTCACCCCAAACCACCAAGGGCTAAGGAAGGCGAGTCAGTAGTCACCCTCATAAAGTCAGCCTGAAGGATACCTGGTTCCCACCTGGTTCATCTCAGCTACGCCCGGGCTACTCACCCTGCCATCAAATGTGAGTAAAGCCCTTGAAAGACAGTTCTGCCTGTGTGAGTCATTCTGCGACTTGTGGTACTACAAACCTACACAGGGCCCTGGGGCTTGCCTCACTCTCAGGAGGCTACTACATCCGACTGCACCCACCATCAGTCCCAGGCGTCCCCTAACCTGCAGTGGCGGTCCCCACTGACCGCAATACTGAGAGTGGCGTCACGATCAAAACCGAAGATTCCCTACCTGTGACCAGCACCAGCTACGTGGAGTCCCTGAAGGTATGCACCGATACAACACCTGTGGGGCTTCACATCTTCATACTGAATAACGAACCCAATCCAAGTCAATGGGAAACTCGAATAATTTTCTAGAGGACCTTGGAAATAGGCCTGCGAGGGCTGTAAAAATATTGCAATTGATGGAAATTTGTTGAAACTGAATGGCAACAGCATGCGGAAGATGCCTGAATGTATTTCTGACTCACATTTTATTTCTGGGAGTAATTTTGCCAAAGTATTATGCCACTTTTATGGATAGTAGTGGTCACTCAGTTCAATGAGGTCACCTGAGGTCAGGTTACCTGCGATCATAGGTGGATGACAATGGGCAGCTCCAGCTGTGACCGCAAATAACCTAATTTACGTCACCACACATCGCTGCGACTCATTCTCTGCCTTAAGATCACAGCGGGTGGTCATATTCTATGCCCACGCGCTGTCACTTCAGATGTAGCAGAGCTGGAATCGTTATGGGACCTCGTGTGGATTACATCAGACCTGGGTGTTTTTGGGGTTAATAAAGGAGTGAAAGAGGGTGTTGTTTTTATCTTATTTTGTGTTTGTGTTTATTTCTTTTCACTTACAGATTAGTAATGGGGGTAGGGTTTTCATAGACCCTGCCATTGCTAATCTAGGGCTTAGTGGCAGATGTGAGCTGTTATTAACCCCTTATTAGCCTGATTGCCACCGCACCAGGGGAATCGGGAAGAATCGGGTAGAGTGCCAGGATTGTCACATCTAATGGATGTAACAATCCTGAGTGGCTGTGGGCTGCTATTGTTATAACGCGCCTGCTTTATTCTAATTTTCTTTATTTTTCCTTTTTTTATTTTTTATTTCCAAAGGTTCCGGATCATTATCCGGAGTTCCCTGAGAATTCCAGGCCCGGGTCCGGTACTCGGGTATTTTTAAAACCTCTCGGATTCTAAATTTTACAGTTCGGGTCTGTCCATCACTAATCAATAGACAAACAAAAAAAGTGCATAGTGTTTATGTAGTTGTGTAAACAGAAATATTATATGCAAAATTAAAAATGACATGCCATAAGGCAAACAAAATCAAGAAATGCAAAAAACTAAATTATTGAGTAAATGTATTAAATATTAGTTGTATCCTAACTATAATTAAATTGTTGTACAATGTTTTTCTCCACTTTTCTTAGGTAATAATCGTTTTTCTTATTTTCTCATAGGCACTTCATTCAGGGAAAAGACCCATTCAAAGTCAACATCTAAGTCACTGAGCGGGTCGCGTGAAGTACCTCAAAATTTGCAGACCACCACAGGTATTTTAGCATATACAGATCTCTAAATTATGGATAAAAAGAAACAATTAAAAAATAATTTAACACAAACAGTCCCATTCTCACACCACATAAAAATACCCAATTAAAGAAAGCAGTCAAAGCTCTCATTGAGCCCAATAGTAGTCCTTGTGTCCAATCTATAAATCCAATAACTCAAGTTGCGCAAGGGCCTTAAATAGGTTACCACATCTAACCTCTGATCTATGGCCTTTATAATTAAAGGGGTTATCCGGCTTATTTTGACTTTTCTTCATTATTACCCTATTGGGCTACATTGGGGCAGGTAAGTAGCTGGTGATCACTTACCTGCCCTGCTGTCAACCTTTTTTCCCCGGCTCAGAGCGGTCATGTGATCGCTCCTGACGCAATTTTGCTGCTTCCAGTCATTTCATGTCAACATGGGCAGGACCATGTTGACATGCAAATCTAGAACAGCATGTTGCCGCCCTGCTGGGCGAGTACAGTGCGTGGGGTCCCCGCACCTCTTCCCTGCACCCTCCTACACATTCCTCCGCACCCAGTACTCTCCCCGCCCACGGTGTCAACGCCAGCACCAGGCCCCCTGCTCAGGATAGCAGGAGTGCCCGTGCAGTCTGTGTCCCGCTCCAGCCCCGCGGCTGCCTTCATTGCAGGCTCAGCAGCCTCTCACATTGCAGCGCAGGCAGCCGCGGGGATAACGAGCGCTGCCATCAGGATGTTAGATGACATCATTGCCTGCTGTGACAATCTTCGCTTCACTCCTGTCAGCGCTGTCACTGCCTTCTATGCCGCTGCGTTCTCACGTCACTAGCGGTGATACTGCTGAGAACGCGGCGGGCATAGAAGTCAGGGACAGCGCTGACAGGAGTGAAGCGAAGATCGTCACCGCAGGTAATTATTTCATTTAACCTCCTGACAGCAGCGCTCGGCATCCCCTGCAGTGACCTGGGCTATTGATGTTAGCTCAGGTCACTGCATTACTCTCCCAGCCAATGAGGAACATTCTGTTCTTCATTGACTGGGACATTGACTATGGTATGGATTGTCATGGGACCCCCTTATTGGATTATGCTGGACCTGGATTTGTTTTTCTTTTGAATAAATTGGTGAATGAGGGAATGTTTTGAGGAGTGTTTTTTCAGATAAAACTTTTTTTTTTGTTGTCTATTTTTTTTTATTACTGACTGGGTTTGTGATGTCGGATATCTGATAGACGCGTGACATCACTAATCCCAGGGCTTGATGCCAGGTGACATTACACATTTGGCATCAACCCCTTATATTACCCCGTTTTCCACCGCACCAGGGCACGGGATGAGTTGGGGCGAAGCACCAGGATTGGCACATCTAATGGATGTGCCACTTCTGGGGCGGCTGTGGCCTGCTATTTTTAGGCTGGGGAGTGTCCAATAACAGTGGGCCTCCCTAGTCTGAGAATACTAGACCACAGCTGTCTGCTTTACCTTGGCTGGTGATCCAATTTGGGGGGACCCCATGTTTTTTGTTTTAAATTATTTATTTAATTTAAAATAACAGCGTGGGGTGCCCTCTGTTTTAGATTACCAGCCAAGCTGAAGCTGCCAGCTGTGGTTTGCAGGCTGCAGCCATCTGCTTTACCCTAGCTGGCTACAAAAGTATGGGGGACCCATTGTCGTTTGTTTTTTTTTTAATTATTTTTTATTTAATTTTTGGATAAATACAAGGCTAAGCACACTTTAGTGCCACATGAAAGTTACTAAAGGGTGCCAGCTTAGAATATGCAGGGGGGGTAGGACATTATATGTCTTTCTCATCTATCTATCTATCTATCTATCTATCTATCTATCTATCCCTCTGTTCATTCATTCATCCCTCTATCTCTCTGTCTCTATATCTATCTATTCATCTCTATATCTACTCTTCTATTTATCTTTCTTGCTGCTTCCGTTTTTTGCGGTACGCAAAAAAAAACGGAAGGCACACGGATGACACACGGATGTATTCGTGAAAAAATTGGGCATTTTTTTCGGACCGCAAAAACGGAACGGTCATGGGAATGTAGCCTACATGTTTTCCCTATGGGGGTAGGGGTTGGTACAGAACGATGATGAGGGGGAGGTCGGTACAGAGCGCCGTGTGTGTGTGTGTGTGGGGGAGGGTTGCAGAGCCTGATATGTGTGGCGCAGAGCCCGATGTGTGTGTGTGTGTGTGTGTGTGTGTGGCACAGAGCCCGATGTGGGGCTGTTATTTTCATTGCTAGAGTGAGAACAGATCAGGTGCTGGGGTAGAATACTGACAGGGAATGTGTGTGCAGGGGGCGGGCATTGGACGGGGCTGGACACTGAGGCCGGGCGGTGCCAGCTCTAACTGAGGTTTTGCACAGGAAGTGGTCAGTTTGCTAGAGCAAAATGTAAACAAAGAACTGCAGAGAATAAAGGGATAATTCAACTGGAACAAAAGTTAGAAAACAAAAAATAACAATGTAGGGGTGTTTTATATTTCAAATCTGTTTTATTATTAAGTTTATAAATCAAGCATACATCTTGAACATTTATAAAGATTATAATACATAAACAGTGATCTCTCAGTTTCGGAATGACAAAAATAACATCACATTGTAGATTTCATTGGAACTCTATAAGCTATCCTTATGCTAACACTCCATGGCAAACCATACACTAGAAATCAGAGTTCCAGCTAAACATGTCTTCCTGATAATTGACAAGACCACTCTCAGCATAAAACAATCCCCTTTTAAGTTATTGAATAAAAATTTAAGAAAAAGTAGAAAACTAGAAAAAAAAAAAAAAAGAACAGATATAAGCTTAGAAAAGAAGGAATCAAATAGAGTGAAGAAAGTAGGGTAAAGAGGGGGTGGGGGAAAAAAGTGTGTGGGGAGAGGGGAAGACAAGGTATGTCACCATTTCTCATCCCAAATAACCTGCCAGACTCACCGTGAACTCAGGAGACTCCATGAACGTAATCCACGGTCCCCACACTGTGATAAATTTTTCCGTGAGCCCATTAAGTTCAGCTGTGAGTTCCTCCATTCTCTGGAGGTTTGCCATCTCCTCTACCCAGTCAGCTAACGTGGGGCATCTAGTCTGTTTCCAGTATCTGGGAATAATTATACGGGCTGCCGCTAAACAAAATCGCAGCAGGTCCCTCTTTTGTGACTTGAATGAACCTGGGAGGATAGAGAGGAGGGCCACCTGGGGAGATCTCTCCACCTCACCCCCACTCATCTTTTTATACAGAGAAAACACTGAGTCCCAGAATGGTTGCAATTTAGCACAGCTCCACCATATATGTAACATAGACCCTTTTTCTGTACCACATCTCCAGCACATGTCGGACACTGAGGGAAAGATAGCATGCAATTTGGTCGGGTATTGGTACCACCTTGTGAGAATTTTATAGTTTTTCTCTTGGGCGGCACAAGCCAGAGAAAGTTTGTGGGTCCACAGAAACGCCCTGCTCCATCTGTCCTCCGAAATGTCCTCTCCCAGTTCCTCTCCCCATCTATAGACAAATTTGGGTTTGTCCGACATGTCTCTCTGGTTCAGCATTTTATAAATAAGAGAGATGACATGCCCAGGTGACGAACCCTGCAAGAACAATTTCTCAAATGGAGTAGGGGGGGTCCTCAACTTCCTCTCCCTGTCCTGGTTGGATAGAAACGATTTCAGCTGCATATATTCTATCCAGGAAACCTCTCTCCCTGTGGCCCGTAGAGATGCATAAGGGGGCAGGGTATTTCCCTGGAGCACATGAAAAAAACGAGTTTCCTCCACCCGAGTATATCCCAGAAATTTATTGGAATGAAGCCCCGGAGGGAACTCCTGGTTGCCAAAGAGGGGGGTAAGTGGACCCCTCCCCTGTGAGAGAGAACCCCTCTTAACCTCACCGTCCCACGTCCCCATCACTGTCCAAATAAACTCCATTCCCTTCTCTATCTGTGACCTACTCTCCTTTCCCATCCATGAGAGGAAGTGCAAAGGGACTCCCAATCCGTCCTGTTCGATCGCGACCCATTGTTTCGAGTTCCTATGGAAGTGCCAATCCATTATCCTCGTTAGAATAGTTGCCCTGTAGTATAACTGGAAATTTGGGAGCCCTGCCCCTCCATTATTTTTGTGTCTGGTAAGAGTTTTTATGCTTGTCCGAGGTCTCCTATTCCCCCAAACGAACCTTGACAAAGCCGTCCGAATTTTGGAAAAGTAACTCCCCGGCAGCTGAATAGGTACCGTTTGGAACAAGAAAAGAAACCTAGGAAGAACATCCATTTTAATAGCGTTGATACGCCCAAACCACGATAGTCTTTTTTTGTCGTACTTCTTTAAATCCCTAATTGTCCTCTCTAACAGGGGTAGAAAATTATGATGCATAATTTTTGTTGGATCCCGAGGTACAACTACCCCCAGATATTTTATAGCTGACGGTTGCCACTTAAAGGGAAAATTTTTGGTTGTACGGGCTAGATCTTCCGCCGACAGGGTCACATTCATAGCCTCTGATTTAGAGAAGTTCACTTTAAAATTACTTAAGTTACCAAACTCCTCGAACTCTTTGAGCAAAGACGGGAAGGATATGTGTGGCTGGGAAATAAACATGAGAAGGTCGTCAGCAAATAAAGCTAACTTGCGATTCCCTCCCCCGGCCTCTATCCCATGGATACTAGCATTATTTCTTATGGCGACCGCTAGATGCTCCATGACAATGACGTAGAGCAGAGGTGACAATGGACATCCTTGCCTTGTTCCATTGTGGACCTGAAACGATGACGACAGAAACCCATTCGTCCTAACTTTTGCTGAGGGTCTCGAATAAAGGGACGCAATCCTATCTAAAAAATTTTTGCCCAAACCCACCTGCTTTAGAGCGGCCATCATGAAATTCCAACTGACCCGGTCAAAGGCCTTCTCCGCATCCACTGAGAGTAAACACATGGGAAGAGAATGAGCCCTCGACCGGGTCATCAGGAGGAACAGTTTGTTGGTATTGTCACGCGCCTCCCGACCTTGTACGAACCCCACTTGATCTGTGTGTATTATCCCGGGCAAGGAAGGAGCAAGTCTGTTGGCTAAGGCTTTGGAAAAAAGTTTTAGGTCTAGATTGATCAGTGAAATGGGTCTGTAATTTGTAACTAACATGTGATCCTTCCCCGGTTTGGGGATAACACATATATGGGCTTCGAGAGATTGCGCCACCCATTGGGAATTTTCTGAGATGGAATTAAATACTTTAGTCAAGAACGGGGATAGCTGAGTTTGGAATATTTTATAAAATTTAGGGGTGAACCCATCTGGACCCGGACTTTTGCCTGAGGGAGATTCTTTAATGATAGATGCCACTTCTGCTTCTGTAAAGTCCGTCTCTAAATTTTCAACCTCAGCACTGGGTATAACCGGTAGGGCCGTTCTGGATACGTAGTCATTTATTTTATTTTCTAATGCGTCATGTGGCATGTCTCCAAATTTGCCCTTTATGTTATATAGGTCTCTATAATACTTTTGGAACTGTTCCGCGATGAGAGTTGGGTTCTGAGTCGAAGAGCCGTCTGCTTGTTTAATCATGGGAATGTGGCTGGGGTCTCCCCTAGGGTGTAGAATCCTAGCTAGTGGTCTACCACATTTATCTGCATACTCATAGAGGAATCTTTTTATTCTAGTCCTATGTCGCTCATACTGTCGGTCGAGAATCGATTTAAGCTCCTCTCTATTTTTGACTAGCTCCGCCAGTGTCAAAGGTGATAATGTCTTCTTATGGGCCCTTTCCAGATCTGAAATATTCTGAAGTAGGGACAAAATGGTTTGGGCTCTCTCTCTCTTAAGCCTAGCCCCATGTTTGATCAAAACCCCTCTCAACACACATTTAAGTGCCTCCCACTGCACGGGAAGGGCTGTGGGGTCTTCTGAGTGTATTTCTAAAAATTCATCAATCGTGTTCTGTAGATCCTTCATGCACCCCTGATCCCCAAGCAGACTATCGTTCAGCCGCCAAGACCACGGCCTCCCTGCCCCATCTGGGATAGTATCATAGTAGTATCATAGTTTTTAAGGTTGAAGGGAGACTCTAAGTCCATCTAGTTCAACCCGTAGCCTAACATGTTGATCCAGATTAAGGCAAAAAAAAAAAAAAAAAAAAAACCCAATGTGGCAAACAAGTTCCAATGGGGAAAAAATTTCCTTCCTTCGTCCACATCCGGCAATCAGGCTAGTTCCCTGGATCAATACCCTGTCATAAAATCTAATATACATAACTGGTAATATTACATTTTTCAAGAAAGGCGTCCAGGCTCTGCTTAAATGTTAGTAGTGAATCACTCATTACAACATCATGCGGCAGAGAGTTCCATAGTCTCACTGCTCGTACAGTAAAGAATCCTCGTCTGTGATTATGATTAAACCTTCTTTCCTCAAGACGTAGCGGATGCCCCCGTGTTCCAGTCGCAGGCCTAGGTGTAAAAAGATCTTTGGAAAGGTCTCTGTACTGTCCCCTCATATATTTATACATTGTGATTAGATCCCCCCTAAGCCTTCGCTTTTCCAAACTAAATAACCCCAAGTTTAATAACCTGTCTTGGTATTGCAGCCCACCCATTCCTCTAATAATCTTGGTCGCTCTTCTCTGCACCCTCTCCAGTTCAGCTATGTCCTTCTTATATATTGGTGACCAGAATTGTACACAGTATTCTACGTGCGGTCGCACTAGTGACTTGTACAGAGGTAGAACTATATTTTTTTCATGAACACTTATACCTCTCTTAATACATCCCATTATTTTATTAGCCCTGGCAGCAGCTGCCTGACACTGGCCACTAAAGTGAAGTTTACCATCCACCCATACACCCAAGTCTTTTTCTGTGTCTGTTTTACCCAGTGTTCTACAATTAAGTACATAATCATAAATGTTATTTTCTCTACCCAAGTGCATGACCTTACATTTATCTACATTAAACTTCAATTGCCACTTCTCAGCCCAATCCTCCAACTTACATAAATCTCCCTGTAATATAAAATTATCCTCCTCTGTATTGATTACCCTGCAGAGTTTAGTATCATCTGCAAATATTGAAATTCTACTACGCATGCCCCCAACAAGGTCATTTATAAATATGTTGAAAAGAAGCGGGCCCAATACTGACCCCTGTGGTACCCCACTATGAACTGAGACCCAGTCCGAGTACGTACCATTAATAACCACCCTTTGTTTCCTATCACTGAGCCAGTTTTTAACCCAGTTACACATATTTTCCCCTATCCCCATTATTCTCATTTTATGTACCAACCTTTTGTGTGGCACCGTATCAAAAGCTTTTGAAAAGTCCATATACACAACATCCACTGCATTTCCCTGGTCCAGGCTTGAACTTACCTCTTCATAGAAGCTGATCAAATTAGTTTGACAGGATCGATCCCTCATAAACCCATGTTGATACTCTGTCATAAGGTTATTTTTCTTGAGATACTCCAGTATAGCATCTCTCAAGAAACCCTCAAGGATTTTACCAACCGTAGAGGTTAAACTTACCGGCCTATAATTTCCCGGCTCAGTTTTTGTCCCCTTTTTGAATATTGGCACCACATTTGCTATGCGCCAGTCCTGCGGTACCGACCCTGTTATTAAGGAATCTGAGAAGATTAAAAATAATGGTCTATCTATAACAGAACTCAATTCCTGTAGTACTCTGGGGTGTATGCCATCCGGGCCCGGAGATTTGTCAACCTTAGTGATTTCGAGGCGGCGGCGTACTTCCTGCTGGGTTAAGCAGGTAATACTCAAGGGTGAATTTATGGTATCACTGGTCATGTCATCTGCCATGGCATTTTCTTGTATAAAAACCGTAGAAAAAAAGTCATTCAGCAGGTTGGCTTTACCCTCATCCCCTTCCACCATTTCACCAAGACTATTTTTAAGGGGGCCAACACTATCGCTTTTCAGTTTTTTACTGTTTATGTAGTTAAAGAATATTTTAGGATTATTTTTACTTTCTCTCGCAATGAGTCTCTCTGTCTCAAACTTAGCTAACTTAATTTGCTTTTTACATATTTTATTTAATTTTCTATAATAGTAAGGCTCAGGAATATAGGAGCGTGGTCAGACCAGGATATACTGCCTATAGAGGCCTGTATCTGCCAAGTCAGAGCCTTTTGGCTCACAAGAAACAGGTCTATGCGGCTGTACGAGGAGTGAGCCGGGGAGAAGTATGTGTAGTCACGCTCCACTGGGTGTAACGTTCTCCACACATCTACCAATCGAAGCTCTTGTATTGAGCGTTTAACTTTTGTTAGCTTTCTGAGAGAGAGAAAATTGTGTCCCGAAGTTGTATCTACCTTAGGGTCCAAAGTGAAGTTTAAATCGCCACCCACGATCACGGTCCCTTCTGCGAATTCATCCAATGATGACAGGAGAGAGGAGCAGGACGTCGCCGGATCTCTGTTTGGTAAATACCAATTGACAATGGTAAAGATAGATGAATTAACATTAATTTTCAGAAAAATGAATCTTCCCTCAGTGTCCACTCTCGTGTCCAGAACCGTGTGCACCAGGGCTTTATGGATGCCTATAGACACCCCTTTTGATTTTGACTCTGGGTTGGTGCTATGGACCCATTTGGTGTAATATCTGTCTTTAAAGTTAGGGAGGTGACCAGTTTTGAAATGTGTTTCCTGAATCAATAATATATGGACTCGTTTCTTATGCATGTCAAAGAATACCTGAGACCGTTTTTGCGGGACATTGAGGCCTCTCACATTCAATGAGCCAAAGGTAATCTGCGTCATTCTGAGGAGGAGGAACGGTGAGGAACCGGGAAGATGGGGATGGGAAGAGAGGTGTGGGTGGAGAGAATAGAGAAGGTTAGGAGAGGGGAAGAGAAAAAAAAAAAAAAAAAAGGAGGAGGGGGGTAGAAGGATTAAGTATATGAAGGAAACTACAAACAAAGAGAGAGTACCGTAGGCAAAAAGGTCAAAGCACCTCTTGCCTGTAGGGTCGTAACGTGACCCTTATACTTGGTCAAATAGACTAGAGGTAAATGCAGAAAAATAAGAATCTCTATATACCAGGGATGTTAATCTTACGCCACTACCCTGTGGCGTGTTATCCCAATCAGGGAGGGAACTTTCCACAAAGGAGCCCCCTGCCCTGGACTAAAAAACAGCTTTTAACTATATATATTTTGATTTGCAACTAAAGCTCTGTATAAAGAAGGGAGAAGGGGCTTTGAGAGGGTATTGTACCTTATAATGTTGAGGGGCGCCCCCCATTACACCCAGGATGAAAGGAGGGAACCCCCCACCCCCCTGTCCAGGGCGATACAATAACCCCACAACGCGAAATTCCCATCAGGACCAGAGGATAGACTCCATCGTACTGTGATCCTATAACCAAAAACATACTAGAACAATTTAATCCACCATTCTCTTATACATCAGACCGGCCTCCCTCCTCTTTCTCTATGAGAGCCACGCATCCGATCACCGGCTGGGACAGTGACTCCCCCCCCCATTGGAAAGTCCGGCCAGTCCTCTATAGGCACTAATGGAATGTCCAAGGCCGCGGTGAACGAGGGTAAATCCGCCGGAGACCGAAGAACATGCATTCGTCCCGCGTGCCGAACCTGCAGGCGGAAGGGGAACCCCCAGCTATATGGAAACTCGTATGAGCGGAGAATGTCCAGCAGAGGTTTAAGAGCTCTTCTCCTTTGTAAGGTAAAACGGGATAGATCTTGTAGAATCTGGATTTGGCTCCCCTCATACGATGGTGATACTCCACTGCGGAGCTTAAACAGAATGGCCTCCCTTAATAACATAGCGGTGGACCCTACAGATCACATCCCGAGGTCGGTCGTTCTGGGCTGGTTTGGGGCCCAACGCTCTATGCGCTCTATCCAATTCCAGGGGTTGGCTTGATGGTTCACCCAGAATATTATTGAAGATCACTTGAAGGGTACCATGTAAGTCCTTGGACTCGACAGACTCAGGCAGGCCGCGCACTCTGAGATTGTTTCTTCGGCCCCTATTTTCAGCATCATCCATTGCTTCAACCACGTATTGTATTTGGCGGGAGTGTTGTTCTAATAGTGCCCCGTGGGCCTGTGAAGTGTCCTCCATATTCTGAATTTTAGCTGCCTGCACTTGACTCTGGGTGTCCACTCTCTCCACCTCCCCCTTCAGGGCTGACAGCTCTGTGCGGTACGCCTGCTCCAGCCTGGTTATATATGCCTCCATATCTTCCCTGGTGGGTATAGCTGAGAAACGTGCCCGCATCTCATTAAGCTCTGTCAGAACTCCTGACTCTTGTGTTGTTGTTATGGCTGGCCCAGACCCTGCATGCTTGTCTGCATCTGGTAACTTTAGATTTATGTTGTGCTTCTCCCTGGGTACAGTCTCACTTCCTTCAGGGACCTGTAACTCATTTGCAGTGCAGTGTCCCCCCTCCTGAAATTCCTCACACTCCTGCATGTGTGTTATAAGAGAGGACGTTACTTCCCCCTCCAGAGGCCTCCAGGCTTCAGGGCTACTGTTTGTATCAGCAGGCACTTCCCCCGTGCTTCTCACTCCGGGTTTCCCCTGTACCTGTAATCTTGGGCTGTCTGGCCTTATCTTCTGTATCTCCTCTTCACTCCGAGTGGTCTCTCCTCTCAGTCCCGTCAGCTGCTGAGCCTTTCCCTGCATCTCCATAGCTGCCATCTCACTGCTGCACGCTGAGCTCACCTCGTGTGTAGCCTTAGCAGCCATCTTGGGTGCCACCTGTGAAGCTTCTCTCTGCCCCGGCCTGGATAAAAAGTGCTTGATCCCTCTCTCCTCCGATTGTGAAGCTCTGCTGCTGCACCCCTGGGATCTCCCTCGTCTCCTCCGCTGCATAGCCTGTGTTACAGAGTCCTCAGTTGCGTGGATCATCAGTTATAAAGTCCAGTGGCAGGAGCTAAGACAAGTCACGTCCTCACTCCTTCATAGCCAGGACACGCCCCCCTAGGGGTGTTTTATATGACAATACAGCACAGATAAACTCAAATTTTTTTGGTAAGCTAATGTCGGACAACTTCTTTAATTTGCTTGAGTCAGATTTATGGTACAATTGGAAATGTTTTGGTAGGGTTTTTAGGTGTTCCGCCTCATGCAGAGTCTTTGTTTTCTCAATGTCCCTGATGTGCTCACGGACTCCCACCTTTAACCCCCTAACCACTGGACGATTTTTCCGTTTTTGTTTTTTGCTCCCCTTTTTCCGAGAGTCGTAACTTTTTTATTTTTCTCGTCAATCTTGCCATAAGAGGGCTTGTTTTTTGCAGGACGTATTGGTCTTTTAAGTGAAACCATGAGTTTTACCATATATGGTACTGGAAAACAGCACAAAATTTCCACGTGTGGAAAAATTACAAAAAAGTGTGATTGGACAATGGTTTATGGGGTACTTTATTCACCGTGTTCACTGTATGGTAAAACTGATGGGTGGGTGTGATACTTCAGGTTGGTATGAGTTCGTTGATACCAAACATGTTTAGGTTTACTTTTATCTAAGGGGTTAAAAAAAGGTTTGTCCAAAAAATTGGAGCACTTTCAGCGCCATTTTCTGCAACTTGTAGTGTTCTCATTTTTCGGGATATGGGGCTCACTGATGGCTTATTTGTTTGCATTTTGCAATTTGTGAAGACCAAAAAACTTAACTTTGCCAGTTGGAATTTTTTTTTACGGCTACGCCGTCTACCGATCATGTTAATTCGTTTTAGATTTTGATAGACTGGGCATTTCTGAACTCTGTGATACCAAATGAGTGTATATTTATTATTTCTTTGTCGCTCCATTGGGAGACCCAGACAATTGGGTGTATAGCTTCTGCCTCCGGAGGCCACACAAAGTATTACACTTTTAAAAAAGTGTAACCCCTCCCCTCTGCCTATACACCCTCCCGTGGATCACGGGCTCCTCAGTTTTATGCTTTGTGTGGAAGGAGGCACACATCCACTCATAGAAAAAAAAAAAAAAAAGATTTATCATACATAGTATGACAGAAGAAAAGAGGTCCCCTATGGGGTCCCCGGCATGCTCCCTTCTCACCCCACTATGTCGGCGGTGTTGTTAAGGTTGAGGTACCCATTGCGGGTACAAAGGCTGGAGCCACATGCCGTCTCCTTCACCATCCCTTATGCGGCTCTGGGAGAAGTGGGAGCTTCATCGGTCATTCACCTGCTGAGACCGTGCTCCATCCGCAGCCCCTGGTGGAACCTGCTGGACCGGAGCGTTTTCATCCCCAGGGACCGGGCCCTGCACCTTCATGGTACTCTGTGTCCCCATGGGGGGACGGTACGGGGAGAGAGGTCGCCTCTCTCCCCAGTAGCGCCGTCCGTTGTTTTTTCATCGGACTTCCGCGCCGGCCGTGCCTGCTTGTCGGGCATGGCCTTAAATTTAGTCCCCGGCTTCATCGCGGCCTAGTCACGAAAAATCCCGCCCCCGGGCCTGCTTGTCAGGGGGAAGGGCGGTATTACCGACAGAGGGCTGGAGCATCGTTGCATGCCTCCCCTCCCCTCTTATGGACCACTATGGGGCCTCCAGATTCCCGCCTTTTGCTGGCGCCGCCCATGGCTCCACTCCCTCCTTGAGAGCTCCGGCGGCCATGTTTGGCATTCTGCCGGTGTATGCTGCAGCTGCACATCTCTACAGCTCTGGGGGACCCACGACAGGGAATCTGGAGGACACCAGCGGTTGGTAAGCCACACCGGTCACCCGGTGCTGGTTCCCCTAGGGTGCCGTGATATATATATCTACATATATTATATATATTCGGAACGGCTGTTTAACCCTTTCCCATATACCCTCAGTGGTCGCTCTCCTAAGGGACACTTATTGCTTGCAGCATGTCGTCCACAAGGAGCAAAGCCCTTAAGACACAGGTTTTTTTCGCAGCCTGTACCTCTTGTGGGGCTATGTTGCCTGCGGGATCCACCTACCCTCACTGTGATCAATGCTCGACTCCTGCCACGCTTGCTCAGCCGGAGCCCGGGGCACTTGTGGGCCCCTCGGCTCATGTAGATCCCCCTGCTCCTCCTGAGCAGGCTGCAGGGACAGAGTCACCGTCATTGGCCTCTTTCGCTGAGAAACTCTCTGTCACTTTCTCAATCCATTGCACAGTTTATGGACAAATGGTCATCTAAGCTCCTTGAGGCTTTGCAATCCATACCGGGCTCTTCACAGGCCCCGGCCCCTGTTAGTTTGTCTCCTCCAGGGCCTTCTCGGTCCGCGCCGCAGCGCGCTCCCAGGATAGCCCCCAGGTCCCAGGCGGAGGACTCCTGCCTGGATCGCAGTCCCAGACCGGCTAAGCGGCCTCACTGGGACTCTTCCCCGGCTTCCTCACGCTGCTCTGGATCTCAGCTGGAGGACTCTCAGGATGACGAGGCGGACGTGGGAGCTCAGGGCTCTGACCCTGACTTCGCCCTCAACCTTGATACCCCTGAGGGGGACGCCTTAGTAAATGATCTTATTTCGTCCATCAACCAGGTGTTGGATCTCTCTCCCCCGCCTCCAACGGTAGAGGAGTCGGTTTCTCAGCAGGAGAAACACCAATTTCGATTCCCCAAACGTACGCGCAATACGTTCTTTGATCACTCTAACTTCAGGGACGCTGTCCAGAAGCCCAGAGCGGTCCCGTAAAAGCGTTTTGCTAAAAGGCACTCTGACACGCGTTATCCCTTTTCACCTTAGGTCGTTAAGGGCTGGGCGCACTCACCCAAGGTGGATCCGCCAGTCTCTAGATTGGCTGCTAGGTCCGTTGTGTCTGTTGCCGATGGCTCATCCCTGAAGGATGCCACTGACAGACAGATAGAGCTCTTGGTGAAGTCTATTTATGAGGCCACGGGCGCGTCTTTTGCCCCGGCCTTTGCGGCTGTGTGGGCTCTCCAAGAAATCTCGGCATGTCTGACTGAGATTAATGCTGTCACGCGGAATTCTGCTCCGCATGTGTCTTCCTTGACCTCTCAGGCATCAGCATTTTCGTCCTAAGCCATGAACGCCGTCCTGGACTCTGCTAGCCGTACGGCTGTAGCATCCGCTAACTCCGTGGCAGTCCGCAGGGCCATGTGGCTGCGCGAATGGAAAGCAGACTCTGCTTCCAAAAGGTTCTTAACTGGTTTGCCTTTTTCTGGCGAACGTTTGTTTGGCGAACGGTTGGATGAGATTATTAAGGAATCCTCGGGAAAGGACTCCTCCTTACCCCAGTCCAAACCTAAGAGACCTCAGCAGAGAAAAATCCAATCGAGGTTTCGGTCCTTTCGTCCCTCCGTCAAACCCCAATCCTCTTCGTCCAACCGGCCGGAGAAAGGCCAGAGGAACTCCTATGGGTGGCGGTCCAAGTCACGCCCCCAAAAGGCCGCAGGAGGCACTGCCTCCAAGACGGCCTCCTCATGACTCTCGGCCTCATCTAGCCACATCCTCGGTCGGTGGCAGGCTCTCCCGCTTTGGCGACGCCTGGTGGCCACACGTTCAAGACCGATGGGTGAGAGACATTCTGTCTCATGGTTACAGGATAGAGTTCAGCTCTCGACCTACGGCTCGTTTTTTCAGAACCTCCCCACCCCCCGCACAGGCAGACGCACTGTTTCAGGCAGTGGACGCTCTAAAGATGGAAGGAGTTGTGATTCCCGTTCCCCTTCAGGAACGTGGTCGCGGATTTTACTCCAACTTGTTCGTGGTGCCAAAAAAGGACGGGTCTTTCCGTCCCGTTCTGGACCTCAAGCTGCTCAACAGACATGTGAGAACCAGACGGTTTCGGATGGAATCTCTCCGCTCGGTCATCGCCTCGATGTCACAAGGAGACTTCCTAGCATCGATCGACATCAAGGATGCTTATCTCCATGTGCCGATCGCACCCGAACACCAACGTTTCCTGCGTTTCGCCATCGGGGACGAACACCTCCAGTTCGTCGCATTGCCCTTCGGCCTGGCGACAGCCCCACGGGTCTTCACCAAAGTCATGGCATCCGTCGTGGCGGTCCTGCACTCTCAGGGCCACTCGGTAATCCCATACTTGAACGATCTCCTAGTCAGGGCCCCTTCTCGGGTGGCGTGTCAACGAAGTCTTACCGTCACTCTGGCGACTCTCCAGCAGTTCGGGTGGATCATCAATTTCCCGAAATCCAAGTTGACGCCGACCCAATCACTGACTTACCTCGGGATGGAGTTTCATACCCTTCCAGCGTTAGTCAAGCTACCGCGGGACAAACAGCTTTCTCTGCAGGCGGGGGTGCAGTCACTTCTTCGGAGTCAGTCACACCCCTTAAGGCGCCTCATGCACTTCCTGGGGAAGATGGTTGCAGCTATGGAGGCAGTGCCGTTCGCGCAATTCCATCTACGGCCACTCCAATGGGACATTCTTCGCAAATGGGACAAGAGTTCGTCTTCCCTCGACAAGAACATCTCTCTTTCACTTGCAACCAAAACATCACTTCAGTGGTGGCTCCTACCCACATCTCTGTCTCGGGGAAAATCCTTCCTCCCCCCAACCTGGGCCGTGGTCACCACGGACGCGAGCCTGTCAGGTTGGGGAGCGGTTTTTCTCCACCACAGGGCTCAAGGAACCTGGACTCCAATAGAATCGTCCCTTCATATCAATATTCTGGAGATAAGGGCAGTATATCTAGCCCTATTGGCTTTCCATCGGTGGCTGGAGGGCAGGCAGATCCAAATCCAGTCGGACAACGCCACTGCCGTCCCCTACATCAACCACCAAGGCGGCACTCGCAGTCGTCAAGCCTTCCAGGAAGTCGAGCGGATTCTGCAGTGGGTGGAAGTCACAGGCTCCACCATCTCCGCAGTTCACATCCCGGGCGTGGAAAACTGGGAAGCAGATTTTCTCAGTCGTCAGGGCATGGACGCGGGGGAATGGTCTCTTCACCCAGACGTGTTTCGAGAGATCTGTCGCCGCTGGGGAATGCCGGACGTCGATCTCATGGCATCGAGACACAACAACAAGGTCCCGGCCTTCATGGCACGGTCTCAGGATCACAGAGCTCTGGCAGCGGACGCTCTGGTCCAGGATTTGTCGCAGTTTCGACTGCCATATGTGTTTCCCCCTCTGGCAATGCTGCCCAGAGTACTACACAAGATCCGGTCCGACTGCCGTCGCGCCATTCTCGTCGCTCCAGACTGGCCGAGGCGGTCGTGGTATCCGGATCTGTGGCATCTCACGGTGGGTCAACCGTGGGCGCTTCCAGACCGTCCAGACTTGCTGTCACAAGGGCCGTTTTTCCATCTGAATTCTGTGGCCCTCAACCTGACTGTGTGGCCATTGAGTCCTGGCTCCTAGCGTCTTCAGGGTTATCTCAGGATGTCATTGCCACCATGAGACAAGCCAGGAAGCCAACGTCCGCCAAAATCTATTACAGGTCTTGGCAACTTTTCTTATCCTGGTGCTCTGATAACGGTTTGTCTCCATGGCCGTTTGCTTTACCCACATTTCTTTCATTCCGACAATCTGGAATGGACAAGGGTTTGTCCCTCGGCTCTCTCAAGGGCCAAGTGTCGGCGCTCTCCGTGTTTTTTTTTCAAAAGCGTCTAGCCAGGCTTCTGCAGGTCCGCACGTTCCTGCAGGGGGTTTGCCACATGGTCCCACCTTACAAACGTCCGTTGGATCCTTGGGATCTTAACAGGGTTCTGACGGCTCTTCAAAAGCCGCCTTTTGAGCCGCTGCGGGATGTTTCTCTTTCCCGTCTTTCTCAGAAGGTGGCCTTCCTGGTGGCGGTCACATCACTTCGGAGAGTGTCTGAGCTTGCAGCGCTGTCATGCAAAGCCCCCTTCCTGGTTTTTCACCAGGATAAGGTGGTTCTGCGTCCTGTCCCGGAATTTCTTCCTAAGGTGGTATCCCCCTTTCATCTAAATCAGGATATCTCCTTGCCTTCCTTTTTCCCTAATCCAATTCACCAGTGTGAAAAGGATTTGCACTCTTTGGATCTAGTGAGAGCACTCCGGTTCTACGTGTCTCGCACGGCGCCCCTGCGCCGTTCAGACGCGCTCTTTGTCCTTGTCGCTGGCCAGCGTAAGGGCTCTCAGGCCTCCAAGTCAACCTTGGCTCGGTGGATCAAGGAACCGATTCTCAAGGCCTACCGTTCTTCTGGGCTTCCACTTCCTTCAGGGTTGAAAGCCCATTCTACCAGAGCCGTAGGAGCGTCCTGGGCTTTGCGGCACCGGGCGACGGCTCAGCAGGTGTGTCAGGCAGCTACGTGGTCTAGTCTGCACACTTTCACGAAGCACTATCAAGTGCATGCCTATGCTTCGGCAGACGCCAGTCTAGGTAGGAGAGTCCTCCAGGCGGCGGTTGCCCACCTGTAAGAGGGGACCGTTTTCGGCTCCTTTTATTGAGGTATTCTTTTACCCACCCAGGGACTACTCTTGGACGTCCCAATTGTCTGGGTCTCCCAATGGAGCGACAAAGAAAAAGGGAATTTTGTTTACTTACCGTAAATTCCTTTTCTTCTAGCTCCTATTGGGAGACCCAGCACCCGCCCCTGTGCCCTTCGGGCTGGTTGTTCTTTTGTGTACACATGTTGTTGATGTTGATTTGTTCTTATGGTTCATGGTCTTCAGTTCTCCGAACATCCTTCGGATTGAATTTACCCTAGACCAATTTATAAGTTTTCTCCTTCCTGCTTTTGCACCAAAACTGAGGAGCCCGTGATCCACGGGAGGGTGTATAGGCAGAGGGGAGGGGTTACACTTTTTTAAAAGTGTAATACTTTGTGTGGCCTCCGGAGGCAGAAGCTATACACCCAATTGTCTGGGTCTCCCAATAGGAGCTAGAAGAAAAGGAATTTACGGTAAGTAAACAAAATTCCCTTTTTTTTAACCCTCTTATTTTTAGTGGGGCGAATGGGGAGTGATTTAAATTTTTAGTTGTTTTTTTTAATTCTTTAAAACTTTTTTTTAAACTTTTTTTATTTTAATAGTCCCCCTCGGGGTAAGGATTAGCTGTCTGATCGCTTGTTCATTTCTGCTGATCAGAGCGGCAGAGCTCTGATCAGCTGAAATGCTGCTGTCCTGTTACAACCAGCCGGCTGTGACAGGATGTGAGTCATGAGTCATGACATAACCCTGTGCTACCATGGCAACCATCGGCTTCCCGTGATCGCGTCATGGGGACTCCGATAGCGTCGAGGAAAGGAAATTTCCCTGCCATGGCCATTTACATTGCGCTGTCAGTAATTGACAGCGCGGTCTAAGGGATTAAAAGGCATGGGTGAATCGTGGATCCACCCTTTCTTGTAAGCTACACATGTCTGCTGTTCAGATCAGCATATATGTGCAGAAATCGGTGCCGGTTTACTGCAGCAGCCGACGATGATTACACCGCCATTATCTACGATGTACCCAGTACGTCCAATGTCTGTAAGAGGTTAAGTCCCTTGTGGTCATTCCTATGTAGATTTTCTGGCATGGATACTGGGCGTAATAAATCACGCCCTTAGAAGCACAAATATGTTGGTGATTTATTGTGTAAGTTTGTGTTCCTTCCGATTTTTTAATGGGAATCTGTCACCAGATTTGGGGACTACAAGCTGTGTCCAATACCACTGAGTTCTTATATACAGCATTCCAAAATACTGTATATAAGAGCCTAGGCCGCTCTGTAAAACGGAAAAAGTACTTTTAGAATACTCACCTAGGGTGGGTCCAGTCCAATGGGTGTCGCAGCTCTCCAGTGCGGTGCCTCCTCTTTCAGGTCTGACGCATCCTCTCTGCTGCGATCTTCGGCCTCCTTCTTCCCAGTCCGGTGTGGATGATGTGTCTACGTCATCCACACGAGCCGACATTGCGGTCCTGCGCAGGCGCATTCATCTGCCCTGCTGATCAAAGTACTGTAATGTGCAGGCGCGAGGAAAGGTTAACCCTTTCACGACCGGCCGACTTTACACTTTCCGGTATTTTTGGGGGGTTTGCCATTCTTCTGACAGACGTAACTTTTTTTATTTTTCAGTCAATATGGTCATGTGAGGGCTCATTTTTTGCAGAATGAGCTGTAATTTTGAATGAAACCGTGAGTTTTACCATGCAGTGTACTGTAAAATGGCAAAAAAATTCCAAATGTGGAGAAATTGCAAAAAAAAGTGTGATTGCTCTATTGTTTTTGAGACATTTTATTCACTGTGTTCACTATATGGTAAACCTGATGTGCTGCTGTGATGCCTGAGGTTACTGCAAGTTTGTAGACACCAAACATGAATAGGTTTATTTTAATCTAAGGGGTTAAAAAAATAATCAGAAGTTTGTCCGAAAAAAGTGACGGACGTTTTGCGCCATTTTCTGAGACCCATAGCGTTCTCATTTTTTTAAATCTATGGCTCAGTGATGGCTTTTTTTAGTATCTCGAGCTGACGTTTTTAACAGTATCATTTTCTTTATCGTTCCTTTGGGAGACCCAGACCTTGGGTGTTTAGCTTCTGCCTCCGGAGGACACACAAAGTACTACACTTGAAAGTGTAGCTCCTCCCTCTGAGCTTATACACCCCTTGGTGAGCAGACCCAGCCAGTTTATCGCTTTGTGTTCAGGAGGCATACATCCACACATGCATTCTCATATGATTTTTTCCTTTTTGGAATGAGATTGAAGAAGTGCGGGTCCACGTCTGGACCCCCGGCATGCCCCTTCTCACCCCACTGTGTCGGCGGTGTTGTAAAGTTGATTTCCAAGGCTGGAGCCTTACATGCCGTGCTCCTTCACCATCCCTCCTGGGCTCTGGCTTGAAGTGGGAGCCAGCACGGTCTCCATGCCTGGCAGGAGACCGGTCTCCATCCGCAGCCCTTCAGGACCCTGCTGGACCGGAGCACTCATCCCCAGGGACCTGGCCCTGCGTCTCAGCAGCTAAGTACCTGAGACGTTTATATATTGGGGGTCCCTGTGCTTTATTGTTTGGGGAGAGTGTGCTTACTGTATTTATTGGCATTTCCGGCGGATTCTCTAGCTGTCGCCCGAGAACCGGTCTCTGGTTGTGGACCACTGTATATACTCTCTGGGGTTCATTCTCTTGCAGAGCCCCCACTCCAGCAGCATGTCTCACATGAGGAGCAAGGCTCCAAAGCTTTATACTGTATGCGCTGCATGTAAGCTCCAGCTGCCTGAACCGAGCACCTATCCACATTGTGATGTCTGCTCTAACTTGGTGGTGCCACAGCATGGAGTCTCACCCCCAGTGGTCTCTCAGGCTGCTCCTGCACCTGTGGCTGAACCCCCGGCTTGGGTAGAATCCTTTTCTAGGTCTATCTCCCAGTCTTTTGCTGAGTCCATGGGACTTCTGTCCAGGACTTTGATGAATATGCATCAGCCCCCTTCACAGGGTGCCTCTACTGCTAAGGGTCCCTTAGGACCGGAGCTCACAGAGGATTCATCATCAGGGCCCAGACCCCGTCCTCCTAAGAGGAGACGCAGGGTTTCCTCTCCCTCCTCCTCCCGCGGCTCTGATTCAAGAGCTGACTCGCAGGATGAGGAGGATGCCTTTACAGGGGGCTCGGAGGCTAACTCCATGTACCCCATTGATCTGTCCGAGGGTGACTCAGATCTTAGTGACTTGATTGCTTCCATTAATTCTGTACTGGATCTCAATCCGCCAGTATCAGAGGAACAACCCTCTCTGGCAGAAAAACACCAGTTTACCTAGCCTAAGAGAGCAAAGAGTGTGTTCTTTAACCACTCCAGTTTTCAGGCTGCTGTGACCAAGCCCAGGGCCTGTGCTGACAAACGCTTCCCAAAGCGTGGTTCTGATGACCGTTTTCCCTTTCCACCTGAGGTGGTCAAGGAGTGGGCTCATTCCCCAAAGGTAGATCCTTCGGTGTCTAGGCTCTCAGCCCGGACCGTTGTGTCGGTGGCTGATGGCACCTCCCTTAAGGATTCCACTGACTGTCAGATTGACCTTCTGGCCAAATCCGTGTATGAAGCGGCGGGGGCCGCGTTTTCCCCGACTTTTGCAGCAGGAGATGCATTCCCTCACCAGGGAATCTATGCCCGAAATGGTTGCCTTAACTTCTCAAGCTTCAGCTTTTTCATATTACGCCATGTCTGCCATGCTGGAGGCTTCTCACCGCACTGCGGTGGCTTCGGCTAATTCCCTCATTATCCGCAGGATCTTGTGGCTTCGAGAGTGGAAGGCAGATGCTTCTTCTAAGAAGTACCTTGCTGGGCTCCCTTTTGCTGGGTCCCGGCTGTTCGGAGAACAGCTGGATGAAATTATTAAGGAAGCTACTTTCGGGAAGAGTACTTCCATGCCACAAACCAAAACCAGGAAACCTGCCCAGGGTAGGAGTCAGTCGAGGTTTCGCTCCTTTCGTTCCTCCAACTGGTCGTCCTCTAAGCCCTCGGCCTTGTCCGCTAACTCAGCCAAGGACCAGAAATCCAACTGGCGCCCAAAAGCGCGTCCACAGAAGACCGCAGGAGGTGCTGCCACTAAGGCAGCCTCCTCGTGACTCTCTGCCCGCTCCGGCGACGTCCTTAGTCGGTGGCAGGCTCTCCCACTTTGGCGACGCTTGGTTTCAACACGTCTCCGATCAGTGGGTGAGAGATATCATCTCCCACGGCTACAGGATAGAATTCTCTTCCAGCCCGCCAAACAGATTTTTTCTCTCAACTCCCCCTTGCTCCAAGGCCGCCGCCTTCTCACAGGCCGTGGCAGCCTTGCAGGCCAACGGAGTAATTGTACCAGTTCCCGCCCGGGAACGGTTCAGAGGTTTCTACTCAAATCTCTTCCTAGTTCCCAAAAAGGACGGTACCTTCCGGCCCATCCTGGATCTCAAGCTTCTCAACAAGCATGTTCAAGTGCGGCACTTTCGCATGGAGTCTCTGCGATCAGTCATTGCCTCAATGACCCAAGGGGATTTCCTGGCATCCATCGACATCAGAGATGCCTATCTGCATGTTCCAATTGCAGTTTCACACCAGCGTTGGCTACGTTTTGCAATAGGAGAAGATCATTTCCAATTCGTGGCTCTTCCCTTCGGGTTAGCCACGGCCCCTCGGGTATTCACCAAGGTCATGGCAGCAGTGATTGCAGTTCTGCACCTCCAGGGGTTGGCAGTGATTCCTTACCTGGACGACCTTCTAGTCAAGGCTTCATCCAGCGCAGACTGTCATCGGAGTGTCTCGCTCACTCTCGCCACTCTAGCCCAATTCGGGTGGCTTGTCAATCTTCCCAAATCCTCTCTGACTCCGACCCAGAGTCTCACGTACCTAGGGATGCAGTTCGAGACTTTGCCGGCACTTTTGAAGTTGCCCTTAGTCAAACAGCAGTCACTCCAGCTAGCGGTGCGCTCTCTGCTGAGGCCCCGCCGTTATACCCTCAGGCGTCTGATGCAGGTGCTGGGTCAAATGGTAGCGTCCATGGAGGCTGTTCCCTTTGCCCAGTTCCATCTGCGCCCCCTGCAGCTGGACATTCTCCGCTGTTGGGACAAGCGGCCTTCCTCCTTACACAGGTTAGTGGCTCTGTCGCCACGGACCAGGAGCTCTCTTCAGTGGTGGCTTCGGCCCCTCTCCCTGTCCCAAGGGCGCTCCTTCCTGACCCCGTCCTGGGTGATTCTCACCACGGATGCCAGTCTATCCGGCTGGGGAGCGGTATGTCTCCACCACAGAGCGCAGGGCACTTGGACTCCGTCCGAGTCAGCCCTTTCAATCAATGTGCTGGAAACCAGAGCCGTGCTTCTAGCTCTCCTAGCTTCTCACCACCTGCTGGCGGGCAGGCACATTCGAGTCCAGTCAAACAACGCGACCGCGGTTGCCTACATCAATCACCAGGGCGGGACACGAAGCCGCCTGGCAATGATGGAGGTACAACGCATCCTTCAATGGGCGGAGGACTCCAAGTCCACCATATCCGCAGTCCACATCCCAGGCGTGGAAAACTGGGAGGCAGATTATCTCAGCCGTCAAACCGTGGACGGTGGCGAGTGGTCCCTGCACCCGGCAGTGTTTCAGTCAATCTGCCGCAAATGGGGCACTCCGGACGTGGACCTAATGGCATCCCGTCACAACAACAAAGTTCCTGTTTACGTGGCTCGCTCCCACGATCCTCAGGCCTTCGCCGCGGACGCTCTGGTTCAAGACTGGTCCCAGTTTCGTCTGTCCTACGTGTTTCCCCCTCTAGCTCTCTTGCCCAGAGTCCTGCGCAAGATCAGAATGGAGGGCCGTCGGGTCATCCTCATTGCACCGGACTGGCCCAGGCGAGCTTGGTATCCAGACTTGCTCCATCTGTCCGTAGAGATGCCGTGGCATCTCCCGGACCGTCCAGACCTACTCTCGCAAGGTCCGTTTTTCCGCCCGAATTCTGCGGCTCTCAAATTGACGGCGTGGCTCTTGAGTCCTGGATTTTGACGGCTTCTGGTATCCCTCCTGAAGTCATCTCCACTATGACTCGGGCCCGTAAGTCTTCCTCCGCTAAGATCTATCACAGGACTTGGAAAATTTTCCTGTCCTGGTGTCGCTCTACCGACCATCCTCCTTGGCCATTCTCCTTGCCGACCCTTCTGTCTTTTCTACAGTCCGGTCTGCAGCTAGGACTGTCCCTCAACTCTCTCAAGGGACAAGTCTCAGCTCTGTCAGTTCTGTTCCAGCGGCGTCTCGCTCGGCTGGCTCAGGTTAGCACCTTCATGCAAGGCGCGTCTCACATCATTCCGCCTTACCGGCGGCCCTTGGATCCCTGGGACCTTAACTTGGTTCTCACGGTTTTGCAGAAACCCCCTTTTGAGCCTCTTGGGGAGGTTTCTTTGTATCGTCTTTCTCAGAAGGTGGCCTTTCTGGTGGCCATAACTTCCCTCAGGAGAGTCTCTGATTTGGCTGCGCTCTCTTCGGAGTCACCTTTTTTAGTTTTTCATCAAGACAAGGTGGTTCTCTGTCCGACTCCGGACTTTCTTCCTAAGGTGGTCTCTCCTTTCCACCTTAACCAGGACATTACCCTACCTTCCTTCTGTCCGGCTCCTGTTCATCGCTTTGAAAAAGCGCTGCATACTCTGGATCTGGTGCGTGCTCTCCGGATCTATGTGTCTTGCACCGCTGCGCTTAGGCGGTGCACCTCTCTTTTTGTGCTAACCACAGGTGGGCGCAAGGGCCTCCCTGCTTCTAAGCCGACCTTAGCCCGTTGGATTAGATCGACCATTTCGGACGCCTACCAGAGTACTCAGGTGCCTCCCCCGCCGGGGATCAAGGCACATTCGACCAGAGCTGTCGGTGCCTCTTGGGCTTTCAGGCACCAGGCTACGGCTCAACAAGTCTGTCAGGCTGCCACTTGGACTAGCCTGCATACCTTCTCGAAGCACTACCAAGTGCATGCTCATGCTTCGGCAGATGCGAGCTTGGGCAGACGCATCCTTCAGGCGGCTGTCGCCCATTTGTGAAGTTAGGTTCTGCCTACTTCTTAGTTTTTCTGTTTATTCCCACCCAGGGACTGCTTTGGAACGTCCCATGGTCTGGGTCTCCCAAAGGAACGATAAAGAAAAAGAGAATTTTGTTTACTTACCGTAAATTCTTTTTCTTATAGTTCCGTATTGGAAGACCCAGCACCCTCCCTGTTGCCTGTTGGCAATTTCTTGTTCCGCGTGTTATCACCGGCTGTTGTCGTGGACAGAGTCTCCGGTTGTTCCGGCTCTTGCTCTGTTCTACTTGTGGGTGGCTATTCTCCTTCAGCTTTTGCACTAAACTGGCTGGGTCTGCTCACCAGGGGGTGTATAAGCTCAGAGGGAGGAGCTACACTTTTAAGTGTAGTACTTTGTGTGTCCTTCAGAGGCAGAAGCTAAACACCCAAGGTCTGGGTCTCCCAATACGGAACTATAAGAAAAAGAATTTATTGTAAGTAAACAAAATTCTCTTTTTTGCGCAGATGCTATGTTTTGATTGCCTGTTATTGCATTTTGCTTAAGATTTGTGGCAACCAAAAAGCGTAATTTTGGCATTTGGAATTTTTTTGCTGCTACGCCGTTTAAAAATCAGAACAAATGATTTTATATTTTGATAGATCGGGCTGAAGACAGCAATACCAAATGTGTGAATATATTTTTTTTAACCCTTTATTTTTCAGTGGGGCAAAAGAGGGATGATTTGAACTTTTAGGTGTTTTTACTTTTTTTTTTACTTTTTCAAAAAATTTTCTTAAATTATTTTTTAAATTTGACTAGTACCCCTAGGGGGCTATTAGGATCAGCTGTCTGATCACTCATTTATTTATCCCAATCAGAGCAGCACAATTTAGACTGGGAGAAATTATCATCTCTTGTAACAGCCAGTATTTGGCTTTTTCTTACAGGACCTGAGTCATGTGAGCTACAGGAGTCATCGCATGACCCTGTGCTATCATGATAGCCACCAGATCGTTAAGGGGTTAAAGATCTCTTGTGCATATGCACTACAATACATGGATCTGCTTTGAGCAGGGCAGATCAAAGTGCGCCTGCGCAGGACCTCAATGCCAGCTAGTGAGCATGATGTAGGACGCGTCATGCACATGGGCCTCAGAAGAAGGAGGATGGCGATCGCCGCAGAGAGGAAATGCCGGACTAGAGAGAGGAGGCAATGGGTTTGAGATAATGATCAATAACTTTGCTAGCTATTTCATCATCAGCTGACGGTCTCCTTTTTTTCTCAGCCCCAGATCCCCTTGAGTGGAGCCCCAAAAATTGGTCTGTGCGATTTCTTCCTGTAAGCTCCCAAAGTAAGTCTGCCATCTTGTCTTTCTTCTTCCTGCTCCAGCTGTAAGGCTACTTTCACATTTGACAGGATGCAAACCGCATATGACCGGATCCTGTGGATTGAATGTGCAACGCATGCAACCGCAATTGTTATTTTATTGTATGCTTCTACTTCTACTTGTGATGGATGAAGGGGAAACAGAATTTATCGGCTGGCACTGGAGTCAGCTGATCGGGAATAAGCTGAACTCCTGATCTCACAGCCCACACACGCTGTGATGGATGCAGGTTAACAGCAATCACTGCCTGCTGCCGATCACGTGTGACCATGTTCGGGCTGTGTGGTCATGAGTTCAGCTGAGTTCAGATCAGCTGACTCCAGTGTTGGCCGATTACTTGTTCTGTGTCCCCCTGCATCCATCGCAGAGTGTTCGTGCTGGAGTTCAACAGAGTTCAGATCAGCTGACTCCAGTGTCGGCCGAATTCAGCTGACCTCACAGGCAGCACACGCTGCGATGGATGCAGGGGGACCCAGAACAAGTAATCGGCCAACACTGGAGTCAGCTGATCAGATTACTTGATCTTCTGGCTGTATGGTTAGAAGTAGGGATGAGTGAGTGTCATGATGTATTTTACCTTCTCACTGTATTTGCTGTAATACTATGTCAGGATGTGATGTCACTTTCCTTTGGTTGTACTTACTGAACACTTTGAAATGTCTTGGGATGTAAGTAACCATACCTTCCCCCCATCTCCTGTGTCTCTGGGCCCATAATGCAATTATCTCTTGTCCACACAGCCAGGGGAACTTCTCATTGTTTCGTAAGCAGTGGATAACGCCAACTACACAAACCTGTAGACATCTCGGAGCCAACCTTCTAGAATCTTCTAGTGGGCCCAACCATTGCATAGACCCCTACCCTTGAGGGGCGGGCCCACGAGCTCAAACAATTCACTCCTGTTTCTAAATGCAGTTGGGAGTTGAGTTTTTGAAGAGGAAGGGAGCGAGATCTGAATCTGCGGACAGACCTCGCCGTCCAGTGGATTGTGTGGGATTTCTGGGACTCTGAAAAGGACTATTACGTTGTGATCTGGCACTTTGGATTATCGGGAGGTGCCCCCGAATCTGTTTTATTTGGACTTGTCGTGTGCTGTTCCTGTATTCCTGTTAGTAAACCTGTTGGATCATCCTCGGCCTGTTGTCTCTCTTTGCTCTGATGTACACCCCGTCACAAACTGGTGGCAGCGGCGGGATCAGAGCAGAAGAAATGGAGGACAACAGCCAATCGACGTCTGAAACCAGAACCTCAGGATACAGGAACTGGACTGTGGCGAGTCTACAAACAAAGGCCCGTGAATTAGGTGTCGGCTACAAAGGACTCTCTAAGGAGCAACTAATTGAGGCATTGGAACACGCTTGCCTGCAAGATGGCACCGAGGAACAATTTCCACTGCAAGGGGAGCAAAGACGGGAGCCGGAGGTGAATACCCAAAAAAGTCAATGGGTTGTGTGGTACAAGGAAAAGATGGCACTGCTTGGAGATGAGGCCACCATAGAAGATAAGAGGGAGGCCATGCGTGGAGCTGAAGAGAAGGAGCGCAGGATGGAGGAGATGGCATTGCTGGATAAGCAGCTCGCTGTGGAAGCCGCGAGAGGTTCCAGACAGACTGTAACCCCAGCACCCATCATGAGGGAACTTCCCAAAGTGTCCCGCAAAGACTTCAAGCAGTTTAATGAGGCTGCTGGTGACATTGAGGGCTTCTTCCAGGACTTTGAGCATCAGTGTCGATTAATGGAAGTCCCAGAAAGGGAGCGCGTCCGGCATCTGGTTGGGCTCTTAGAGGGTGGAGCTGCTGCAGCCTATAGAGCTATGGACCCTCGGTGGAACTGTGAGTATGCGGATATTAAACAGACTATTCTAGAACATTATGCTGTAACGCCAGACACTTACAGGACTCAGTTCCGTACTCTAGCATGTGATGAGGAAGTGTCCTTCAAGATGTATGCCCACAAACTCAAACATCTGTGGCATCGTTGGTTGGAGGCAGAGGAGGCCTTAACCTTGGAGACCGTCCTCCAGGTCCTCCTAAAAGAGCAGTTTTACTTCAAGTGCCCCGCTGAGATCCGGGAATGGGTGCGTGAAAGGAGACCAGCCACTGTGGAGGAAGCTGCAGCTCTAGCTGATGAGGCTCTCACCATCAAGCCTCAGTGGAAAAAACTACTACCCAGTGAGAAAAAAAACACCAACCCCCCAACGCTGGTGGCCCCTGGTCCTTCTGGCCCCAATGTTCACCATCACCCTAGACCGTCAACTCATGGGGACCTTCGTGTGACTGTGCCTCGCATTACTCATGCTCCACCTTTGGGAATACGACGCGGAGGAAGAATCCCAGAGCGCAGATGTTATGGATGTGGGCAGCCTGGGCACATGCAATTCCAATGTCCAGGTGTTCGTAGACAGAACAGCTACAGACCGCCTTTGCCTGTTCATTACCTACAGACACCTTCACCAGGAGAAGAGCTGGATTCTGTGCCTGATGACTTGCCAAGTGACTCAGATATCCTGGCTCCCCTACCCGGAGTCTATGGGGTGCGAGCTCCAGCCACCTGTTCTTCTGATCTTCAGGACAAACATCTACAGGAGGTCGTGCTGGATGGCCAAAAAGTTGTTGGCTTCCGTGACACTGGGGCTTTCCTCACCATAGCCGATCCCCGAGTAATTCAACCACAAGCAATTCAAAAGGGACCAGGAATTGCCATTGAACTGGCAGGAGGTACCCAGAGATATATTCCAAGAGCGAGTGTGACCCTTGATTATGGCTTTGGGGCAAAACAATGTGTGGTCGGTGTGATGAACGGCCTCCCTGCAGACGTTCTTCTAGGAAATGATGTGGGGAATCTTCATTGCCACTTTGTCGGTGCGGTAACCAGAAGTCAAGCCAAGAGAGCAGCCCATGTGGACGTGTACAACCCATCCATGGAAATGAGGCCACCAGAACTGCCATTACAGCCGGTGAGTGATTCTTCTTGTGGGGATAATAGGAATGTTACTTGGGATAAAGTTCAGTTTAGACAAGAAGTAGAGACTGACCCCACCCTTGCTAGTTTTAGAACTCGGGCTGAAATAGGGCAGCTAGGGGAGAACGGAGAAAGAATTATCAGAGAAAATGGACTTCTGTATCGGGTTGCCAATGCCGACTCCCTAGATAAGCCCTGGACTTATAGCAAACAGCTGATTGTTCCTCAGAAGTACAGAATTCCCCTATTACACCTGGCTCATGACATTCCTACGGCTGGCCATCAAGGCAAAACCCGCACCGAGAGACGATTGACTCAAACTTTTTATTGGCCGGGGATTTCCCAAGCAGTGGCGCATTTCTGCCGAACTTGTGACATATGTCAGCGTAGAGGGCGACCCGGAGATCACCCAAAGGCACCCCTGCAACCGCTCCCTATAATAGAAGAACCCTTTCAAAGAGTAGCTGTTGATATCATTGGACCTCTGGCTAAACCAAGTAAATCTGGAAAGCAGTACATTCTCACTGTTGTGGACTACGCCACCCGATATCCAGAAGCCGTGGCCTTGTCAAGTATCTCTGCAGCCAAGGTGGCCGAGGCCTTGGTTATTATTTTTACCAGAGTAGGATTCCCCAGTGAGATCTTGTCGGACCAAGGCTCCCAGTTTATGTCAGAGTTGGTCCAGTGTCTGTGGCGCACCTGTGGAGTACGAGCGATCCGAACGACCCCGTATCATCCCCAAACAAATGGACTTTGTGAACGATTCAACGGCACTCTGAAGAATATGCTGAGGGCCTTCACGGACCGAGATTCAGACTGGGAGAAGTACCTACCCCATCTCTTGTTTGCCTATCGGGAAGTTCCCCAGGAGTCCACTGGGTTCTCCCCCTTTGAACTACTCTATGGAAGAAAGGTCCGAGGACCCTTAACCCTGCTCAAGGAATACTGGGAGGGGCAAGTTGAAGATACAGGAACCCCTGTTGTCCCTTATGTCCTAAAGCTGCGAGAAACCTTGGCCCAACTTGCTAGTTTTGCACAGAGTCATTTGCGTATGGCTCAAACCAGACAGAAGACATGGTATGACCGTAACGCACGCTATCGGGAGTTTGTAGAAGGACAACAAGTCTTAATGATTGTTCCCCATCGGCAGAATAAACTGCAGACCACATGGGAGGGTCCCTTCCGGGTTCTCAGAAAACTGAATGATACCAATTACCTTCTTGCTTTAGATGATCAGGGGCTAAGGCAAAAGACTGTCCATGTGAATATGATTAAGGAGTACCATGACCGGAACATTCCAATGATAGCAAGCTGTCGGTTGGCTTCAGAAGATGGTCAAGAGGATGAGGACTCTCTACCTGATCTCGTGGAAGCAGCGAGAGCCCCATCCACTGTGGAACAGGTTCCCCTGGGAGATTACCTGGACTCCTTACAGAAAATCCAGATGCTGGAAGTGCTTCAACAGAGACGGGCTGCTTTCTCATCCCAACCAGGTCGAACCACCGTCACCCAACATCATGTGGACACTCAGGGCATCCGTCCCATACAACTGGCTCCTTACCGGGTACCTGAATCAGTTCGAAACACCATGCAGCACGAACTGGAGGAGATGTTACAGCTTGGGGTAATCCAGGCCTCCCATAGCCCTTGGGCCTCCCCTGTGGTGTTAGTACCCAAGAAGGATGGGAGTACTCGATTTTGTGTGGACTATCGGCGACTAAACGACCATACCGTCAGCGATCCTTACCCAATGCCTCGTATTGACGAACTTCTAGACCGACTGGCTGGGTCCCGATATGTCACTACCTTGGATCTCAGTAAGGGATACTGGCAGATCCCTCTAACGGATGAAGGGAGAGAACGGTCCACTTTTATAACCCCCTTTGGTCTGTATGAATTTCTAAGCATGCCTTTTGGAATGAAAAATGCCCCGGCCACCTTCCAGAGAATGGTGGATCAGATCCTCCGGGGATGTGATGACTTTGCTTGTGCCTACTTGGATGATATCGCCGTCTTCAGCCACACATGGGAGGAACATCTGAATCAAGTAGCCATTATTTTGGACCTGATTCTTGCAGCCGGCCTAACTATTCGACCCGATAAATGCCAATTGGGGATGGGGGAAGTCCAGTACCTAGGACATAGAGTGGGAGGAGGGAAGCTCCGACCTGAGCCTGCCAAAATCCAGGCTATTAGAGACTGGCCTGTACCCCAAACTAAGAAACAAGTTATGGCTTTTCTGGGCACTGCCAGTTATTACCGAAAATTTGTTTCTCATTTCAGTACTGTGGCCAAGCCTCTTACCGACCTGACCAAGAAAACAATGCCCCGGCTGGTGATCTGGACTCCAGCCTGTGATGAGGCTTTTAACCGGCTGAAGGATGCTTTGATCTGCGATCCTGTCCTGGCTGCTCCAGACTACAAGAGGAGATTCATTGTGCAAACGGATGCCTCTGCTTATGGACTGGGAGCTGTCCTCAGCCAGGTGAATGCAGCTGGGGACGAGCACCCCATCGCCTATCTCAGCCGGAAACTGCTGGACCGAGAAGTGGCCTATGCAACTGTTGAGAAGGAATGTCTGGCTGTAGTGTGGGCCCTTAAGAAACTACGGCCGTATCTGTATGGACGGGAATTCACTGTGGTTACTGATCACAATCCCCTCACCTGGCTGAACAGAGTCTCTGGGGACAATGGACGCTTACTGCGATGGAGCCTGGCTCTGCAGCCCTATAACTTTACCATACAATATAGAAGGGGCAGCCAACACCAAAATGCAGATGGACTGTCCAGGCAAGAGGAGCCTTGAGTCCTGTCAGCCATGCCTGCGTGTACTTAACCAGCGACCTGTAGAGGTCCCTAGTACGTACACAAGTTGGGAGGGGAAGGAATTGTCATGATGTATTTTACCTTCTCACTGTATTTGCTGTAATACTATGTCAGGATGTGATGTCACTTTCCTTTGGTTGTACTTACTGAACACTTTGAAATGTCTTGGGATGTAAGTAACCATACCTTCCCCCCATCTCCTGTGTCTCTGGGCCCATAATGCAATTATCTCTTGTCCACACAGCCAGGGGAACTTCTCATTGTTTCGTAAGCAGTGGATAACGCCAACTACACAAACCTGTAGACATCTCGGAGCCAACCTTCTAGAATCTTCTAGTGGGCCCAACCATTGCATAGACCCCTACCCTTGAGGGGCGGGCCCACGAGCTCAAACAATTCACTCCTGTTTCTAAATGCAGTTGGGAGTTGAGTTTTTGAAGAGGAAGGGAGCGAGATCTGAATCTGCGGACAGACCTCGCCGTCCAGTGGATTGTGTGGGATTTCTGGGACTCTGAAAAGGACTATTACGTTGTGATCTGGCACTTTGGATTATCGGGAGGTGCCCCCGAATCTGTTTTATTTGGACTTGTCGTGTGCTGTTCCTGTATTCCTGTTAGTAAACCTGTTGGATCATCCTCGGCCTGTTGTCTCTCTTTGCTCTGATGTACACCCCGTCACAGTGAGCACTAAAATGCTCGGGTTCTCGGTAGCCCATGAGTATTTTTTTTTTTAAATTCCTTAAAAAATAAACAAAAACCCCAAACACATAACCCTAACTCTAGGGTTAGGGGGTAAAAAAAATAAAATGTGTGGACTCCCGCTGCATTTTCTATTGCTAAGGTAACCCAAGCAGCTACTGGCTGCTAACCCCCACTGCTTATATGACCTAAATATAAATATATATATAAAGCCTGAGATTGCTAATGTAAGGCCAAGTTTGACCCGGCCATTAAGAATCTCCAATAAAGGGTTAAAGAAAAGACATCACACAGAAAAAATACTTTATTAGAAAAAAATACACAGACACTTTATTAGAAATAAATACACAGACACACTTAGGGACTCCATCTTTATTACTCCCTCTCACCCCTTCACGATCCTGGTCTTCTGTCTGAGAGAGAGGGAGATTTCTGTATTGACCATGCCAAGCTGCTTTCTGGGCATGCTCAGTACAAAAAACAGGATTCTGTCTATCAGGATCCGGCGACTTCCGGTACAGCAGGATCGGGGTCATTGAAATACATTGCAGGTACCACTGCATGTACTAATACAGATGGCCACCTGGTGGCGCTATAACAACACAAAAATCTAATATCACCCATGTAACGCAGCCTAAGCCTCAAAGGCTACCATTACTATTACCGATAGAGCTAACAGCCATGAATCATCGTGATCCGGACTCACCTATAAAGTGCACTTATAACTGGATGTTTTGAGTAGCCCTGACACGCGTTTCTCACCTGGCTTACTCGCTTGAGGAAAGTGTAATGTGCATGTTTTATTATGTGGTGTCTTGGGCGAGATCGTCGCTGTTTGGGCGCGTGCAGGGGGTGGGACGCCGCACATAGAGTCCACCTCATCCAGTCATTCCTGGGGAAGCGTGGATCAGAAGAATACTTCTACTAACATCAGTTAACCCATGCATCCTTCTAAGGAAGCTCCCTTGGCGGGGACTCATGCTGAGGCAGCCCCGCACATGCGCACCCAACGAGACCATATCTACTACTGGCAAGTGAAAGGGCACGACCAGGGTGGTAAGAAAATCATCCAAACATAAGGAGAATCAGCCTTAGCCTAGAGAATATGACCATGTATAGTCCTTAAAAGATTTTCTAATGTCCCTATATCATGCAGAGACAAAATTCATATAGTAATATGTGTGTATATATATATATATATATATATACCCCTAGATTCTAAATGGACCTTGCGATACCACAAATTGTCAATCCTGTGGGACCACAGTCATGGCGCAGCTTGAAATGTCTCTGGATCATCCTCAGGGAATCAAGATCCACAACATCACACACCGCAATTATGTCCCTAACATGTTCCCTCGTGCGGACGCGTTGTTCCCTTGATGTTAACCCAATATAAATTAGGCTACAGCCACATACTGCATAATAGATAACGTGACTTTTACTGCATGATTTGTAACTTTTTATTTTATACTCTTTAGGTCCATCCCAAGCTGACAACATCTCTGGGCAGACAAAAGGAAAACAACCAAATTTGGGACTCCCTTTCTCAATGCGAGATACCACCCTAGGTACGTAATGGTTCTTCACCAGCATATCCTTTAGGCTTTTCCCCCTTCTAACAGGTAAGAGTGGGCGATGAGTAAAACGTCGTTCAAACTCTAGTCGGTCTTCAGTAACGACCAGTGTTTGTTCAAGATCTGCCTGATCGCCCCCCTCTGACTGTTAACTTGGAGATGAAATGTATCTGTGAGGAAAAAGATTCTTCCCTCTTACTTGTTGATAATAATTGTACCCGTGGAGAACCCTTTTCTGTCTGGTACCCCATTTTTATATTATAGTCCAGAAAAACAATTGCCTCCCGATCTGCCTTATAGGTTAGTTTGATGTTATATGGGTTATTGTTCAACCAAGTCATGAAGCTCTGCAGTTCAGGACCGGTACTTCTCCAGATAATAAAGATGTCATCTATCTTACCACCTAGTGTAAAATTAATAGATTAGGGATAAGCCAAATGGACGACAATGTTTTAATTTTGTTACATACATTTTTCCTTCCTGAGTCCTCTGATACCATACCAAAAAAATATTCAATGCACATGGTTCAAAAGATAGATTTTCAGCGTAGTTTCTCCTTGATGAAAAATTAACCTTGAAATGGTAGCCTCATTTTAACCAAAACCTGGTATTAATAATTGGACAAATTGAAGAAGGACATGGCATTTGATTTACGAGTAATGCAACAACCTTTTCCCAGTTGATCAGTTTTAGACATCCTTAAAATTATCATTAGTGATGACTAGAACTGGGCGAATGCTAAAATATTCGGGTTCGGATTGTTCAAATCCAATAATTTCTACATTTGTGTATTCATACCGAATAACGAACCCAATCCAAGTCAATGGGAAACTCGAATAATTTTCTAGAGGACCTTGGAAATAGGCCTGCGAGGGCTGTAAAAATATTGCAATTGATGGAAAATTATTGAAACTGAATGGTAACAGCATGCGGAAGATGCCTGAATGTATTTCTGACTCTCATTTTATTTCTGGGAGTAATTTTGCCAAAGTATTACGCCACTTTTATGGATAGTAGTGGTCACTCAGTTCAATGAGGTCACCTGAGGTCAGGTTACCTGCGATCATAGGTGGATGACAATGGGCAGCTCCAGCTGTGACCGCAAATAACCTAAGTTACGTCACCACACATCGCTGCGACTCATTCTCTGCCTTAAGATCACAGCGGGTGGTCATATTCTATGCCCACGCGCTGTCACTTCAGATGTAGCAGAGCTGGAATCGTTATGGGACCTCGTGTGGATTACATCAGACCTGGGTGTTTTTGGGGTTAATAAAGGAGTGAAAGAGGGTGTTGTTTTTATCTTATTTTGTGTTTGTGTTTATTTATTTTCACTTACAGATTAGTAATGGGGGTAGGGTTTTCATAGACCCTGCCATTGCTAATCTAGGGCTTAGTGGCAGATGTGAGCTGTTATTAACACCTTATTAGCCTGATTGCCACCGCACCAGGGGAATCGGGAAGAATCGGGTAGAGTGCCAGGATTGTCACATCTAATGGATGTAACAATCCTGAGTGGCTGTGGGCTGCTATTGTTATAACGCGCCTGCTTTATTCTTATTTTCTTTATTTTTCCTTTTTTTATTTTTTATTTCCATAGGTTCCGGATCATTATCCGGAGTTCCCTGAGAAGTCCAGGCCCGGCTCTAACCTCTGATCTATGGCCTTTATAATTAATTTGCTTGAGTCAGATTTATGGTACAATTGGAAATGTTTTGGTAGGGTTTTCAGCTGAAATGCTGCTGTCCTGTTACAACCAGCCGGCTGTAACAGGATGTGAGTCATGATAGCGACATGAGTCATGACATAATCCTGTGCTACCATGGCAAGCATCGGCTTCCCGTGATCGCGTCACGGGGACTCCGATGGCGTCGAGGAAAGGAAATTTCCCTGCCATGGCCATTTATATTGCGCTGTCAGTATTTGACAGCGCGGTCTAAGGGATTAAAAGGCATGGGTGAATCGTGGATCCACCCTTGCTTGTAAGCTACACATGTCTGCTGTTCAGATCAGCATATATGTGCGGAAATCGGTGCCGGTTTACTGCAGCAGCCGACGATGATTACACCGCCATTATCTACGATGTACCCAGTACGTCCGATGTCTGTAAGAGGTTAAGTCTCTTGTGGTCATTCCTATGTAGATTTTCTGGCATGGATACTGGGCGTAATAAATCACGCCCTTAGAAGCACAAATATGTTGGTGATTTATTGTGTAAGTTTGTGTTCCTTCCGATTTTTTAATGGGAATCTGTCACCAGATTTGGGGACTACAAGCTGTGTCCAATACCACTGAGTTCTTATATACAGCATTCCAAAATACTGTATATAAGAGCCTAGGCCGCTCTGTAAAACGGAAAAAGTACTTTTATAATACTCACCTAGGGTGGGTCCAGTCCAATGGGTGTCGCAGCTCTCCAGTGCGGTGCCTCCTCTTTCAGGTCTTACTCATCCTCTCTGCTGCGATCTTCGGCCTCCTTCTTCCTAGTCCGGTGTGGATGATGTGTCTACGTCATCCACACGAGCCAACATTGCGGTCCTGCGCAGGCGCATTCATCTGCGCTGCTGAGGGCAGATCAGAGTACTGTAATGTGCAGGCGCGAGGAAAGGTTAACCCCTTCACGACCGGCCCACTTTCCGGTATTTGGGGGGGTTTGCCATTCTTCTGACAGACGTAACTTTTTTATTTTTCAGTCAATATGGTCATGTGAGGGCTCGTTTTGTGCAGAATGAGCTGTAATTTTAAATGAAACCATGAGTTTTACCATGCAGTGTACTGTAAAATGGCAAAAAAATTCCAAATGTGGAGAAATTGCAAAAAAAAGTGTGATTGCTCTATTGTTTTTGAGACATTTTATTCACTGTGTTCACTATATGGTAAACCTGATGTGTTGCTGTGATGCCTGAGGTTACTGCAAGTTTGTAGACACCAAACATGAATAGGTTTACTTTGTCTAAGGGGCTATAAAAATAATCAGAAGTTTGTCCGAAAAAAGTGACGAACGTTTTGCGCCATTTTCTGAGACCCATAGCGTTCTCATTTTTTTAAATCTATGGCTCAGTGATGGCTTTTTTTTGTATCTCGAGCTGACGTTTTTAAGAGTATCATTTTTGCACAGATGCTATGTTTTCATTGCCTGTTATTGCATTTTGCTTAAAATTTGTGGCAACCAAAAAGCGTAATTTTGGCATTTTTTAATTTTTTTGCTGCTACGCCATTTACTAATCAGAACAAATGATTTTATATTTTGATAGATCGGGCATTTCTGAAGACAGCGATACCAAATGTGTGAATATATTTTTTTTTAACCCTTTATTTTTCAGTGGGGCAAAAGAGGGGTGATTTAGGTGTTTTCAGTTTTTTTTTTTACTTTTTCAAAACTTTTTCTTAAATGTTTTTTTAAATTTGACTAGTACCCCTAGGGGGCTATTAGGATCAGCTGTGTGATCACTCATTTATTTATCCCGATCAGAGCAGCACCATTTAGACTGGGAGAAATTATCATCTCTTGTAACAGCCAGTATTTGGCTTTTTCTTACAGGACCTGAGTCATGTGAGCTACAGGAGTCATCACATGACCCTGTGCTATCATCAGGGGCGGACTGGCCCACCAGGATGTTGGGAGAACCCCCGGTGGGCCCCTGCTATTGATGGCCACGCCCCCTAGGCCCCGCCCCCTACCCCCCCTGGGCCCCTATGGATATGTGTGAGAGGGCCCCCCCCGCCGGTAATTTCACTAATCATATTGGCACATTGCCGATATGATTAGTGACAATCCCATT
This sequence comes from Anomaloglossus baeobatrachus, assembly GCF_048569485.1. Taxonomy (NCBI): domain Eukaryota; kingdom Metazoa; phylum Chordata; class Amphibia; order Anura; family Aromobatidae; genus Anomaloglossus; species Anomaloglossus baeobatrachus. The sequence goes on from NW_027441883.1 coordinate 236,022, forward strand.
TCCTCTGCAGCGGCAAGCAGGGAGAGCGATCTCCCTGCTCTGCCTGCTGTCACTCTCAGTGCCGCGTGGCTCTGACTCATCTGCGCAGCGACACTGCAGGAGGAGGCAGTCTCAGAGGGATGACTGCTTCCTTCCTGTGCAGGTGCTGGCAGCTGCAGGAGTGCGTCAGTATAGAAGGTGGGGGCCCGGGGGGAGGGGGGGTGCGGGGGCCCAGGGGGGCAAGCAGGGGCCCCGGGGGGGGTGTGCAGGGGCGTGTGAGGGGGCCCGGGGGGGGGGTGCGGGGGCCCCGGGGAGCGAGCAGGGGCCCCGGGGGTATGTGCGGGGGGCTCTTCTTCTTACCAGTCACCTGCCTGTATCTATCAGTGTGTGCATGCCGGGCACATTAGCAGGAGGCAGCGCGCTGTGCTGTTCCGGCCCTGCTGTGTGCCTGAGGAATGCGCCAGTGGCGGTGACCGCAGCTTCTTCCTATTCAAATGTATTTGCGTCTTTCAGACGTAAATACATTTGAACAGCGCGCCGGGACTGGGCCCCGCCCCCGACGTGTAGCAACGTGAAGAGATCAGCACATTGCCGACGTCATCACAGTGCTGCGGGCGCCACACTGGATTCACCAGGAAGCGAGCGCTCCATGGAGGAGCCGAAGAGACAGCTGTAATTAATGGAGATGTGTGGGGAGGGGCTGAGGACACATAACGGGGAACATTTGTGAAGGAGACACAGCTTTGTGACAGGCAGAGGAGGAGTACTGTATTCCGAGGGAGGGGGGGAGGCAGGAGTGTGTAGTGATGGGGTAGTGTAATTTGTGTCTGCAGGGAGTGGTGATGTGGGGTGCAATGTATTATATCTGGGGAGGGGGTAATGGAGGGTGCATTGTATTGTATGGGGGGGAGGGGTAATGGAGGGTGCACTGTATTGTGTGTGTGTAAAGAGTGATGGGAGGCTGCATTGTGTGTGTGTGTGTGTGTAGGGGGTGATGGGGGGGTGCATTGTATTGTGTGTGTGTGTAGGGGGTGATGCATTGTGTGTGTGTGTGTGTGTGTGTAGGGTGATGGGGGGTGCATTGTGTGTGTGTGTGCGTGTGTGTGTGTGTGTAGGGTGTGATGGGGGATGCATTGTATTGTGTGTGTAGGGTGTGATGGGGGATGCATTGTATTGTGTGTGTAGGGTGTGATGGGGATGCATTGTATTGTGTGTGTGTGTGTGTGTGTATGTAGGGGGTGATGGAGGGGTGCATTGTGTGTGTGTGTTTGAGGGGGTGATGGGGAGGTGCATTGTATTGTGTGCGTTGGGAGATGGTAATGGGGGGTGCATGGTATTGTGTGTGTGTGTGTGTTGTAACGTTGCGCCCTGCAACGTGGGGGGTTTCACTCGCTTGCAGCGGTGTGAGGTAGCTTCAGCAACACACGTACACAGTCTCTTCATAGAAATTCTGGCAGTTTATTAAAAACACTCAGCATAAACTGCCCTCAAACATAAACAATAAGTCCATAATGGAAGTTTAGCAACTTCCCCACTCTCTGGCTCCTGCCAGCGTACAACTCTAGCCAAGGTTCCTTCCAGCACCCAGGGCCCTCTGCAGACCCCTGTCTGTCTCTCCTCCTGGAGAGATTCGGCCCTACAGCCCTGGCCTGGCTGCACTCACCTCAGACTCAATATCAGAGCCTTGTGATCAGCCTCCATGCAGGCTGATACACCCAAAGCTCCTGGCTCTGCTCTCACTTGTTTCCAGTCCACACACTGGACATCTAGAGCCAGTCTCTCTCTAGACTGCCCTAGACACACTTCATGCAGAACTCTCGGCTCTGCTCTCACTCTCTCCCAGCATACACACTGGAAGTCTAGAGCTAGTCTCTAACTAGACTGCCCTAGACACACTCCACCCAGGTTCAGAGACAGGATTGCTTTAACCCCTGGAGCCACACCCACAGGTGGTAAGGAGTGTGTAATCAGCATCACACACCCTTCCATGGCTCTGCATGTAATGCAATCCTGTGGAACCACAGGTCCCAGCCAGCTTCACATTGCAGAGCACCCACGCTTCTGCAAAACATACCGGCCCTTTGTAATACAGCCGGTTGATACCTCACATACCCTCCCCCTCTGTTCAAACCCGTAGGGTAGAACACTTGCCAATGACCTGGGGCCGCGAGACAGGGCATCCCTGCTGCCATGCCCCACCAGTTGAGAGGGCCGTCCAAGAGCAGTAGTCCCTGAGGCATCGCCCGACACTGTCACCAAACCCTGTCTGGTCAACCTAGGGTTAAAGGACGTCCCATTTCCAGACCGTTCTCTCCCTGACCCCCTCCCAGGGTCACCGTAGTAGAGAGACATGTCCCCAGTCAAACCTACAGTTTTGTCCGAACCTAGGCTTTCTCGAGTACCCCCAAGGCTACTGTCGGGAACTCTAAGCTCATAGCGGCCACTATCTACAGTACATCGTAGGTTACCACTCTGTCGGCGATTCCTTTTATCGCACGTCTGAACTACTGGACCGACACGCCATCTTCCACTTCTTTCCCCTGAACAACGGGTGGAAGACGGCTGCTGTCCCCCACACAGTTGGCGAAGCTGATCCTTAATTTTCAGGTTTTCTTGACACAACTGCTCCATGTCACGTACATGGTGTACCCGATATTCAATAAGGCTTCGAATGTCTCCAAGACTCTCTACAGTCCCGACACAGATGAACGGAACCATACCAGCTTCCCTGGGTATCTTGCTCTCATTAGAAGCAGGGATTCTTAATCTCACCAATCCCGACTTATTCACCATGTCTTGCATGACTCGTCCGGTTTTTCCAATGACTCTCCCCACCAGAGCCCGGGGTACTTGGACGATATCTTCTGCCAGACTCTGCGCTTTCCTTTTATACTCTAGCTGTCTAGTGGTTTCTTCCTTTTGCAGTTGGACCTGCCACTTCATACGAACACATCTGAAGTGCATGTCCTTTAGAATAGCCACCCGCTGCCCAGTAATTTCACTGGTGGACAATATCACTAACTGTTCAGCCCCTGGGGTACAGTAGACCTCACACGCTTCCACAGCTCTCTTAAAGTCGTCATGCATGCACTCGATGGCACACGCTTCTCTTAAGTCCTTAGGTATATCCACCATGCACTTGACTACAGAAGTCTCATTCATCCCTGCCACATGCTTGTCCAGTTTAGCTTCCAAAGTCAGCTCTCTTTGGGCCTCCCCTGTTTCAACATGTTTGGTCAGGATTGACACTCGCTGCTCCATCTGCTCCAAGGCTACCTGGGACCTGGACTGGTACTCTGCCAAGTGACTTCGGAGCGCTGCCACTTCTTTCTCCAGCTCCCTTACTCGACTCTCAGTAGCCTGCCTAAGAAGTATCTCTTGTTGCAGATGGTCTTTGCTCATCCTCTTGAATGAGTCTTCACTTGCGGACCTCTCTGGTCTACGACACACTATTTCTGAGGCTTCTTCCATCTCAGCTTCAGAACGTTTGGGTTTCTTACACTCCTTACCCACGACCTTCTCTATATCCTCCATCGTAGTTTTACCAAGCAGGTCAGGCAGGCTCCCAGTCCTGGATGAGACCTCTGGTCCAGACTTCACCTCCTCAGAGGCTCTCTTCACTTCAGCGCCAGCTGTTTCTTGTTTCTTCACTGCATTATCTTCCACTTCCTCTGGGGTCTCTGCAGTGTCACCCTCAGCCTGGGTGTCACACCCTTCAACATGGCACTCTGTTCCTTTTAGAGATTTGGGGCTAAATTCGCTGTCATCCACCCCAGCACTTGGTAGTTCACCAGTCTGCTCACCACGACTGTTGGGGATTATTCCTTCCCCCACACTCTCCAGGATTCCATTTCCTATACCACTCTCGCCTGACAGACTATCAACTTCACACTTTGAAGTCATAGGGACCACCACCATTACGTCCTTGGTTGGCTCCTTCTCTGCACTTGCAGCCCGCTGATTTCTGTCGTCACAATGTGTCAGTTCAATCTCTGATTCCTCAGTCTTTTGTAGGATATCACCGTCTGACTCCACCGTAGCAGGTGTTATTAGCACCATGTCTTCATTAACCAGGCATGTCACTTTCTCTGCACCCTCAGACGGCATACCCTGTGCCCCCTCTCGGCGCTTATTACGTCTTCGGCGTCGGGAGGAAGTTTTGCCCTTCTCGCCCATCTGTACCACACTGTACTCGTTTGTCACCTTACTAGAGTCAGTATCTTTACTGGAGTCATCATCACTCCCCCTGGCATCCTGGACTATCATGTCCCCACTTAACCAGATATCTGCCTCCCTTTCTGGAGCTACCCCGTTTTTAACGGTCAGACTATCGGTTATTCCCTTAGTCCTTATGTCACTAAGTTGGGTCCGTCCATCATTTTCTTTGGTCACCCCTAACTTAGGACAGTCAATTTTAGGAGGTGCTATCTCCTCCTTACCACACATAACTGCACAACAAGGACCCCTTTTCACCTCCCAATGTGGTGGGGTTTCCTTTGGGCTGTTCCGGCTCTTACACAAGCAACCGTATACGTCCCCCTGCTTCCACAAGTGCACAAATAATTTAGAGTCCCAACCTATAATAATTGGGTGCAGTAAATCTGAGACTACTCCAACATCATGAGAACCACTGTCCCAGGCTGTCTTAATGACCACGCTGGATACCGGGTATTCTGTCTCATTACTGTGGGTGCAGCCGACGTGGATCTTCCTTCCAGGAATCAAGTGGACATCAGAGGTGGCCCTCACCAGGGTCACCAAGCTCCTTGAGTCTACGACCCCTGTTACAGATTCCCCATCCACTTCCACGGAACACAGACGTGGCTTCTCGTCGGATGGGTGGTCTATATTGCAAACAGGACACTTGTGGCATGAACACTGTTGTCCCTGGCTACAGTCCATCTGCGCCACTTGGATTTGGGATGCTCCGCACCCTTTTGGGGGACCACCGCTTTCTGGGGCTCCATCCCCTTATGGGCAACCACCCCTTTATGGGACTCCACCCCCTTATGGGCAACCACCCCTTTATGGGACTCCACCCCCTTATGGGCAACTATTCCCTTCTGGGACTCCGCCCCCTTTTGCGGTTGCCATGCAATGTCCTTAGCCGCCAGTTCACACTGTTTGCCCTTGTCTCCCTGGGCACCCAGTGTCCATACTGGCCCCCGAAGGGTACGCTCAAACTGGTCCATGGCTGCGACATCGCTACACACTGACAGCTTCTGCTGTCCCTGGACCAGGAACTGGTACAGCTCCTCCACAACGTCCGCAGGGACCATTCCCTCTTTTTGGCTTTTAGCCCCCACTGCTGTCACTGGACCTCCAGGCACATGCTGTTGGTGCTGCTGGCTCTGCAGCAGCTGGTTCAGGAGCTCCTCCATGCTTTCCGGGTTGTACCGCCCGTACAACCAGGATCTCCAGCCTGTGGTGTATCACTGCTCACCAAGCAGGGCCTTGCAATTCCGGCTGGCCTGGAACCTCCAGTCGCTGGACTCTCGCCACTGCAGCACGGGTCCCCAACGACCTGCTGATTCACCACCAGGTGCTTGAGAGTGCTGTCCCTGTTCGTGGACCCGCCGATCCACCGCCAGCTGCTTGAGTGCGCAGACAATTTTCGTGGACCCGCCGATCCACCGCAAACCGCTTCAAAAAATTTTCGTGGACCCGCCGATCCACCGCAAGCAGTCCGTATCCACAGGAATATGTCCTAGGGCGTTGCCCCTAGCAACCAGGCTGCGTTGCCCCTAGCAACCAGACCGCATGCCCGCATTCTCCACCATATGTAACGTTGCGCCCTGCAACGTGGGGGGTTTCACTCGCTTGCAGCGGTGTGAGGTAGCTTCAGCAACACACGTACACAGTCTCTTCATAGAAATTCTGGCAGTTTATTAAAAACACTCAGCATAAACTGCCCTCAAACATAAACAATAAGTCCATAATGGAAGTTTAGCAACTTCCCCACTCTCTGGCTCCTGCCAGCGTACAACTCTAGCCAAGGTTCCTTCCAGCACCCAGGGCCCTCTGCAGACCCCTGTCTGTCTCTCCTCCTGGAGAGATTCCGCCCTACAGCCCTGGCCTGGCTGCACTCACCTCAGACTCAATATCAGAGCCTTGTGATCAGCCTCCATGCAGGCTGATACACCCAAAGCTCCTGGCTCTGCTCTCACTTGTTTCCAGTCCACACACTGGACATCTAGAGCCAGTCTCTCTCTAGACTGCCCTAGACACACTTCATGCAGAACTCTCGGCTCTGCTCTCACTCTCTCCCAGCATACACACTGGAAGTCTAGAGCTAGTCTCTAACTAGACTGCCCTAGACACACTCCACCCAGGTTCAGAGACAGGATTGCTTTAACCCCTGGAGCCACACCCACAGGTGGTAAGGAGTGTGTAATCAGCATCACACACCCTTCCATGGCCCTGCATGTAATGCAATCCTGTGGAACCACAGGTCCCAGCCAGCTTCACATTGCAGAGCACCCACGCTTCTGCAAAACATACCGGCCCTTTGTAATACAGCCGGTTGATACCTCACAGTGTGTAGTGGGTGATGGGGGGATGTATTGTGTGTGTAGGGGGTCATGCATTGTATTGTGTGTGTGTAGGGGGTCATGCATTGTTTTGTGTGTTTGTGTGTGTGTGTATGTAGGGGGTGATTGGGGGGTGCATTGTGTGTGTGTGTGTGTGTGTGTAGGGGGTGATGGAGGGGTGCATTGTGTGTGTGTGTGTGTGTGTGTAGGGGGTGATGGGGGGGTGCATTGTGTGTGTGTGTGTGTGTGTGTAGGGGGTGATGCGGGGTGCATTGTGTGTGTGTAGGGGCTGATGGACGGTGCATTATGTGTGTGTGTGTGTGTGGGTGTAGGGAGTAATGGGGGTGCATTGTGTGTGTAGGGAGTAGTAGGGGTGCATTGTATTGTGAGTGTGTGTGTGTAGGGGGTGATGGGGGGTGCATTGTGTGTGTGTAGGGGCTGATGGACGGTGCATTGTGTGTGTGTTTGTGTAGGGAGTAATGGGGGTGCATTGTGTGTGTAGGGAGTAGTGGGGGTGCATTGTATTGTGTGTGTGTGTGTGTGTGTAGGGGGTGATGGGGGGTGCATTGTGTGTGTGTAGGGGCTGATGGACGGTGCATTGTGTGTGTATGTGTGTAGGGAGTAATGGGGGTGCATTGTGTGTGTGTGTGTGTGTGTGTGTGTGTGTGGAGTAGTGGGGGTGCATTGTATTGTGGGTGTGTGTGTGTAGGGGGTGATGGGGGGTGCATTGTATTTGTGTGTGTAGCAGGTGAAGGGGGGATGTATTTGTGTGTGTGTGTGTGTGTGTGTGTGTGGGGGGGGGGGTAATGGAGCGTGTATTGTGTGTGTGTGTGTGTATGTGTGAGGGTAATGGGGGTGCATTGTAGTGTGTGTGTGTAGGGGGTGATCGGGGGTGCATTGTGTGTGCGTAGGTGGGGATGGGGGAGTGCATTGTATTGTGTGCGTGGGGAGATGGTAATGGGGGGTGCATGGTATTTGGGTGTGTGTATGTAGTGGGTGATGGGGGGATGTATTGTATTGTGTGTGTGTGTGTGTGGAGAGGGGCGCGGAGTCATTAATCGAGCTATAGTTACATTTAATTCTCAAAATTTTCGTTTCATTCACCTTTTCCGTTCTAATATTTTACAATGTGAACGACCATGGCTTTGATCCTGGGTACGCCCATGCACAGGCCTGAGTGGGCCCCGGCACCCAGCCTTTCAATCGTAAACTTCAGTGATCGTACAAGTTCTGTATGATCACTGAAGTTTTCGCAGTTGCAGGACCTTTAGTGACATCACATGTGTCATGTGACTCACCAAAGGTCCTAGCGGTGCACTGCGGGAGTCCCCAGGCCTGCACCAACCGCGCCGGTATTCAGATGTATGCGCGTCTTTCAGGCGCGCAATACATTTGTACAGTGCGGCCGGTGACAGGAGGGAGAGCAGCTCTGCTCAGCCCCGCAACGTACCGTCATCGCCAGGGCTGCAGAGGAGCGCGCCTCAGTCCTGCACCGACATCATCATCACCGAGGCCGCAGCTGCAGGGATGAAGAGGAGGACGCGCAGGCACAGGTAAGCGCTCCAGAGGAGCCGAAGATGTACTTTTATATGAGGGGCTGCGGGTGGGGGAGGAGCAGTGTTATTTTACAAGTGGCATTAAGAAGCGGTGGGGGACTTTATGGAGCATATTATGGGGCAGTGGCGGACATAATAGGGCAGTGGGGGACATAATAGGGCAGTGGGGACATTATAGGGCAGTGGGGGACATTATAGGGCAGTGGGGGACATGCCTTACATGCGGTACAAGTAGCATAGAAAGCCTGTGTCTTGGCCCCTTTGCTTTTTGCGGACGACATGCTGTTGTCTAGCAATCTAGGAGGGTATATAGCCAAGAATAGCGACCGTACAATGCAATGTATCATACAAGCATAAAGTACAAATGAACACTGCGGCACTAGTGGGGTGAGCCCTCGAGGGCTGCTTACCGCCCGCTGAAAAGCGGGTGTGTGACCGCCAGAATCCCGTGCCTGGGTCTCCCAGAGCTCGTGTCCCTTCTCCACTCAGACTGCAAACAGGAATGGCTGCCGGCGTCCTGTGAAGAGGGGCGGGCCGTGGGCGTGCCCCAGACAAAGTGCGGGAAACTAGCGTCCCACTGTGCCTAGTGAGGGGGGTTGGAGTATGCTAAGCAGACTCCAGCCCTCGGCGCTGACGTTCTGACCAGCGTCCCGCCCTTCCCCTGACTGGCAGGCCTGGGGGCGGGAACGAAACGGAACTAGGCCGCAAAAGCCGTGGACTCGATTTATAAGCGCGGCCGTCGTATAAGCACGGCCAGCGCGGAAGTCCCCGGCGCACCACACGTCCCAGCCGCGCCGCAGTGTAAAAAACCGCCAGCCGCGGCCGGCGCAGCAGTTCCTAATACAGAAACTCACTCAGCAAAGCTGCAGTGAGTAAAGCACCAGCGCGCCGCGCTGCTGTCCCCGGCGCACTAACACACCCAGCAATGCTGGTGTGTGTGCGCGATCTGTACGGGGACCCAGAGTACCTTAATGTAGCAGGGCCCTGTCCCTGACGATACTCAGCTCCATGTCCAGCAGATTCCCAGGGGTTGTGGACGGAGCACGGTCTCCTGTGCTTGGAGACCGATAGGATCCCACTTCACCCAGAGCCCTAAGGAGATGGGGAAGGAAAGCAGCATGTCGGCTCCAGCCTCCGTACCCGCAATGGGTACCTCAACCTTAACAAACACCGCCAACAAAAGTGGGGTGAGAAGGGAGCATGCTGGGGGCCCTAGTATGGGCCCTCTTTTCTTCCATCCGACAAAGTCAGCAGCTGCTGCTGACTAAACAGTGGAGCTATGCGTGGATGTTAGCCTCCTTCGCACAAAGCATGAAAACTGAGGAGCCCGTGATCCCACGGGGGGTGTATAGGCAGTAGGGGAGGGGCCTTACACTTTTAAGTGTAATACTTTGTGTGGCCTCCGGAGGCAGTAGCTATACACCCAATTGTCTGGGTCTCCCAATAGAGCGACAAAGAAAAAGAGAATTTTGTTTACTTACCGTAAATTCTTTTTCTTATAGTTCCGACATGGGAGACCCAGACCATGGGTGTATAGCTTCTGCCTCCGGAGGACACACAAAGTACTACACTCAAACGTGTAGCTCCTCCCTCCGGGCTATATACACCCCCTGGATGACAATCTAACCAGTTCAGTGCAAAAGCTGAAGGAGGACATCCACCCATAAGTAGAGATAGAGTAAAACTCGGAAAAACCGGAACCTCTGTCTACAACAACAGCCGGTGAAACACACGGAACAAGAACTGCCAACAGGCAACAGGGAGGGTGCTGGGTCTCCCATGTCGGAACTATAAGAAAAAGAATTTACGGTAAGTAAAAAAAATTCTCTTTTTCTTCATCGTTCCTTATGGGAGACCCAGACCATGGGACGTCTCAAAGCAGTCCATGGGTGGGAAATAAACCAAACTGAGAAGTAGGCAAAACCTAACTTCACAAATGGGCGACAGCCGCCTGAAGGATGCGTCTGCCCAAACTCGCATCTGCCGAAGCATGAGCATGCACTTGGTAGTGCTTCGAAAAGGTGTGCAGACTAGACCAAGTGGCAGCCTGACAAACCTGCTGAGCCGTAGCCTGGTGCCTGAAAGCCCAGGAGGCACCGACAGCTCTGGTCGAGTGCGCCTTAATCCCTGGCGGTGGGGGCACCTGAGAACACTGGTAGGCATCGGAGATGGCCGACCTAATCCAACGAGCTAGGGTCGGTTTAGAAGCCGAGAGACCCTTGCGCTGACCCGTGGTTAGCACAAAAAGTGAGGTGCACCGCCTAAAAGCGGCGGTGCGTGACACATAGATTCGGAGCGCCCGCACCAAATCCAAGGTATGCAACGCCTTCTCAAAGCGATGCACAGGGGCCGGACAAAGGGAAGGCAACGAAATGTCCTGGTTAAGGTGGAAAGAAGACACCACCTTAGGGAGAAAATCCGGAGTCGGACGGAGAACCACCTTGTCTTGGTGAAACACTAAAAAAGGTGACTCCGAAGAGAGCGCAGCCAAATCAGAGACTCTCCTGAGAGAAGTTATGGCTACTAGAAAAACCACTTTCTGTGAAAGTCTAAACAAAGGAACCTCCCTAAGAGGCTCAAAGGGGGGTTTCTGTAAGGCCGTGAGGACCAGATTAAGATCCCAGGGATCCAAAGGCCGCCGGTAAGGAGGAATGAGGTGAGATGCGCCCTGCATGAAGGTGCACACCTGAGCCAGTCGGGCGATACGCCGCTGGAATAATACCGACAGAGCCGACACCTGTCCCTTGAGGGAATTGAGGGACAGTCCTAGCTGCAGACCGGACTGTAGAAAGGACAGGATGGTCGGCAAGGAGAACGGCCAAGGAGCATGGCCGGAAGAGCGACACCAGGACAGGAAAATCTTCCAAGTCCTGTGGTAAATCTTGGCCGAGGAAGACTTCCGAGCCTGAGTCATAGTGGAGATGACCTCAGAAGGAATGCCTGAAGCCGTCAGGATCCAGGACTCAAGAGCCACGCCGTCAATCTGAGAGCCGCAGAATTCTGGCGGAAAAACGGACCTTGAGAGAGAAGGTCTGGGCGGTCCAGGAGATGCCACGGCATTTCTACGGACAGACGGAGCAGGTCTGGGTACCAAGCTCGCCTGGGCCAGTCTGGAGCAATGATTATGACCCGACGGCCCTCCATTCTGATCTTGCGCAGAACCCTGGGCAAGAGCGCTAGAGGAGGAAACACATAGGCCAGACGGAACTGGGACCAATCTTGAACCAGCGCGTCCGCTGCGAAGGCCTGAGGATCGTGGGAGCGAGCCACGTAAACCGGAACCTTGTTGTTGTGCCGGGATGCCATTAGATCCACTTCCGGAGTGCCCCACTTGCGGCAGATTGACCTGAACACTGCCGGATGCAGGGCCCACTCGCCGCTGTCCACGGTTTGACGGCTGAGATAATCGGCCTCCCAGTTTTCTACGCCTGGGATGTGGACTGCGGATATGGTGGACTTGGAGTCCTCCGTCCACTGAAGGATTCGTTGAACCTCCAACATCGCCAGGCGGCTGCGAGTCCCGCCCTGGTGATTGATGTAGGCAACCGCTGTCGCGTTGTCCGACTGGACTCGAATGTGCTTGCCCGCCAACAGGTGGTGAAAGGCTACGAGAGCTAGAAGAACAGCCCTGATTTCCAGCACATTGATCGAGAGGGCTGATTCGGACGGAGTCCAAGTGCCCTGTGCTCGGTGGTGGAGAAATACTGCTCCCCAGCCGGAGAGGCTGGCATCCGTGGTGAGGATCACCCAGGACGGAGTCAGGAAGGAGCGTCCCTGTGACAGAGAGAGGGGCCGAAGCCACAACTGAAGAGAGCTCCTGGTCTGCGGCGACAGAGCCACTAGCCTGTGCAAGGAAGAGGTCCGCTTGTCCCAACAGCGGAGAATGTCCAGCTGCAGGGGACGCAGATGGAACTGGGCAAAGGGAACCGCTTCCATTGACGCCACCATCTGACCCAGCACCTGCATGAGGTGCCTGATGGAATGACGGCGGGGCTTCAACAGAGAGCGCACCGCCAGATGAAGGGACTGCTGTTTGACTAAGGGCAGCTTCACAAGTGCCGGCAGAGTCTCGAATTGCATCCCTAGGTACGTAAGTTCCTGGGTCGGGGTCAAAGTGGACTTGGGCAGATTGACAAGCCACCCGAATTGAACAAGCGTGTCGAGAGTGAGCGAGACGCTCCGCTGGCAGTCTGCACTGCATGAGGCCTTGACTAGAAGGTCGTCCAGGTAGGGGATTACTGCCAACCCCTGGAGATGCAGGACCGCAACCACTGCTGCCATGACCTTGGTGAAAACACGAGGGGCCGTGGCTAACCCGAAGGGGAGAGCCACGAATTGGAAATGTTCCTCTCCGACTGCAAAGCGTAGCCAACGTTGGTGTGAAACCGCAATAGGCACATGCAGATAGGCATCTCTGATGTCGATGGATGCTAGAAAATCTCCTTGGGTCATTGAGGCAATGACTGATCTCAGAGATTCCATGCGAAAGCGCCGCACCTGAACATGCTTGTTGAGAAGCTTGAGATCCAGGATGGGCCGGAAGGAACCGTCCTTCTTGGGGACTAGGAAGAGGTTTGAGTAGAAACCTCTGAACCGTTCCCGGGCGGGAACCGGAACAATTACACCGTTGGCCTGCAAGGATGCCACGGCCTGTGAGAAGGCGGCGGCTTTGGAGCAGGGGGGAATGGACAGAAAAAATCTGTTTGGCGGGCTGGAAGAAAATTCTATCCTGTAGCCGTGGGAGATGATATCCCGCACCCACTGATCGGAGACGTGCTGAAACCACACGTCGCCAAAGAGGGAGAGCCTGCCACCGACCAAGGACGTTGCTGGCGCAGCCAGATAGTCAAGAGGAGGCTGCCTTAGTGGCAGCGGCTCCTCCGTTCTTCTGAGGACGCGGCTTCGCGCGCCAGTTGGGTTTACGATCCTTGGCTGAGTTAGTGGACGAGGCTGAGGGCTTAGAGGACGACCAGTTAGAGGAACGAAAGGAACGAAACCTCGACTGGTTCCTGCCCTGGACAGGTTTCCTGGTTTTAGTTTGTGGCAAGGAAGTACTCTTCCCGCCAGTAGCTTCCTTAATAATTTCATCCAGTTGTTCACCGAACAGCCGGGACCCAGCAAAGGGGAGCCCAGCAAGGTACTTCTTAGAAGAAGCGTCTGCTTTCCACTCTCGAAGCCACAAAATCCTGCGGATCGCGAGAGAATTAGCGGAAGCCACCGCCGTGCGGTGAGAAGCCTCCAGAATGGCAGACATGGCGTAGGACGAAAAAGCCGAAGCCTGGGAAGTTAAGGCAACCATCTCGGGTATAGAGTCCCTGGCGAGGGAATGTATCTCCGCCAGAGAGGCAGAGACTGCCTTAAGAGCCCACACTGCTGCAAAAGACGGGGAGAACGAGGCTCCTGCCGCCTCATATACAGATTTGGCCAGAAGGTCAACCTGGCGGTCAGTGGGATCCTTAAGAGAGGTGCCATCGGCCACAGATACGACTGTCCGGGCTGAGATTCTAGACACCGGAGGGTCTACCTTTGGGGACTGAGCCCACTCCTTAACCACCTCTGGTGGAAAGGGAAAACGGTCATCAGAACTACGCTTTGGGAAGCGTTTGTCAGGACAGGCCCTGGGCTTGGTAACAGTGGCCTGAAAACTGGAGTGGTTAAAAAACGTACTCCTAGCTCTCTTAGGAGAGGTAAACTGGTGTATTTCTACCAGAGAGGCTTGTTCCTCTGACACTGGGGGATTGAGGTTCAGTACGGAGTTAATGGATGCAATCAAGTCACTAACATCCGCATCACCCTCAGATAAGTCAATGGGGTACATAGAGGTAGCGTCTGAGCCCACAGTAAAAGTATCCTCCTCGCCCTGCAATTCAGCTCGTGAATCAGAGCCGTGGGACGAGGAAGGAGAAGGGTTTCTGCGTCTCCGTTTAGGAGGACGGGGTCCTAAAACATGCTCTGAGAGCTCTGCAGAGCTCGGAGCAGCAGAGGCGCCCTGAGAAGGGGGCTGATTCATGGTCAGCAGAGTCCGGGACAGCTGTCCCATGGAGTCGGCAAAAGACTGGGAGATAGCTCTGGAAAAAGATGCTACCCAAGCCGGGGGTTCAGCCACCGGGGCCGGAGCAGCCGGAGGGACCCCTGAAGAGGCTCCAGGCTGAGGCACCACCATGTTAGAGCAGGCATCACAGTGTGGATAAGTGCTCGGTTCTTGCAGAATGAGCTTACATGCAGTGCATATAGCGTACAGCTTAGCAGACTTGCTCCTAGTGACAGACATGCTGCTGAGGTGGAGGCTCTGCAGTAAAGAATACACTCCTGTAGAATGACCCCCTGAGAGTGTATAATAAAGCCCACAACCAGAGGTTGTGGCTTACCAGACCGTGTGTGCCCTCCGGATTCCACAGCTCGGACCCCCAGTGAAGCGCTTTCCAGGATGCAGCAGCTGCAGCAGCCAGCGCCGATCAGTGTGAGAACGCTGATAAAATGGAGCTGGAGTGAGGAGGGGGGGCGGGGATTAGCCCAAGAGCGGGAAACCGGAGGGCCAAGGAGAGATACAGGGGAGGGAACATCTCCTCAGAGAGGAGTGTCCTCCCCTCTGCTGAACGGCCGGTGGGCGGAGCCACACTGTTCCCCTGCATGAATGACATGCAGGGGAAGCTGAAACCGAAACTAGGCCGCAACTGAAGCCGGGGCCTAGATTTTTACATGCGGCCGACGAGCAGGCACCCTCGGCGCGGTTCTCAGGAAAAACCCAGAGAACCGGCCGGAATTTACAGCAAAGTCAAAAGACACACTCTCCCCATAATAAATGTACCCGGGACCCCTGAGAAACGTCTCAATACTTAGCTTTTGAGACGCAGGGCCATGTCCCTGGGGGGGGGTTAAGCGCTCCGTCCGGCAGAATCCTGACAGGGCTGCGGATGGAGACCGGTCTCCTGCAAAGCAGAGAGGACCGTGATGGCTCCCACTTCAAGCCAGAGCCTCAGAGGATGGTGAAGGAGCGCGGCATGTGAAGGCTCCAGCCTTGTAAAGTCAACCTTAACAGCACCGCCGACACAGTGGGGTGAGAAGGGACATGCCGGGAGTCCAGACTGGACCCGCTTTTCTTCCATATCTTTGAAATCAAAAATCTTAAAAATTAAAAATCAGAGAATGCATGTGTGTGTGTGACCTCCTGAAACACAAAGCATTGAACTGGTTAGATTGTCATCCAGGGGGTGTATATAGCCCGGAGGGAGGAGCTACACGTTTGAGTGTAGTACTTTGTGTGTCCTCCGGAGGCAGAAGCTATACACCCATGGTCTGGGTCTCCCATAAGGAACGATGAAGAAAGTATCGTGATGTCTACACATTACATTGGAAGGAGCTTTTATGACATTTCATTCTAAATCCATGGTCATTTCCCTTTGCTGATATTGCAGCTTACACTCTTTTGGAAGGCTTTCTAACGAATTCTGAGGTATTTTTATGCAGACTTTGTTGATTTATCAGGTCAGCCACTGATGATGGACGAGAGGACCTGGTTTGCAATCTCTAGTTCAGGCCAAAAGGCGTTTGATGGGGTTGAGGTTAGGACTCTTTGAGGGCCAGTCAAGTTATTCAACACCAAACCAGGTCAGTTTTGCCATTCATGAAATGACTTGTGACAACATATTACAGCACCATGATCAGTGACCAGTAAGCTCTTTAGAATTTGTTATTGTTTCACAAATATTTGCAGAACAGATTGCATGTTTGAGGCTGGAATTTATATACCTGTGGCAGTGGGACCATATAAAAGACCTGAATTTAATGATTTAGAGTTGAGCACCAATACTTGTGTACGGTGTACATCAGATTGCTTTGACTATGGACAGGACATTTGTGGCGTAACAATCCCTGAGCATGAGGTTGTAATGACGCAGACATAGAACTTTTTCCCAGAATACTGTCATTTTTTTTCCTCTCCTACTGGGAGCCATAACTTTTTTAGTATTAGAAGCAAGAGGGCTTGCTATTTTTGCATGACACCATTTATTTTACCAAATAAGTGGAAATGGTGAAAAAAAAAACGCCAGTAATGTCACTTTAATTTTTTACTTGTTTGTAATAGCACTGGTCACTTTTTGGTTATCTGGTAGCGATCTTTTAACTTTTTCTAAGAGTCATGATTATGGGATGTCAAATTTATATATTTATTTTTTAATTTACTGCTCAAAAATTTTTTACAAAAACAATTTGGCTTCTGTCGCCATATTCTGCAAGTCATGTTTTGTTAAAAAAAAAAGGTGGGTGTAGAGTCAATATGCGATCATATTGATAGTGAGCCGTTACAGCAGACGAATGCCTTGACATCCATCCTGACTGTGGCCAAAATCAGGCACATACCTCTGGAGGGTATGCCGTCAGTGAGCACAAACACAGTGTGGACCTTGCCTTACAGTTGTCTCTGATCACACCAGTTTAACCTTTTCATGAATTAGGAGCATCTGACTCTTCATGCCCCCTAATTAGACCAGTGTGAACGCCATTCTAGATGAATCGCGACCAAAATATCTTAAAGTGTACCTCCAGTTCCAAATGAAAAACAGTTCCAATGCAAGACTTTGCTGTATACCGTATTTTTCGTTTTATAAGACGCACCAGATTATAAGATGCATCCCAAATTTGGAGGGAAAAAACCCCATATGGTGTCCGTTTTATAATTCGATGGTGTCTTACCAGGGAGGAGAGCGGCAGAGGAGCAGGGATCACAGGTGACAGGGGTGATACTGGAGTCCTTTGATGCTGTGAGTGGTACAGAGGGGACCCACTGCGGGCGCTGCTCTGTGTGGAGGATAAGGCACTGGCCATTATGAAGATGGCGGTGAGGGCCTCAAATAATGGTGGCCGGAGTCGTCGCATGTGACGCACAAACCGGGGCCGTGGGGCACTGTTACCAGGCCACGTTTCTGCTGCTGGGACGCCACGGTGGCAAGGCCCGGTTCCATGACCCCGGCGGTGTCATTTAATAAAGATGAAAGAGATGATGATGAATGATGGGGATGGTAGTTCGTGATGGCACCTGTGGTATTCGGCCAGAGATAGCCGACGCTGCGGATGGGACCCCGGGGTCAGTTGGTGATGTAGCTTTATTGGTATAGCTGTCCACAGGTAGAGCTGGGCCCTGGGGCGGATGGTGGTGGTAGTAGTCTATGATGGTGGTGGTTTGCAGAGCCGGAGGCGCAGGTGAATAACGGAGCGACACAGGAATGCAGTCTCAAGATGTTTACTCACTGTAGCAGGTTCCAAGGTAACACTACTAGCCAGTGATCGCCTTTAGAGTGCTGGGTATCACTGTGAAGGGCTCCAGCCGATCTCGGGTAGTTCGGAGGTCGAGTCCGGAGCAATTCTTTATTTGTCCCTTTCCTGGTCGCCTTCCTGTGCTTGCTTCTCCCTCCTGCTTTTGCGCCTTCGTACACAGAGCCCTGTGCCAGTGCCCGCGAGCCCTTTTGGGCGGTGTGAAGCTCTATCCCTTGGCCCTGTGAGGTCACCTTCCAGTGAACTCGTGTATGGATGTGGCCTATGTGCTTGCAGTCACCTCAGCCGTTGGTTTTACTAGCGGAGTACGTAGGTTCTTCTACTGTAGCCTAGGGACCAGTCCCCGATATGCGGCCAAGTTCCTCCACTTGGTTGCTGTATGTGGAACATGGCCACAGGTGGCTGGTGCACTTCCCGTGGTCCCTGGGACCCCTTCTGTCTGGCCCTGGGTCGAGGTGAACCAGCTCCAGACCAAAGGTCTCTTCACTCCTCTACTTCTCCTTCCCTCTCCACACTCACATTCCTGTTCCCACTTTACTACTGTTTTCCCACTCCTAAGACTCCACCCTTTCAGCCTGGCTTCAGGTACAGCACTCCCTTGCCATTTCTGATGAGGTGTTGCTGAATCAGGGTGTTGTGCTTTTGTGTGAACCAGTGGATGACCTCCTTCATACTCAAGATGGAATACCACACCTCTGGATGAGGTGCAGTACCTCTGTGGCGACTGAAGCCTCAGTGATGCCACACATGCGCAGATGAAAGATTAAGCCGAGAGCTCCATCTGCGCATGCGCCGACTTTAGGCGCCATTATTTAAAGCGCTCACCGCCATATTCAGAATGGCCCGTGCCTCATTGCCTGCCGCACAGAGCCGAGACGCACAGAGCTGAGCAGCCCCACACAGAGCAGAGCCGCCGAGCCCCGCCTCATACCAACTCATTTGGTATCACAGAGTTCAGAAATGCCCAGTCTATCAAAATATAAAATGAACTAATATGATCGGTAGACGGCGTAGCCGTAAAAAAAAATTACAACCGGCAAAGTTAAGTTTTTTGGTCTTCGCAAATTTTGAGCAAAATGCAATACCAGGGAGTCAAAACGTAGCGTCTGCGCAAAAATGGTTCGGCTAAAAATGCAAACAAATAAGCTATCAGTGAGCCCCACATCCCGAAAAATGAGAACACTATAAGTTGCAGAAAATGGCGCTGAAAGTGCTCCAATTTTTTGGACAAATCTTTCTTTAACCCCTTATATAAAAGTAAACCTAAACATGTTTGGTATTAACGAACTCATACCAACCTGAAGTATCACACCCACCCATCAGTTTTACCATAAAGTGAACACGGTGAATAAAGCACCCCACAAACCATTGTCCAATCACACTTTTTTGGAATTTTTCCGCACGTGGACATTTTTTGCGGTTTTCCAGTACCATATATGTTAAAACTCATGGTTTCACTTAAAAGACCAATACGTCCCGCAAATAACAAGCCCTCTTATGGCAAGATTGACGAGAAAAATAAAAAAGTTACGACTCTCGGAAAAAGGGGAGCAAAAAACAAAAACGGAAAAATCGTCCAGGGGTTAGGGGGTTAAAGGTGGGAGTCCGTGAGCGCATCAGGGACATTGAGAAAACAAAGACTCTGCATGAGATGGAACACCTAAAATCCCTACCAAAACATTTCCAATTGTAAAGCAAATTAATTATAAAGGCCATAGATCAGAGGTTAGAGGTGGTAACCTATTTAAGGCCCTTGCGCAACTTGAGTCACTTTATTTATAGATTGGACACAAGGACTCCTATTGGGCTCAATGAGAGCTTTCTTTAATTGGGTATTTTTATGTGGTGTGAGAATGGGACTGTTTGTGTTAAAATTATTTTTAATAGTTTTTTTATCCATAATTTAGAGATCTGTATATGCTAAAACCATACCTGTGGTGGTCTGCAAATTTTGAGGTACTTCACTCGACCCGCTCAGTGACTTAGATGTTGACTTTGATTGGGTATTTTCCCTGAATGAAGTGCCTATGAGAAAATAAGAAAAAAGATTATTATCTAAGAAAAGTGGAGAAAAACATTGTACAACAATTTAATTATAGTTTGGATACAACTAATATTTACTACATTTACTCAATAATTTAGTTTTTTGCATTTCTTGATTTTGCTTGCCTTATGGCATGTCATTTTTAATTTTGAATATCATATTTCTGTTTACACAACTACATAAACACCATGTACTTTTTTGTTTGTCTATTGATTAGTGATGGACAGACCCGGACTGTAAAATTTAGGATCCGAGCGATTTTAAAAATACCCGAGTACCGGACCCGGGCCTGAAGTTCTCAGGGAACTCCGGATAATGATCCGGAACCTTTGGAAATAAAAAATAAATAAAGGGAAATTAAATAAAATAAGATTAAAGCAGGCGCGTTATAACAATAGCAGCCCACAGCCACCCAGGATTGTCACATCCATTATATTTGACAATCCTGGCACTTTACCCGGCTCTTCCCGATTGCACTGGTGCGGTGGCAATCAGGCTAATAAGGGGTTAATAACAGCTCACAGCTGCCACTAAGCTCTAGATTAGTAATGGCAGGGTCTATGAAAACCCTACCCCCATCACTAATCTGGAAGTGAAAAGAAATAAACACAAACACAAAATAAGATAAAAACAATACCCTATTTCACTCCTTTATTAACCCCAAAAACACGCAGGTCTGTGGAAATCCACACGAGGGCCCATGACTATTCCAATTGCCTTTCTACACCGCCATAGGAGGCCCCGTAACGCTATCATAGGAAGCCGATGGTTGCCATGGTAGCACAGGGTTATGTGATGACTCCTGTCGCTATCATGACTCACATCCTGTTACAGCCGGCTGGCTTTAAAAGGACAGCAGCATTTCAGCTGATCAGAGCTCTGCCGCTCTGATCAGCAGAAATGAACAAGCGATCAGACGGCTAATCCTTACCCCTAGAGAAACTATTAAAATAAAAAAAGTAAAAAAAAAGTTTTATAGAATTAAAAAAACAACTAAAAGTTTAAATCATTCTCCATTCGCCCCACTAAAAATCAAAGGGTTAAAAAAGTAAAAAATATACACTCATTTGGTATCGCAGAGTTCAGAAATGCCCAGTCTATCAAAATATAAAATGAATCAATTAGATCGGTAGATGGCGTAGCCGTAAAAAAAAATCCAACTGGCAAAGTTACGTTTTTTGGTCTTTGCAAATTTTCAGCAAAATGCAATACCAAGGAGTCAAAACGTAGCATCTGCGCAAAAATGGTACAGCTACAAATGCAAACAAATAAGCCATCAGTGAGCCCCATATCCCGAAAAATGAGAACACTACAAGTTGCAGAAAGTGCTCCAATTTTTTGGACAAACCTTTTTTTAACCCCTTACATAAAAGTAAACCTAAACATGTTTGGTATCAATGAACTCATACCAACCTGAAGTATCACACCCACCCATCAGTTTTACCATACAGTGAACACGGTGAATAAAGTACCCCATAAACCATTGTCCAATCACACTTTTTTGTAATTTTTCCGCACGTGGAAATTTTGTGCTGTTTTCCAGTACCATATATGGTAAAACTCATGATTTCACTTAAAAGACCAATACGTCCTGCAAAAAACAAGCCTTCTTATAGCAAGATTGACGGGAAAAATAAAAAAGCTACGACTCTCGGAAAGAAGGGAATTTTGTTTACTTACCGTAAATTCCTTTTCTTCTAGCTCCTATTGGGAGACCCAGACAATTGGGTGTATAGCTTCTGCCTCCGGAGGCCACACAAAGTATTACACTTTAAAAAGTGTAACCCCTCCCCTCTGCCTATACACCCTCCCGTGCATCACGGGCTCCTCAGTTTTGGTGCAAAAGCAGGAAGGAGAAAACTTATAAATTGGTCTAAGGTAAATTCAATCCGAAGGATGTTCGGAGAACTGAAAACCATGAACCAAAAGAACAATTCAACATGAACAACATGTGTACACAAAAGAACAAACAGCCCGAAGGGAACAGGGGCGGGTGCTGGGTCTCCCAATAGGAGCTAGAAGAAAAGGAATTTACGGTAAGTAAACAAAATTCCCTTCTTCTTTGTCGCTCCATTGGGAGACCCAGACAATTGGGACGTCCAAAAGCAGTCCCTGGGTGGGTAAAAGAATACCTCGATAAAAAGAGCCGAAAACGACCCCCTCTTACAGGTGGGCAACCGCCGCCTGAAGCACTCGCCTACCTAGACTGGCGTCTGCCGAAGCATAGGTATGCACCTGATAGTGTTTCGTGAAAGTGTGCAGACTAGACCAGGTAGCTGCCTGACACACCTGCTGAGCCGTAGCCCGGTGCCGCAATGCCCAGGACGCACCCACGGCTCTGGTAGAATGGGCTTTCAGCCCCAAAGGAAGCGGAAGCCCAGAAGAACGGTAGACTTCAAGAATCGGTTCCTTGATCCACCGAGCCAAGGTTGACTTGGAAGCCTGCGAACCCTTACGCTGGCCAGCGACAAGGACAAAGAGCGCATCCGAACGGCGCAGGGGCGCCGTGCGAGACACGTAGAGCCGGAGAGCTCTCACCAGATCTAACGAGTGCAAATCCTTTTCACATTGGTGAACTGGATGAGGGCAAAATGAAGGTAAGGAGATATCCTGATTGAGATGAAAAGGGGATACTACCTTAGGGAGAAATTCCGGGACCGGATGCAGAACCACCTTATCCTGGTGAAAAACCAGGAAGGGGGCTTTGCATGACAGCGCTGCCAGCTCCGACACTCTACGGAGCGATGTAACTGCCACTAGAAATGACACCTTCTGCGAAAGACGTGATAAAGAGACATCCCGCAGCGGCTCGAAAGGTGGTTACTGAAGAGCCGTTAGCACCCTGTTAAGATCCCAGGGTTCCAGCGGACGCTTGTAAGGTGGGACTATGTGGCAAACTCCCTGCAGGAACGTGCGGACCTGCGGAAGCCTGGCTAGACGCTTTTGAAAAAATACGGATAGCGCCGATACTTGTCCCTTGAGAGAGCCGAGAGACAAACCCTTGTCCATTCCGGATTGAAGGAATGAAAGAAAAGTGGGTAAGGCAAAGGGCCAGGGAGAAAAACCCTTATCAGAGCACCAGGATAAGAAGATCCTCCAAGACCTGTGATAGATCTTGGCGGACGTTGGTTTCCTGGCCTGTCTCATAGTGGCAATGACATCTTGAGATAACCCTGAGGACGCTAGGAGCCAGGACTCAATGGCCACACAGTCAGGTTGAGGGCCGCAGAATTCAGATGGAAAAACGGTCCTTGAGACAGCAAGTCTGGGCGGTCTGGGAGCGCCCACGGTTGACCCACCGTGAGATGCCACAGATCCGGGTACCACGACCGCCTCGGCCAATCTGGGGCGACGAGAATGGCGCGACGACATTGCGCAGCACTCTGGGCAGCATCGCCAGAGGAGGAAATACATAGGGCAGTCGAAACTGCGACCAATCCTGAACTAATGCGTCCGCCGCCAGAGCTCTGTGATCTTGAGACCGGGCCATGAATGCCGGGACTTTGTTGTTGTGCCGTGACGCCATGAGATCGACGTCCGGCGTTCCCCAGCGGCGACAGATCTCTCGAAACACGTCTGGGTGAAGAGACCATTCCCCCGCGTCCATGCCCTGTCGGCTGAGAAAATCTGCTTCCCAGTTTTCTACGCCCGGGATGTGAACTGCGGAGATGGTGGAAGCTGTGGCTTCCACCCACTGCAGAATTCGTCGGACTTCCTGGAAGGCTTGACGACTGCGAGTGCCGCCTTGGTGGTTGATGTATGCGACGGCAGTGGCGTTGTCCGACTGGATCCGGATCTGCCTGCCCTCCAGCCACCGATGAAAGGCCAATAGGGCTAGATACACTGCCCTTATCTCCAGAATATTGATCTGAAGGGATGACTCTATCGGAGTCCAGGTTCCCTGAGCCCTGTGGTGGAGAAAAACCGCCCCCCACCCTGACAGGCTCGCGTCCGTCGTGACCACTGCCCAGGTGGGGGGTAGGAAGGATTTTCCCTGCGATAGAGAGTTGGGAAGGAGCCACCACTGAAGTGACGTCTTGGTTGCAAGGGAAAGAGAGACGTTCCTGTCGAGTGAAGTCGACCTCCTGTCCCATTTGCGGAGAATGTCCCACTGGAGTGGCCGCAGATGGAATTGCGCGAAGGGCACTGCCTCCATCGCTGCCACCATCTTCCCCAGGAAGTGCATGAGGCGCCTCAAGGGGTGTGACTGACCCCGAAGAAGAGATTGCACCCCTGCCTGCAGCGAAAGCTGCTTGTCCAGCGGTAGCATGACTACTGCTGACTGAGTATGAAACTCCATCCCAAGGTACGTCAGTGATTGGGTCGGTGTCAACTTGGATTTTGGGAAGTTGATGATCCACCCGAACTGCTGGAGAGTCGCCAGAGCGACGGAAAGGCTGTTTTCACACGCCATCTGAGAGGGTGCCCTGACCAGAAGATCGTCTAAGTAGGGAATCACCGAGTGGCCCTGAGAGTGTAGGACCGCCACAACAGATGCCATGACCTTGGTGAACACCCGTGGGGCTGTCGCCAGGCCGAAAGGCAATGCCACGAACTGAAGGTGTTCGTCCCCGATGGCGAAACGCAAAAAGCGTTGATGTTCGGGTGCGATCGGCGCATGGAGATAAGCATCCTTGATGTCGATCGATGCTAGGAAGTCTCCTTGTGACATCGAAGCGATGACAGAGCGGAGAGACTCCATCCGAAACCGTCTGGTGCTCACATGTCTGTTGAGCAGTTTGAGGTCCAGAACGGGACGGAACGAGCCGTCCTTCTTTGGCACCACAAACAAGTTGGAGTAAAAGCCGCGACCATGTTCCTGAAGGGGAACAGGGATCACAACTCCTTCTGTCTTCAGAGCGTTCACCGCCTGAAAAAGTGCATCGGCTCGCTCGGGGGGGCGGAGATGTTCTGAAGAAACGAGTCGGGGGACGAGAGCTGAACTCTATCCTGTAACCGTGAGACAGAATGTCTCTCACCCATCGGTCTTGAACATGTGGCCACCAGGTGTCGCAAAAGCAGGAGAGCCTGCCTCCGACCGAGGATGCGGTTCGGGGATGCCGAGAGTCATGAGGAGGCCGCCTTGGAAGCAGTGCCTCCTGCGGCCTTTTGGGGGCGTGACTTGGACCGCCACGCATAGGAGTTCCTCTGGCCTTTCTCCAGCCTGCTGGACGAAGAGGATTGGGGCTTGTCATTTTTAATTTTGAATATCATATTTCTGTTTACACAACTACATAAACACCATGCACTTTTTTGTTTGTCTATTGATTAGTGATGGACAGACCCGGACTGTAAAATTTAGGATCCGAGCGATTTTAAAAATACCCGAGTACCGGACCCGGGCCTGGAGTTCTCAGGGAACTCCGGATAAAGATCCGGAACCTTTGGAAATAAAAAATAAATAAAGGAAAATTAAATAAAATAAGATTAAAGCAGGCGCGTTATAACAATAGCAGCCCACAGCCACCCAGGATTGTCACATCCATTATATGTGACAATCCTGGCACTTTACCCGACTCTTCCCGATTGCACTGGTGCGGTGGCAATCAGGCTAATAAGGGGTTAATAACAGCTCACAGCTGCCACTAAGCTCTGGATTAGTAATAGCAGGGTCTATGAAAACCCTACCCCCATTACTAATCTGGAAGTGAAAATAAATAAACACAAACACAAAATAAGATAAAAACAATACCCTATTTCACTCCTTTATTAATTTGTGTTTATTTCTTTTCACTTCCAGATTAGTAATGGGGGTAGGGTTTTCATAGACCCTGCCATTACTAATCTAGAGCTTAGTGGCAGCTGTGAGCTGTTATTAACCCCTTATTAGCCTGATTGCCACCGCACCAGTGCAATCGGGAAGAGCCGGGTAAAGTGCCAGGATTGTCACATATAATGGATGTGACAATCCTGGGTGGCTGTGGGCTGCTATTGCTATAACGCGCCTGCTTTAATCTTATTTTATTTAATTTTCCTTTATTTATTTTTTATTTCCAAAGGTTCCGGATCATTATCCGGAGTTCCCTGAGAACTCCAGGCCCGGGTCCGGTACTCGGGTATTTTTAAAATCGCTCGGATCCTAAATTTTACAGTCCGGGTCTGTCCATCACTAATCAATAGAGAAACAAAAAAGTGCATGGTGTTTATGTAGTTGTGTAAACAGAAATATGATATTCAAAATTAAAAATGACATGCCATAAGGCAAGCAAAATCAAGAAATGCAAGAAACTAAATTATTGAGTAAATGTATTAAATATTAGTTGTATCCAAACTATAATTAAATTGTTGTACAATGTTGTTCTCCACTTTTCTTAGATAATAATCTTTTTTCTTATTTTCTCATAGGCACTTCATTCAGGGAAAAGACCCAATCAAAATCAACATCTAAGTTACTGAGCGGGTCGCGTGAAGTACCTCAAAATTTGCAGACCACCACAGGTATGGTTTTAGCATACACAGACCTCTAAATTATGGATAAAAAAACTATTAAAAATAATTTTAACACAAACAGTCCCATTCTCACACCACATAAAAATACCCAATTAAAGAAAGCAGCCAAAGCTCTCATTGAGCCCAATAGGAGTCCTTGTGTCCAATCTATAAATAAAGTGACTCAAGTTGCGCAAGGGCCTTAAATAGGTTACCACCTCTAACCTCTGATCTATGGCCTTTATAATGAATTTGCTTGAGTCAGATTTATGGTACAATTGGAAATGTTTTGGTAGGGATTTTAGGTGTTCCGTCTCATGCAGAGTCTTTGTTTTCTCAATGTCCCTGATGTGCTCACGGACTCACACCTTTAACCCCCTAACCCCTGGACGATTTTTCCGTTTTTGTTTTTTGCTCCCCTTTTTCCGAGAGTCGTAACTTTTTTATTTTTCCCGTCAATCTTGCCATAAGAGGGCTTATTTTTTGCGGGACGTATTGGTCTTTTAAGTGAAACCATGAGTTTTACCATATATGCAACTGGAAAACAGCAAAAAATTTCCACGTGCGGAAAAATTACAAAAAAGTGTGATTGGACAATGGTTTATGGGGTACTTTATTCACCGTGTTCACTTTATGGTAAAACTGATGGGTGGGTGTGATACTTCAGGTTGGTATGAGTTCGTTGATACTAAACATGTTTAGGTTTACTTTTATCTAAGGGGTTAAAAAAAGGTTTGTCCAAAAAATTGGAGCACTTTCAGCGCCATTTTCTGCAACTTGTAGTGTTCTCATTTTTTGGGATATGGGGCTCACTGATGGCTTATTTGTTTGCATTTTTAGCTGAACGATTTTTGCGCAGATGCTACGTTTTGACTCCCTGGTATTGCATCTTGCTCAAAATTTGCGAAGACGAAAAAACTTAACTTTGCCGGTTGGAATTTTTTTTGTACCGATTATATTAATTCATTTTAGATTTTGATAGACTGGGCATTTCTGAACTCTGTGATACCAAATGAGTGTATATTTATTATTTTTTTAACCCTTTGATTTTTAGTGGGGCGAATGGGGAGTGATTTAAATTTTTAGTTGTTTTTTTTAATTCTTTAAAACTTTGTTTTAAACTTTTTTTATTTTAATAGTCCCCCTAGGGGTAAGGATTAGCTGTCTGATCGCTTGTTCATTTCTGCTGATCAGAGCGGCAGAGCTCTGATCAGCTGAAATGCTGCTGTCCTGTTACAACCAGCCGGCTGTAACAGGATGTGAGTCATGATAGCGACATGAGTTATGACATAACCCTGTGCTACCATGGCAACCATCGGTTTCCCGTGATCGCGTCACGGGGACTCCGATAGCGTAGAGGAAAGGAAATTTCCCTGCCATGGCCATTTACATTGCGCTGTCAGTAATTGACAGCGCGGTCTAAAAGATTAAAAGGCATGGGTGAATCGTGGATCCACCCTTGCTTGTAAGCTACACATGTCTGCTGTTCAGATCAGCATATATGTGCGGAAATCGGTGCCGGATTACTGCAGCAGCAGCCGACGATGATTACACCGCCATTATCTACGATGTACCCAGTACGTCCAATGTCTGTAAGAGGTTAAGTCCCTTGTGGTCATTCCTATGTAGATTTTCTGGCATGGATACTGGGCGTAATAAATCACGCCCTTAGAAGCACAAATATGTTGGTGATTTATTGTGCAAGTTTGTGTTCCTTCCGATTTTTTAATGGGAATCTGTCACCAGATTTGGGGACTACAAGCTGTGTCCAATACCACTGAGTTCTTATATACAGCATTCCAAAATACTGTATATAAGAGCCTAGGCCGCTCTGTAAAACGGAAAAAGTACTTTTATAATACTCACCTAGGGTGGGTCCAGTCCAATGGGTGTCGCAGCTCTCCAGTGCGGTGCCTCCTCTTTCAGGTCTGACGCATCCTCTCTGCTGCGATCTTCGGCCTCCTTCTTCCCAGTACAGTGTGGATGATGTGTCTACGTCATCCACACGAGCCGACATTGCGGTCCTGCGCAGGCGCATTCATCTGCCCTGCTGATGAAAGTACTGTAATGTGCAGGCGCGAGGAAAGATTAACCCCTTCACGACCGGCCGACTTTACACTTTTCGGTATTTGTGGGGGGTTTGCCATTCTTCTGACAGACGTAACTTTTTTATTTTTCAGTCAATATGGTCATGTGAGGGCTAATTTTTTGCAGAATGAGCTGTAATTTTAAATGAAACTGTGAGTTTTACCATGCAGTGTACTGTAAAATGGCAAAAAAAATCCAAATGTGGAGAAATTGCAAAAAAAAGTGTGATTGCTCTATTGTTTTTGAGACATTTTATTCACTGTGTTCACTATATGGTAAACCTGATGTGCTGCTGTGATGCCTGAGGTTACTGCAAGTTTGTAGACACCAAACATGAATAGGTTTACTTTAATCTAAGGGGTTAAAAAAATTATCAGAAGTTTGTCCGAAAAAAGTGACAGACGTTTTGCGCCATTTTCTGAGACCCATAGCGTTCTCATTTTTTTAAATCTATGGCTCAGTGATGGCTTTTTTTAGTATCTCGAGCTGACGTTTTTAACAGGATCATTTTTGCGCAGATGCTATGTGTTCATTGCCTGTTATTGCATTTTGCTTAAGATTTGTGGCAACCAAAAAGCGTAATTTTGGCATTTGGAATTTTTTTGCTGCTACGCCGTTTAAAAATCAGAACAAATGATTTTATATTTTGATAGATCGGGCTGAAGACAGCGATACCAAATGTGTGAATATTTTTTTTTAACCCTTTATTTTTCAGTGGGGCAAAAGAGGGATGATTTAAACTTTTAGGTGTTTTTACTTTTTTTTTACTTTTTCAAAACTTTTTCTTACATTTTTTTTTAAATTTGACTAGTACCCCTAGGGGGCTATTAGGATCAGCTGTCTGATCACTCATTTATTTATCCCAATCAGAGCAGCACAATTTAGACTGGGAGAAATTATCATCTCTTGTAACAGCCAGTATTTGGCTTTTTCTTACAGGACCTGAGTCATGTGAGCTACTGGAGTCATCACATGACCCTGTGCTATCATGATAGCCACCAGATCGTTAAGGGGTTAAAGATCTCTTACGCATATGCACTACAATACATGGATCTGCTTTGAGCAGGGCAGATCAAAGTGCGCCTGCGCAGGACCTCAATGCCAGCTAGTGAGCATGATGTACGACGCGTCATGCACATGGGCCTCAGAAGAAGGAGGATGGCGATCGCCGCAGAGAGGAAATGCCGGACTAGAGAGAGGAGGCAATGGGTTTGAGATAATGATCAATAACTTTGCTAGCTATTTCATCATCAGCTGACGGTCTCCTTTTTTTCTCAGCCCCAGATCCCCTTGAGTGGAGCCCCAAAAATTGGTCTGTGCGATTTCTTCCTGTAAGCTCCCAAAGTAAGTCTGCCATCTTGTCTTTCTTCTTCCTGCTCCAGCTGTAAGGCTACTTTCACATTTGACAGGATGCAAACCGCATATGACCGGATCCTGTGGATTGAATGTGCAACGCATGCAACCGCAATTGTTATTTTATTGTATGCTTCTACTTCTACTTGTGATGGATGAAGGGGAACACAGAATTTATCGGCTGGCACTGGAGTCAGCTGATCGGGAATAAGCTGAACTCCTGATCTCACAGTCCGCACACGCTGTGATGGATGCAGGTTAACAGCAATCACTGCCTGCTGCCGATCACGTGTGACCATGTTCGGGCTGTGTGGTCATGAGTTCAGCTGAGTTCAGATCAGCTGACTCCAGTGTTGCCCGATTACTTGTTCTGTGTCCCCCTGCATCTATCGCAGAGTGTTCGGGCTGGAGTTCAACAGAGTTCAGATCAGCTGACTCCAGTGTCGGCCGAATTCAGCTGACCTCACAGGCAGCACACGCTGCGATGGATGCAGGGGGACCCAGAACAAGTAATCGGCCAACACTGGAGTCAGCTGATCAGATTACTTGATCTGCTGGCTGTATGGTTAGAAGTAGGGATGAGTGAGCACTAAAATGCTCGGGTTCTCGGTAGCCCATGAGTATTTTTTTTTTAAATTCATTAAAAAATAAACAAAAACCCCAAACACATAACCCTAACTCTAGGGTTAGGGGGGAAAAAAAATAAAATGTGTGGACTCCCGCTGCATTTTCTATTGCTAAGGTAACCCAAGCAGCTACTGGCTGCTAACCCCCACTGCTTATATGACCTAAATATAAATATATATATATATAAAGCCTGAGATTGCTAATGTCAGGCCAAGTTTGACCCGGCCATTAAGAATCTCCAATAAAGGGTTAAAAAAAAGACATCACACAGAAAAAATACTTTATTAGAAAAAAATACACAGACACTTTATTAGAAATAAATACACAGACACACTTAGGGACTCCATCTTTATTACTCCTTCTCACCCCTTCACGATCCTGGTCTTCTGTCTGAGAGAGAGGGAGATTTCTGTATTGACCATGCCAAGCTGCTTTCTGGGCATGCTCAGTACAAAAAACAGGATTCTGTCTATCAGGATCCGGCGACTTCCGGTACAGCAGGATCGGGGTCATTGAAATACATTGCAGGTACCACTGCATGTACTAATACAGATGGCCACCTGGTGGCGCTATAACAACACAAAAATCTAATATCACCCATGTAACGCAGCCTAAGCCTCAAAGGCTACCATTACTATTACCGATAGAGCTAACAGCCATGAATCATCGTGATCCGGACTCACCTATAAAGTGCACTTATAACTGGATGTTTTGAGTAGCCCTGACACGCGGTTCTCACCTGGCTTCCTCGCTTGAGGAAAGTGTAATGTGTATGTTTTATTATGTGGTGTCTTGGGCGAGATCGTCGCTGTTTGGGCGCGTGCAGGGGGTGGGACGCCGCACATAGAGTCCGCCTCATCCAGTCATTCCAGGGGAAGCGTGGATCTGAAGAATACTTCCACTAACGTCAGTTAACCCATGCATCCGTCTAAGGAAGCTCCCTTGGTGGGGACTCATGCTGAGGCAGCCCCGCACATGCGCACCCAACGAGACCATATCTACTACTGGCAAGTGAAAGGGCACGACCAGGGTGGTAAGAAAATCATCCAAACATAAGGAGAATCAGCCTTAGCCTAAAGAATATGACCATGTATAGTCCTTAAAAGATTTTCTAATGTCCCTATATCATGCAGAGACAAAATTCATATAGTAATATGTGTATATATATATACCCCTAGATTCTAAATGGACCTTGCGATACCACAAATTTTCAATCCTGTGGGACCACAGTCATGGCGCAGCTTGAAATGTCTCTGGATCATCCTCAGGGAATCAAGATCCACAACATCACACACCGCAATTATGTCCCTAACATGTTCCCTCGTGCGGACGCGTTGTTCCCTTGATGTTAACCCAATATAAATTAGGCTACAGCCACATACTGCATAATAGATAACGTGACTTTTACTGCATGATTTGTAACTTTTTATTTTATACTCTTTAGGTCCATCCCAAGCTGACAACATCTCTGGGCAGACAAAAGGAAAACAACCAAATTTGGGACTCCCTTTCTCAATGCGAGATACCACCCTAGGTACGTAATGGTTCTTCACCAGCATATCCTTTAGGCTTTTCCCCCTTCTAACAGGTAAGAGTGGGCGATGAGTAAAACGTCGTTCAAACTCTAGTCGGTCTTCAGTAACGACCAGTGTTTGTTCAAGATCTGCCTGATCGCCCCCCTCTGACTGTTAACTTGGAGATGAAATGTATCTGTGAGGAAAAAGATTCTTCCCTCTTACTTGTTGATAATAATTGTACCCGTGGAGTACCCTTTTCTGTCTGGTACCCCATTTTTATATTATAGTCCAGAAAAACAATTGCCTCCCGATCTGCCTTATAGGTTAGTTTGATGTTATATGGGTTATTGTTCAACCAAGTCATGAAGCTCTGCAGTTCAGGACCGGTACCCCTCCAGATAATAAAGATGTCATCTATCTTACCACCTAGTGTAAAATTAATAGATTAGGGATAAGCCAAATGGACGACAATGTTTTAATTTTGTTACATACATTTTTCCTTCTGAGTCTTCTGATACCATACCAAAAAAATATTCAATGCACATGATTCAAAAGATAGATTTTCAGCGTAGTTTCTCCTTGATGAAAAATTAACCTTGAAATGGTAGCCTCATTTTAACCAAAACCTGGTATTAATAATTGGACAAATTGAAGAAGGACATGGCATTTGATTTACGAGTAATGCAACAACCTTTTCCCAGTTGATCAGTTTTAGACATCCTTAAAATTATCATTAGTGATGACTAGATATGGGCGAATGCTAAAATATTCGGGTTCGGATTGTTCAAATCCAATAATTTCTACATTTGTGTATTCATACCGAATAACGAACCCAATCCAAGTCAATGGGAAACTCGAATAATTTTCCAGAGGACGTTGGAAATAGGCCTGCGAGGGCTGTAAAAATATTGCAATGGATGGAAAATTGTTGAAACTGAATGGCAACAGCATGCGGAAGATGCCTGAATGTATTTCTGACTCACATTTTATTTCTGGGAGTAATTTTGCCAAAGTATTACGCCACTTTTATGGATAGTAGTGGTCACTCAGTTCAATGAGGTCAGGTTACCTGCGATCATAGGTGGATGACAATGGGCAGCTCCAGCTGTGACCGCAAATAACCTAAGTTACGTCACCACACATCGCTGCGACTCATTCTCTGCCTTAAGATCACAGCGGGTGGTCATATTCTATGCCCACGCACTGTCACTTCAGATGTAGCAGAGCTGGAATCGTTATGGGACCTCGTGTGGATTACATCAGACCTGGGAGTTTTTGGGGTTAATAAAGGAGTGAAAGAGGGTGTTGTTTTTATCTTATTTTGTGTTTGTGTTTATTTATTTTCACTTACAGATTAGTAATGGGGGTAGGGTTTTCATAGACCCTGCCATTGCTAATCTAGGGCTTAGTGGCAGATGTGAGCTGTTATTAACCCCTTATTAGCCTGATTGCCACCGCACCAGGGGAATCGGGAAGAATCGGGTAGAGTGCCAGGATTGTCACATCTAATGGATGTGACAATCCTGAGTGGCTGTGGGCTGCTATTGTTATAACGCGCCTGCTTTATTCTTATTTTCTTTATTTTTCCTTTTTTTATTTTTTATTTCCAAAGGTTCCGGATCTTTATCCGGAGTTCCCTGAGAACTCCAGGCCCGGGTCCAGTACTCGGGTATTTTTAAAACCTCTCGGATTCTAAATTTTACAGTCTGGGTCTGTCCATCACTAATCAATAGACAAACAAAAAAGTGCATAGTGTTCATGTTGTTGTGTAAACAGAAATATTATATGCAAAATTAAAAATGACATGCCATAAGGCAAGCAAAATCAAGAAATGCAAAAAACTAAATTATTGAGTAAATGTATTAAATATTAGTTGTATCCTAACTATAATTAAATTGTTGTACAATGTTTTTCTCCACTTTTCTTAGATAATAATCGTTTTTCTTATTTTCTCATAGGCACTTCATTCAGGGAAAAGACCCAATCAAAGTCAACATCTAAGTCACTGAGCGGGTCGCGTGAAGTACCTCAAAATTTGCAGACCACCTCAGGTATGGTTTTAGCATATACAGATCTCTAAATTATGGATAAAAAGAAAAAGAAACAATTAAAAAATAATTTAACACAAACAGTCCCATTCTCACACCACATAAAAATACCCAATTAAAGAAAGCAGTCAAAGCTCTCATTGAGCCCAATAGTAGTCCTTGTGTCCAATCTATAAATCCAATGACTCAAGTTGCGCAAGGGCCTTAAATAGGTTACCACCTCTAACCTCTGATCTATGGCCTTTATAATTAAAGGGGTTATCCGGCTTATTTTGACTTTTCTTCATTATTACCCTATTGGGCTACATTGGGGCAGGTAAGTAGCTAGTGATCTCTTACCTGCCCTGCTGTCAGCCTTTCTCCCCCGGCTCAGAGCGGTCATGTGATCGCTCCTGCCGCGATTTTGCTGCTTCCGGTCATTTCATGTCAACATGGGCAGGACCATGTTGACATGCAAATCTAGAACAGAATGTTGCCGCCCTGCTGGGCGAGTACAGTGCGTGGAGTCCCCGCACCTCTTCCCTGCACCAGGCCCCCTGCTCAGGACAGCAGGAGTGCCCGTGCAGTCTGTGTCCCGCTCCAGCCCCGCGGCTGCCTTCATTGCAGGCTCAGCAGCCTCTCACATTGCAGTCCAATGGGGACAGTGTTGCCAATGTATGTAAAGCGCTGTGGAATTAATAGCGCTATATAAATGAATAAATATTATATATTATTATTATATGTAGGCCATTATACATTTTTGATTGCTATAGGGGCACCACTGGAGGGCTGTGTGGGTAACAGTTAGGCCTTGTATGCACACTGCGTTTTTTGAGTGCAGTTTTGGTAACAAAACTTCCTGCATTTCCTTCCCAGAAAAGTCTATGTGATTTCAGTTTTTCTGTTCACACTTTGCAGCTTTTTTTTGGCTGCATCTTTGTGGTGACCACAAAGATGCAGCATGTCAATTCTTACTGAATTTTTTCCTGCGTTTTTTGAGCTCTTCCAATCAATAGATGACTTAAAAAACACACTGAGCAAAAACGCAGTAAAACGTGGCAAATAATACATGCCGAGAGTGCGTTTTTTTGGGCCTAAAAACATGAATCTTTGTGGTCACCACAAAGATGCAGCGTGCGCACATAGCCTTATTCTGTTTAAAGGCCTATATGGTAGCCATTATACTATTTGGAAGGCTATGTGGGGCCCATTATACTGTGTGCAGACCGTTATAGAATATAAAGGGGCCATTCTACTGTATGAAGGGCTGTGTTGGGGCCATCGTACTGTGTTGGGGTTGTTGTGGGTGTATTATGCTTTGCTGGGTGGGAGGTGATGTAGAATCATCAAACTGTGCGTGGAGGGTACTGTGCAGGAATTCACTTTGGGTGTATCATACAGTGTTTGGGGGGCACTTTTGTTGGGATCATACTTTATGGGGGTCATGAAAGGGATTTCCTAATGTGTGGAAACACTAACGGGCAGCAATTTGCCATGTGCGCATGCTGCATCTTTGTGGAGACCACAAAGATGCACGGTTTTGGTCCCAAAAAACATACCCCTGGCGTGCATTTTTTTGCGTTTTTGCCCAGTGTATTTTTAAAGTCAATTCTATTGACTGGAAGGGCTCAAAAACACAGAAAGAATTGATATGCTGCATCTGTAGTCACCACAAAAACGCAGCAAAAAAAAAAAAAAGCTGCAATGTGCGCTTTGGTGCATACCGATGGGTTGTGTGGGTATGCTGGGAGTTGTTGTTCTACTTCAGAAAGGGAGCGTGAGGTTGCAGGTTGTTGTATTGTTATACCAGTGGGGTTGTCATTTGGATCTGCTGCTTTTCAGTGTTCCTACTGAGTCTTGTAGGATATACTCCGCGGCTGCCTTCATTGCAGGCTCAGCAGCCTCTCACATTGCAGCGCAGGCAGCCGCGGGGATAACGAGCGCTGCCATCAGGATGTTAGATGACATCATTGCCTGCTGTGACAATCTTCGCTTCACTCCTGTCAGCGCTGTCACTGGCTTCTATGCCGCTGCGTTCTCACGTCACTAGCGGTGACGTCTCGGGCGATAATGCTGAGAACGCGGCGGGCATAGAAGTCAGGGACAGCGCTGACAGGAGTGAAGCGAAGATCGTCACCGCAGGTAATGATTTCATTTAACCTCCTGACAGCAGCGCTCGGCATCCCCTGCAGTGACCTGGGCTATTGATGTTAGCTCAGGTCACTGCATTACTCTCCCAGCCAATGAGGAACATTCTGTTCTTCATTGACTGGGACATTGACTATGGTATGGATTGTCATGGGACCCCCTTATTGGATTATGCTGGACCTGGATTTGTTTTTCTTTTGAATAAATTGGTGAATGAGGGAATGTTTTGAGGAGTGTATTTTCAAATAAAACTTTTTTTTTTGTTGTCTATTTTTTTTTATTACTGACTGGGTTTCTGATGTCGGATATCTGATAGACGCGTGACATCACTAATCTCAGTGCTTGATGCCAGGTGACATTACACATTTGGCATCAACCCCATATATTACCGTTTGCCACCGCACCAGGGCACGGGATGAGTTGGGGCGAAGCACCAGGATTGGCACATCTAATGGATGTGCCACTTCTGGGGCGGCTGTGGCCTGCTAATTTTAGGCTGGGGAGTGTCCAATAACAGTGGGCCTCCCTAGTCTGAGAATACCAGACCACAGCTGTCTGCTTTACCTTGGCTGGTGATCCAATTTGGGGGGACCCCATGTTTTTTGTTTTAAATTATTTATTTAATTTAAAATAACAGCATGGGGTGCCCTCTGTTTTAGATTACCAGCCAAGCTGGTTGGCTCCTTCTCTGCACTTGCAGCCCGCTGATTTCTGTCGTCACAATGTGTCAGTTCAATCTCTGATTCCTCAGTCTTTTGTAGGATATCACCGTCTGACTCCACCGTAGCAGGTGTTATTAGCACCATGTCTTCATTAACCAGGCATGTCACTTTCTCTGCACCCTCAGACGGCATACCCTGTGCCCCCTCTCGGCGCTTATTACGTCTTCGGCGTCGGGAGGAAGTTTTGCCCTTCTCGCCCATCTGTACCACACTGTACTCGTTTGTCACCTTACTAGAGTCAGTATCTTTACTGGAGTCATCATCACTCCCCCTGGCATCCTGGACTATCATGTCCCCACTTAACCAGATATCTGCCTCCCTTTCTGGAGCTACCCCGTTTTTAACGGTCAGACTATCGGTTATTCCCTTAGTCCTTATGTCACTAAGTTGGGTCCGTCCATCATTTTCTTTGGTCACCCCTAACTTAGGACAGTCAATTTTAGGAGGTGCTATCTCCTCCTTACCACACATAACTGCACAACAAGGACCCCTTTTCACCTCCCAATGTGGTGGGGTTTCCTTTGGGCTGTTCCGGCTCTTACACAAGCAACCGTATACGTCCCCCTGCTTCCACAAGTGCACAAATAATTTAGAGTCCCAACCTATAATAATTGGGTGCAGTAAATCTGAGACTACTCCAACATCATGAGAACCACTGTCCCAGGCTGTCTTAATGACCACGCTGGATACCGGGTATTCTGTCTCATTACTGTGGGTGCAGCCGACGTGGATCTTCCTTCCAGGAATCAAGTGGACATCAGAGGTGGCCCTCACCAGGGTCACCAAGCTCCTTGAGTCTACGACCCCTGTTACAGATTCCCCATCCACTTCCACGGAACACAGACGTGGCTTCTCGTCGGATGGGTGGTCTATATTGCAAACAGGACACTTGTGGCATGAACACTGTTGTCCCTGGCTACAGTCCATCTGCGCCACTTGGATTTGGGATGCTCCGCACCCTTTTGGGGGACCACCGCTTTCTGGGGCTCCATCCCCTTATGGGCAACCACCCCTTTATGGGACTCCACCCCCTTATGGGCAACCACCCCTTTATGGGACTCCACCCCCTTATGGGCAACTATTCCCTTCTGGGACTCCGCCCCCTTTTGCGGTTGCCATGCAATGTCCTTAGCCGCCAGTTCACACTGTTTGCCCTTGTCTCCCTGGGCACCCAGTGTCCATACTGGCCCCCGAAGGGTACGCTCAAACTGGTCCATGGCTGCGACATCGCTACACACTGACAGCTTCTGCTGTCCCTGGACCAGGAACTGGTACAGCTCCTCCACAACGTCCGCAGGGACCATTCCCTCTTTTTGGCTTTTAGCCCCCACTGCTGTCACTGGACCTCCAGGCACATGCTGTTGGTGCTGCTGGCTCTGCAGCAGCTGGTTCAGGAGCTCCTCCATGCTTTCCGGGTTGTACCGCCCGTACAACCAGGATCTCCAGCCTGTGGTGTATCACTGCTCACCAAGCAGGGCCTTGCAATTCCGGCTGGCCTGGAACCTCCAGTCGCTGGACTCTCGCCACTGCAGCACGGGTCCCCAACGACCTGCTGATTCACCACCAGGTGCTTGAGAGCGCTGTCCCTGTTCGTGGACCCGCCGATCCACCGCCAGCTGCTTGAGTGCGCAGACAATTTTCGTGGACCCGCCGATCCACCGCAAACCGCTTCAAAAAATTTTCGTGGACCCGCCGATCCACCGCAAGCAGTCCGTATCCACAGGAATATGTCCTAGGGCGTTGCCCCTAGCAACCAGGCTGCGTTGCCCCTAGCAACCAGACCGCATGCCCGCATTCTCCACCATATGTAACGTTGCGCCCTGCAACGTGGGGGGTTTCACTCGCTTGCAGCGGTGTGAGGTAGCTTCAGCAACACACGTACACAGTCTCTTCATAGAAATTCTGGCAGTTTATTAAAAACACTCAGCATAAACTGCCCTCAAACATAAACAATAAGTCCATAATGGAAGTTTAGCAACTTCCCCACTCTCTGGCTCCTGCCAGCGTACAACTCTAGCCAAGGTTCCTTCCAGCACCCAGGGCCCTCTGCAGACCCCTGTCTGTCTCTCCTCCTGGAGAGATTCCGCCCTACAGCCCTGGCCTGGCTGCACTCACCTCAGACTCAATATCAGAGCCTTGTGATCAGCCTCCATGCAGGCTGATACACCCAAAGCTCCTGGCTCTGCTCTCACTTGTTTCCAGTCCACACACTGGACATCTAGAGCCAGTCTCTCTCTAGACTGCCCTAGACACACTTCATGCAGAACTCTCGGCTCTGCTCTCACTCTCTCCCAGCATACACACTGGAAGTCTAGAGCTAGTCTCTAACTAGACT
This sequence comes from Anomaloglossus baeobatrachus, assembly GCF_048569485.1. NCBI lineage: Eukaryota > Metazoa > Chordata > Amphibia > Anura > Aromobatidae > Anomaloglossus > Anomaloglossus baeobatrachus. The sequence goes on from NW_027441883.1 coordinate 274,650, forward strand.
GCCCTAGACACACTCCACCCAGGTTCAGAGACAGGATTGCTTTAACCCCTGGAGCCACACCCACAGGTGGTAAGGAGTGTGTAATCAGCATCACACACCCTTCCATGGCCCTGCATGTAATGCAATCCTGTGGAACCACAGGTCCCAGCCAGCTTCACATTGCAGAGCACCCACGCTTCTGCAAAACATACCGGCCCTTTGTAATACAGCCGGTTGATACCTCACAGTGTGTAGTGGGTGATGGGGGGATGTATTGTGTGTGTAGGGGGTCATGCATTGTATTGTGTGTGTGTAGGGGGTAATGCATTGTTTTGTGTGTTTGTGTGTGTGTGTATGTAGGGGGTGATTGGGGGGTGCATTGTGTGTGTGTGTGTGTGTGTGTAGGGGGTGATGGAGGGGTGCATTGTGTGTGTGTGTGTGTGTGTGTAGGGGGTGATGGGGGGGTGCATTGTGTGTGTGTGTGTGTGTGTGTAGGGGGTGATGCGGGGTGCATTGTGTGTGTGTAGGGGCTGATGGACGGTGCATTATGTGTGTGTGTGTGTGTGGGTGTAGGGAGTAATGGGGGTGCATTGTGTGTGTAGGGAGTAGTAGGGGTGCATTGTATTGTGAGTGTGTGTGTGTAGGGGGTGATGGGGGGTGCATTGTGTGTGTGTAGGGGCTGATGGACGGTGCATTGTGTGTGTGTTTGTGTAGGGAGTAATGGGGGTGCATTGTGTGTGTAGGGAGTAGTGGGGGTGCATTGTATTGTGTGTGTGTGTGTGTGTGTAGGGGGTGATGGGGGGTGCATTGTGTGTGTGTAGGGGCTGATGGACGGTGCATTGTGTGTGTGTGTGTGTAGGGAGTAATGGGGGTGCATTGTGTGTGTGTGTGTGTGTGTGTGTGTGTGTGTGGAGTAGTGGGGGTGCATTGTATTGTGGGTGTGTGTGTGTAGGGGGTGATGGGGGGTGCATTGTATTTGTGTGTGTAGCAGGTGAAGGGGGGATGTATTTGTGTGTGTGTGTGTGTGTGTGTGTGTGGGGGGGGGTAATGGAGCGTGTATTGTGTGTGTGTGTGTGTATGTGTGAGGGTAATGGGGGTGCATTGTAGTGTGTGTGTGTAGGGGGTGATCGGGGGTGCATTGTGTGTGCGTAGGTGGGGATGGGGGAGTGCATTGTATTGTGTGCGTGGGGAGATGGTAATGGGGGGTGCATGGTATTTGGGTGTGTGTATGTAGTGGGTGATGGGGGGATGTATTGTATTGTGTGTGTGTGTGTGTGGAGAGGGGCGCGGAGTCATTAATCGAGCTATAGTTACATTTAATTCTCAAAATTTTCGTTTCATTCACCTTTTCCGTTCTAATATTTTACAATGTGAACGACCATGGCTTTGATCCTGGGTACGCCCATGCACAGGCCTGAGTGGGCCCCGGCACCCAGCCTTTCAATCGTAAACTTCAGTGATCGTACAAGTTCTGTATGATCACTGAAGTTTTCGCAGTTGCAGGACCTTTAGTGACATCACATGTGTCATGTGACTCACCAAAGGTCCTAGCGGTGCACTGCGGGAGTCCCCAGGCCTGCACCAACCGCGCCGGTATTCAGATGTATGCGCGTCTTTCAGGCGCGCAATACATTTGTACAGTGCGGCCGGTGACAGGAGGGAGAGCAGCTCTGCTCAGCCCCGCAACGTACCGTCATCGCCAGGGCTGCAGAGGAGCGCGCCTCAGTCCTGCACCGACATCATCATCACCGAGGCCGCAGCTGCAGGGATGAAGAGGAGGACGCGCAGGCACAGGTAAGCGCTCCAGAGGAGCCGAAGATGTACTTTTATATGAGGGGCTGCGGGTGGGGGAGGAGCAGTGTTATTTTACAAGTGGCATTAAGAAGCGGTGGGGGACTTTATGGAGCATATTATGGGGCAGTGGCGGACATAATAGGGCAGTGGGGGACATAATAGGGCAGTGGGGACATTATAGGGCAGTGGGGGACATTATAGGGCAGTGGGGGACATGCCTTACATGCGGTACAAGTAGCATAGAAAGCCTGTGTCTTGGCCCCTTTGCTTTTTGCGGACGACATGCTGTTGTCTAGCAATCTAGGAGGGTATATAGCCAAGAATAGCGACCGTACAATGCAATGTATCATACAAGCATAAAGTACAAATGAACACTGCGGCACTAGTGGGGTGAGCCCTCGAGGGCTGCTTACCGCCCGCTGAAAAGCGGGTGTGTGACCGCCAGAATCCCGTGCCTGGGTCTCCCAGAGCTCGTGTCCCTTCTCCACTCAGACTGCAAACAGGAATGGCTGCCGGCGTCCTGTGAAGAGGGGCGGGCCGTGGGCGTGCCCCAGACAAAGTGCGGGAAACTAGCGTCCCACTGTGCCTAGTGAGGGGGGTTGGAGTATGCTAAGCAGACTCCAGCCCTCGGCGCTGACGTTCTGACCAGCGTCCCGCCCTTCCCCTGACTGGCAGGCCTGGGGGCGGGAACGAAACGGAACTAGGCCGCAAAAGCCGGGGACTCGATTTATAAGCGCGGCCGTCGTATAAGCACGGCCAGCGCGGAAGTCCCCGGCGCACCACACGTCCCAGCCGCGCCGCAGTGTAAAAAACCGCCAGCCGCGGCCGGCGCAGCAGTTCCTAATACAGAAACTCACTCAGCAAAGCTGCAGTGAGTAAAGCACCAGCGCGCCGCGCTGCTGTCCCCGGCGCACTAACACACCCAGCAATGCTGGTGTGTGTGCGCGATCTGTACGGGGACCCAGAGTACCTTAATGTAGCAGGGCCCTGTCCCTGACGATACTCAGCTCCATGTCCAGCAGATTCCCAGGGGTTGTGGACGGAGCACGGTCTCCTGTGCTTGGAGACCGATAGGATCCCACTTCACCCAGAGCCCTAAGGAGATGGGGAAGGAAAGCAGCATGTCGGCTCCAGCCTCCGTACCCGCAATGGGTACCTCAACCTTAACAAACACCGCCAACAAAAGTGGGGTGAGAAGGGAGCATGCTGGGGGCCCTAGTATGGGCCCTCTTTTCTTCCATCCGACAAAGTCAGCAGCTGCTGCTGACTAAACAGTGGAGCTATGCGTGGATGTTAGCCTCCTTCGCACAAAGCATGAAAACTGAGGAGCCCGTGATCCCACGGGGGGTGTATAGGCAGTAGGGGAGGGGCCTTACACTTTTAAGTGTAATACTTTGTGTGGCCTCCGGAGGCAGTAGCTATACACCCAATTGTCTGGGTCTCCCAATAGAGCGACAAAGAAAAAGAGAATTTTGTTTACTTACCGTAAATTCTTTTTCTTATAGTTCCGACATGGGAGACCCAGACCATGGGTGTATAGCTTCTGCCTCCGGAGGACACACAAAGTACTACACTCAAACGTGTAGCTCCTCCCTCCGGGCTATATACACCCCCTGGATGACAATCTAACCAGTTCAGTGCAAAAGCTGAAGGAGGACATCCACCCATAAGTAGAGATAGAGTAAAACTCGGAAAAACCGGAACCTCTGTCTACAACAACAGCCGGTGAAACACACGGAACAAGAACTGCCAACAGGCAACAGGGAGGGTGCTGGGTCTCCCATGTCGGAACTATAAGAAAAAGAATTTACGGTAAGTAAAAAAAATTCTCTTTTTCTTCATCGTTCCTTATGGGAGACCCAGACCATGGGACGTCTCAAAGCAGTCCATGGGTGGGAAATAAACCAAACTGAGAAGTAGGCAAAACCTAACTTCACAAATGGGCGACAGCCGCCTGAAGGATGCGTCTGCCCAAACTCGCATCTGCCGAAGCATGAGCATGCACTTGGTAGTGCTTCGAAAAGGTGTGCAGACTAGACCAAGTGGCAGCCTGATAAACCTGCTGAGCCGTAGCCTGGTGCCTGAAAGCCCAGGAGGCACCGACAGCTCTGGTCGAGTGCGCCTTAATCCCTGGCGGTGGGGGCACCTGAGAACACTGGTAGGCATCGGAGATGGCCGACCTAATCCAACGAGCTAGGGTCGGTTTAGAAGCCGAGAGACCCTTGCGCTGACCCGTGGTTAGCACAAAAAGTGAGGTGCACCGCCTAAAAGCGGCGGTGCGTGACACATAGATTCGGAGCGCCCGCACCAAATCCAAGGTATGCAACGCCTTCTCAAAGCGATGCACAGGGGCCGGACAAAGGGAAGGCAACGAAATGTCCTGGTTAAGGTGGAAAGAAGACACCACCTTAGGGAGAAAATCCGGAGTCGGACGGAGAACCACCTTGTCTTGGTGAAACACTAAAAAAGGTGACTCCGAAGAGAGCGCAGCCAAATCAGAGACTCTCCTGAGAGAAGTTATGGCTACTAGAAAAACCACTTTCTGTGAAAGTCTAAACAAAGGAACCTCCCTAAGAGGCTCAAAGGGGGGTTTCTGTAAGGCCGTGAGGACCAGATTAAGATCCCAGGGATCCAAAGGCCGCCGGTAAGGAGGAATGAGGTGAGATGCGCCCTGCATGAAGGTGCGCACCTGAGCCAGTCGGGCGATACGCCGCTGGAATAATACCGACAGAGCCGACACCTGTCCCTTGAGGGAATTGAGGGACAGTCCTAGCTGCAGACCGGACTGTAGAAAGGACAGGATGGTCGGCAAGGAGAACGGCCAAGGAGCATGGCCGGAAGAGCGACACCAGGACAGGAAAATCTTCCAAGTCCTGTGGTAAATCTTGGCCGAGGAAGACTTCCGAGCCTGAGTCATAGTGGAGATGACCTCAGAAGGAATGCCTGAAGCCGTCAGGATCCAGGACTCAAGAGCCACGCCGTCAATCTGAGAGCCGCAGAATTCTGGCGGAAAAACGGACCTTGAGAGAGAAGGTCTGGGCGGTCCAGGAGATGCCACGGCATTTCTACGGACAGACGGAGCAGGTCTGGGTACCAAGCTCGCCTGGGCCAGTCTGGAGCAATGATTATGACCCGACGGCCCTCCATTCTGATCTTGCGCAGAACCCTGGGCAAGAGCGCTAGAGGAGGAAACACATAGGCCAGACGGAACTGGGACCAATCTTGAACCAGCGCGTCCGCTGCGAAGGCCTGAGGATCGTGGGAGCGAGCCACGTAAACCGGAACCTTGTTGTTGTGCCGGGATGCCATTAGATCCACTTCCGGAGTGCCCCACTTGCGGCAGATTGACCTGAACACTGCCGGATGCAGGGCCCACTCGCCGCTGTCCACGGTTTGACGGCTGAGATAATCGGCCTCCCAGTTTTCTACGCCTGGGATGTGGACTGCGGATATGGTGGACTTGGAGTCCTCCGTCCACTGAAGGATTCGTTGAACCTCCAACATCGCCAGGCGGCTGCGAGTCCCGCCCTGGTGATTGATGTAGGCAACCGCTGTCGCGTTGTCCGACTGGACTCGAATGTGCTTGCCCGCCAACAGGTGGTGAAAGGCTACGAGAGCTAGAAGAACAGCCCTGATTTCCAGCACATTGATCGAGAGGGCTGATTCGGACGGAGTCCAAGTGCCCTGTGCTCGGTGGTGGAGAAATACTGCTCCCCAGCCGGAGAGGCTGGCATCCGTGGTGAGGATCACCCAGGACGGAGTCAGGAAGGAGCGTCCCTGTGACAGAGAGAGGGGCCGAAGCCACAACTGAAGAGAGCTCCTGGTCTGCGGCGACAGAGCCACTAGCCTGTGCAAGGAAGAGGTCCGCTTGTCCCAACAGCGGAGAATGTCCAGCTGCAGGGGACGCAGATGGAACTGGGCAAAGGGAACCGCTTCCATTGACGCCACCATCTGACCCAGCACCTGCATGAGGTGCCTGATGGAATGACGGCGGGGCTTCAACAGAGAGCGCACCGCCAGATGAAGGGACTGCTGTTTGACTAAGGGCAGCTTCACAAGTGCCGGCAGAGTCTCGAATTGCATCCCTAGGTACGTAAGTTCCTGGGTCGGGGTCAAAGTGGACTTGGGCAGATTGACAAGCCACCCGAATTGAACAAGCGTGTCGAGAGTGAGCGAGACGCTCCGCTGGCAGTCTGCACTGCATGAGGCCTTGACTAGAAGGTCGTCCAGGTAGGGGATTACTGCCAACCCCTGGAGATGCAGGACCGCAACCACTGCTGCCATGACCTTGGTGAAAACACGAGGGGCCGTGGCTAACCCGAAGGGGAGAGCCACGAATTGGAAATGTTCCTCTCCGACTGCAAAGCGTAGCCAACGTTGGTGTGAAACCGCAATAGGCACATGCAGATAGGCATCTCTGATGTCGATGGATGCTAGAAAATCTCCTTGGGTCATTGAGGCAATGACTGATCTCAGAGATTCCATGCGAAAGCGCCGCACCTGAACATGCTTGTTGAGAAGCTTGAGATCCAGGATGGGCCGGAAGGAACCGTCCTTCTTGGGGACTAGGAAGAGGTTTGAGTAGAAACCTCTGAACCGTTCCCGGGCGGGAACCGGAACAATTACACCGTTGGCCTGCAAGGATGCCACGGCCTGTGAGAAGGCGGCGGCTTTGGAGCAGGGGGGAATGGACAGAAAAAATCTGTTTGGCGGGCTGGAAGAAAATTCTATCCTGTAGCCGTGGGAGATGATATCCCGCACCCACTGATCGGAGACGTGCTGAAACCACACGTCGCCAAAGAGGGAGAGCCTGCCACCGACCAAGGACGTTGCTGGCGCAGCCAGATAGTCAAGAGGAGGCTGCCTTAGTGGCAGCGGCTCCTCCGTTCTTCTGAGGACGCGGCTTCGCGCGCCAGTTGGGTTTACGATCCTTGGCTGAGTTAGTGGACGAGGCTGAGGGCTTAGAGGACGACCAGTTAGAGGAACGAAAGGAACGAAACCTCGACTGGTTCCTGCCCTGGACAGGTTTCCTGGTTTTAGTTTGTGGCAAGGAAGTACTCTTCCCGCCAGTAGCTTCCTTAATAATTTCATCCAGTTGTTCACCGAACAGCCGGGACCCAGTAAAGGGGAGCCCAGCAAGGTACTTCTTAGAAGAAGCGTCTGCTTTCCACTCTCGAAGCCACAAAATCCTGCGGATCGCGAGAGAATTAGCGGAAGCCACCGCCGTGCGGTGAGAAGCCTCCAGAATGGCAGACATGGCGTAGGACGAAAAAGCCGAAGCCTAGGAAGTTAAGGCAACCATCTCGGGTATAGAGTCCCTGGCGAGGGAATGTATCTCCGCCAGAGAGGCAGAGACTGCCTTAAGAGCCCACACTGCTGCAAAAGACGGGGAGAACGAGGCTCCTGCCGCCTCATATACAGATTTGGCCAGAAGGTCAACCTGGCGGTCAGTGGGATCCTTAAGAGAGGTGCCATCGGCCACAGATACGACTGTCCGGGCTGAGATTCTAGACACCGGAGGGTCTACCTTTGGGGACTGAGCCCACTCCTTAACCACCTCTGGTGGAAAGGGAAAACGGTCATCAGAACTACACTTTGGGAAGCGTTTGTCAGGACAGGCCCTGGGCTTGGTAACAGTGGCCTGAAAACTGGAGTGGTTAAAAAACGTACTCCTAGCTCTCTTAGGAGAGGTAAACTGGTGTATTTCTACCAGAGAGGCTTGTTCCTCTGACACTGGGGGATTGAGGTTCAGTACGGAGTTAATGGATGCAATCAAGTCACTAACATCCGCATCACCCTCAGATAAGTCAATGGGGTACATAGAGGTAGCGTCTGAGCCCACAGTAAAAGTATCCTCCTCGCCCTGCAATTCAGCTCGTGAATCAGAGCCGTGGGACGAGGAAGGAGAAGGGTTTCTGCGTCTCCGTTTAGGAGGACGGGGTCCTAAAACATGCTCTGAGAGCTCTGCAGAGCTCGGAGCAGCAGAGGCGCCCTGAGAAGGGGGCTGATTCATGGTCAGCAGAGTCCGGGACAGCTGTCCCATGGAGTCGGCAAAAGACTGGGAGATAGCTCTGGAAAAAGATGCTACCCAAGCCGGGGGTTCAGCCACCGGGGCCGGAGCAGCCGGAGGGACCCCTGAAGAGGCTCCAGGCTGAGGCACCACCATGTTAGAGCAGGCATCACAGTGTGGATAAGTGCTCGGTTCTTGCAGAATGAGCTTACATGCAGTGCATATAGCGTACAGCTTAGCAGACTTGCTCCTAGTGACAGACATGCTGCTGAGGTGGAGGCTCTGCAGTAAAGAATACACTCCTGTAGAATGACCCCCTGAGAGTGTATAATAAAGCCCACAACCAGAGGTTGTGGCTTACCAGACCGTGTGTGCCCTCCGGATTCCACAGCTCGGACCCCCAGTGAAGCGCTTTCCAGGATGCAGCAGCTGCAGCAGCCAGCGCCGATCAGTGTGAGAACGCTGATAAAATGGAGCTGGAGTGAGGAGGGGGGGCGGGGATTAGCCCAAGAGCGGGAAACCGGAGGGCCAAGGAGAGATACAGGGGAGGGAACGTCTCCTCAGAGAGGAGTGTCCTCCCCTCTGCTGAACGGCCGGTGGGCGGAGCCACACTGTTCCCCTGCATGAATGACATGCAGGGGAAGCTGAAACCGAAACTAGGCCGCAACTGAAGCCGGGGCCTAGATTTTTACATGCGGCCGACGAGCAGGCACCCTCGGCGCGGTTCTCAGGAAAAACCCAGAGAACCGGCCGGAATTTACAGCAAAGTCAAAAGACACACTCTCCCCATAATAAATGTACCCGGGACCCCTGAGAAACGTCTCAATACTTAGCTTTTGAGACGCAGGGCCATGTCCCTGGGGGGGGGTTAAGCGCTCCGTCCGGCAGAATCCTGACAGGGCTGCGGATGGAGACCGGTCTCCTGCAAAGCAGAGAGGACCGTGATGGCTCCCACTTCAAGCCAGAGCCTCAGAGGATGGTGAAGGAGCGCGGCATGTGAAGGCTCCAGCCTTGTAAAGTCAACCTTAACAGCACCGCCGACACAGTGGGGTGAGAAGGGACATGCCGGGAGTCCAGACTGGACCCGCTTTTCTTCCATATCTTTGAAATCAAAAATCTTAAAAATTAAAAATCAGAGAATGCATGTGTGTGTGTGACCTCCTGAAACACAAAGCATTGAACTGGTTAGATTGTCATCCAGGGGGTGTATATAGCCCGGAGGGAGGAGCTACACGTTTGAGTGTAGTACTTTGTGTGTCCTCCGGAGGCAGAAGCTATACACCCATGGTCTGGGTCTCCCATAAGGAACGATGAAGAAAGTATCGTGATGTCTACACATTACATTGGAAGGAGCTTTTATGACATTTCATTCTAAATCCATGGTCATTTCCCTTTGCTGATATTGCAGCTTACACTCTTTTGGAAGGCTTTCTAACGAATTCTGAGGTATTTTTATGCAGACTTTGTTGATTTATCAGGTCAGCCACTGATGATGGACGAGAGGACCTGGTTTGCAATCTCTAGTTCAGGCCAAAAGGCGTTTGATGGGGTTGAGGTTAGGACTCTTTGAGGGCCAGTCAAGTTATTCAACACCAAACCAGGTCAGTTTTGCCATTCATGAAATGACTTGTGACAACATATTACAGCACCATGATCAGTGACCAGTAAGCTCTTTAGAATTTGTTATTGTTTCACAAATATTTGCAGAACAGATTGCATGTTTGAGGCTGGAATTTATATACCTGTGGCAGTGGGACCATATAAAAGACCTGAATTTAATGATTTAGAGTTGAGCACCAATACTTGTGTACGGTGTACATCAGATTGCTTTGACTATGGACAGGACATTTGTGGCGTAACAATCCCTGAGCATGAGGTTGTAATGACGCAGACATAGAACTTTTTCCCAGAATACTGTCATTTTTTTTCCTCTCCTACTGGGAGCCATAACTTTTTTAGTATTAGAAGCAAGAGGGCTTGCTATTTTTGCATGACACCATTTATTTTACCAAATAAGTGGAAATGGTGAAAAAAAAAACGCCAGTAATGTCACTTTAATTTTTTACTTGTTTGTAATAGCACTGGTCACTTTTTGGTTATCTGGTAGCGATCTTTTAACTTTTTCTAAGAGTCATGATTATGGGATGTCAAATTTATATATTTATTTTTTAATTTACTGCTCAAAAATTTTTTACAAAAACAATTTGGCTTCTGTCGCCATATTCTGCAAGTCATGTTTTGTTAAAAAAAAAAGGTGGGTGTAGAGTCAATATGCGATCATATTGATAGTGAGCCGTTACAGCAGACGAATGCCTTGACATCCATCCTGACTGTGGCCAAAATCAGGCACATACCTCTGGAGGGTATGCCGTCAGTGAGCACAAACACAGTGTGGACCTTGCCTTACAGTTGTCTCTGATCACACCAGTTTAACCTTTTCATGAATTAGGAGCATCTGACTCTTCATGCCCCCTAATTAGACCAGTGTGAACGCCATTCTAGATGAATCGCGACCAAAATATCTTAAAGTGTACCTCCAGTTCCAAATGAAAAACAGTTCCAATGCAAGACTTTGCTGTATACCGTATTTTTCGTTTTATAAGACGCACCAGATTATAAGATGCATCCCAAATTTGGAGGGAAAAAACCCCATATGGTGTCCGTTTTATAATTCGATGGTGTCTTACCAGGGAGGAGAGCGGCAGAGGAGCAGGGATCACAGGTGACAGGGGTGATACTGGAGTCCTTTGATGCTGTGAGTGGTACAGAGGGGACCCACTGCGGGCGCTGCTCTGTGTGGAGGATAAGGCACTGGCCATTATGAAGATGGCGGTGAGGGCCTCAAATAATGGTGGCCGGAGTCGTCGCATGTGACGCACAAACCGGGGCCGTGGGGCACTGTTACCAGGCCACGTTTCTGCTGCTGGGACGCCACGGTGGCAAGGCCCGGTTCCATGACCCCGGCGGTGTCATTTAATAAAGATGAAAGAGATGATGATGAATGATGGGGATGGTAGTTCGTGATGGCACCTGTGGTATTCGGCCAGAGATAGCCGACGCTGCGGATGGGACCCCGGGGTCAGTTGGTGATGTAGCTTTATTGGTATAGCTGTCCACAGGTAGAGCTGGGCCCTGGGGCGGATGGTGGTGGTAGTAGTCTATGATGGTGGTGGTTTGCAGAGCCGGAGGCGCAGGTGAATAACGGAGCGACACAGGAATGCAGTCTCAAGATGTTTACTCACTGTAGCAGGTTCCAAGGTAACACTACTAGCCAGTGATCGCCTTTAGAGTGCTGGGTATCACTGTGAAGGGCTCCAGCCGATCTCGGGTAGTTCGGAGGTCGAGTCCGGAGCAATTCTTTATTTGTCCCTTTCCTGGTCGCCTTCCTGTGCTTGCTTCTCCCTCCTGCTTTTGCGCCTTCGTACACAGAGCCCTGTGCCAGTGCCCGCGAGCCCTTTTGGGCGGTGTGAAGCTCTATCCCTTGGCCCTGTGAGGTCACCTTCCAGTGAACTCGTGTATGGATGTGGCCTATGTGCTTGCAGTCACCTCAGCCGTTGGTTTTACTAGCGGAGTACGTAGGTTCTTCTACTGTAGCCTAGGGACCAGTCCCCGATATGCGGCCAAGTTCCTCCACTTGGTTGCTGTATGTGGAACATGGCCACAGGTGGCTGGTGCACTTCCCGTGGTCCCTGGGACCCCTTCTGTCTGGCCCTGGGTCGAGGTGAACCAGCTCCAGACCAAAGGTCTCTTCACTCCTCTACTTCTCCTTCCCTCTCCACACTCACATTCCTGTTCCCACTTTACTACTGTTTTCCCACTCCTAAGACTCCACCCTTTCAGCCTGGCTTCAGGTACAGCACTCCCTTGCCATTTCTGATGAGGTGTTGCTGAATCAGGGTGTTGTGCTTTTGTGTGAACCAGTGGATGACCTCCTTCATACTCAAGATGGAATACCACACCTCTGGATGAGGTGCAGTACCTCTGTGGCGACTGAAGCCTCAGTGGTGCCACACATGCGCAGATGAAAGATTAAGCCGAGAGCTCCATCTGCGCATGCGCCGACTTTAGGCGCCATTATTTAAAGCGCTCACCGCCATATTCAGAATGGCCCGTGCCTCATTGCCTGCCGCACAGAGCCGAGACGCACAGAGCTGAGCAGCCCCACACAGAGCAGAGCCGCCGAGCCCCGCCTCATACCAACTCATTTGGTATCACAGAGTTCAGAAATGCCCAGTCTATCAAAATATAAAATGAACTAATATGATCGGTAGACGGCGTAGCCGTAAAAAAAAATTACAACCGGCAAAGTTAAGTTTTTTGGTCTTCGCAAATTTTGAGCAAAATGCAATACCAGGGAGTCAAAACGTAGCGTCTGCGCAAAAATGGTTCGGCTAAAAATGCAAACAAATAAGCTATCAGTGAGCCCCACATCCCGAAAAATGAGAACACTATAAGTTGCAGAAAATGGCGCTGAAAGTGCTCCAATTTTTTGGACAAATCTTTCTTTAACCCCTTATATAAAAGTAAACCTAAACATGTTTGGTATTAACGAACTCATACCAACCTGAAGTATCACACCCACCCATCAGTTTTACCATAAAGTGAACACGGTGAATAAAGCACCCCACAAACCATTGTCCAATCACACTTTTTTGGAATTTTTCCGCACGTGGACATTTTTTGCGGTTTTCCAGTACCATATATGTTAAAACTCATGGTTTCACTTAAAAGACCAATACGTCCCGCAAATAACAAGCCCTCTTATGGCAAGATTGACGGGAAAAATAAAAAAGTTACGACTCTCGGAAAAAGGGGAGCAAAAAACAAAAACGGAAAAATCGTCCAGGGGTTAGGGGGTTAAAGGTGGGAGTCCGTGAGCGCATCAGGGACATTGAGAAAACAAAGACTCTGCATGAGATGGAACACCTAAAATCCCTACCAAAACATTTCCAATTGTAAAGCAAATTAATTATAAAGGCCATAGATCAGAGGTTAGAGGTGGTAACCTATTTAAGGCCCTTGCGCAACTTGAGTCACTTTATTTATAGATTGGACACAAGGACTCCTATTGGGCTCAATGAGAGCTTTCTTTAATTGGGTATTTTTATGTGGTGTGAGAATGGGACTGTTTGTGTTAAAATTATTTTTAATAGTTTTTTTATCCATAATTTAGAGATCTGTATATGCTAAAACCATACCTGTGGTGGTCTGCAAATTTTGAGGTACTTCACTCGACCCGCTCAGTGACTTAGATGTTGACTTTGATTGGGTATTTTCCCTGAATGAAGTGCCTATGAGAAAATAAGAAAAAAGATTATTATCTAAGAAAAGTGGAGAAAAACATTGTACAACAATTTAATTATAGTTTGGATACAACTAATATTTACTACATTTACTCAATAATTTAGTTTTTTGCATTTCTTGATTTTGCTTGCCTTATGGCATGTCATTTTTAATTTTGAATATCATATTTCTGTTTACACAACTACATAAACACCATGTACTTTTTTGTTTGTCTATTGATTAGTGATGGACAGACCCGGACTGTAAAATTTAGGATCCGAGCGATTTTAAAAATACCCGAGTACCGGACCCGGGCCTGAAGTTCTCAGGGAACTCCGGATAATGATCCGGAACCTTTGGAAATAAAAAATAAATAAAGGGAAATTAAATAAAATAAGATTAAAGCAGGCGCGTTATAACAATAGCAGCCCACAGCCACCCAGGATTGTCACATCCATTATATTTGACAATCCTGGCACTTTACCCGGCTCTTCCCGATTGCACTGGTGCGGTGGCAATCAGGCTAATAAGGGGTTAATAACAGCTCACAGCTGCCACTAAGCTCTAGATTAGTAATGGCAGGGTCTATGAAAACCCTACCCCCATCACTAATCTGGAAGTGAAAAGAAATAAACACAAACACAAAATAAGATAAAAACAATACCCTATTTCACTCCTTTATTAACCCCAAAAACACGCAGGTCTGTGGAAATCCACACGAGGGCCCATGACTATTCCAATTGCCTTTCTACACCGCCATAGGAGGCCCCGTAACGCTATCATAGGAAGCCGATGGTTGCCATGGTAGCACAGGGTTATGTGATGACTCCTGTCGCTATCATGACTCACATCCTGTTACAGCCGGCTGGCTTTAAAAGGACAGCAGCATTTCAGCTGATCAGAGCTCTGCCGCTCTGATCAGCAGAAATGAACAAGCGATCAGACGGCTAATCCTTACCCCTAGAGAAACTATTAAAATAAAAAAAGTAAAAAAAAAGTTTTATAGAATTAAAAAAACAACTAAAAGTTTAAATCATTCTCCATTCGCCCCACTAAAAATCAAAGGGTTAAAAAAGTAAAAAATATACACTCATTTGGTATCGCAGAGTTCAGAAATGCCCAGTCTATCAAAATATAAAATGAATCAATTAGATCGGTAGATGGCGTAGCCGTAAAAAAAAATCCAACTGGCAAAGTTACGTTTTTTGGTCTTTGCAAATTTTCAGCAAAATGCAATACCAAGGAGTCAAAACGTAGCATCTGCGCAAAAATGGTACAGCTACAAATGCAAACAAATAAGCCATCAGTGAGCCCCATATCCCGAAAAATGAGAACACTACAAGTTGCAGAAAGTGCTCCAATTTTTTGGACAAACCTTTTTTTAACCCCTTACATAAAAGTAAACCTAAACATGTTTGGTATCAATGAACTCATACCAACCTGAAGTATCACACCCACCCATCAGTTTTACCATACAGTGAACACGGTGAATAAAGTACCCCATAAACCATTGTCCAATCACACTTTTTTGTAATTTTTCCGCACGTGGAAATTTTGTGCTGTTTTCCAGTACCATATATGGTAAAACTCATGATTTCACTTAAAAGACCAATACGTCCTGCAAAAAACAAGCCTTCTTATAGCAAGATTGACGGGAAAAATAAAAAAGCTACGACTCTCGGAAAGAAGGGAATTTTGTTTACTTACCGTAAATTCCTTTTCTTCTAGCTCCTATTGGGAGACCCAGACAATTGGGTGTATAGCTTCTGCCTCCGGAGGCCACACAAAGTATTACACTTTAAAAAGTGTAACCCCTCCCCTCTGCCTATACACCCTCCCGTGCATCACGGGCTCCTCAGTTTTGGTGCAAAAGCAGGAAGGAGAAAACTTATAAATTGGTCTAAGGTAAATTCAATCCGAAGGATGTTCGGAGAACTGAAAACCATGAACCAAAAGAACAATTCAACATGAACAACATGTGTACACAAAAGAACAAACAGCCCGAAGGGAACAGGGGCGGGTGCTGGGTCTCCCAATAGGAGCTAGAAGAAAAGGAATTTACGGTAAGTAAACAAAATTCCCTTCTTCTTTGTCGCTCCATTGGGAGACCCAGACAATTGGGACGTCCAAAAGCAGTCCCTGGGTGGGTAAAAGAATACCTCGATAAAAAGAGCCGAAAACGACCCCCTCTTACAGGTGGGCAACCGCCGCCTGAAGCACTCGCCTACCTAGACTGGCGTCTGCCGAAGCATAGGTATGCACCTGATAGTGTTTCGTGAAAGTGTGCAGACTAGACCAGGTAGCTGCCTGACACACCTGCTGAGCCGTAGCCCGGTGCCGCAATGCCCAGGACGCACCCACGGCTCTGGTAGAATGGGCTTTCAGCCCCAAAGGAAGCGGAAGCCCAGAAGAACGGTAGACTTCAAGAATCGGTTCCTTGATCCACCGAGCCAAGGTTGACTTGGAAGCCTGCGAACCCTTACGCTGGCCAGCGACAAGGACAAAGAGCGCATCCGAACGGCGCAGGGGCGCCGTGCGAGACACGTAGAGCCGGAGAGCTCTCACCAGATCTAACGAGTGCAAATCCTTTTCACATTGGTGAACTGGATGAGGGCAAAATGAAGGTAAGGAGATATCCTGATTGAGATGAAAAGGGGATACTACCTTAGGGAGAAATTCCGGGACCGGATGCAGAACCACCTTATCCTGGTGAAAAACCAGGGAGGGGGCTTTGCATGACAGCGCTGCCAGCTCCGACACTCTACGGAGCGATGTAACTGCCACTAGAAATGACACCTTCTGCGAAAGACGTGATAAAGAGACATCCCGCAGCGGCTCGAAAGGTGGTTACTGAAGAGCCGTTAGCACCCTGTTAAGATCCCAGGGTTCCAGCGGACGCTTGTAAGGTGGGACTATGTGGCAAACTCCCTGCAGGAACGTGCGGACCTGCGGAAGCCTGGCTAGACGCTTTTGAAAAAATACGGATAGCGCCGATACTTGTCCCTTGAGAGAGCCGAGAGACAAACCCTTGTCCATTCCGGATTGAAGGAATGAAAGAAAAGTGGGTAAGGCAAAGGGCCAGGGAGAAAAACCCTTATCAGAGCACCAGGATAAGAAGATCCTCCAAGACCTGTGATAGATCTTGGCGGACGTTGGTTTCCTGGCCTGTCTCATAGTGGCAATGACATCTTGAGATAACCCTGAGGACGCTAGGAGCCAGGACTCAATGGCCACACAGTCAGGTTGAGGGCCGCAGAATTCAGATGGAAAAACGGTCCTTGAGACAGCAAGTCTGGGCGGTCTGGGAGCGCCCACGGTTGACCCACCGTGAGATGCCACAGATCCGGGTACCACGACCGCCTCGGCCAATCTGGGGCGACGAGAATGGCGCGACGACATTGCGCAGCACTCTGGGCAGCATCGCCAGAGGAGGAAATACATAGGGCAGTCGAAACTGCGACCAATCCTGAACTAATGCGTCCGCCGCCAGAGCTCTGTGATCTTGAGACCGGGCCATGAATGCCGGGACTTTGTTGTTGTGCCGTGACGCCATGAGATCGACGTCCGGCGTTCCCCAGCGGCGACAGATCTCTCGAAACACGTCTGGGTGAAGAGACCATTCCCCCGCGTCCATGCCCTGTCGGCTGAGAAAATCTGCTTCCCAGTTTTCTACGCCCGGGATGTGAACTGCGGAGATGGTGGAAGCTGTGGCTTCCACCCACTGCAGAATTCGTCGGACTTCCTGGAAGGCTTGACGACTGCGAGTGCCGCCTTGGTGGTTGATGTATGCGACGGCAGTGGCGTTGTCCGACTGGATCCGGATCTGCCTGCCCTCCAGCCACCGATGAAAGGCCAATAGGGCTAGATACACTGCCCTTATCTCCAGAATATTGATCTGAAGGGATGACTCTATCGGAGTCCAGGTTCCCTGAGCCCTGTGGTGGAGAAAAACCGCCCCCCACCCTGACAGGCTCGCGTCCGTCGTGACCACAGCCCAGGTGGGGGGTAGGAAGGATTTTCCCTGCGATAGAGAGTTGGGAAGGAGCCACCACTGAAGTGACGTCTTGGTTGCAAGGGAAAGAGAGACGTTCCTGTCGAGTGAAGTCGACCTCCTGTCCCATTTGCGGAGAATGTCCCACTGGAGTGGCCGCAGATGGAATTGCGCGAAGGGCACTGCCTCCATCGCTGCCACCATCTTCCCCAGGAAGTGCATGAGGCGCCTCAAGGGGTGTGACTGACCCCGAAGAAGAGATTGCACCCCTGCCTGCAGCGAAAGCTGCTTGTCCAGCGGTAGCATGACTACTGCTGACTGAGTATGAAACTCCATCCCAAGGTACGTCAGTGATTGGGTCGGTGTCAACTTGGATTTTGGGAAGTTGATGATCCACCCGAACTGCTGGAGAGTCGCCAGAGCGACGGAAAGGCTGTTTTCACACGCCATCTGAGAGGGTGCCCTGACCAGAAGATCGTCTAAGTAGGGAATCACCGAGTGGCCCTGAGAGTGTAGGACCGCCACAACAGATGCCATGACCTTGGTGAACACCCGTGGGGCTGTCGCCAGGCCGAAAGGCAATGCCACGAACTGAAGGTGTTCGTCCCCGATGGCGAAACGCAAAAAGCGTTGATGTTCGGGTGCGATCGGCGCATGGAGATAAGCATCCTTGATGTCGATCGATGCTAGGAAGTCTCCTTGTGACATCGAAGCGATGACAGAGCGGAGAGACTCCATCCGAAACCGTCTGGTGCTCACATGTCTGTTGAGCAGTTTGAGGTCCAGAACGGGACGGAACGAGCCGTCCTTCTTTGGCACCACAAACAAGTTGGAGTAAAAGCCGCGACCATGTTCCTGAAGGGGAACAGGGATCACAACTCCTTCTGTCTTCAGAGCGTTCACCGCCTGAAAAAGTGCATCGGCTCGCTCGGGGGGGCGGAGATGTTCTGAAGAAACGAGTCGGGGGACGAGAGCTGAACTCTATCCTGTAACCGTGAGACAGAATGTCTCTCACCCATCGGTCTTGAACATGTGGCCACCAGGTGTCGCAAAAGCAGGAGAGCCTGCCTCCGACCGAGGATGCGGTTCGGGGATGCCGAGAGTCATGAGGAGGCCGCCTTGGAAGCAGTGCCTCCTGCGGCCTTTTGGGGGCGTGACTTGGACCGCCACGCATAGGAGTTCCTCTGGCCTTTCTCCAGCCTGCTGGACGAAGAGGATTGGGGCTTGGCGGAGGGACGAAAGGACCGAAACCTCGATTGTATTTTCCGTTGCTGAGGTCTCTTTGGTTTGGACTGGGGTAAGGAGGAGTCCTTTCCCTTGGATTCCTTAATAATCTCATCCAATCGTTCACCAAACAAGCGGTCGCCAGCAAACGGCAAACCGGTTAAGAACCTCTTGGAAGCAGAGTCTGCCTTCCATTCGCGCAGCCACATGGCCCTGCGGACTGCCACAGAGTTAGCGGATGCCACCGCTGTACGGCTAGCAGAGTCTAAAACTGCGTTCATGGCGTAGGAAGAAAAAGCTGACGCCTGAGAAGTCAAAGACGCAACCTGCGGAGCAGAATTACGTGTGACCGCATTAATCTCAGCCAGACAAGCTGAGATAGCTTGTAGTGCCCACACGGCTGCAAAGGCCGGGGCAAAAGACGCGCCCGTGGCTTCATAGATGGATTTTACCAGGAGCTCTATCTGCCTGTCAGTGGCATCCTTTAGCGATGATCCATCTGCAACCGATACCACAGATCTAGCCGCCAATCTAGAGACTGGGGGATCCACCTTGGGACATTGAGCCCAACCCTTAACCACGTCAGAGGGGAAGGGGTAACGTGTGTCAGTAAGGCGCTTAGTAAAGCGCTTGTCCGGAACCGCTCTGGGCTTCTGGACAGCATCTCTGAAGTTAGAGTGATCAAAAAACGCACTCCGTGTACGTTTAGGGAACCGAAACTGGTGTTTCTCCTGCTGAGAAGTCGACTCCTCTACCGGTGGCGGCGGGGGAGAGATATCTAACACCTGGTTGATGGACGAGATAAGGTCATTTACTATGGCGTCCCCTTCAGGTGTATCAAGATTGAGAGCAACGTCAGTGTCAGAGCCCTGAGCTGCGACGTCCGCCTCGTCCTCCAGAGAGTCCTCACGCTGGGAACCCGAGCAGCGTGAAGAAGTCGGGGAAGATTCCCAGCGGGCCCGCTTAGCCGGTCTGGGACTGTGGTCCGGGCCGGAGTCCTCCACGTGAGACCTAGGGCCACCCCTGGGAACATGCTGCGGCGCGGACAGAGAGGGGCCTGGAGGTGAAGATCCAACAGGGCCCGGGGCTTGTGTAAGGACCGGTCTGGACTGCAAAGCTTCAAGCAGCTTGGCAGACCATTTGTCCATAGACTGAGCCATGGATTGTGAGAGTGACTCAGAGAGTTTTTCAGCAAAAACTGCAAACTCTGTCCCTGCCGCCTGGACAGGGGGAGCAAGGGGTTCTACCTGAGCCGAGGGGCCCACTAGTGACCGAGGCTCGGGTTGAGGAAGCAAAACAGAGGTTGAGCATTGCTCACAGTGAGGGTAGGTGGAACCCGCAGGAAACTTAGCCGCACAAGAGGTACAGGCACCCTTGGCACCCTTGCTCCTTGTGGACGACATGCTGTTGTCTCCTAGGAGAGTGATCACTGAGGGTATATGGGAAGGGTATACAGCCCGACCGAACAGAAATATATAAATATATATATAGTATCTATTCCGGCACCCTAAGGGGACCAGCACCGGGTGACCGGTGTGGCTTACCGACCGCTAAAAAGCGGAGTGTGTGTCCTCCAGATTCCCTGCCTTAGGTCTCCCAGCGTTGCAGAGCTCTTCCCAGGAAATCCTCCACAGGCAGAATGCCAAAGAAATGGCTGCCGGAGCTCTCAGGGGAGGAGTGGAGCCGTGGGCGGCGTTAGAAAAAGTGCGGGAATCTGGAGTCCCCACAGTGATCAGTGAGGGGGGAGGAAACATACAGGATGTTCCGGCCCTCACAGCCGACGTCAGGCCGGCCGTCCCGCCCTTACCCCTGATAGGCCCGGGGGCGGGAGTTTTGCTACTAGGCCGCAATTGAAGCCGGGGACTAAATTTAAGACCGCGGCCGACAAACAGGCGCGGTCGGCGCGGAAGTCCGCCGGCCGTCACAAATAAGCAGCTGCTGCAGCGTCCGGGATGAAGGCGCATCATGCAAATCCCCCATGGGGATACAGAGTACCTTAGTGATGCAGGGCCCGGTCCCTGAGGATAAATAAACTCCTGTCCGACAGATTCCCACAGGGGCTGCGGAGGGAGCACGGTCCCAGTGGATGGATGACCGCTCAGGATCCCACTTCTCCCAGAGCCGCTAAGGGATGGTGAAGGAGACGGCATGAGGCTCCGGCCTTTGTACCCGCAATGGGTACCTCAACCTTAACAGCACCGCCGACTTAGTGGGGTGAGAAGGGAACATGCCGGGGGCCCCGTGGGGGCCCACTTTTCTTCCAACCGATATAACTAATCTGAGAATTCATGAGTGGATGTGTGCCTCCTTCCACACAAAGCATAAAACTGAGGAGCCCGTGATGCACGGGAGGGTGTATAGGCAGAGGGGAGGGGTTACACTTTTTAAAGTGTAATACTTTGTGTGGCCTCCGGAGGCAGAAGCTATACACCCAATTGTCTGGGTCTCCCAATGGAGCGACAAAGAAAAGGGGAGCAAAAAACAAAAACGGAAAAATCGTCCAGGGGTTAGGGGGTTAAAGGTGGGAGTCCGTGAGCACATCAGGGACATTGAGAAAACAAAGACTCTGCATGAGACGGAACACCTAAAAACCCTACCAAAACATTTCCAATTGTACCATAAATCTGACTCAAGCAAATTAAAGGAGTTGTCCAACATTAGCTTACCAAA
This sequence comes from Anomaloglossus baeobatrachus, assembly GCF_048569485.1. Taxonomy (NCBI): domain Eukaryota; kingdom Metazoa; phylum Chordata; class Amphibia; order Anura; family Aromobatidae; genus Anomaloglossus; species Anomaloglossus baeobatrachus. The sequence goes on from NW_027441883.1 coordinate 295,601, forward strand.
AAATGTTGAGTTTATCTGTGCTGTATTGTCATATAAAACACCCCTATATTGTTATTTTTTGTTTTCTAACTTTTGTTCCACTTGAATTATCCCTTTATTCTCTGCAGTTCTTTGTTTACATTTTGCTCTAGCAAACTGACCACTTCCTGTGCAAAACCTCAGTTAGAGCTGGCACTGCCCGGCCTCAGGGTCCAGCCCCGTCCCCTGCCCGCCCCTTGCACACACATTCCCTGTCAGTATTCTACCCCAGCAACTGATCTGTTATCACTCTAGCAATGAAAATAACAGCCCCACATCGGGCTCTGTGCCAAACACACACACACATACACACACACACACACATACACATCGGGCTCTGCGCCACACACATCAGGCTCTGCAACCCTCCCCCACACACACATACACACACGGCGCTCTGTACCGACCTCCCCCTCACCATCGTTCTGTACCGACCCCTACCCCCATAGGGAACACATGTAGGCTACATTCACATGACCGTTCCGTTTTTGCAGTCGGCAAAAAATGGCCAATTTTTTCACGGATACATCTGTGTGTCATCCGTGTGCCTTCCGTTTTTTTTGCGGACCGCAAAAAACGGAAGCAGCAAGAAAGATAAATAGATGAGTAGATATAGAGATGAATAGATAGATATAGAGACAGAGAGATAGAGGGATGAATGAATGAACAGAGGGATAGACAGATAGATAAATAGATAGATAGATAGATGAGAAAGACATATAATGTCCTACCCCCCTGCATATTCTAAGCTGGCACCCTTTAGTGACTTTCATGTGGCACGAAAGTGTGCTTAGCCTTGTATTTATCAAAAAAATAAATAAAAAATAATTTAAAAAAACCAAACGACAATGGGTCCCCCATACTTTTGTAGCCAGCTAGGGTAAAGCAGATGGCTGCAACCTGCAAACCACAGCTGGCAGCTTCAGCTTGGCTGGTAATCTAAAACAGAGGGCACCCCACGCTGTTATTTTAAATTAAATAAATAATTTAAAACAAAAAACATGGGGTCCCCCCAAATTGGATCACCAGCCAAGGTAAAGCAGACAGCTGTGGTCTGGTATTCTCAGACTAGGGAGGCCCACTGTTATTGGACACTCCCCAGCCTAAAAATAGCAGGCCACAGCCGCCCCAGAAGTGGCACATCCATTAGATGTGCCAATCCTGGTGCTTCACCCCAACTCATCCCGTGCCCTGGTGCGGTGGCAAACGGGGTAATATATGGGGTTGATGCCAGATGTGTAATGTCACCTGGCATCAAGCCCTGGGGTTAGTGATGTCACGCGTCTATCAGATATCCGACATGACAAACCCAGTCAGTAATAAAAAAAAAATAGACAACAAAAAAAAAAGTGTTATTTGAAAAAACACTCCTCAAAACATTCCCTCATTCACCAATTTATTCAAAAGAAAAACAAATCCTGGTCCAGCATAATCCAATAAGGGGGTCTCATGACAATCCATACCATAGTCAATGTCCCAGTCAATGAAGAACAGAATGTTCCTCATTGGCTGGGAGAGTAATGCAGTGACCTGAGCTAACATCAATAGCCCAGGTCACTGCAGGGGATGCCGAGCGCTGCTGTCAGGAGGTTAGATGAAATCATTACCTGCGGTGACGATCTTCGCTTCACTCCTGTCAGCGCTGTCCCTGACTTCTATGCCCGCCGCGTTCTCAGCAGTATCGCCCGAGATGTCACCGCTAGTGACGTGAGAACGCAGCGGCATAGAAGGCACTGACAGCGCTGACAGGAGTGAAGCGAAGATTGTCACAGCAGGCAATGATGTCATCTAACATCCTGATGGCAGTGCTCGTTATCCCCGCGGGGGCCTGGTGCTGGCGGTGACACCGTGGGCGGGGAGAGTACGGGGTGCGGAGGAATGTGTGGGAGGGTGCAGGGAAGAGGGGCGGGGAATTCACGCAGGGCGGCAACATGCTGTTCCAGATTTGCATGTTAACATGGTCCTGCCCATGTTGACATGAAATGACCGGAAGCAGCAAAATCGCGGCAGGAGCGGTCACATGACCGCTCTGAGCCGGGGGAGAAAGGCTGACAGCAGGGCAGGTAAGTGATCACTAGCTACTTACCTGCCCCAATGTAGCCCAAAAGGGTAATAATGAAGAAAAGTCAAAATAAGCCGGATAACCCCTTTAATTATAAAGGCCATAGATCAGAGGTTAGAGGTGGTAACCTATTTAAGGCCCTTGCGCAACTTGAGTCATTGGATTTATAGATTGGACACAAGGACTCCTATTGGGCTCAATGAGAGCTTTGACTGCTTTCTTTAATTGGGTATTTTTATGTGGTGTGAGAATGGGACTGTTTGTGTTAAATTATTTTTAATTGTTTCTTTTTCTTTTTATCCATAATTTAGAGATCTGTATATGCTAAAACCATACCTGAGGTGGTCTGCAAATTTTGAGGTACTTCACGCGACCCGCTCAGTGACTTAGATGTTGACTTTGATTGGGTCTTTTCCCTGAATGAAGTGCCTATGAGAAAATAAGAAAAACGATTATTATCTAAGAAAAGTGGAGAAAAACATTGTACAATTTAATTATAGTTAGGATACAACTAATATTTAATACATTTACTCAATAATTTAGTTTTTTGCATTTCTTGATTTTGCTTGCCTTATGGCATGTCATTTTTAATTTTTCATATAATATTTCTGTTTACACAACACTGCACTTTTTTTGTTTGTCTATTGATTAGTGATGGACAGACCCGGACTGTAAAATTTAGAATCCGAGAGGTTATAAAAATACCCGAGTACCGGACCCGGGCCTGGAGTTCTCAGAGAACTCCGGATAATGATCCGGAACCTTTGGAAATAAAAAATGGAAAAATAAAGAAAAGAGGAATAAAGCAGGCGCGTTATAATAATAGCAGCCCACAGCCACTCAGGATTGTCACATCCATTAGATGTGACAATCCTGGCACTTTACCCGATTCTTCCTGATTCCCCTGGTGCGGTGGCAATCAGGCTAATAAGGGGTTAATAACAGCTCACATCTGCCACTAAGCCCTAGATTAGCAATGGCAGGGTCTATGAAAACCCTTCCCCCATTACTAATCTGGAAGTGAAGATAAATAAACACAAACACAAAATAAGATAAAAACAACACCCTCTTTCACTCCTTTATTAACCCCAAAAACACTCAGGTCTTATGTAATCCACACGAAGGCCCATGACTATTCCAATTGCCTTTCTACACCGCCATCGGAGGCCCCGTAACGCGATTATGGGAAGCCGATGGTTGCCATGGTAGCACAGGGTTATGTGATGACTCCTGTCGCTATCATGACTCACATCCTGTTACAGCCGGCTGGCTTTAACAAGACAGCAGCATTTCAGCTGATCAGAGCTCTGCCGCTCTGATCAGCAGAATTGAACAAGCAAGCAGACGGCTAATCCTTACCCCTAGAGAGACTATTGAAATAAAAAAAAGTAAAAAAAAAGTTTTATAGAATTAAAAAAACAACTAAAAGTTTAAATCATTCTCCATTCGCCCCACTAAAAATCAAAGGGTTAAAAAAATAAAAATTATACACTCATTTGGTATTGCAGAGTTAAGAAATGCCCAGTCTATCAAAATATAAAATGAATCAATTAGATCGGTAGATGGCGTAGCCGTAAAAAAAAATCCAACTGGCAAAGTTACGTTTTTTGGTCTTCGCAAATTTTCAGCAAAATGCAATACCAAGGAGTCAAAACGTAGCATCTGCGCAAAAATGGTACAGCTAAAAATGCAAACAAATAAGCCATCAGTGAGCCCCATATCCCGAAAAATGAGAACACTACAAGTTGCAGAAAATGCTGCAGAAAGTGCTCCAATTTTTTGGACAAACCTTTTTTTAACCCCTTAGATAAAAGTAAACCTAAACATGTTTGGTATCAACAAACTCATACCAACCTGAAGTATCACACCCACCCATTAGTTTTACCATACAGTGAACACGGTGAATAAAGTACCCCATAAACCATTGTCCAATCACACTTTTTTGTAATTTTTCCGCACATGGAAATTTTGTGCTGTTTTCCAGTACCATATATATATTCTTTGTTTACATTTTGCTCTAGCAAACTGACCACTTCCTGTGCAAAACCTCAGTTAGAGCTGGCACTGCCCGGCCTCAGTGTCCAGCCCCGTCCCCTGCCCGCCCCCTGCACACACATTCCCTGTCAGTATTCTACCCCAGCACCTGATCTGTTATCTCTCTAGCAATGAAAATAACAGCCCCACATCGGGCTCTGTGCCACACACACACACACACACACACACACACACATACACATCGGGCTCTGCGCCACACACATCAGGCTCTGCAACCCTCCCCCACACACACACACACACACACACACACGGCGCTCTGTACCGACCTCCCCCTCACCATCGTTCTGTACCGACCCCTACCCCCATAGGGAACACATGTAGGCTACATTCACATGACCGTTCCGTTTTTGCGGTCCGCAAAAAATGGCCAATTTTTTCACAGATACATTTGTGTGTCATCCGTGTGCCTTACGTTTTTTTTGCGGACCGCAAAAAACAGAAGCAGCAAGAAAGATAAATAGATGAGTAGATATAGAGATGAATAGATAGATAGATATAGAGACAGAGAGATAGAGGGATGAATGAATGAACAGAGGGATAGACAGAGAGATAGATAGATAGATGAGAAAGACATATAATGTCCTACCCCCCTGCATATTCTAAGCTGGCACCCTTTAGTGACTTTCTTGTGGCACTAAAGTGTGTTTAGCCTTGTATTTATCCAAAAAATAAATAAAAAATAATTTAAAAAAAACCAAACGACAATGGGTCCCCCATACTTTTGTAGCCAGCTAGGGTAAAGCAGATGGCTGCAGCCTGCAATCCACAGCTGGCAGCTTCAGCTTGGCTGGTAATCTAAAACAGAGGGCACCCCACGCTGTTATTTTAAATTAAATAAATAATTTAAAACAAAAAACATGGGGTCCCCCCAAATTGGATCACCAGCCAAGGTAAAGCAGACAGCTGTGGTCTGGTATTCTCAGACTAGGGAGGCCCACTGTTATTGGACACTCCCCAGCCTAAAATTAGCAGGCCACAGCCGCCCCAGAAGTGGCACATCCATTAGATGTGCCAATCCTGGTGCTTCGCCCCAACTCATCCCGTGCCCTGGTGCAGTGGCAAACGGGGTAATATATGGGGTTGATGCCAAATGTGTAATGTCACCTGGCATCAAGCCCTAGGGTTAGTGATGTCACGCGTCTATCAGATATCCGACATGACAAACCCAGTCAGTAATAAAAAAAAAATAGACAACAAAAAAAAAAGTTTTATTTGAAAAAACACTCCTCAAAACAATCCCTCATTCACCAATCTATTCAAAACAAAAACAAATCCTGGTCCAGCATAATCCAATAAGGGGGTCCCATGACAATCCATACCATAGTCAATGTCCCAGTCAATGAAGAACAGAATGTTCCTCATTGGCTGGGAGAGTAATGCAGTGACCTGAGCTAACATCAATAGCCCAGGTCACTGCAGGGGATGCCGAGCGCTGCTGTCAGGAGGTTAGATGAAATCATTACCTGCGGTGATGATCTTCGCTTCACTCTTGTCAGCGCTGTCCCTGACTTCTATGCCCGCCGCGTTCTCAGCAGTATCGCCCGAGACGTCACCGCTAGTGACGGGAGAACGCAGCGGCATAGAAGGCAGTGACAGCGCTGACAGGAGTGAAGCGAAGATTGTGACAGCAGGCAATGATGTCATCTAACATCCTGATGGCAGCGCTCGTTATCCCCGCGGCTGCCTGCACTGCAATGTGAGAGGCTGCTGAGCCTGCAATGAAGGCAGCCGCGGGGCTGGAGCGGGACACAGACTGCACGGGCACTCCTGCTATCCTGAGCAGGGGGCCTGGTGCTGGCGGTGACACCGTGGGCGGGGAGAGTACGGGGTGCGGAGGAATGTGTGGGAGGGTGCAGGGAAGAGGGGCGGGGACTCCACGCACTGTACCCGCCCAGCAGGGCGGAAATATGCTGTTCCAGATTTGCATGTTAACATGGTCCTGCCCATGTTGACATGAAATGACCGGAAGCAGCAAAATCGCGGCAGGAGCGGTCACATGACCGCTCTGAGCCGGGGGAGAAAGGCTGACAGCAGGGCAGGTAAGTGGTCACTAGCTACTTACCTGCCCCAATGTAGCCCAATAGGGTAATAATGAAGAAAAGTCAAAATAAGCCGGATAACCCCTTTAATTATAAAGGCCATAGATCAGAGGTTAGAGGTGGTAACCTATTTAAGGCCCTTGCGCAACTTGAGTCATTGGATTTATAGATTGGACACAAGGACTACTATTGGGCTCAATGAGAGCTTTGACAGCTTTCTTTAATTGGGTATTTTTATGTGGTGTGAGAATGGGACTGTTTGTGTTAAATTATTTTTAATTGTTTCTTTTTCTTTTTATCCATAATTTAGAGATCTGTATATGCTAAAACCATACCTGTGGTGGTCTGCAAATTTTGAGGTACTTCACGCGACCCGCTCAGTGACTTAGATGTTGACTTTGATTGGGTATTTTCCCTGAATGAAGTGCCTATGAGAAAATAAGAAAAAAGATTATTATCTAAGAAAAGTAGACAAAAACATTGTACAACAATTTAATTATAGTTAGGATACAACTAATATTTAATACATTTACTCGATAATTTAGTTTTTTGCATTTCTTGATTTTGCTTGCCTTATGGCATGTGATTTTTAATTTTGCATATAATATTTCTGTTTACACAACAACATGAACACTATGCACTTTTTTTGTTTGTCTATTGAGTAGTGATGGACAGACCCGGACTGTAAAATTTAGAATCCGAGAGGTTTTAAAAATACCCGAGTACCGGACCCGGGCCTGGAGTTCTCAGGGAACTCCGGATAATGATCCGGAACCTTTAGAAATAAAAAATAAAAAAAGGAAAAATAAAGAAAATAAGAATAAAGCAGGCGCGTTATAACAATAGCAGCCCACAGCCACTCAGGATTGTCACATCCATTAGATGTGACAATCCTGGCACTTTACCCGATTCTTCCCGATTCCCCTGGTGCGGTGGCAATCAGGCTAATAAGGGGTTAATAACAGCTCACAGCTGCCACTAAGCCCTAGATTAGCAATGGCAGGGTCTATGAAAACCCTACCCCCATTACTAATCTGTAAGTGAAAATAAATAAACACAAAATAAGATAAAAACAACACCCTCTTTCACTCCTTTAATAAGCCCAAAAACACCCAGGTCTGATGTAATCCACACGAGGTCCCATATCGATTCCAGCTCTGCTACATCTGAAGTGACAGCGCGTGGGCATAGAATATGACCACCCGCTGTGATCTTAAGGCAGAGAATGAGTCACAGCGATGTGTGGTGACGTAACTTAGGTTATTTGCGGTCACAGCTGGAGCTGCCCATTGTCATCCACCTATGATCGCAGGTAACCTGACCTCAGGTGACCTCATTGAACTGAGTGACCACTACTATCCATAAATGTGGCGTAATACTTTGGCAAAATTACTCTCAGAAATAAAATGTGAGTCAGAAATACATTCAGGCATCTTCCGCATGCTGTTGCCATTCAGTTTCAACAATTTTCCATCCATTGCAATATTTTTACAGCCCTCGCAGGCCTATTTCTAAGGTCCTCTGGAAAATTATTCGAGTTTCCCATTGACTTGGATTGGGTTCGTTATTCGGTATGAATACACAAATGTACAAATTATTGGATTTGAACAATCTGAATCCGAATATTTTAGCATTCGCCCATATCTAGTCATCACTAATGATAATTTTAATAATTTTAAGGATGTCTAAGGATGTCTAAAACTGATCAACTGGGAAAAGGTTGTTGCATTACTCGTAAATCAAATGCCATGTCCTTCAAATTGTCCAATTATTAATACCAGGTTTTGGTTAAAATGAGGCTACCATTTCAAGGTTCATTTTCCATCAAGGAGAAACTACGCTGAAAATCTATCTTTCTCTATCGCTTCATTGGAGGACACAGGAAACCATGGGTGTATGCTGCTGGGACTAGGAGGTGACACTATGCAAATAAGAAAGTTGGCTCCTCCCACATAGTATACACCCACTGACTGGAGCTGAGGAGATCAGTTTTTGCTTAGTGTCCGAGGAGGTTGGACACGCAGGGGCTGCTCTCAGCCCCTCAGGTTTGTATTGTTGTGTTTTATTAATGTTTTCCCTTTGTTTTTCAGACACAGCTCGTCGGGCGACAGGGTGTAATCGCTCACCCTGCTCTCCCACATAGAGACCGGTCGCACAGAAGTGGGGTCCGTCCGCCACTTCCGTTGTCCTCCGTGTCTGTCTGGCAGGACCCTACCCCCCTAACACTTTCAAGACGGTTTGGGGGGCATCCGCACAGAGGAACAGGTGGATGGTCCTTGCCCCCCTCCCCAAACTCTCTCGCTTCCGAGCCTGATTGTGGGGTAGGAGGACGAAGACCGTACCCAGGATGGAGAGGTACCCTTCCGGTCTCCCCTCGACTATGCCCGGGACGACCGTCGAGATGTCTTCGCTCGCCTTCCAGGATGGGTCCAGGATCACCTCAAGACAAGCCGGGACCTCCGATAAGTACTCACTCCCCCCTCCTCTTCCCCGTCCCGGGTTATGGGGAGGGATCCCGGGTATAGAAACCCCACAGCCCCTTCTCCACTTGGGTCAGGGGGTCCTACATCTCCCTTAGAGCCCCCTCCACAGGCCCCTCTGTAGTTGGCTTCGGCGACCTACCTTAGAATTTAGCCCCCGGCTCCATTGCGGCCCGGCGTCCCCTCCGGTGGCCCACTTTCAAATTTATCCCCCGGCTCCATTGCGGCCCGGCGTCCCCTCCGGTGGCCCACTTTTAAAATTTAGGCCCCGGCTCCATTGCGGCCCCCTCAGTGTCCGCGCGCCTCTCCAGGCCACGCCCCCAGCCGGAATTCTGTCCGCGCGCGTGGGCTTTTCAAATCTTCCGCCTCTTTTTTCTCGCGCGGTCCCAGTCCTCTCCCGGTGTCTGTCGTCATTTCCGGGCGCCAATCCCCGGCACGCGTCATTCCTGTGCCTCCACTGGACCAGGCCCCTCCCTCCGGGTAAGCGACGCTGCTGCCGCCGCGAGGCCCGATACTCCCCGCCCGGGTAGGTCGACTCTGCAGCCGCCTCAGGACCCGAGCCTCCGACCGGGTAAGCGCCGCTATCGCCGCCGCGCCTGTGCCTACACCCGGGTAAGCGCTGCCAGCGCCGCCACCAGGCCCGATCCACCGACCGGGTCAGCGCTCCTAGCGCCGCTGCGTCCCCCCCTTCCCAGAACCGCCGCAAGTTTGCGACATAGCGCCCACCCGCAGGCAGTGTTGGCCCCAGCGCACCCTCACTGGCAGGGTTTAGTCCACTGCTCCCCAGACTTCAGTGTCAGTCAGCGCCCCGGGCATCAGGCTGTCATCTCTCTCAGGGCTCATTCCCAGGGTACTGTTGTCTCTGAACATGCAGGCCCATTCACTGTGGTGCTATTTGTGAAGAAACAAGTCCATTCAATATGGTACTGGTTGTGAGGAAGCAGGCCCATTCCCTATGGTACTGTTTGGGAAGTGGCAGGCCCACTCACTGTGGTACTGTTTGTGAGGATGCAGGCCCATTCACTATGGTACTAGTTGTGAAGGGGCAGGCCCATTCACTATGGTACTGCTTTGGGAAGAAGCCGAATGTCGCACAATTTTTTTGTCTCCTGTTTTTGTGATGTACATTCACAGACATTCTCCTCACATCTTGCCTAGCACAGATGTGCTCCTGAATTCTGGGCGTTCACTGTCAGTTTGCCATTCTGTCTCCCAGGTATTATACGCCTGTAACACTAATCACTGATCCTATGTGTCCAGCTGTATTATACGCCTGTGGCTCTAATCACGGACGTCTCTACAGCACTCTAAATCTTCCCAGAGTATCGCTCTTGCGCCCGATTATCCGTCACGTTACGGATAGATTATGGCGCTCTACCCAGCAGTCAGAAACCCATATTTCGCTACACACGCTGCTTGCCCAGCGGTCCATGACATGGCCCTTTCCGTGAACGCTCCAGCGTTTCTATATGCACTGACCTACTCCCGTGTGCCAGCGTTTCCCTGTACCTGTCCACTATCCAGAGTGCCAATGTCTGCGTCATGCCTGTGTGCTCCAATACCCAGGTGCTTTGGGGACCCTGCCCGCTATTCCGTGGGCCAGTGTTTCTACGTGCATTTGTTTACTCTGGTGTACCAGTGTTTTCCACGAGCCCTTACACTACTCAGTGTAATTAGGTTTTTATGCGCACCTGTCTACACCACCGTAATAGTGTTGTGTGAACCCTCCCACTGTTTAGGGGGTCAGGTTTCTTCTTGCACCTGTGAGTTTTAGTGTGCTATAACCTTTTCTGTCAACCTGTCCACCATCCAGATTGACAGTTCCATAGACCTGTCCACTTGCTCGTGTGCCAGTGTCTCTATATGTCGGTCCATCTTCCAGGGTGCCAGTATACACTATCCAGTGTTTCTCTATGCACCTACCCACCATCCGGTGCGCTAGTCTTGCCAGAATGTACCCTCTATCCTGTGTGCCAGTGTTTCTGTAGGCACCTGTCTACTACAGCGGGAGAGTGATTTGATGAGCCTGCCCACTTGCCTATGGGCCAGCACTTATCAGCACCAGAAGCCGGATACAGCAACAGGCTTGAGTGCCTTGTTCAACTTTTCCGCTCATCTTCGACTGAGGCGAGTGCTCCATCCAACACTACCCCATGAGGCGGCACGCCAGCAGCTGTCACGTTCAGTTCCAGTATTCAAGATCAATGATCCTGCCCGCTATCCAATAGGCTAGCGTTTCTCCGGACCAGAAGCTGGATACTGTAACAAGTATGTGTTGCTCTGCTCACGACCCAGTGACTCGAACAGTCTTCCTCACCTAGTGGGTCATGTATCTCCTTCATCTTCGACTGAGGCGAGGACTATGGTCTCCATGGACCCCTAACGTGGTACGGCAGCAACGGTCATTAGGTTGCTTCCCAGTGACCCAGGGGTTTTTTCCTACTTCAGACCACCCATTCAGGAAAACAGAAGGTAAGCCAGAATCCTCTGGCCAGTTCATTGTCTTCTCTTTCTGCAGCAGTTATTTACTCACTCTTCAGCGATCTGCATCCATCTCCTACCTCACACCATGCGTGTAACGTGATCTCGAGGTAAGGTTACACGCGACCTTCTGACTGGAGGGTCGTGTGATTCACTCCCTGCAGCAACCACAGACCTCATGACGCAGCACGGCAGCAGCAGTTCTCATCCGGTCGCTTCCCAGTGGCCCGGGACCTTCTCCTACCTTGCCCCATTCATCTAAGGTAGCCACAAGGTAGGGCTTTTCTCTCTTGACCGTACGTTGGCTGCATCGCTTCTTGAAGCAGCAGTCATTTTGGTTTTCAAATGAGGTAAGCAAGGGGCAGCTCTGTCTGCTAACCAATATGTTGTCCATTTTACTTCCTGCCACCTTCCTCGGGTGGTTCATAGTTCTTCTGGTATCTGCCTATTCTTTGGCCTAGACCAGCCTTGGCCGCGCCCTCCACTAGGGTTCCGGCCAGGTACTGTATAGGTTTAAAACCATAGGTCGTTACTTACATTCTCTTTCTTTCAGATAGAGATCAGATTTCCTCAGTCCCTTCACAGTCAACAGATGAAGTTAAGAACCAGACACAGAATCGTCTAACCAGTATTGATTCCACGGAGGACCAGCTTCACCAAGGGACTTCTAGTATCCTGACGGCCCAGTCATTGGGCCCACTCTTCCGGACAAGCTGTAAGGTTTCATATAATTGTATTCTGTCTACTTTCCGCAGCAGAATTCTTCAGGGAACCCAGAATGCTCAGGCCACTGGGTGTCTCCACCCGAACACTCAACACTACAGCGAGTGGTCCCCGTCTAATCTGCCAATCTCCACTAACACCTAGACATGACCTGCTTCAGTTTCAGGCCAAGAGGGATCTTCATTTCCCCTGTCCCGGGTCTACCTCCTTTTCCCCCTCTCGTAGCCATTCTGGATGGCCCTTGGAGATATGCTAGATCTCTCCGAAGTCCCCGCCATACCAAACTCCGCGACCACTCGCCACCGCTTGGTCTCATTTCTGCACTTTTCAATCAGAGTTCCTGCCAGACCATTTAAACTCCCATATTCTGTCATTTCTTTCCCTTCGTCGTCACCTCGGGTTGTGACGTGGTGACGCGTTTTATAATAATAATAGTAATAATAATAACACTTTACTCATTCTTCCGTCACTCCTCCGTTTTTTCCTTGCCACCTTCCAAGGATAGGCGTCACTACTCTGGTCGACGAGCGCTTAGGCCGGTCACATAGTCCAACCCTTCCTTGAGTCCCCTCGAAAGGGTTTTTCCTTCTCCCATTACAGGTCATACTTCCCAGGTCTTGGGCTCCTTTTTTTTCATTCGCAAGAGCCCTCTCCTATAGGGGGTTCTCTTTCCAGTAATTCACTTCAAGGGGCATCTAGTACCCGAGTCCAGAGTTCGAGTTTTCCCAGCCACGCCATTGTAGATGCCCGGACTCCCTTCTCCTGTCTGTCAGGTCATAGAGGTAATTGGTTATTGGATTTCCTTGGCTCCTTAACCTTCTCCTTTTTCTCCGGACTTCACAGGTTCTCTAGACCGCTTCTATACACAGGGGATTTATCTCCCGTATCATCTTCCCGCCTGCAGGCTGTTTCGTCCACTAGGGTCAGATCACTTCCCTCAGGTGCTGTGTAACCAACAGGTCAAGTTCCCCTATGGCGGAATCCCCTCACAGTATCTCGTCTCCCCTGCACTTTTTTAGGCAGTCGGTTTTCCTTTTAGTTGTCCGGTGGCAGTAAAGGCCCAAGGCTCCGTTCGCCTCCACTTACCTGGCACCTTCCTCTACCAGGTACCCTAGTTCTTCGCTCATTCTTACTCTCTCAGGCGTAGTACCATGGCCTGTCGGGTTTTTGCTCCTAGCCGACCTATTGCTGTCAGTCGCCTTAGATCCTTAGCTTTCTTAGGTACAGATTTCAAAGGATGCAGTTTCTCCCTGATCATCCTATTCCCCAGCACACGCATTTTACACTAGTTCTTAGTACTCCCTAGTACTCTAACTCTTCTCCTATACTTCGGCCCCTGGCCGGGTAGGGGTTCTTTATGGGGTCTACGACCAGTTTTCGGTCACAGAATCTTGTCTCTGCTAACCCTGTTTTCGGGTCGCTTTCTTCCCACCCTTGGGGACTGCTTTAGGACGTCCCATTGTTTCCTGTGTCCCCCAATGAAGCGATAGAGAAAAGTAGATTTTGGGTACTCACCGTAAAATCTCTTTCTCGGAGCCTTCATTGGGGGACACAGCACCCGCCCTTTTCTAAGACTTCAATGGATCCGGAATGTTCTAGATTTCAAGCTTCTCCTCGTACTGCTTTTACACAAACTGATCTCCTCAGCTCCAGTCACTGGGTGTATACTACGTGGGAGGAGCCAACTTTCTTATTTGCATAGTGTCACCTGCTAGTCCCAGCAGCATACACCCATGGTTTCCTGTGTCCCCAAATGAAGGCTCCGAGAAAGAGATTTTACGGTGAGTACCCAAAATCAACTTTTTGAACCATGTGCATTGAATATTTTTTTGGTATGGTATCAGAGGACTCAGAAGGAAAAATGTATGTAACAAAATTAAAACATTGTCGTCCATTTGGCTTATCCCTAATCTATTAATTTTACACTAGGTGGTAAAATAGATGACATCTTTATTATCTGGAGGGGTACCGATCCTGAACTGCAGAGCTTCATGACTTGGTTGAACGATAACCCATATAACATCAAACTAACCTATAAGGCAGATCGGGAGGCAATTGATTTTCGGGACTATAATATAAAAATGGGGTACCAGACAGAAAAGGGTACTCCACGGGTACAATTATTATCAACAAGTAAGAGGGAAGAATCTTTTTCCTCACAGATACATTTCATCTCCAAGTTAACAGTCAGAGGGGGCGATCGGCAGATCTTGAACAAACACTGGTCGTTACTGAAGACCGACCAGAGTTTGAACGACGTTTTACTCATCGCCCACTCTTACCTGTTAGAAGGGGGAAAAGCCTAAAGGATATGCTGGTGAAGAACCATTACGTACCTAGGGTGGTATCTCGCTTTGAGAAAGGGAGTCCCAAATTTGGTTGTTTTCCTTTTGTCTGCCCAGAGATGTTGTCAGCTTGGGTTGGACCTAAAGAGTATAAAATAAAAAGTTACAAATCATGCAGTAAAAGTCACGTTATCTATTATGCAGTATGTGACTGTAGCCTAATTTATATTGGGTTAACATCAAGGGAATAACGCGTCCGCACGACGGAACATGTTAGGGACATAAATGCGGTGTGTGATGTTGTGGATCTTGATTCCCTAAGGATGATCCAGAGACATTTCAAGCTGCACTATGACTGTGGTCCCACAGGATTGAAAATTTGTGGTATCGAAAGGTCCATTTAGAATCTAGGGGTATATATATATATATATATATATATATATACACACATATTACTATATGAATTTTGTCTCTGCATGATATAGGGACATTAGAAAATCTTTTAAGGACTATACATGGTCATATTCTTTAGGCTAAGGCTGATTCTCCTTATGTTTGGATGATTTTCTTACCTCCCTGGTCGTGCCCTTTCACTTGCCAGTAGTAGATATGGTCTCGTTGGGTACGCATGTGCGGGGCTGCCTCAGCATGAGTCCCCGCCAAGGGAGCTTCCTCAGAAGGATGCATGGGTTAACTGACGTTAGTGGAAGTATTCTTCCGATCCACGCTTCCCCTGGAATGACTGGATGAGGCGGACTCTATGTGCGGCGTCCCACCCCCTGCACGCGCCCAAACAGCGACGATCTCGCCCAAGACACCACATAATAAAACATGCACATTACACTTTCCTCAAGCGAGGAAGCCAGGTGAGAAACGCTTGTCAGGGCTACTCAAAACATACAGTTATAAGTGCACTTTATAGGTGAGTCCGGATCACGATGATTCATGGCTGTTAGCTCTATCGGTAATAGTAATGGTAGCCTTTGAGGCTTAGGCTGCGTTACATGGGTGATATTAGATTTTTGTGTTATTATAGCGTCACCAGGTGGCCATCTGTATTAGTACATGCAGTGGTACCTGCAATGTATTTCAATGACCCCGATCCTGCTGTACCGGAAGTCGCCGGATCCTGATAGACAGAATCCTGTTTTTTGAACTGAGCATGCCCAGAAAGCAGCTTGGCATGGTCAATACAGAAATCTCCCTCTCTCTCAGACAGAAGACCAGGATCGTGAAGGGGTGAGAGGGAGTAATAAAGATGGAGTCCCTAAGTGTGTCTGTGTATTTATTTCTAATAAAGTGTCTGTGTATTTTTTTCTAATAAAGTATTTTTTCTGTGTGATGTCTTTTTTTTAACCCTTTATTGGAGATTCTTAATGGCCGGGTCAAACTTGGCCTGACATTAGCAATCTCAGGCTTTATACCAGCAGTTAAAACAAAGCTGGTATTAACCCCTTATTACCCAACATGCCACCCGGCACCACGGCCGCTGGGAGAGATGTTGGATACAACGCCAGAAGATAGCGCTTTTAAGAAAGCGCCATTTTCTGGGGTGACTGTTGACTGCAATTCGCAGCGGGGGGGGCCAAGAAAGCTTGGGCCACCCTGCACTGCGTATTCCCATCTCCAGCTGCCTAGTTGTACCTGGCTCGTCACAAAAATTGGGCAAAGCCCATGTGTTTTTTTTTGTTTTTTTTAATTATTTCATGAAATTCATGAAATAATTAAAAAAGGGCTTCCCTGTATTTTTGGTTCCCAACCAAGTACAAATAGGCAGCTGGGGGTTGGGGGCAGCGCGTACCTGCTTGCTGTACCCTGCTAGCATACAAAAACAGGGTGAAGCTGTCTTTTTTTTTAGTTTTTCGGCAAAAAACGTTAAAAAAAGGGCTTCCCTGGATTTTCCATTGCCAGTGAAGGTCATATAAGCAGTGGGGGTTAGCAGCCAGTAGCTGCTCGGGTTACCTTAGCAATAGAAAATGCAGCGGGAGTCCACACATTTTATTTTTTGACCCCCTAACCCTAGAGTTAGGGTTATGTGTTTGGGGTTTTTGTTTATTTTTTAATGAATTTAAAAAAAAAAATACTCATGGGCAACCGAGAACCCGAGCATTTTTAGTGCACACTCATCCCTACTTCTAACCATACAGCCAGCAGATCAAGTAATCTGATCAGCTGACTCCAGTGTTGGCCGATTACTTGTTCTGGGTCCCCCTGCATCCATCGCAGCGTGTGCTGCCTGTGAGGTCAGCTGAATTCGGCCGACACTGGAGTCAGCTGATCTGAACTCTGTTGAACTCCAGCCCGCACACTCTGCGATGGATGCAGGGGGACACAGAACAAGCAATCGGCCAACACTGGAGTCAGCTGATCTGAACTCAGCTGAACTCATGACCACACAGCCCGAACATGGTCACACGTGATCGGCAGCAGGCAGTGATTGCTGTTAACCTGCATCCTTCACAGCGTGTGCGGGCTGTGAGATCAGGAGTTCAGCTTATTCCCGATCAGCTGACTCCAGTGCCAGACGATAAATTCTGTGTTCCCCTTGATCCATCACAAGTAGAAGAAGAAGCATACAATAAACTAACAATTGCGGTTGCATGCGTTGCACATTCAATCCACAGGATCCGGTCATATGCGGTTTGCATCCTGTCAAATGTGAAAGTAGCCTTACAGCTGGAGCAGGAAGAAGAAAGACAAGATGGCAGACTTACTTTGGGAGCTTACAGGAAGAAATCGCACAGACCAATTTTTGGGGCTCCACTCAAGGGGATCTGGGGCTGAGAAAAAAAGGAGACCGTCAGCTGATGATGAAATAGCTAGCAAAGTTATTGATCATTATCTCAAACCCATTGCCTCCTCTCTCTAGTCCGGCATTTCCTCTCTGCGGCGATCGCCATCCTCCTTCTTCTGAGGCCCATGTGCATGACGCGTCCTACATCATGCTCACTAGCTGGCATTGAGGTCCTGCGCAGGCGCACTTTGATCTGCCCTGCTCAAAGCAGATCCATGTATTGTAGTGCATATGCGTAAGAGATCTTTAACCCCTTAACGATCTGGTGGCTATCATGATAGCACAGGATCATGTGATGACTCCTGTAGCTCACATGACTCAGGTCCTGTAAGAAAAAGCCAAATACTGGCTGTTACAAGAGATGATAATTTCTCCCAGTCTAAATTGTGCTGCTCTGATTGGGATAAATAAATGAGTGATCAGACAGCTGATCCTAATAGCCCCCTAGGGGTACTAGTCAAATTTAAAAAAAAATTTAAGAAAAAGTTTTGAAAAAGTAAAAAAAAAAGTAAAAACACCTAAAAGTTCAAATCATCCCTTTTTTGCCCCACTGAAAAATAAAGGGTTAAAAAAAAATATATTCACACATTTGGTATCGCTGTCTTCAGTCCGAATATATATCATAATATAAAATCATTTGTTCTGTTTGGTAAATGGCGTAGCAGCAAAAAAATTCCAAATGCCAAAATTACGCTTTTTGGTTGCCACAAATTTTAAGCAAAATGCAATAACAGGCAATGAAAACATAGCATCTGCGCAAAAATGATACTGTTAAAAACGTCAGCTCGAGATACAAAAAAAAGCCATAACTGAGCCATAGATTTAAAAAAATGAGAACGCTATGGGTCTCAGAAAATGGCGCAAAAAAGAGAATTTTGTTTACTTACCGTAAATTCTTTTTCTTATAGTTCCGACATGGGAGACCCAGACCATGGGTGTATAGCTTCTGCCTCCGGAGGACACACAAAGTACTACACTAAAAAGGTAGCTCCTCCCTCCGAGCATATACACCCCCTGGATGACCAAATCTAGCCAGTTTAGTGCAAAAGCTGAAGGAGGACATCCACCCACAAGTAGAGATAGAGTAAAACCCGGAATAACCGGAACCTCTGTCTACAACAACAGCCGGTGAAAACACACGGAACAAGAACTGCCAACAGGCAACAGGGAGGGTGCTGGGTCTCCCATGTCGGAACTATAAGAAAAAGAATTTACGGTAAGTAAACAAAATTCTCTTTTTCTTCATCGTTCCTTATGGGAGACCCAGACCATGGGACGTCTCAAAGCAGTCCATGGGTGGGAAATAAACAGAAAACTGAGAAGTAGGCAAAACCTAACTTCACAAATGGGCGACAGCCGCCTGAAGGATGCGTCTGCCCAAGCTCGCATCTGCCGAAGCATGAGCATGCACTTGGTAGTGCTTCGAAAAGGTGTGCAGACTAGACCAAGTGGCAGCCTGACAGACCTGCTGAGCCGTAGCCTGGTGCCTGAAAGCCCAAGAGGCACCGACAGCTCTGGTCGAGTGCGCCTTAATCCCCGGCGGGGGAGGCACCTGAGTACATTGGTAGGTATCGGATATGGCCGACCTAATCCAACGAGCTAGGGTCGGTTTAGAAGCCGAGAGACCCTTGCGCTGACCTGTGGTCAGCACAAAAAGAGAGGTGCACCGCCTAAGAGCAGCGGTGCGTGACATATAGATCCGGAGCGGCCGCACCAAATCTAAAGTATGCAACACTTTCTCAAAGCGATGCACAGGGGCCGGACAAAGGGAAGGCAATGAAATGTCCTGGTTAAGGTGGAAAGGAGACACCACCTTAGGGAGAAAGTCCGGAGTCGGACGGAGAACCACCTTGTCTTGGTGAAAAACCAAAAAGGGTGACTCCGAAGAGAGAGCAGCCAAATCAGAGACTCTCCTGAGAGAAGTTATGGCCACCAGAAAGACCACTTTCTGGGAAAGTCGAAAGAAAGAAACCTCCCTAAGAGGCTCAAAGGGGGGTTTCTGTAAGGCCGTGAGGACCAGATTAAGGTCCCAGGGATCCAAAGGCCGCCGATAAGGAGGAATGATGTGAGATGCGCCCTGCATGAAGGTGCGCACCTGGGCCAGTCGGGCGATATGCCGCTGGAACAACACTGACAGAGCCGAGACCTGTCCCTTGAGGGAATTGAGGGATAGTCCTAGCTGCAGACCGGACTGTAGAAAGGACAGGATGGTCGGCAAGGAAAAAGGTCAAGGAGCATGTCCGGAAGAGCGACACCAGGACAGGAAAATTCTCCAAGTCCTGTGGTAAATCCTGGCCGAGGAAGACTTCCGAGCCTGAGTCATAGTGGAGATGACCTCGGAAGGAATGCCTGAAGCCGTCAGGATCCAGGACTCAAGAGCCACGCCGTCAATCTGAGAGCCGCAGAATTCTGGCGAAAAACGGACCTTGTGAGAGAAGGTCTGGGCGGTCCGGGAGATGCCACGGCACCTCTACGGACAGACGGAGCAGGTCTGGGTACCAAGCTCGCCTGGGCCAGTCTGGAGCAATGATTATGACCCGACGGCCCTCCATTCTGATCTTGCGCAGGACTCTGGGCAAGAGATGTAGAGGGGGAAACACGTAGGCCAGACGGAACTGGGACCAATCCTGAACCAGCGCATCCGCTGCCAAGGCCTGAGGATCGTGGGAGCGAGCCACGTAAACCGGGACCTTGTTGTTGTGCCGGGATGCCATGAGATCCACTTCCGGAGTGCCCCACTTGCGGCAGATTGACCGGAACACTGCCGGATGCAGGGCCCACTCGCCGCTGTCCACGGTTTGACGGCTGAGATAATCTGCCTCCCAGTTTTCTACGCCTGGGATGTGGACTGCGGATATGGTGGACTTGAAGTCCTCCGTCCACTGAAGGATACATTGAACCTCCAACATTGCTAGGCGGCTGCGAGTCCCGCCCTGGTGATTGATGTAGGCAACCGCTGTCGCGTTGTCTGACTGGACTCGAATGTGCTTGCCCGCCAACAGGTGGTGAAAAACTACGAGAGCTAGGAGCACAGCTCTGATTTCCAGCACATTGATCGAGAGGGCTGATTCGGACGGAGTCCAAGTGCCCTGTGCTCGGTGGTGGAGAAACACTGCTCCCCAGCCGGATAGACTGGCATCCGTGGTGAGAATCACCCAGGACGGGATCAGAAAGGAGCGTCCCTGGGATAGCGAGAGGGGCCGAAGCCACCACTGAAGAGAGCTCCTGGTCTGTGGCGACAGAGCCACTAGCCTGTGCAAGGAAGAGGTCCGCTTGTCCCAACAGCGGAGAATGTCCAGCTGCAGGGGACGCAGATGGAACTGGGCAAAGGGAACCGCTTCCATTGACGCCACCATCTGACCCAGCACCTGCATGAGGTGCCTGATGGAATGACGGCGGGGCCTCAACAGAGAGCGCACCGCCAGATGAAGGGACTGCTGTTTGATTAAGGGCAGCTTCACAAGTGCCGGCAGAGTCTCGAATTGCATCCCTAGGTACGTAAGTTTCTGGGTCGGGGTCAGAGTGGACTTGGGCAGATTGACAAGCCACCCGAATTGAACAAGCGTGGCGAGAGTGAGCGAGACACTCCGATGACAGTCTGCACTGGATGAAACCTTGACTAGAAGGTCGTCCAGGTAAGGAATTACTGCCAACCCCTGGAGGTGCAGAACCGCAACCACAGCTGCCATGACCTTGGTGAATACTCGAGGGGCCGTGGCTAACCCGAAGGGGAGAGCCACGAATTGGAAATGTTCCTCTCCTATTGCAAAACGTAGCCAACACTGGTGTGAAACTGCAATTGGCACATGCAAATAGGCATCTCTGATGTCAATGGATGCTAGAAAATCTCCTTGGGTCATTGAGGCAATGACTGATCGCAGAGATTCCATGCGAAAGTGCCGCACCTGAACATGCTTGTTGAGAAGCTTGAGATCCAGGATGGGCCGGAAGGAACCGTCCTTCTTGGGGACTAGGAAGAGATTTGAGTAGAAACCTCTGAACGGTTCCCGGGCGGGAACCGGTACAATTACTCCGTTGGCCTGCAAGGATGCCACGGCCTGAGAGAAGGCGGCGGCTTTGGAGCAGGGGGGAGTGGACAGAAAAAATCTGTTTGGCGGGCTGGAAGAGAATTCTATCCTGTAGCCGTGGGAGATGATATCCCGCACCCACTGATCAGAGACGTGTTGAAACCACACATCGCCAAAGTGGGAGAGCCTGCCACCGACCAAGGACGTTGCTGGCGCGGCCAGATAGTCAAGAGGAGGCTGCCTTAGTGGCAGTGGCTCCTCCGTTCTTCTGAGGACGCGGCTTCGTGCGCCAGCTGGGTTTTCGATCCTTGGCTGAGTTAGTGGACGAGGCTGAGGGCTTAGAGGATGACCAGTTAGAGGAACGAAAGGAACGAAACCTCGACTGGTTCCTGCCCTGGACAGGTTTCCTGGTTTTAGTTTGTGGCAAGGAAGTACTCTTTCCGCCAGTAACATCCTTAATAATTTCATCCAGTTGTTCACCGAACAGCTGGGACCCAGCAAAAGGGAGCCCAGCAAGGTACTTCTTGGAAGAAGCGTCTGCTTTCCACTCTCGAAGCTACAAGATCCTGCGGATCGCGAGGGAATTAGCGGAAGCCACCGCCGTGCGGTGAGAAGCCTCCAGAATGGCAGACATGGCATAGTATGAAAAAGCCGAATCCTGGGACGTTAAGGCAACCATTTCGGGCATAGAGTCCCTGGTGAGGGAATGCATCTCCGCCAGAGAAGCAGAGACGGCCTTAAGAGCCCACACTGCTGCAAAAGACGGGGAGAACGAGGCCCCTGCCACTTCATATACAGATTTGGCCAGAAGGTCAACCTGGCGGTCAGTGGAATCCTTAAGTGAGGTGCCATCCGCCACAGATACAACTGTCCGGGCTGAGATTCTAGACACCGGAGGATCTACCTTTGGTGAATGAGCCCACTCCTTGACCACCTCTGGTGGAAAGGGAAAACGGTCATCAGAACTACGCTTTGGAAAGCGTTTGTCAGGACAGGCCCTGGGTTTGGTCACAGTGGCCTGAAAACTGGAGTGGTTAAAAAACATACTCCTTGCTCTCTTAGGTGAGGTAAACTGGTGTTTTTCTACCAGAGAGGCTTGTTCCTCTGACACTGGTGGATTGAGGTTCAGTACGGAATTAATGGACGCAATCAAATCACTAACATGTGCATCACCTTCGGTTAGATCAATGGGGTACATAGAGGTAGCGTCCGAGCCCACAGTAAAGGCATCCTCCTCGCCCTGCGATTCAGCTCGTGAATCAGAGCCATGGGACGAGGAAGGAGAAGAGTCCCTGCGTCTCCGTTTAGGAGGACGGGGTCTGGGAACAGATGAAAAATCCTCTGTGAGCTCTGCAGAGCGAGTCGGAGCAGCAGAGGCGCCCTGAGAAGGGGGCTGATGCATGGTCAGCAGAGTCCGGGACAGCTGTCCCATGGAGTCGGCAAAGGACTGGGAGATAGCTTTAGAAAACGATGCTACCCAAGCCGGGGGTTCAGCCACCGGGGCTGGAGCAGCCGGAGGGACCCCTGGGGAGACTCCAGGCTGAGGCATCACCATGTTAGAGCAGGCATCACAATGTGGATATGTGCTCGGTTCAGCAGTATGAGCTTACATGCAGTGCATATAGAGTAAAGCCTTGCAGCCTTGCTCCTAGTGAGAGACATGCTGCTGAGGTGGAGGCTCTGCAGTAAAGAACACACTCCTTCAGAATGACCCCCAGAGAGTGTATAAGAAAGTCCACAACCAGAGGTTGTGGCTTACCAGACCGTTTTGTGTGCCCTCCGGATTCCACAGCTTGGACCCCCAGACAGATTGCAGAGCTGCAGCAGCCAGCGCCGATCAGTGTGTGAACGCTGATAAAATGGCGCCGGAGTGAGGAGGGGGGGCGGGGTTTAGTCCAAGAGCGGGAACCGGAGGGCCAAGGAGAAATACAGGGGAGGGAAACATCTCCTCAGAGAGGAGTGTCCTCCCCTGTGCTGAACGGCCGGTGGGCGGCGCCGCACTGTCCCCCTGCATGACTGACATGCAGGGGCAGTGAAACCGAAAGTAGGCCGCAGCCGAAGCCAGGGCCTACATTTTTCCATGCGGCCGACGAGCAGGCACCCTCGGCGCGGTTCTCAGGAAAAAAACCAGAGAACCGGCCGGAATCACAGCAAAGTTAAATAACACACTCTCCCCACAATAAATGTACAAGGGACCCCTCAATAACGTCTCAATACTTAGCTTATGAGACGCAGGGCCAGGTCCCTGAGGGATGAGCGCTCCGTCCTGCAGGGTCCTGAAAGGGCTGCGGATGGAGACCGGTCTCCTGCAAAGCAGTGAGAACCGTGATGGCTCCCACTTCAAGCCAGAGCCCGGGGGATGGTGAAGGAGCGCGGCATGTAAGGCTCCAGCCTTGTAAAATCAACCTTAACAGCACCGCCGACACAGTGGGGTGAGAAGGGACATGCCGGGAGTCCAGCTTGGACCCGCTTTTCTTCCAACTCTTTAAAATCAAAAATCAAAAATGAATGCATGTGTGGATGTGTGACCTCCTGAACACAAAGCATTGAACTGGCTAGATTTGGTCATCCAGGGGGTGTATATGCTCGGAGGGAGGAGCTACACTTTTTAGTGTAGTACTTTGTGTGTCCTCCGGAGGCAGAAGCTATACACCCATGGTCTGGGTCTCCCATAAGGAACAATGAAGAAACGTCCGTCACTTTTTTCGGACAAACTTCTGATTATTTTTTTAACCCCTTAGATAAAAGTAAACCTATTCATGTTTGGTGTCTACAAACTTGCAGTAACCTCAGGCATCACAGCAGCACATCAGGTTTACCATATAGTGAACACAGTGAATAAAATGTCTCAAAAACAATAGAGCAATCACACTTTTTTTTGCAATTTCTCCACATTTGGAATTTTTTTGCCATTTTACAGTACACTGCATGGTAAAACTCACGGTTTCATTTAAAATTACAGCTCATTCTGCAAAAATTGAGCCCTCACATGACCATATTGACTGAAAAATAAAAAAGTTACGTCTGTCAGAAGAATGGCAAACTCCCCACAAATACCGGAAAGTGTAAAGTCGGTCGGTCGTGAAGGGGTTAACCTTTCCTCGCGCCTGCTCATTACAGTACTTTGATCAGCAGGGCAGATGAATGCGCCTGCGCAGGACCGCAATGTCGGCTCGTGTGGATGACGTAGACACATCATCCACACCGGACTAGGAAGAAGGAGGCCTAAGATCGCAGCAGAGAGGATGCGTCAGACCTGAAAGAGGAGGCACCGCACTGGAGAGCTGCGACACCCATTGGACTGGACCCACCCTAGGTGAGTATTATAAAAGTACTTTTTCCGTTTTACAGAGCGGCCTAGGCTCTTATATACAGTATTTTGGAATGCTGTATATAAGAACTCAGTGGTATTGGACACAGCTTGTAGTCCCCAAATCTGGTGACAGATTCCCATTAAAAAATCGGAAGGAACACAAACTTACACAATAAATCACCAACATATTTGTGCTTCTAAGGGCGTGATTTATTACGCCCAGTCTCCATGCCAGAAAATCTACATAGGAATGACCACAAGCGACTTAACCTCTTACAGACATTGGACGTACTGGGTACATCGTAGATAATGGCGGTGTAATCATCGTCGGCTGCTGCTGCAGTAAACCGGCACCGATTTCCGCACATATATGCTGATCTGAACAGCAGACATGTGTAGCTTACAAGCAAAGGTAGATCCACGATTCACCCATGCCTTTTAATCCCTTAGACCGCGCTGTCAAATACTGACAGCGCAATGTAAATGGCCATGGCAGGGAAATTTCCTTTCCTCGACGCCATCGGAGTCCCCGTGATGCGATCACGGGAAGCCGATGGTTGCCATGGTAGCACAGGGTTATGTCATGACTCATGTCGCTATCATGACTCACATCCTGTTACAGCCGGCTGGTTGTAACAGGACAGCAGCATTTCAGCTGATCAGAGCTCTGCCGCTCTGATCAGCAGAAATGAACAAGCGATCAGACAGCTAATCCTTACCCCTAGGGGGACTATTAAAATAAAAAAAGTTTAAAAAAAAGTTTTAAAGAATTAAAAAAAACAACTAAAAATTTAAATCACTCCCCATTCGCCCCACTAAAAATCAAAGGGTTAAAAAAATAAAAAATATACACTCATTTGGTAATACAGAGTTCAGAAATGCCCAGTCTATCAAAATATAAAATGAATTAATATGATCGGTAGACGGCGTAGCTGTAACAAAGAAGGGAATTTTGTTTACTTACCGTAAATTCCTTTTCTTCTAGCTCCTATTGGGAGACCCAGACAATTGGGGTGTATAGCTTCTGCCTCCGGAGGCCACACAAAGTATTACACTTTAAAAAGTGTAACCCCTCCCCTCTGCCTATACACCCTCCCATGCATCACGGGCCCATCAGTTTTGGTGCCAAAGCAGGAAGGAGGAAACTTATAAATTGGTCTAAGGTAAATTCAATCCGAAGGATGTTCGGAGAACTGAAACCATGAACCAAAAGAACAATTCAACATGAACAACATGTGTACACAAAAGAACAAACAGCCCGAAGGGAACAGGGGCGGGTGCTGGGTCTCCCAATAGGAGCTAGAAGAAAAGGAATTTACGTTAAGTAAACAAAATTCCCTTCTTCTTTGTCGCTCCCTTGGGAGACCCAGACAATTGGGACGTCCAAAAGCAGTCCCTGGGTGGGTAAAAGAATACCTCGATAAAAAGAGCTGAAACAACGGCCCCCTCTTACAGGTGGGCAACCGCCGCCTGAAGGACTCGCCTACCTAGGCTGGCATCTGCCGAAGCATAGGCATGCACCTGATAGTGTTTTGTGAAAGTGTGCAGACTCGACCAGGTAGCCGCCTGACACACCTGCTGAGCCGTAGCCTGGTGCCGCAATGCCCAGGATGCACCCACGGCTCTGGTAGAATGGGCTTTCAGCCCTGAAGGAATCGGAAGCCCAGAAGAACGGTAGGCTTTAAAAATCGGTTCCTTGATCCACCGAGCCAAGGTTGACTTGGAAGCCTGCGACCCCTTACGCTGGCCAGCGACAAGGACAAAAAGCGCATCAGAACGGCGCAATGGCGCCGTGCGAGACACGAAAATCCGGAGAGCCCTCACTAGATCTAACAAATGCAAATCCTTTTCACATTGGTGAACTGGATGAGGGCAAAATGAAGGTAAGGAGATATCCTGATTGAGATGAAAAGGGGATACCACCTTAGGGAGAAATTCCGGGACAGGACGCAGAACCACCTTATCCTTGTGAAATACCAGGAAAGGGGCTTTGCATGACAGCGCTGCAAGCTCTGACACTCTTCGGAGTGATGTAACCGCCACTAGAAATGCCACCTTCTGCGAAAGACGTGATAGAGAGACATCCCGCAGCGGCTCAAAAGGTGGTTTTTGAAGAGCCCGTAGAACCGTGTTGAGATCCCAGGGTTCCAGCGGACGCTTGTAAGGTGGGACTATGTGGCAAACTCCCTGCAGGAACGTGCGGACCTGCGGAAGCCTGGCTAGACGCTTTTGAAAAAATACGGATAGCGCCGATACTTGTCCCTTGAGAGAGCCGAGGGACAAACCCTTGTCCAATCCAGCTTGAAGGAAGGAAAGAAACCTGGGTAAGGCAAACGGCCAGGGGGTAAACCCCTTCTCAGAGCACCAGGCTAAGAAGATCCTCCAAGTTCTGTGATAGATCTTGGCTGACGTTGGTTTCCTGGCCTGTCTCATAGTGGCAATGACATCTTGAGATAACCCTGAGGACGCTAGGAGCCAGGACTCAATGGCCACACAGTCAGGTTGAGGGCCGCAGAATTCAGATGGAAAAATGGCCCTTGAGACAGCAAGTCTGGTCGGTCTGGGAGCGCCCACGGTTGACCCACCGTGAGGTGCCACAGATCCGGGTACCACGACCGCCTCGGCCAATCTGGAGCGACGAGGATGGCGCGGCGGCAGTCGGACCTGATCTTGCGCAACACTCTGGGCAGCATTGCCAGAGGAGGGAATACATAAGGCAGTTGAAACTGCGACCAATCCTGAACTAAGGCGTCCGCCGCCAGAGCTCTGTGATCCTGAGACCGTGCCATGAAGGCCGGGACCTTGTTGTTGTGCCGAGACGCCATGAGATCGACGTCCGGCGTTCCCCAGCGGCAACAGATCTCTTGAAACACGTCCGGGTGGAGAGACCATTCCCCCGCGTCCATGCCCTGGCGACTGAGAAAGTCTGCTTCCCAGTTTTCTACGCCCGGGATGTGAACCGCGGAGATGGTGGAGGCTGTGGCCTCCGCCCACAGCAGAATCCGCCGGACTTCTTGGAAGGCTTGACGACTGCGAGTGCCGCCCTGGTGGTTGATGTACGCAACCGCCGTGGCGTTGTCCGACTGTACGCGTATCTGCCTGCCCTCCAGCCACCGATGGAACGCTTTGAGGGCTAGATACACTGCCCTTATCTCCAGAACATTGATCTGAAGGGAGGACTCTGTCGGAGTCCAGGTTCCCTGAGCCTTGTGGTGGAGAAAAACCGCTCCCCATCCTGACAGGCTCGCGTCCGTCGTGACCACAGCCCAGGATGGGGGCAGAAAGGATTTTCCTTTCGACAGAGAAGTGGGGAGAAGCCACCACTGAAGAGAGGTCTTGGTTGCCAGAGAAAGAGAGACGTTCCTGTCTAAGGACGCCGATCTCTTGTCCCATTTGCGGAGAATGTCCCATTGGAGTGGACGCAGATGAAATTGCGCAAATGGAACTGCCTCCATTGCTGCCACCATCTTCCCCAGGAAGTGCATGAGGCGCCTCAAGGGGTGCGACTGGGCCTGAAGAAGGGATTGCACCCCTGTTTGCAGCGACTGCTGTTTGTCCAGCGGCAGCTTGACTATCGCTGAGAGAGTATGAAACTCCATCCCGAGGTAAGTCAGTGACTGGGTCGGAGTCAATTTTGACTTTGGAAAATTGATGATCCACCCGAACCTCTGGAGAGTCTCCAGAGCAACGGTCAGACTGTGTTGACAAGCCACCCGGGAGGGTGCCTTTACTAGGAGATCGTCTAGGTAAGGGATCACCGAGTGGCCCTGAGAATGTAGGACCGCTACAACGGATGCCATGACCTTGGTGAAGACCCGTGGGGCTGTCGCCAGGCCGAAAGGCAGTGCCACAAACTGAAGGTGTTCGTCCCCAATGGCGAAACGCAAGAAGCGTTGATGCTCTGGAGCGATCGGCACATGGAGATAGGCGTCTTTGATGTCGATTGATGCTAGGAAGTCTCCTTGGGACATCGAAGTGATGACCGATCGGAGGGATTCCATGCGAAACCGCCTGGTTCTCACATGTCTGTTGAGCAATTTGAGGTCCAAAACGGGACGGAATGAGCCGTCCTTTTTTGGCACCACGAACAGGTTGGAGTAAAAACCGCGACCGCGTTCCTGAAGGGGAACGGGGATCACCACTCCTTCTGACTTCAGAGTGTCCACCGCCTGAAAAAGCGCAACGGTTCGCTCGGGGGGCGGAGATGTTCTGAAAAAGCGAGTCAGAGGACGAGAGCTGAACTCTATCCTGTAACCGTGAGACAGAATGTCTCTCACCCATCGGTCTTGGACATGTGGCCACCAGGCGTCGCAAAAGCGGGAGAGCCTGCCACCGACCGAGGATGCGGTTTGGGGCAGCCGAGAGTCATGAGGAGGCCGCCTTGGAGACGGTGCCTCCGGCGGTCTTTGGAGGACGTGACTTAGACCGCCATGCAGAAGAGTTTCTCTGGCTCTTCTGTGGCCTGTTGGACGAGGAGGATTGGGATCTGGCTGAGGGCCGAAAGGACCGAAACCTCGCTTGAACTTTCCGTTGCTGAGGTCTGTTTGGTTTGGGCTGGGGCAAGGACGAGTCCTTTCCCTTGGATTGCTTAATAATTTCATCCAATCGCTCGCCAAACAGTCGGTCGCCAGAAAACGGCAAATCGGTCAAGAACTTTTTGGAAGCAGAGTCTGCCTTCCATTCGCGTAGCCACATGGCCCTGCGGACTGCCACAGAATTGGCGGATGCTACCCCTGTACGGCTAGACGAGTCCAGGACAGCATTCATGGCGTAGGATGCAAATACTGACGCCTGAGAGGTCAAAGGTGCTACTTGTGGCGCAGCGGTACGGGTGACCGCATTAATCTCAGACAGACAAGCTGAGATAGCCTGGAGTGCCCACACTGCTGCAAAGGCTGGGGCAAAAGACGCGCCTATGGCTTCATAGATGGATTTGAGTAGGAGCTCTATCTGCCTGTCCGTGGCATCCTTGAGCGATGCACCGTCAGCCACTGCTACTACGGATCTAGCCGCCAGTCTAGAGACTGGAGGATCCACCTTGGGACATTGAGCCCAACCCTTAACCACGTCAGAGGGGAAGGGGTAACATGTGTCATTAAGACGTTTAGTAAAGCGCTTGTCCGGGAAAGCCCTGTGCTTCTGGACAGCATCTCTAAAGTTAGAGTGATCGAAGAAAGCACTCCGTGTACGTTTAGGAAACCTAAACTGGTGTTTCTCCTGTTGTGAAGCCGACTCCTCTACAAGCGGAGTTGGAGGAGAAAGATCTAGCACCTGGTTGATGGACGCTATAAGGTCATTTACTATGGCGTCCCCTTCAGGTGTATCAAGATTGAGAGCAACGTCAGGGTCAGAGTCCTGGGCTGCGACCTCCGTCTCATCCTCTATGGAATCCTCAAGCTGAGACCCCGAACAGCGTGATGAAGTCGGGGAAGATTCTAAGCGAGCCCGCTTAGCTGGTCTGGGACTGCGGTCCGTGCCGGAGTCCTCCACGTAATAACTAGAGGCCACACCAGGAGCACGCTTCGTCGCAGACCGAGAGGGGCCTGGGGGTGATCCCGCAGTGCCCGGGGCCTGTGTAAGGGCCGGTCTGGACTGCAAAGCCTCTAGAAACTTAGCAGACCATTTATCCATAGACTGAGTCATGGAATGTGAAAGCGACTCAGAGAGTTTGTCAGCTAAAACGGCAAACTCTGTCCCTGCTATCTGGACAGGGGGAGCTGGCAGTTCTACCTGGGCCGAGGGACCCCCTAGTGTCTCAGGCTCCGGCTGAGCGAGTGCCCCAGTGCCCGAGCATTGCTCACAGTGAGGGTAGGTGGAACCTGCAGGTAGCATAGCCGCACAAGAGGTACAGGTAGCAAAATAACCCTGTGTCTTGGCACCCTTGCTCCTTGTGAACGACATGCTGTTGTCTCCCAGGAGCGTGATCACTGAGGGTATATAGCCACAAGCTAATGGTACAGCCGAACCGGAAAATGTATACAAATATAATGTATCTATATACAGTTCAGCACTCTAGGGGGACCAGCACCGGGTGACCGGTGTGGCTTACCGACCGCTCCAGCGGTGTGTGGCCACCAGATTCCCTGCCTCGGGTCTCCCAGAGCTGCTGCCAGAAGTCCTCCACCGGCAGAATGTGTTAAAACATGGCTGTCGGCGTTCACAGGGGAGGAGGGAGCCGTGGGCGTAACTTACAAAAGTGCGGGAATCTGGTGCCCCAGAGTGATTAGTGAGGGGGGAGGAGGACAGCTACGTGTGCTCCAGCCCTCACTGTCGGCGTCAGACCGACCGTCCCGCCCTTACCCCTGACTGGCAGGCCCGGGGGCGGGAGTTTAATGCACTAGGCCGCAAAAGCCGGGGACTAAAGTAAAAACCGCGGCCGGCAAGCAGGCACGGTCGGCGCGGTAGTCCCGGTCAAAAATCAACACCGCAGTCGCTGCAGCGTCTGAGGCCAAGGTGCTCCATGCGCTGTCCCAAAGGGGACACAGAGTACCTGTAGATGCAGGGCCCTGTCCCTGACGATACTCAGTCTCCTGTCCAGCAGATTCCCCCAGGGGCTGTGGAGGGAGCCCGGTCCCAGTGCCTGGATGACCGGTTATGGATCCCACTTCACCCAGAGCCCCTAAGGGATGGGGAAGGAAAACGGCATGTGGGCTCCAGCCTGCGTAGCCGCAATGGGTACCTCAACCTTAACAACACCGCCGACTCAGTGGGGTGAGAAGGAAGCATGCCGGGGGCCCTGTTAGGGGCCCTCTTTTCTTCCATCCGATATAATCAGCAGCTGCTGCTGACTAAAATGTGGAGCATTGTGTGAATGTGTGCCTCCTTCAACACAAAGCATAAAAACTGATGGGCCCGTGATGCACGGGAGGGTGTATAGGCAGAGGGGAGGGGTTACACTTTTTAAAGTGTAATACTTTGTGTGGCCTCCGGAGGCAGAAGCTATACACCCCAATTGTCTGGGTCTCCCAATGGAGCGACAAAGAAAATTCCAACCGGCAAAAGTTAAGTTTTTTGGTCTTCGCAAATTTTGAGCAAAATGCAATACCAGGGAGTCAAAACGCAGCATCTGCGAAAAAATGGTTCAGCTAAAAATGCAAACAAATAAGCCATTAGTGAGCTCCATATCCCGAAAAATGGGAACACTATAAGTTGCAGAAAATGGCGCTGAAAGTGCTCCAATTTTTTAGACAAACCTTTTTTTAACCCCTTAGATAAAAGTAAACCTAAACATGTTTGGTATCAACGAACTCATACCAACCTGAAGTATCACACCCACCCATCAGTTTTACCATAAAGTGAACACGGTGAATAAAGTACCCCATAAACCATTGTCCAATCACACTTTTTTGTAATTTTTCCGCACGTGGAAATTTTTTGCTGTTTTCCAGTACCATATATGTTAAAACTCATGGTTTCACTTAAAAGACCAATACGTCCCGCAAAAAACAAGCCCTCTTATGGCAAGATTGACGGGAAAAATAAAAAAGTTACGACTCTCGGAAAAAGGGGAGCAAAAAACAAAAACGGAAAAATCGTCCAGGGGTTAGGGGGTTAAAGGTGTGAGTCCGTGAGCGCATCAGGGACATTGAGAAAACAAAGACTCTGCATGAGACGGAACACCTAAAATCCCTACCAAAACATTTCCAATTGTACCATAAATCTGACTCAAGCAAATTAATTATAAAGGCCATAGATCAGAGGTTAGAGGTGGTAACCTATTTAAGGCCCTTGCGCAACTTGAGTCACTTTATTTATAGATTGGACACAAGGACTCCTATTGGGCTCAATGAGAGCTTTGGCTGCTTTCTTTAATTGGGTATTTTTATGTGGTGTGAGAATGGGACTGTTTGTGTTAAAATTATTTTTAATAGTTTTTTTATCCATAATTTAGAGGTCTGTATATGCTAAAACCATACCTGTGGTGGTCTGCAAATTTTGAGGTACTTCACGCGACCCGCTCAGTAACTTAGATGTTGATTTTGATTGGGTCTTTTCCCTGAATGAAGTGCCTATGAGAAAATAAGAAAAAAGATTATTATCTAAAGGCTACTTTACACACTGCGATATCGGTCCCGATATCGCTAGTGTGCGTACCCGCCCCCATCTGTTGCGCGACACGGGCATATCGCTGCCCGTGGCGCACAACATCGCCCAGAGCCGTCACACATACTTACCTGTCCGGCGACGTCGCTGTGACCGGCGAACCGCCTCCTTTCTAAGGGGGCGGTCCGTGCGGCGTCACAGCGACGTCACTGAACCGCCGCCCAATCGCAGCGGAGGGGCGGAGATGAGCGGGACGTAACATCCCGCCCACCTCCTTCCTTCCGCATAGCGGCCGGGAGGCTGGTAGGGAGACGTTCCTCGCTCCTGCGGCGTCACACGCAGCGATGTGTGATGCCGCAGGAACGAGGAACAACCTCGTTACTGCTGAAGTAACGATAATTGGGAATGGACCCCCGTGTCGCCGATTAGCGATTTTTCACTGTTTTGCAACGATGCAAAATCGCTAATCGATGTCACACGCAACGGCATCGCTAATGCGGCCGGATGTGCGTCACGAATTCCGTGACCCCAATGACTCCGCATTAGCGATGTCGTAGCGTGTAAAGCCCGCTTAAGAAAAGTGGAGAAAAACATTGTACAACAATTTAATTATAGTTTGGATACAACTAATATTTAATACATTTACTCAATAATTTAGTTTCTTGCATTTCTTGATTTTGCTTGCCTTATGGCATGTCATTTTTAATTTTGAATATCATATTTCTGTTTACACAACTACATAAACACCATGCACTTTTTTCTTTGTCTATTGATTAGTGATGGACAGATCCGGACTGTAAAATTTAGGATCCGAGCGATTTTAAAAATACCCGAGTACTGGACCTGGGCCTGGAGTTCTCAGGGAACTCCGGATAATGATCCGGAACCTTTGGAAATAAAAAATAAATAAAGGAAAATTAAATAAAATAAGATTAAAGCAGGCGCGTTATAACAATAGCAGCCCACAGCCACCCAGGATTGTCACATCCATTATATGTGACAATCCTGGCACTTTATCCGGCTCTTCCCGATTGCACTGGTGCGGTGGCAATCAGGCTAATAAGGGGTTAATAACAGCTCACAGCTGCCACTAAGCTCTAGATTAGTAATGGCAGGGTCTATGAAAACCCTACCCCCATTACTAATCTGGAAGTGAAAAGAAATAATCACAAACACAAAATAAGATAAAAACAATACCCTATTTCACTCCTTTATTAACCCCAAAAACACGCAGGTCTGTGGTAATCCACACGAGGGCCCATGACTATTCCAATTGCCTTTCTACACCGCCATCGGAGGCCCCGTAACGCAATTATGAGAAGCCGATGGTTGCCATGGTAGCACAGGGTTATGTGATGACTCCTCTCGTTATCATGACTCACATCCTGTTACAGCCGGCTGGCTTTAACAGGACAGCAGCATTTCAGCTGATCAGAGCTCTGCCGCTCTGATCAGCAGAAATGAACAAGCGATCAGACGGCTAATCCTTACCCCTTGAGAGACTATTAAAATAAAAAAAAGTAAAAAAAAAAAGTTTTATAGAATTAAAAAAACTACTAAAAGTTTAAATCATTCTCCATTCGCCCCACTAAAAATCAAAGGGTTAAAAAAATATACACTCATTTGGTATCGCAGAGTTCAGAAATGCCCAGTCTATCAAAATATAAAATGAATCAATTAGATCGGTAGATGGCGTAGCCGTAAAAAAAAATCCAACTGGCAAAGTTACGTTTTTTGGTCTTCGCAAATTTTCAGCAAAATGCAATACCAAGGAGTCAAAACGTAGCATCTGCGCAAAAATGGTACAGCTAAAAATGCAAACAAATAAGCCATCAGTGAGCCCCATATCCCGAAAAATGAGAACACTACAAGTTGCAGAAAATGCCGCAGAAAGTGCTCCAATTTTTTGGACAAACCTTTTTTTAACCCCTTATATAAAAGTAAACCTAAACATGTTTGGTATCAACGAACGCATACCAACCTGAAGTATCACACCCACCCATCAGTTTTACCATACAGTGAACACGGTGAATAAAGTACCCCATAAACCATTGTCCAATCACACTTTTTTGTAATTTTTCCGCACGTGGAAATTTTGTGCTGTTTTCCAGTACCATATATGGTAAAACTCATGGTTTCACTTAAAAGACCAATACGTCCTGCAAAAAACAAGCCCTCTTATGGCAAGATTGACGGGAAAAATAAAAAAGTTATGACTCTCGGAAAAAGGGGAGCAAAAAACAAAAACGGAAAAATCGTCCAGGGGTTAGGGGGTTAAAGGTGGGAGTCCGTGAGCACATCAGGGACATTGAGAAAACAAAGACTCTGCATGAGACGGAACACCTATAAACCCTACCAAAACATTTCCAATTGTACCATAAATCTGACTCAAGCAAATTAAAGGAGTTGTCCGACATTAGCTTACCAAAAAATTTTGAGTTTATCTGTGCTGTATTGTCATATAAAACACCCCTATATTGTTATTTTTTGTTTTCTAACTTTTGTTCCACTTGAATTATCCCTTTATTCTCTGCAGTTCTTTGTTTACATTTTGCTCTAGCAAACTGACCACTTCCTGTGCAAAACCTCAGTCAGAGCTGGCACTGCCCGGCCTCAGTGTCCAGCCCTGTCCCCTGCCCGCCCCCTGCACACACATTCCCTGTCAGTATTCTACCCCAGCACCTGATCTGTTATCACTCTAGCAATGAAAATAACAGCCCCACATCGGGCTCTGTGCCACACACACACACACACACATACATCGGGCTCTGCGCCACACACATCAGGCTCTGCAACCCTCACCCACACACACACACACACACACACACACACACACACACACGGCGCTCTGTACCGACCTCCCCCTCACCATCGTTCTGTACCGACCCCTACCCCCATAGGGAACACATGTAGGCTACATTCACATGACCGTTCCGTTTTTGCGGTCCGCAAAAAATGGCCAATTTTTTCACGGATACATCCGTGTGTCATCCGTGTGCCTTCCGTTTTTTTTGCAGACCGCAAAAAACGGAAGCAGCAAGAAAGATAAATAGATGAGTAGATATAGAGATGAATAGATAGATACAGAGACAGATAGATAGGTAGATAGATGAGAAAGACATATAATGTCCTACCCCTTGCATATTCTAAGCTGGCACCCTTTAGTGACTTTCATGTGGCACTAAAGTGTGCTTAGCCTTGTATTTATCCAAAAAATAAATAAAAAATAATTAAAAAAAACAACAAACGACAATGGGTCCCCCATACTTTAGTAGCCAGCTAGGGTAAAGCAGATGGCTGCAGCCTGCAAATCACAGCTGGCAGCTTCAGCTTGGCTGGTAATCTAAAACAGAGGGCACCCCATGCTGTTATTTTAAATTAAATAAATAATTTAAAACAAAAAACATGGGGTCCCCCCAAATTGGATCACCAGCCAAGGTAAAGCAGACAGCTGTGGTCTGGTATTCTCAGACTAGGGAGGCCCACTGTTATTGGACACTCCCCAGCCTAAAATTAGCAGGCCACAGCCGCCCCAGAAGTGGCACATCCATTAGATGTGCCAATCCTGGTGCTTCGCCCCAACTCATCCCGTGCCCTGGTGCGGTGGCAAACGGGGTAATATATGGGGTTGATGCCAAATGTGTAATGTCACCTGGCATCAAGCACTGAGATTAGTGATGTCACGCGTCTATCAGATATCCGACATCAGAAACCCAGTCAGTAATAAAAAAAAATAGACAACAAAAAAAAAAGTTTTATTTGAAAATACACTCCTCAAAACATTCCCTCATTCACCAATTTATTCAAAAGAAAAACAAATCCAGGTCCAGCATAATCCAATAAGGGGGTCCCATGACAATCCATACCATAGTCAATGTCCCAGTCAATGAAGAACAGAATGTTCCTCATTGGCTGGGAGAGTAATGCAGTGACCTGAGCTAACATCAATAGCCCAGGTCACTGCAGGGGATGCCGAGCGCTGCTGTCAGGAGGTTAAATGAAATCATTACCTGCGGTGACGATCTTCGCTTCACTCCTGTCAGCGCTGTCCCTGACTTCTATGCCCGCCGCGTTCTCAGCATTATCGCCCGAGACGTCACCGCTAGTGACGTGAGAACGCAGCGGCATAGAAGCCAGTGACAGCGCTGACAGGAGTGAAGCGAAGATTGTCACAGCAGGCAATGATGTCATCTAACATCCTGATGGCAGCGCTCGTTATCCCCGCGGCTGCCTGCGCTGCAATGTGAGAGGCTGCTGAGCCTGCAATGAAGGCAGCCGCGGAGTATATCCTACAAGACTCAGTAGGAACACTGAAAAGCAGCAGATCCAAATGACAACCCCACTGGTATAACAATACAACAACCTGCAACCTCACGCTCCCTTTCTGAAGTAGAACAACAACTCCCAGCATACCCACACAACCCATCGGTATGCACCAAAGCGCACATTGCAGCTTTTTTTTTTTTTTGCTGCGTTTTTGTGGTGACTACAGATGCAGCATATCAATTCTTTCTGTGTTTTTGAGCCCTTCCAGTCAATAGAATTGACTTTAAAAATACACTGGGCAAAAACGCAAAAAAATGCACGCCAGGGGTATGTTTTTTGGGACCAAAACCGTGCATCTTTGTGGTCTCCACAAAGATGCAGCATGCGCACATGGCAAATTGCTGCCCGTTAGTGTTTCCACACATTAGGAAATCCCTTTCATGACCCCCATAAAGTATGATCCCAACAAAAGTGCCCCCCAAACACTGTATGATACACCCAAAGTGAATTCCTGCACAGTACCCTCCACGCACAGTTTGATGATTCTACATCACCTCCCACCCAGCAAAGCATAATACACCCACAACAACCCCAACACAGTACGATGGCCCCAACACAGCCCTTCATACAGTAGAATGGCCCCTTTATATTCTATAACGGTCTGCACACAGTATAATGGGCCCCACATAGCCTTCCAAATAGTATAATGGCTACCATATAGAATGGCCGGAGCACTGACCCCCCCCTCCCCCCGGGCATGTGTGGAGGCCAGCATGACACTGATTGGAGTGGAGGTCATGATGTCACGGGTAGGGGAGGGGGAGTAAGTCAGGGTATAGTAAAAAGGTGAAGCTGGGGGAGGAGCGGCACTTTTCCCGCTCTGGGACACCAGTGAGAGTCCCCATCCCTCTACCTGCTATGGACGCCGGGGATCAGCTCCTGGAGCGGCTGAGAGCTGCTGCTGGGACCATCCCCCCAGGTGGCTGCAGAGCCTGATAGCAAGGATCTTCGGTGGGAGTCCGGGGGGGGGCAGGGACGGCACCCCTGCGACAGCGGCGCCCCCGGAGGTCTGGACTGGCAGAGAGGCGGTCACCTGACCTGACTCCCAGGGCCCAGCGTCGCCACAGAAGCCCCCTCCGGGGACCCTCCAGGCCGGATGCCGCGAGCTGCGAGGTCCGGCAGGCCCCGGCCTGGGAGGAATTCAGACGGGCGGCTGGGCCCGGCGGCAGTCGGCAGGCCTACGCTGGAGTTGGGGGCGGGGCCTGCTGCTGCCTTGTCGGCGAGTGACGTCGGCGGTGCGGCGGGGCGCTCTGGTGATGTACCGGCCGAGCGCCCTGAGCCTCTCCTCCCTGCAGCGATAGTATCCCGGATGGATCCCTGTGAGGTGGGCGGAGCCAGGCGGCTGCGGTCGGAACTACATCGGGCCTGGCATTCAGGGCCTGCGGCTACAGAGGCCCTGTCTGGGAGAGGGGCCACATGGAGCGGAGCAGGGGGGGCCGTGCTTGGAGAGCCCTGAGGATAATATGCAGCTCCCCCTGTTGGTCGGCGCTACTGATCGTCATGTCCAGGATATGCGGCCGGCGGGGCCTCGGGCCGCGCGGCTAAAACAGCAATGGAGCAGAGTCGGATGGGAGGAGCCAAGTCATGCTAGATCGGCAGGAGGGACGTCAGGATACAGGTGGTCCGGCTGGCGAGGTTATACCTTTGTGCAGCCTGGTGAGTATGATTACATGTTTTGTTTGTCTTCACATGCTGTTTAGGTACACAGTAAAGGGGGGGTGACGGGTCAGCTGGGGTTCGGTTTGGGGGTGCCAGCGGGTGTTAGGGGGAATGCGTTGAGTGGGGAGTTGTCAGAATTGAAGTTGCGTTCGCCAGTTGCGGGCCCGGATTAGGGGCCAGGAAAACCCCGGCGCCAGTGGCGGCTTGGGTTAATTTGTCCGTCATTGCGGCTAGTGAGTCCAGTTGGGAGTGTCTCTTCCCCAGTATTAGTGGCAGTTCAGACTGAAAGGAGTAAGGAGGTGGCAAAAATTTATTTTGACAAAGGGGGAAAAGACGATAGCAAGAAGGAAGATGGGGAGAAGTGGCGATGGCACTTGATTCCTCAGACTTATGCTAATAGGTTTAAGGCGTTGCAGTTTGGGCAAGAGTAATTGGCGACAAGCGCCAGAGAATAGTTTTCAGTGGTTTTGCTATATGGGCTCGATTGGTGAGGCCTATAGGATTTATGGGGGGTAGACCTGGATCCGTTATGAGGAGCAGTGTCATCAGAGGATGGCGACCGTCCATCCATAAGATGGGATCAGAAGGATATAGGCTTGTGGTTGCGGGTGATGGCGGCAGCCAGATATGGGCAGTCATTTCAGGGCGGGGCAGGGTCCCCCGGCCGGTCAGGAAGCTGGGGTGCCAGTGGTCAGTACGGACAGACAGGGTCCTAGAAGTCAAGTTCGTGTTGGTAAGTTAATGAGGGGGAAGGCAAGTCAGTGCCACTTGTCGTTGTTTGGACATCTCCGCACCTATTGTAACGGAGCATCCCATGGGATGTCCAAGGGTCAGACACCGGTGAGCTTAGTTGCGATGCTGCCGTACCTAAATAGGGATCCTGTTAGGGCCAAAGCTGAGGTTTGAGGTTGGGTTTTGGGGAGGGTTTCAGGATTCCTTCCCCTGTTTTTGAAGTTCCAGGGACAACCAGGAATCTCCCTCGGTGTATCAGCATTTGGCGCTGGTAGGTGGAAAGTTAGGAAAGGAGGTGGCGTTGGGGAGAATGGGGGGCACAGTTAGTCACCCCCCTACCTTTTCTTATTTTGTGGTTTCGTCATTCGGGGGGGGGGCCCAAGGAGGAGCCAGGTAAAGTTCGGCTAATCCACCATTTGTCTCATCCCAGGGGTAGGTCAGCGAATGATGGTATACTGGCTGAGCTTCGTTAGGTGTTGTATACGTCGTTTGATGAGGCTACAAAGTAGGTAAAGAGTTGTGGGAGGGGTATGTTGATGGCAATAGATGGATATTGAGGCAGCTGTCCGGCTCTTACCAGTTTATCCAAAATTGTGTTCGTTATTAGTTTGTTTTTGGAAGGGAAATTGTTTTGGAGACCCCTGCTTGCCAATGGGTAGTGCAGTATCGTGCACATGTGTTGAAACCTTTTGTTCTTTTTTAGAATGGGGGGGGCGTGATGTTTCTGGTTTGGCATCACTGGTACCTTACCGGATGAATTGTCGGTGTGTGGGATTGGCTGTTTCGGCACAGGCACAAGAATTCTAGCAGCAATGGAATGGCTAGCGAGAGGCTTTGGGGTGCCTTTGGCACCTGGGGAAGAACTGTTCGGCCAAATACCTGTATTTAGTTTATGGCCATTGTAATTGACTCAGTGATTTGGGAGGTTCGGCTTCCTGACGACAGGTTGCCACGCTTAAGGTTGAGGTAGCAAGGGCATGCCGGGTGAGGAAGTTACAATTAAAGGAGGTTCAATCGCTATTGGGGGAAACTTAATTTTGCGTGTCGGGTAAGGTCAATGGGCCGAGTTTTCACGTCGGCTAGCTTGCGTGACAGCTGGAGTGCTTGCTCTTCACCCCTACATAAGTTTGTCGGAGGAACATTGAGCGGCCTTGTTGGTTTGGGGAGAATTTTTTGGGGAGCAGGACAATGGTGGTTCGTTGCTTAAGGATGAGGTAGTGGTTAATTTCAAATTGGAATTGTTTACGGATGCTGCGGGTGACTCAGGTTTCGGGGCCTTTTTTCAGGGTCAGTGATGTGCGGATTGGTGACCAGAAAGTTGGATGGCGGAGGGGTTGACAAGGAATGTGTCGCTATTGGAAATTTTTTCCGATGATGGTCGCACTCCATTTGGGGAGTGACAAGTTGTGGAATAAGTAGATCCGGTTCAACTGGGACAATATGGGGGTGGTGCTAGTGATTAATAACGGCTCGGCATATTTTACCCAAGTTGTTCGGGTGTTGCGGCGGTTGGTTTTTATTTGTTGGGAAATTAATACGGGTCACAGCAGCTCAGGTACCAGGTATAGAGGACCTAATAGCGGATTTCCTTTCCTGTTTCAGTGAGATTGTTTCCGGGATTTTGCGGTAGTGGCGGACGGCAGCAGCTTGTAGTCCCCTGCGCAGCTTTGGAGCATGGTCTTCAAGCAGCAAGACCACGGATTCAGGCAGTTTGACTGGTACCACGTGGGCGGCGTATTAGGCCACATGGGTTCCTGGGAGTGGTGGTTGGGTGGTGGCATGATGAATGAGGATTCCCAGTTAGGACTGTTCCTGGGAAATCGGGGGAGTGGCGATAACAGGTTGGTCTTCCACGAAGTTGAGTCATTTGATTACAGGGTTGGCATTTGGTTTCTGGTTGCGAGGTGTACAGGATTGGGAACAAATTTTTGGGTAGTTCAGGCGTTGAAGGGTGTGCATAGGGGCCATAGGTAGACGGCCTGTGTGATTTAGCTTATTGGAATGTTTGGGTAGGGAATTAAGGTATCATTGTTGCGGTTGGCTTTTCGTTGGCGGTTTTTCGGGGCTTGGTGTATTGGCGAATTGGTATTTCCCAGGGTGACGTGCCCCGGGGGCTTGGGTAATAGTGACGTCCTATTTTTGGAGCATGGGGATCGAATTTTGGATCCAGAAATCAAAAATGGATAAAGTGGGGGCAGGCGGGTTCGTTTAGGGAAGGTTATGGCATCAGGTATGTGCCATTGGCAGTGCGTTTTAAGCTTTGCAAAGGTCCACCCGAGTCAGGATGGCCCATTGTTATGTCTCGAGGACGGGTCTTTTTGTCCAGATATTAGTTCATTAGTGTTTTGTGGGCATGTTTGAAATCATTGGGTCTGGTTGGCGAGGTTTGCGTTGCATTCTTTTCGTCTTGGGACGGCAGTGGAAACCTCTGGGTGTGGTCTCCCTGCTAAGACAGTTAAACAGATTGGTCGATGGAAGTCTCAGCGTTGTAAGTCGTGGGTTCGCAATGTTTCAGGGGCAATTGATCGGAAGACTGGTTCTGATGGAGGGGGGGTGGGGGGGGTGTCATTCTTTGGGGTGGTATTGGAGCTACTTGGTAATTTTGTTAGTGCTTTGTTTTTCAGACACCCCCCCCCCCCCCCGTTTTTCCAGCCTGGTCTGGATCTTGGGCCATTCTAATGTGTGCTGGGGAACACAGAGAGCGGATACGAGAAGGAACAGGAGACAGCTAAATTTTGTCGGAGGGATAGGGCTCCTGTCGGCTGGGTTGGAATCAGGGGTATGGGGTGGAATACGGTGTTGCAGAGGGTGCATAACTATGCTCATTTGGGCAGGCCCCCTGACATTTTGGTTTTACGCGTCGAGGGACCTATTTGGGTGAGCGGCTTTCTCGGACTTTGATAAAGATACTAAGCATGACTTGTTGCGGTTATGGGTGTCTTTCCAGGCGTGAGAATTGTGTGGTGGGACATTGTTCCAAGAAGGGTTTGGGCGGAAAGCATGGTCTGTGGAGAAGCTGAATAAGGTGCGGGTGAAAGTTAATAGGGTTATATCAAAAAATTTGGGGGCTGCAACGTGGGAGTCGCAGCTCGGCTTTTTGAGCTGGAGCGAGAGGATGACGAATTTTGGTAGGCGGATGAGGTGCATTTGAATGCAGTACGGATTGATTGTGGGCACTTGGATTGCAGGGAGGTATTGAGCGAGCTTTGCTATTGAGGGGGGTCTCAGGCACTTGAAGGTTATCAAGGTGCCCTCGTTGTGGCAGGTTTTTGGTGGGTCCTTGAAGTTGGTTCTAAATTGGTTCGGGGAACCCATCCGGGTATGGATCCCCTCATTTGCAGAATGGTTGGTCACCTGGTGATTTTTGGGGGATCCCGACGGGGTATGTCGGGGCCCCCGTGGGTGTTTTTGGTGGTTAATGAAGGAATAACCCTTACACTTTGGTGCTCCTGA
Source organism: Anomaloglossus baeobatrachus (assembly GCF_048569485.1). Lineage (NCBI taxonomy): Eukaryota > Metazoa > Chordata > Amphibia > Anura > Aromobatidae > Anomaloglossus > Anomaloglossus baeobatrachus. The sequence continues at coordinate 338,092 of NW_027441883.1, forward strand.
GCCAGTGTGGGTAACGGCTGGGAGCAATTTGGTTATATGGCTTGGTTATGGGAATCACCAGGGTTTTAGCTTCAAGGACCTTACCACAATGCAAAATTTTACATGTTATGTATTTGTTTAATAAATGGCTGCTATGGCCAAAATTATCCAAAGATAAATTGGTGTCTGAGTGGTTATTAGCAGATAAGGGGGAATTGGAAAAGGGGTGTGTGTGTCTAATTTTGGCCGGAATCTACAATTCCAGGGTCAAGAATGGCCGGAGCACTGACCCCCCCCTCCCCCCGGGCATGTGTGGAGGCCAGCATGACACTGATTGGAGTGGAGGTCATGATGTCACGGGTAGGGGAGGGGGAGTAAGTCAGGGTATAGTAAAAAGGTGAAGCTGGGGGAGGAGCGGCACTTTTCCCGCTCTGGGACACCAGTGAGAGTCCCACCCGCCCTCCCTAAAGACTTTGAGTTCGCAATGGGCTGCAAGTTTTGTGGGAGGCGATATGGAAGTTTATCGGGTCGTAGTGGCCTGGTGGCAGGTTTTTGGTGGGTCCTTGAAGTTGGTTCTAAATTGGTTCGGGGAACCCATCCGGGTATGGATCCCCTCATTGGCAGAATGGTTGGTCACCTGGTGATTTTTGGGGGATCCCGACGGGGTATGTCGGGGCCCCCGTGGGTGTTTTTGGTGGTTAATGAAGGAATAACCCTTACACTTTGGTGCTCCTGAGCCAGTGTGGGTAACGGCTGGGAGCAATTTGGTTATATGGCTTGGTTATGGGAATCACCAGGGTTTTAGCTTCAAGGACCTTACCACAATGCAAAATTTTACATGTTATGTATTTGTTTAATAAATGGCTGCTATGGCCAAAATTATCCAAAGATAAATTGGTGTCTGAGTGGTTATTAGCAGATAAGGGGGAATTGGAAAAGGGGTGTGTGTGCCTAATTTTGGCCGGAATCTACAATTCCAGGGTCAAGGCCTTTAAACAGAATAAGGCTATGTGCGCACGCTGCATCTTTGTGGTGACCACAAAGATTCATGTTTTTAGGCCCAAAAAAACGCACTCTCGGCATGTATTATTTGCCACGTTTTACTGCGTTTTTGCTCAGTGTGTTTTTTAAGTCATCTATTGATCGGAAGAGCTCAAAAAACGCAGGAAAAAATGCAGTAAGAATTGACATGCTGCATCTTTGTGGTCACCACAAAGATGCAGCCAAAAAAAAGCTGCAAAGTGTGAACAGAAAAACTGAAATCACATAGACTTTTCTGGGAAGGAAATGCAGGAAGTTTTGTTACCAAAACTGCACTCAAAAAACGCAGTGTGCATACAAGGCCTAACTGTTACCCACACAGCCCTCCAGTGGTGCCCCTATAGCAATCAAAAATGTATAATGGCCTACATATAATAATAATATATAATATTTATTCATTTATATAGCGCTATTAATTCCACAGCGCTTTACATACATTGGCAACACTGTCCCCATTGGACTGCAATGTGAGAGGCTGCTGAGCCTGCAATGAAGGCAGCCGCGGGGCTGGAGCGGGACACAGACTGCACGGGCACTCCTGCTGTCCTGAGCAGGGGGCCTGGTGCTGGCGTTGACACCGTGGGCGGGGAGAGTACGGGGTGCGGAGGAATGTGTGGGAGGGTGCAGGGAAGAGGTGCGGGGACTCCACGCACTGTACTCGCCCAGCAGGGCGGCAACATTCTGTTCTAGATTTGCATGTCAACATGGTCCTGCCCATGTTGACATGAAATGACCGGAAGCAGCAAAATCGCGGCAGGAGCGATCACATGACCGCTCTGAGCCGGGGGAGAAAGGCTGACAGCAGGGCAGGTAAGAGATCACTAGCTACTTACCTGCCCCAATGTAGCCCAATAGGGTAATAATGAAGAAAAGTCAAAATAAGCCGGATAACCCCTTTAATTATAAAGGCCATAGATCAGAGGTTAGAGGTGGTAACCTATTTAAGGCCCTTGCACAACTTGAGTCATTGGATTTATAGATTGGACACAAGGACTACTATTGGGCTCAATGAGAGCTTTGACTGCTTTCTTTAATTGGGTATTTTTATGTGGTGTGAGAATGGGACTGTTTGTGTTAAATTATTTTTTAATTGTTTCTTTTTCTTTTTATCCATAATTTAGAGATCTGTATATGCTAAAACCATACCTGAGGTGGTCTGCAAATTTTGAGGTACTTCACGCGACCCGCTCAGTGACTTAGATGTTGACTTTGATTGGGTCTTTTCCCTGAATGAAGTGCCTATGAGAAAATAAGAAAAACGATTATTATCTAAGAAAAGTGGAGAAAAACATTGTACAACAATTTAATTATAGTTAGGATACAACTAATATTTAATACATTTACTCAATAATTTAGTTTTTTGCATTTCTTGATTTTGCTTGCCTTATGGCATGTCATTTTTAATTTTGCATATAATATTTCTGTTTACACAACAACATGAACACTATGCACTTTTTTGTTTGTCTATTGATTAGTGATGGACAGACCCAGACTGTAAAATTTAGAATCCGAGAGGTTTTAAAAATACCCGAGTACTGGACCCGGGCCTGGAGTTCTCAGGGAACTCCGGATAAAGATCCGGAACCTTTGGAAATAAAAAATAAAAAAAGGAAAAATAAAGAAAATAAGAATAAAGCAGGCGCGTTATAACAATAGCAGCCCACAGCCACTCAGGATTGTCACATCCATTAGATGTGACAATCCTGGCACTCTACCTGATTCTTCCCGATTCCCCTGGTGCGGTGGCAATCAGGCTAATAAGGGGTTAATAACAGCTCACATCTGCCACTAAGCCCTAGATTAGCAATGGCAGGGTCTATGAAAACCCTACCCCCATTACTAATCTGTAAGTGAAAATAAATAAACACAAACACAAAATAAGATAAAAACAACACCCTCTTTCACTCCTTTATTAACCCCAAAAACTCCCAGGTCTGATGTAATCCACACGAGGTCCCATAACGATTCCAGCTCTGCTACATCTGAAGTGACAGTGCGTGGGCATAGAATATGACCACCCGCTGTGATCTTAAGGCAGAGAATGAGTCGCAGCGATGTGTGGTGACGTAACTTAGGTTATTTGCGGTCACAGCTGGAGCTGCCCATTGTCATCCACCTATGATCGCAGGTAACCTGACCTCATTGAACTGAGTGACCACTACTATCCATAAAAGTGGCGTAATACTTTGGCAAAATTACTCCCAGAAATAAAATGTGAGTCAGAAATACATTCAGGCATCTTCCGCATGCTGTTGCCATTCAGTTTCAACAATTTTCCATCCATTGCAATATTTTTACAGCCCTCGCAGGCCTATTTCCAACGTCCTCTGGAAAATTATTCGAGTTTCCCATTGACTTGGATTGGGTTCGTTATTCGGTATGAATACACAAATGTAGAAATTATTGGATTTGAACAATCCGAACCCGAATATTTTAGCATTCGCCCATATCTAGTCATCACTAATGATAATTTTAAGGATGTCTAAAACTGATCAACTGGGAAAAGGTTGTTGCATTACTCGTAAATCAAATGCCATGTCCTTCTTCAATTTGTCCAATTATTAATACCAGGTTTTGGTTAAAATGAGGCTACCATTTCAAGGTTAATTTTTCATCAAGGAGAAACTACGCTGAAAATCTATCTTTTGAATCATGTGCATTGAATATTTTTTTGGTATGGTATCAGAAGACTCAGAAGGAAAAATGTATGTAACAAAATTAAAACATTGTCGTCCATTTGGCTTATCCCTAATCTATTAATTTTACACTAGGTGGTAAGATAGATGACATCTTTATTATCTGGAGGGGTACCGGTCCTGAACTGCAGAGCTTCATGACTTGGTTAAACAATAACCCATATAACATCAAACTAACCTATAAGGCAGATCGGGAGGCAATTGTTTTTCTGGACTATAATATAAAAATGGGGTACCAGACAGAAAAGGGTACTCCACGGGTACAATTATTATCAACAAGTAAGAGGGAAGAATCTTTTTCCTCACAGATACATTTCATCTCCAAGTTAACAGTCAGAGGGGGGCGATCAGGCAGATCTTGAACAAACACTGGTCGTTACTGAAGACCGACTAGAGTTTGAACGACGTTTTACTCATCGCCCACTCTTACCTGTTAGAAGGGGGAAAAGCCTAAAGGATATGCTGGTGAAGAACCATTACGTACCTAGGGTGGTATCTCGCATTGAGAAAGGGAGTCCCAAATTTGGTTGTTTTCCTTTTGTCTGCCCAGAGATGTTGTCAGCTTGGGATGGACCTAAAGAGTATAAAATAAAAAGTTACAAATCATGCAGTAAAAGTCACGTTATCTATTATGCAGTATGTGGCTGTAGCCTAATTTATATTGGGTTAACATCAAGGGAACAACGCGTCCGCACGAGGGAACATGTTAGGGACATAATTGCGGTGTGTGATGTTGTGGATCTTGATTCCCTGAGGATGATCCAGAGACATTTCAAGCTGCGCCATGACTGTGGTCCCACAGGATTGAAAATTTGTGGTATCGCAAGGTCCATTTAGAATCTAGGGGTATATATATATACACATATTACTATATGAATTTTGTCTCTGCATGATATAGGGACATTAGAAAATCTTTTAAGGACTATACATGGTCATATTCTTTAGGCTAAGGCTGATTCTCCTTATGTTTGGATGATTTTCTTACCACCCTGGTCGTGCCCTTTCACTTGCCAGTAGTAGATATGGTCTCGTTGGGTGCGCATGTGCGGGGCTGCCTCAGCATGAGTCCCCACCAAGGGAGCTTCCTTAGACGGATGCATGGGTTAACTGACGTTAGTGGAAGTATTCTTCAGATCCACGCTTCCCCTGGAATGACTGGATGAGGCGGACTCTATGTGCGGCGTCCCACCCCCTGCACGCGCCCAAACAGCGACGATCTCGCCCAAGACACCACATAATAAAACATACACATTACACTTTCCTCAAGCGAGGAAGCCAGGTGAGAACCGCGTGTCAGGGCTACTCAAAACATCCAGTTATAAGTGCACTTTATAGGTGAGTCCGGATCACGATGATTCATGGCTGTTAGCTCTATCGGTAATAGTAATGGTAGCCTTTGAGGCTTAGGCTGCGTTACATGGGTGATGTTAGATTTTTGTGTTGTTATAGCGCCACCAGGTGGCCATCTGTATTAGTACATGCAGTGGTACCTGCAATGTATTTCAATGACCCCGATCCTGCTGTACCGGAAGTCGCCGGATCCTGATAGACAGAATCCTGTTTTTTGTACTGAGCATGCCCAGAAAGCAGCTTGGCATGGTCAATACAGAAATCTCCCTCTCTCTCAGACAGAAGACCAGGATCGTGAAGGGGTGAGAAGGAGTAATAAAGATGGAGTCCCTAAGTGTGTCTGTGTATTTATTTCTAATAAAGTGTCTGTGTATTTTTTTCTAATAAAGTATTTTTTCTGTGTGATGTCTTTTTTTTAACCCTTTATTGGAGATTCTTAATGGCCGGGTCAAACTTGGCCTGACATTAGCAATCTCAGGCTTTATATATATATATTTATATTTAGGTCATATAAGCAGTGGGGGTTAGCAGCCAGTAGCTGCTTGGGTTACCTTAGCAATAGAAAATGCAGCGGGAGTCCACACATTTTATTTTTTTTACCCCCTAACCCTAGAGTTAGGGTTATGTGTTTGGGGTTTTTGTTTATTTTTTAATGAATTTAAAAAAAAAATACTCATGGGCTACCGAGAACCCGAGCATTTTAGTGCTCACTCATCCCTACTTCTAACCATACAGCCAGCAGATCAAGTAATCTGATCAGCTGACTCCAGTGTTGGCCGATTACTTGTTCTGGGTCCCCCTGCATCCATCGCAGCGTGTGCTGCCTGTGAGGTCAGCTGAATTCGGCCGACACTGGAGTCAGCTGATCTGAACTCTGTTGAACTCCAGCCCGAACACTCTGCGATAGATGCAGGGGGACACAGAACAAGTAATCGGGCAACACTGGAGTCAGCTGATCTGAACTCAGCTGAACTCATGACCACACAGCCCGAACATGGTCACACGTGATCGGCAGCAGGCAGTGATTGCTGTTAACCTGCATCCATCACAGCGTGTGCGGACTGTGAGATCAGGAGTTCAGCTTATTCCCGATCAGCTGACTCCAGTGCCAGCCGATAAATTCTGTGTTCCCCTTCATCCATCACAAGTAGAAGTAGAAGCATACAATAAAATAACAATTGCGGTTGCATGCGTTGCACATTCAATCCACAGGATCCGGTCATATGCGGTTTGCATCCTGTCAAATGTGAAGGTAGCCTTACAGCTGGAGCAGGAAGAAGAAAGACAAGATGGCAGACTTACTTTGGGAGCTTACAGGAAGAAATCGCACAGACCAATTTTTGGGGCTCCACTCAAGGGGATCTGGGGCTGAGAAAAAAAGGAGACCGTCAGCTGATGATGAAATAGCTAGCAAAGTTATTGATCATTATCTCAAACCCATTGCCTCCTCTCTCTAGTCCGGCATTTCCTCTCTGCGGCGATCGCCATCCTCCTTCTTCTGAGGCCCATGTGCATGACGCGTCGTACATCATGCTCACTAGCTGGCATTGAGGTCCTGCGCAGGCGCACTTTGATCTGCCCTGCTCAAAGCAGATCCAATGTATTGTAGTGCATATGCGTAAGAGATCTTTAACCCCTTAACGATCTGGTGGCTATCATGATAGCACAGGGTCATGTGATGACTCCAGTAGCTCACATGACTCAGGTCCTGTAAGAAAAAGCCAAATACTGGCTGTTACAAGAGATGATAATTTCTCCCAGTCTAAATTGTGCTGCTCTGATTGGGATAAATAAATGAGTGATCAGACAGCTGATCCTAATAGCCCCCTAGGGGTACTAGTCAAATTTAAAAAAAATGTAAGAAAAAGTTTTGAAAAAGTAAAAAAAAAAGTAAAAACACCTAAAAGTTTAAATCATCCCTCTTTTGCCCCACTGAAAAATAAAGGGTTAAAAAAAAATATTCACACATTTGGTATCGCTGTCTTCAGCCCGATCTATCAAAATATAAAATCATTTGTTCTGATTTTTAAACGGCGTAGCAGCAAAAAAATTCCAAATGCCAAAATTACGCTTTTTGGTTGCCACAAATCTTAAGCAAAATGCAATAACAGGCAATGAACACATAGCATCTGCGCAAAAATGATCCTGTTAAAAACGTCAGCTCGAGATACTAAAAAAAGCCATCACTGAGCCATAGATTTAAAAAAATGAGAACGCTATGGGTCTCAGAAAATGGCGCAAAACGTCTGTCACTTTTTTCGGACAAACTTCTGATAATTTTTTTAACCCCTTAGATTAAAGTAAACCTATTCATGTTTGGTGTCTACAAACTTGCAGTAACCTCAGGCATCACAGCAGCACATCAGGTTTACCATATAGTGAACACAGTGAATAAAATGTCTCAAAAACAATAGAGCAATCACACTTTTTTTTGCAATTTCTCCACATTTGGATTTTTTTTGCCATTTTACAGTACACTGCATGGTAAAACTCACAGTTTCATTTAAAATTACAGCTCATTCTGCAAAAAATTAGCCCTCACATGACCATATTGACTGAAAAATAAAAAAGTTACGTCTGTCAGAAGAATGGCAAACCCCCCACAAATACCGAAAAGTGTAAAGTCGGCCGGTCGTGAAGGGGTTAATCTTTCCTCGCGCCTGCACATTACAGTACTTTCATCAGCAGGGCAGATGAATGCGCCTGCGCAGGACCGCAATGTCGGCTCGTGTGGATGACGTAGACACATCATCCACACTGTACTGGGAAGAAGGAGGCCGAAGATCGCAGCAGAGAGGATGCGTCAGACCTGAAAGAGGAGGCACCGCACTGGAGAGCTGCGACACCCATTGGACTGGACCCACCCTAGGTGAGTATTATAAAAGTACTTTTTCCGTTTTACAGAGCGGCCTAGGCTCTTATATACAGTATTTTGGAATGCTGTATATAAGAACTCAGTGGTATTGGACACAGCTTGTAGTCCCCAAATCTGGTGACAGATTCCCATTAAAAAATCGGAAGGAACACAAACTTGCACAATAAATCACCAACATATTTGTGCTTCTAAGGGCGTGATTTATTACGCCCAGTATCCATGCCAGAAAATCTACATAGGAATGACCACAAGGGACTTAACCTCTTACAGACATTGGACGTACTGGGTACATCGTAGATAATGGCGGTGTAATCATCGTCGGCTGCTGCTGCAGTAATCCGGCACCGATTTCCGCACATATATGCTGATCTGAACAGCAGACATGTGTAGCTTACAAGCAAGGGTGGATCCACGATTCACCCATGCCTTTTAATCTTTTAGACCGCGCTGTCAATTACTGACAGCGCAATGTAAATGGCCATGGCAGGGAAATTTCCTTTCCTCTACGCTATCGGAGTCCCCGTGACGCGATCACGGGAAACCGATGGTTGCCATGGTAGCACAGGGTTATGTCATAACTCATGTCGCTATCATGACTCACATCCTGTTACAGCCGGCTGGTTGTAACAGGACAGCAGCATTTCAGCTGATCAGAGCTCTGCCGCTCTGATCAGCAGAAATGAACAAGCGATCAGACAGCTAATCCTTACCCCTAGGGGGACTATTAAAATAAAAAAAGTTTAAAACAAAGTTTTAAAGAATTAAAAAAAACAACTAAAAATTTAAATCACTCCCCATTCGCCCCACTAAAAATCAAAGGGTTAAAAAAATAATAAATATACACTCATTTGGTATCACAGAGTTCAGAAATGCCCAGTCTATCAAAATCTAAAATGAATTAATATAATCGGTACAAAAAAAATTCCAACCGGCAAAGTTAAGTTTTTTCGTCTTCGCAAATTTTGAGCAAGATGCAATACCAGGGAGTCAAAACGTAGCATCTGCGCAAAAATCGTTCAGCTAAAAATGCAAACAAATAAGCCATCAGTGAGCCCCATATCCCAAAAAATGAGAACACTACAAGTTGCAGAAAATGGCGCTGAAAGTGCTCCAATTTTTTGGACAAACCTTTTTTTAACCCCTTAGATAAAAGTAAACCTAAACATGTTTAGTATCAACGAACTCATACCAACCTGAAGTATCACACCCACCCATCAGTTTTACCATAAAGTGAACACGGTGAATAAAGTACCCCATAAACCATTGTCCAATCACACTTTTTTGTAATTTTTCCGCACGTGGAAATTTTTTGCTGTTTTCCAGTTGCATATATGGTAAAACTCATGGTTTCACTTAAAAGACCAATACGTCCCGCAAAAAATAAGCCCTCTTATGGCAAGATTGACGGGAAAAATAAAAAAGTTACGACTCTCGGAAAAAGGGGAGCAAAAAACAAAAACGGAAAAATCGTCCAGGGGTTAGGGGGTTAAAGGTGTGAGTCCGTGAGCACATCAGGGACATTGAGAAAACAAAGACTCTGCATGAGACGGAACACCTAAAATCCCTACCAAAACATTTCCAATTGTACCATAAATCTGACTCAAGCAAATTCATTATAAAGGCCATAGATCAGAGGTTAGAGGTGGTAACCTATTTAAGGCCCTTGCGCAACTTGAGTCACTTTATTTATAGATTGGACACAAGGACTCCTATTGGGCTCAATGAGAGCTTTGGCTGCTTTCTTTAATTGGGTATTTTTATGTGGTGTGAGAATGGGACTGTTTGTGTTAAAATTATTTTTAATAGTTTTTTTATCCATAATTTAGAGGTCTGTGTATGCTAAAACCATACCTGTGGTGGTCTGCAAATTTTGAGGTACTTCACGCGACCCGCTCAGTAACTTAGATGTTGATTTTGATTGGGTCTTTTCCCTGAATGAAGTGCCTATGAGAAAATAAGAAAAAAGATTATTATCTAAGAAAAGTGGAGAACAACATTGTACAACAATTTAATTATAGTTTGGATACAACTAATATTTAATACATTTACTCAATAATTTAGTTTCTTGCATTTCTTGATTTTGCTTGCCTTATGGCATGTCATTTTTAATTTTGAATATCATATTTCTGTTTACACAACTACATAAACACCATGCACTTTTTTGTTTCTCTATTGATTAGTGATGGACAGACCCGGACTGTAAAATTTAGGATCCGAGCGATTTTAAAAATACCCGAGTACCGGACCCGGGCCTGGAGTTCTCAGGGAACTCCGGATAATGATCCGGAACCTTTGGAAATAAAAAATAAATAAAGGAAAATTAAATAAAATAAGATTAAAGCAGGCGCGTTATAGCAATAGCAGCCCACAGCCACCCAGGATTGTCACATCCATTATATGTGACAATCCTGGCACTTTACCCGGCTCTTCCCGATTGCACTGGTGCGGTGGCAATCAGGCTAATAAGGGGTTAATAACAGCTCACAGCTGCCACTAAGCTCTAGATTAGTAATGGCAGGGTCTATGAAAACCCTACCCCCATTACTAATCTGGAAGTGAAAAGAAATAAACACAAATTAATAAAGGAGTGAAATAGGGTATTGTTTTTATCTTATTTTGTGTTTGTGTTTATTTATTTTCACTTCCAGATTAGTAATGGGGGTAGGGTTTTCATAGACCCTGCTATTACTAATCCAGAGCTTAGTGGCAGCTGTGAGCTGTTATTAACCCCTTATTAGCCTGATTGCCACCGCACCAGTGCAATCGGGAAGAGTCGGGTAAAGTGCCAGGATTGTCACATATAATGGATGTGACAATCCTGGGTGGCTGTGGGCTGCTATTGTTATAACGCGCCTGCTTTAATCTTATTTTATTTAATTTTCCTTTATTTATTTTTTATTTCCAAAGGTTCCGGATCTTTATCCGGAGTTCCCTGAGAACTCCAGGCCCGGGTCCGGTACTCGGGTATTTTTAAAATCGCTCGGATCCTAAATTTTACAGTCCGGGTCTGTCCATCACTAATCAATAGACAAACAAAAAAGTGCATGGTGTTTATGTAGTTGTGTAAACAGAAATATGATATTCAAAATTAAAAATGACAAGCCCCAATCCTCTTCGTCCAGCAGGCTGGAGAAAGGCCAGAGGAACTCCTATGCGTGGCGGTCCAAGTCACGCCCCCAAAAGGCCGCAGGAGGCACTGCTTCCAAGGCGGCCTCCTCATGACTCTCGGCATCCCCGAACCGCATCCTCGGTCGGAGGCAGGCTCTCCTGCTTTTGCGACACCTGGTGGCCACATGTTCAAGACCGATGGGTGAGAGACATTCTGTCTCACGGTTACAGGATAGAGTTCAGCTCTCGTCCCCCGACTCGTTTCTTCAGAACATCTCCGCCCCCCCGAGCGAGCCGATGCACTTTTTCAGGCGGTGAACGCTCTGAAGACAGAAGGAGTTGTGATCCCTGTTCCCCTTCAGGAACATGGTCGCGGCTTTTACTCCAACTTGTTTGTGGTGCCAAAGAAGGACGGCTCGTTCCGTCCCGTTCTGGACCTCAAACTGCTCAACAGACATGTGAGCACCAGACGGTTTCGGATGGAGTCTCTCCGCTCTGTCATCGCTTCGATGTCACAAGGAGACTTCCTAGCATCGATCGACATCAAGGATGCTTATCTCCATGCGCCGATCGCACCCGAACATCAACGCTTTTTGCGTTTCGCCATCGGGGACGAACACCTTCAGTTCGTGGCATTGCCTTTCGGCCTGGCGACAGCCCCACGGGTGTTCACCAAGGTCATGGCATCTGTTGTGGCGGTCCTACACTCTCAGGGCCACTCGGTGATTCCCTACTTAGACGATCTTCTGGTCAGGGCACCCTCTCAGATGGCGTGTGAAAACAGCCTTTCCGTCGCTCTGGCGACTCTCCAGCAGTTCGGGTGGATCATCAACTTCCCAAAATCCAAGTTGACACCGACCCAATCACTGACGTACCTTGGGATGGAGTTTCATACTCAGTCAGCAGTAGTCATGCTACCGCTGGACAAGCAGCTTTCGCTGCAGGCAGGGGTGCAATCTCTTCTTCGGGGTCAGTCACACCCCTTGAGGCGCCTCATGCACTTCCTGGGGAAGATGGTGGCAGCGATGGAGGCAGTGCCCTTCGCGCAATTCCATCTGCGGCCACTCCAGTGGGACATTCTCCGCAAATGGGACAGGAGGTCGACTTCACTCGACAGGAACGTCTCTCTTTCCCTTGCAACCAAGACGTCACTTCAGTGGTGGCTCCTTCCCAACTCTCTATCGCAGGGAAAATCCTTCCTACCCCCCACCTGGGCTGTGGTCACGACGGACGCGAGCCTGTCAGGGTGGGGGGCGGTTTTTCTCCACCACAGGGCTCAGGGAACCTGGACTCCGATAGAGTCATCCCTTCAGATCAATATTCTGGAGATAAGGGCAGTGTATCTAGCCCTATTGGCCTTTCATCGGTGGCTGGAGGGCAGGCAGATCCGGATCCAGTCGGACAACGCCACTGCCGTCGCATACATCAACCACCAAGGCGGCACTCGCAGTCGTCAAGCCTTCCAGGAAGTCCGACGAATTCTGCAGTGGGTGGAAGCCACAGCTTCCACCATCTCCGCAGTTCACATCCCGGGCGTAGAAAACTGGGAAGCAGATTTTCTCAGCCGACAGGGCATGGACGCGGGGGAATGGTCTCTTCACCCAGACGTGTTTCGAGAGATCTGTCGCCGCTGGGGAACGCCGGACGTCGATCTCATGGCGTCACGGCACAACAACAAAGTCCCGGCATTCATGGCCCGGTCTCAAGATCACAGAGCTCTGGCGGCGGACGCATTAGTTCAGGATTGGTCGCAGTTTCGACTGCCCTATGTATTTCCTCCTCTGGCGATGCTGCCCAGAGTGCTGCGCAATGTCGTCGCGCCATTCTCGTCGCCCCAGATTGGCCGAGGCGGTCGTGGTACCCGGATCTGTGGCATCTCACGGTGGGTCAACCGTGGGCGCTCCCAGACCGCCCAGACTTGCTGTCTCAAGGACCGTTTTTCCATCTGAATTCTGCGGCCCTCAACCTGACTGTGTGGCCATTGAGTCCTGGCTCCTAGCGTCCTCAGGGTTATCTCAAGATGTCATTGCCACTATGAGACAGGCCAGGAAACCAACGTCCGCCAAGATCTATCACAGGTCTTGGAGGATCTTCTTATCCTGGTGCTCTGATAAGGGTTTTTCTCCCTGGCCCTTTGCCTTACCCACTTTTCTTTCATTCCTTCAATCCGGAATGGACAAGGGTTTGTCTCTCGGCTCTCTCAAGGGACAAGTATCGGCGCTATCCGTATTTTTTCAAAAGCGTCTAGCCAGGCTTCCGCAGGTCCGCACGTTCCTGCAGGGAGTTTGCCACATAGTCCCACCTTACAAGCGTCCGCTGGAACCCTGGGATCTTAACAGGGTGCTAACGGCTCTTCAGTAACCACCTTTCGAGCCGCTGCGGGATGTCTCTTTATCACGTCTTTCGCAGAAGGTGTCATTTCTAGTGGCAGTTACATCGCTCCGTAGAGTGTCGGAGCTGGCAGCGCTGTCATGCAAAGCCCCCTTCCTGGTTTTTCACCAGGATAAGGTGGTTCTGCATCCGGTCCCGGAATTTCTCCCTAAGGTAGTATCCCCTTTTCATCTCAATCAGGATATCTCCTTACCTTCATTTTGCCCTCATCCAGTTCACCAATGTGAAAAGGATTTGCACTCGTTAGATCTGGTGAGAGCTCTCCGGCTCTACGTGTCTCGCACGGCGCCCCTGCGCCGTTCGGATGCGCTCTTTGTCCTTGTCGCTGGCCAGCGTAAGGGTTCGCAGGCTTCCAAGTCAACCTTGGCTCGGTGGATCAAGGAACCGATTCTTGAAGTCTACCGTTCTTCTGGGCTTCCGCTTCCTTTGGGGCTGAAAGCCCATTCTACCAGAGCCGTGGGTGCGTCCTGGGCATTGCGGCACCGGGCTACGGCTCAGCAGGTGTGTCAGGCAGCTACCTGGTCTAGTCTGCACACTTTCACGAAACACTATCAGGTGCATACCTATGCTTCGGCAGACGCCAGTCTAGGTAGGCGAGTGCTTCAGGCGGCGGTTGCCCACCTGTAAGAGGGGGTCGTTTTCGGCTCTTTTTATCGAGGTATTCTTTTACCCACCCAGGGACTGCTTTTGGACGTCCCAATTGTCTGGGTCTCCCAATGGAGCGACAAAGAAGAAGGGAATTTTGTTTACTTACCGTAAATTCCTTTTCTTCTAGCTCCTATTGGGAGACCCAGCACCCGCCCCTGTTCCCTTCGGGCTGTTTGTTCTTTTGTGTACACATGTTGTTCATGTTGAATTGTTCTTTTGGTTCATGGTTTTCAGTTCTCCGAACATCCTTCGGATTGAATTTACCTTAGACCAATTTATAAGTTTTCTCCTTCCTGCTTTTGCACCAAAACTGAGGAGCCCGTGATGCACGGGAGGGTGTATAGGCAGAGGGGAGGGGTTACACTTTTTAAAGTGTAATACTTTGTGTGGCCTCCGGAGGCAGAAGCTATACACCCAATTGTCTGGGTCTCCCAATAGGAGCTAGAAGAAAAGGAATTTACGGTAAGTAAACAAAATTCCCTTCTTTCCGAGAGTCGTAGCTTTTTTATTTTTCCCGTCAATCTTGCTATAAGAAGGCTTGTTTTTTGCAGGACGTATTGGTCTTTTAAGTGAAATCATGAGTTTTACCATATATGGTACTGGAAAACAGCACAAAATTTCCACGTGCGGAAAAATTACAAAAAAGTGTGATTGGACAATGGTTTATGGGGTACTTTATTCACCGTGTTCACTGTATGGTAAAACTGATGGGTGGGTGTGATACTTCAGGTTGGTATGAGTTCATTGATACCAAACATGTTTAGGTTTACTTTTATGTAAGGGGTTAAAAAAAGGTTTGTCCAAAAAATTGGAGCACTTTCTGCAACTTGTAGTGTTCTCATTTTTCGGGATATGGAGCTCACTGATGGCTTATTTGTTTGCATTTGTAGCTGTACCATTTTTGCGCAGATGCTACGTTTTGACTCCTTGGTATTGCATTTTGCTGAAAATTTGCAAAGACCAAAAAACGTAACTTTGCCAGTTGGATTTTTTTTTACGGCTACGCCATCTACCGATCTAATTGATTCATTTTATATTTTGATAGACTGGGCATTTCTGAACTCTGCGATACCAAATGAGTGTATATTTTTTACTTTTTTAACCCTTTGATTTTTAGTGGGGCGAATGGAGAATGATTTAAACTTTTAGTTGTTTTTTTAATTCTATAAAACTTTTTTTTTACTTTTTTTATTTTAATAGTTTCTCTAGGGGTAAGGATTAGCCGTCTGATCGCTTGTTCATTTCTGCTGATCAGAGCGGCAGAGCTCTGATCAGCTGAAATGCTGCTGTCCTTTTAAAGCCAGCCGGCTGTAACAGGATGTGAGTCATGATAGCGACAGGAGTCATCACATAACCCTGTGCTACCATGGCAACCATCGGCTTCCTATGATAGCGTTACGGGGCCTCCTATGGCGGTGTAGAAAGGCAATTGGAATAGTCATGGGCCCTCGTGTGGATTTCCACAGACCTGCGTGTTTTTGGGGTTAATAAAGGAGTGAAATAGGGTATTGTTTTTATCTTATTTTGTGTTTGTGTTTATTTCTTTTCACTTCCAGATTAGTGATGGGGGTAGGGTTTTCATAGACCCTGCCATTACTAATCTAGAGCTTAGTGGCAGCTGTGAGCTGTTATTAACCCCTTATTAGCCTGATTGCCACCGCACCAGTGCAATCGGGAAGAGCCGGGTAAAGTGCCAGGATTGTCAAATATAATGGATGTGACAATCCTGGGTGGCTGTGGGCTGCTATTGTTATAACGCGCCTGCTTTAATCTTATTTTATTTAATTTCCCTTTATTTATTTTTTATTTCCAAAGGTTCCGGATCATTATCCGGAGTTCCCTGAGAACTTCAGGCCCGGGTCCGGTACTCGGGTATTTTTAAAATCGCTCGGATCCTAAATTTTACAGTCCGGGTCTGTCCATCACTAATCAATAGACAAACAAAAAAGTACATGGTGTTTATGTAGTTGTGTAAACAGAAATATGATATTCAAAATTAAAAATGACATGCCATAAGGCAAGCAAAATCAAGAAATGCAAAAAACTAAATTATTGAGTAAATGTAGTAAATATTAGTTGTATCCAAACTATAATTAAATTGTTGTACAATGTTTTTCTCCACTTTTCTTAGATAATAATCTTTTTTCTTATTTTCTCATAGGCACTTCATTCAGGGAAAATACCCAATCAAAGTCAACATCTAAGTCACTGAGCGGGTCGAGTGAAGTACCTCAAAATTTGCAGACCACCACAGGTATGGTTTTAGCATATACAGATCTCTAAATTATGGATAAAAAAACTATTAAAAATAATTTTAACACAAACAGTCCCATTCTCACACCACATAAAAATACCCAATTAAAGAAAGCTCTCATTGAGCCCAATAGGAGTCCTTGTGTCCAATCTATAAATAAAGTGACTCAAGTTGCGCAAGGGCCTTAAATAGGTTACCACCTCTAACCTCTGATCTATGGCCTTTATAATTAATTTGCTTTACAATTGGAAATGTTTTGGTAGGGATTTTAGGTGTTCCATCTCATGCAGAGTCTTTGTTTTCTCAATGTCCCTGATGCGCTCACGGACTCCCACCTTTAACCCCCTAACCCCTGGACGATTTTTCCGTTTTTGTTTTTTGCTCCCCTTTTTCCGAGAGTCGTAACTTTTTTATTTTTCCCGTCAATCTTGCCATAAGAGGGCTTGTTATTTGCGGGACGTATTGGTCTTTTAAGTGAAACCATGAGTTTTAACATATATGGTACTGGAAAACCGCAAAAAATGTCCACGTGCGGAAAAATTCCAAAAAAGTGTGATTGGACAATGGTTTGTGGGGTGCTTTATTCACCGTGTTCACTTTATGGTAAAACTGATGGGTGGGTGTGATACTTCAGGTTGGTATGAGTTCGTTAATACCAAACATGTTTAGGTTTACTTTTATATAAGGGGTTAAAGAAAGATTTGTCCAAAAAATTGGAGCACTTTCAGCGCCATTTTCTGCAACTTATAGTGTTCTCATTTTTCGGGATGTGGGGCTCACTGATAGCTTATTTGTTTGCATTTTTAGCCGAACCATTTTTGCGCAGACGCTACGTTTTGACTCCCTGGTATTGCATTTTGCTCAAAATTTGCGAAGACCAAAAAACTTAACTTTGCCGGTTGTAATTTTTTTTTACGGCTACGCTGTCTACCGATCATATTAGTTCATTTTATATTTTGATAGACTGGGCATTTCTGAACTCTGTGATACCAAATGAGTTGGTATGAGGCGGGGCTCGGCGGCTCTGCTCTGTGTGGGGCTGCTCAGCTCTGTGCGTCTCGGCTCTGTGCGGCAGGCAATGAGGCACGGGCCATTCTGAATATGGCGGTGAGCGCTTTAAATAATGGCGCCTAAAGTCGGCGCATGCGCAGATGGAGCTCTCGGCTTAATCTTTCATCTGCGCATGTGTGGCACCACTGAGGCTTCAGTCGCCACAGAGGTACTGCACCTCATCCAGAGGTGTGGTATTCCATCTTGAGTATGAAGGAGGTCATCCACTGGTTCACACAAAAGCACAACACCCTGATTCAGCAACACCTCATCAGAAATGGCAAGGGAGTGCTGTACCTGAAGCCAGGCTGAAAGGGTGGAGTCTTAGGAGTGGGAAAACAGTAGTAAAGTGGGAACAGGAATGTGAGTGTGGAGAGGGAAGGAGAAGTAGAGGAGTGAAGAGACCTTTGGTCTGGAGCTGGTTCACCTCGACCCAGGGCCAGACAGAAGGGGTCCCAGGGACCACGGGAAGTGCACCAGCCACCTGTGGCCATGTTCCACATACAGCAACCAAGTGGAGGAACTTGGCCGCATATCGGGGACTGGTCCCTAGGCTACAGTAGAAGAACCTACGTACTCCGCTAGTAAAACCAACGGCTGAGGTGACTGCAAGCACATAGGCCACATCCATACACGAGTTCACTGGAAGGTGACCTCACAGGGCCAAGGGATAGAGCTTCACACCGCCCAAAAGGGCTCGCGGGCACTGGCACAGGGCTCTGTGTACGAAGGCGCAAAAGCAGGAGGGAGAAGCAAGCACAGGAAGGCGACCAGGAAAGGGACAAATAAAGAATTGCTCCGGACTCGACCTCCGAACTACCCGAGATCGGCTGGAGCCCTTCACAGTGATACCCAGCACTCTAAAGGCGATCACTGGCTAGTAGTGTTACCTTGGAACCTGCTACAGTGAGTAAACATCTTGAGACTGCATTCCTGTGTCGCTCCGTTATTCACCTGCGCCTCCGGCTCTGCAAACCACCACCATCATAGACTACTACCACCACCATCCGCCCCAGGGCCCAGCTCTACCTGTGGACAGCTATACCAATAAAGCTACATCACCAACTGACCCCGGGGTCCCATCCGCAGCGTCGGCTATCTCTGGCCGAATACCACAGGTGCCATCACGAACTACCATCCCCATCATTCATCATCATCTCTTTCATCTTTATTAAATGACACCGCCGGGGTCATGGAACCGGGCCTTGCCACCGTGGCGTCCCAGCAGCAGAAACGTGGCCTGGTAACAGTGCCCCACGGCCCCGGTTTGTGCGTCACATGCGACGACTCCGGCCACCATTATTTGAGGCCCTCACCGCCATCTTCATAATGGCCAGTGCCTTATCCTCCACACAGAGCAGCGCCCGCAGTGGGTCCCCTCTGTACCACTCACAGCATCAAAGGACTCCAGTATCACCCCTGTCACCTGTGATCCCTGCTCCTCTGCCGCTCTCCTCCCTGGTAAGACACCATCGAATTATAAAACGGACACCATATGGGGTTTTTTCCCTCCAAATTTGGGATGCATCTTATAATCTGGTGCGTCTTATAAAACGAAAAATACGGTATACAGCAAAGTCTTGCATTGGAACTGTTTTTCATTTGGAACTGGAGGTACACTTTAAGATATTTTGGTCGCGATTCATCTAGAATGGCGTTCACACTGGTCTAATTAGGGGGCATGAAGAGTCAGATGCTCCTAATTCATGAAAAGGTTAAACTGGTGTGATCAGAGACAACTGTAAGGCAAGGTCCACACTGTGTTTGTGCTCACTGACGGCATACCCTCCAGAGGTATGTGCCTGATTTTGGCCACAGTCAGGATGGATGTCAAGGCATTCGTCTGCTGTAACGGCTCACTATCAATATGATCGCATATTGACTCTACACCCACCTTTTTTTTTTAACAAAACATGACTTGCAGAATATGGCGACAGAAGCCAAATTGTTTTTGTAAAAAATTTTTGAGCAGTAAATTAAAAAATAAATATATAAATTTGACATCCCATAATCATGACTCTTAGGCTACTTTCACACTTGCGTTGAACGGTATCCGTTGCATTGCGTTGTGTAACGGATGCAACGGATGTGTTGCATATAGTGACACAACGGATGCAACGGATGCTGCAAAACAACGCAATTCGTTTTGATTTTTTTTTTTTTTTTTTTCCCGGTTTTACCAGCGGCAGACTATAGTGAACGATCAGCTGATCGTTCCCTGCAGCCGGCCGCTGGGTGATCAGCTGATTGCTCCCAGTAGCCGGCCGCCGGGTGATCAGCTGATCGCTCCCTGCAGCCGGCCGCCGGGTGATCAGCTGATCGCTCCCGGCCGCCGGGTGATCAGCTGATCGCTCCCGGCCGCAGGGTGATCAGCTGATCGCTCCCTGCAGCCGGCCGCCGGGTGATCAGCTGATCGCTCCCTGCAGCCGGCTGCCGGGTGATCAGCTGATCGCTCCCTGCAGCCGGCTGCCGGGTGATCAGCTGATCGCTCCCGGCCGCCGGGTGATCAGCTGATCGCTCCCTGCAGCCGGCCGCCGGGTGATCAGCTGATCGCTCCCTGCAGCCGGCTGCCGGGTGATCAGCTGATCGCTCCCGGCCGCCGGGTGATCAGCTGATCGCTCCCTGCAGCCGGCCGCCGGGTGATCAGCTGATCGCTGTCACTTGCCGGCGCCCGGGCATGCCGGCGGGCGGGCGCTCAGCTGAGCGCTGTGACTTGCCGGCGGCCGGGCATGCTGGTGGCCGGTCATTCAGCTGAGCGCTGACGCTTGCCGACGGCCGGGCGCTCAGCTGAACGTTCGGCCACCGCGAGCCAAAATAAAGTTTGATTTAAAAGAAAAAAAAAAAAAAAAAAAAAAAGAGCATGCGCAGTGAAATCCAGAGGATTCCGCTGCTCAAAATAACGTTACATGCTGCGTTCCTCCCGCTGGGCGGAAGCAACGGAGCGTCGCCCAGCGGAAGCAACGCAGCTCCTTTTGGTACAATCCGTCAACCATACAAGTCTATGGGAAACAGCGGAATCCGTTAACGGATTCCGCTGTTTCCCAAAAGGGCGGATTGTAACGGAAGGAAAATAACGCAAGTGTGAAAGTACCCTTAGAAAAAGTTAAAAGATCGCTACCAGATAACCAAAAAGTGACCAGTGCTATTACAAACAAGTAAAAAATTAAAGTGACATTACTGGCGTTTTTTTTTTCACCATTTCCACTTATTTGGTAAAATAAATGGTGTCATGCAAAAATAGCAAGCCCTCTTGCTTCTAATACTAAAAAAGTTATGGCTCCCAGTAGGAGAGGAAAAAAAATGACAGTATTCTGGGAAAAAGTTCTATGTCTGCGTCATTACAACCTCATGCTCAGGGATTGTTACGCCACAAATGTCCTGTCCATAGTCAAAGCAATCTGATGTACACCGTACACAAGTATTGGTGCTCAACTCTAAATCATTAAATTCAGGTCTTTTATATGGTCCCACTGCCACAGGTATATAAATTCCAGCCTCAAACATGCAATCTGTTCTGCAAATATTTGTGAAACAATAACAAATTCTAAAGAGCTTACTGGTCACTGATCATGGTGCTGTAATATGTTGTCACAAGTCATTTCATGAATGGCAAAACTGACCTGGTTTGGTGTTGAATAACTTGACTGGCCCTCAAAGAGTCCTAACCTCAACCCCATCAAACGCCTTTTGGCCTGAACTAGAGATTGCAAACCAGGTCCTCTCGTCCATCATCAGTGGCTGACCTGATAAATCAACAAAGTCTGCATAAAAATACCTCAGAATTCGTTAGAAAGCCTTCCAAAAGAGTGTAAGCTGCAATATCAGCAAAGGGAAATGACCATGGATTTAGAATGAAATGTCATAAAAGCTCCTTCCAATGTAATGTGTAGACATCACGATACTTTCTTCATCGTTCCTTATGGGAGACCCAGACCATGGGTGTATAGCTTCTGCCTCCGGAGGACACACAAAGTACTACACTCAAACGTGTAGCTCCTCCCTCCGGGCTATATACACCCCCTGGATGACAATCTAACCAGTTCAATGCTTTGTGTTTCAGGAGGTCACACACACACATGCATTCTCTGATTTTTAATTTTTAAGATTTTTGATTTCAAAGATATGGAAGAAAAGCGGGTCCAGTCTGGACTCCCGGCATGTCCCTTCTCACCCCACTGTGTCGGCGGTGCTGTTAAGGTTGACTTTACAAGGCTGGAGCCTTCACATGCCGCGCTCCTTCACCATCCTCTGAGGCTCTGGCTTGAAGTGGGAGCCATCACGGTCCTCTCTGCTTTGCAGGAGACCGGTCTCCATCCGCAGCCCTGTCAGGATTCTGCCGGACGGAGCGCTTAACCCCCCCCCAGGGACATGGCCCTGCGTCTCAAAAGCTAAGTATTGAGACGTTTCTCAGGGGTCCCGGGTACATTTATTATGGGGAGAGTGTGTCTTTTGACTTTGCTGTAAATTCCGGCCGGTTCTCTGGGTTTTTCCTGAGAACCGCGCCGAGGGTGCCTGCTCGTCGGCCGCATGTAAAAATCTAGGCCCCGGCTTCAGTTGCGGCCTAGTTTCGGTTTCAGCTTCCCCTGCATGTCATTCATGCAGGGGAACAGTGTGGCTCCGCCCACCGGCCGTTCAGCAGAGGGGAGGACACTCCTCTCTGAGGAGACGTTCCCTCCCCTGTATCTCTCCTTGGCCCTCCGGTTTCCCGCTCTTGGGCTAATCCCCGCCCCCCCTCCTCACTCCAGCTCCATTTTATCAGCGTTCTCACACTGATCGGCGCTGGCTGCTGCAGCTGCTGCATCCTGGAAAGCGCTTCACTGGGGGTCCGAGCTGTGGAATCCGGAGGGCACACACGGTCTGGTAAGCCACAACCTCTGGTTGTGGGCTTTATTATACACTCTCAGGGGGTCATTCTACAGGAGTGTATTCTTTACTGCAGAGCCTCCACCTCAGCAGCATGTCTGTCACTAGGAGCAAGTCTGCTAAGCTGTACGCTATATGCACTGCATGTAAGCTCATTCTGCAAGAACCGAGCACTTATCCACACTGTGATGCCTGCTCTAACATGGTGGTGCCTCAGCCTGGAGCCTCTTCAGGGGTCCCTCCGGCTGCTCCGGCCCCGGTGGCTGAACCCCCGGCTTGGGTAGCATCTTTTTCCAGAGCTATCTCCCAGTCTTTTGCCGACTCCATGGGACAGCTGTCCCGGACTCTGCTGACCATGAATCAGCCCCCTTCTCAGGGCGCCTCTGCTGCTCCGAGCTCTGCAGAGCTCTCAGAGCATGTTTTAGGACCCCGTCCTCCTAAACGGAGACGCAGAAACCCTTCTCCTTCCTCGTCCCACGGCTCTGATTCACGAGCTGAATTGCAGGGCGAGGAGGATACTTTTACTGTGGGCTCAGACGCTACCTCTATGTACCCCATTGACTTATCTGAGGGTGATGCGGATGTTAGTGACTTGATTGCATCCATTAACTCCGTACTGAACCTCAATCCCCCAGTGTCAGAGGAACAAGCCTCTCTGGTAGAAATACACCAGTTTACCTCTCCTAAGAGAGCTAGGAGTACGTTTTTTAACCACTCCAGTTTTCAGGCCACTGTTACCAAGCCCAGGGCCTGTCCTGACAAACGCTTCCCAAAGCGTAGTTCTGATGACCGTTTTCCCTTTCCACCAGAGGTGGTTAAGGAGTGGGCTCAGTCCCCAAAGGTAGACCCTCCGGTGTCTAGAATCTCAGCCCGGACAGTCGTATCTGTGGCCGATGGCACCTCTCTTAAGGATCCCACTGACCGCCAGGTTGACCTTCTGGCCAAATCTGTATATGAGGCGGCAGGAGCCTCGTTCTCCCCGTCTTTTGCAGCAGTGTGGGCTCTTAAGGCAGTCTCTGCCTCTCTGGCGGAGATACATTCCCTCGCCAGGGACTCTATACCCGAGATGGTTGCCTTAACTTCCCAGGCTTCGGCTTTTTCGTCCTACGCCATGTCTGCCATTCTGGAGGCTTCTCACCGCACGGCGGTGGCTTCCGCTAATTCTCTCGCGATCCGCAGGATTTTGTGGCTTCGAGAGTGGAAAGCAGACGCTTCTTCTAAGAAGTACCTTGCTGGGCTCCCCTTTGCTGGGTCCCGGCTGTTCGGTGAACAACTGGATGAAATTATTAAGGAAGCTACTGGCGGGAAGAGTACTTCCTTGCCACAAACTAAAACCAGGAAACCTGTCCAGGGCAGGAACCAGTCGAGGTTTCGTTCCTTTCGTTCCTCTAACTGGTCGTCCTCTAAGCCCTCAGCCTCGTCCACTAACTCAGCCAAGGATCGTAAACCCAACTGGCGCGCGAAGCCGCGTCCTCAGAAGAACGGAGGAGCCGCTGCCACTAAGGCAGCCTCCTCTTGACTATCTGGCTGCGCCAGCAACGTCCTTGGTCGGTGGCAGGCTCTCCCTCTTTGGCGACGTGTGGTTTCAGCACGTCTCCGATCAGTGGGTGCGGGATATCATCTCCCACGGCTACAGGATAGAATTTTCTTCCAGCCCGCCAAACAGATTTTTTCTGTCCATTCCCCCCTGCTCCAAAGCCGCCGCCTTCTCACAGGCCGTGGCATCCTTGCAGGCCAACGGTGTAATTGTTCCGGTTCCCGCCCGGGAACGGTTCAGAGGTTTCTACTCAAACCTCTTCCTAGTCCCCAAGAAGGACGGTTCCTTCCGGCCCATCCTGGATCTCAAGCTTCTCAACAAGCATGTTCAGGTGCGGCGCTTTCGCATGGAATCTCTGAGATCAGTCATTGCCTCAATGACCCAAGGAGATTTTCTAGCATCCATCGACATCAGAGATGCCTATCTGCATGTGCCTATTGCGGTTTCACACCAACGTTGGCTACGCTTTGCAGTCGGAGAGGAACATTTCCAATTCGTGGCTCTCCCCTTCGGGTTAGCCACGGCCCCTCGTGTTTTCACCAAGGTCATGGCAGCAGTGGTTGCGGTCCTGCATCTCCAGGGGTTGGCAGTAATCCCCTACCTGGACGACCTTCTAGTCAAGGCCTCATGCAGTGCAGACTGCCAGCGGAGCGTCTCGCTCACTCTCGACACGCTTGTTCAATTCGGGTGGCTTGTCAATCTGCCCAAGTCCACTTTGACCCCGACCCAGGAACTTACGTACCTAGGGATGCAATTCGAGACTCTGCCGGCACTTGTGAAGCTGCCCTTAGTCAAACAGCAGTCCCTTCATCTGGCGGTGCGCTCTCTGTTGAAGCCCCGCCGTCATTCCATCAGGCACCTCATGCAGGTGCTGGGTCAGATGGTGGCGTCAATGGAAGCGGTTCCCTTTGCCCAGTTCCATCTGCGTCCCCTGCAGCTGGACATTCTCCGCTGTTGGGACAAGCGGACCTCTTCCTTGCACAGGCTAGTGGCTCTGTCGCCGCAGACCAGGAGCTCTCTTCAGTTGTGGCTTCGGCCCCTCTCTCTGTCACAGGGACGCTCCTTCCTGACTCCGTCCTGGGTGATCCTCACCACGGATGCCAGCCTCTCCGGCTGGGGAGCAGTATTTCTCCACCACCGAGCACAGGGCACTTGGACTCCGTCCGAATCAGCCCTCTCGATCAATGTGCTGGAAATCAGGGCTGTTCTTCTAGCTCTCGTAGCCTTTCACCACCTGTTGGCGGGCAAGCACATTCGAGTCCAGTCGGACAACGCGACAGCGGTTGCCTACATCAATCACCAGGGCGGGACTCGCAGCCGCCTGGCGATGTTGGAGGTTCAACGAATCCTTCAGTGGACGGAGGACTCCAAGTCCACCATATCCGCAGTCCACATCCCAGGCGTAGAAAACTGGGAGGCCGATTATCTCAGCCGTCAAACCGTGGACAGCGGCGAGTGGGCCCTGCATCCGGCAGTGTTCAGGTCAATCTGCCGCAAGTGGGGCACTCCGGAAGTGGATCTAATGGCATCCCGGCACAACAACAAGGTTCCGGTTTACGTGGCTCGCTCCCACGATCCTCAGGCCTTCGCAGCGGACACGCTGGTTCAAGATTGGTCCCAGTTCCGTCTGGCCTATGTGTTTCCTCCTCTAGCGCTCTTGCCCAGGGTTCTGCGCAAGATCAGAATGGAGGGCCGTCGGGTCATAATCATTGCTCCAGACTGGCCCAGGCGAGCTTGGTACCCAGACCTGCTCCGTCTGTCCGTAGAAATGCCGTGGCATCTCCTGGACCGCCCAGACCTTCTCTCTCAAGGTCCGTTTTTCCGCCAGAATTCTGCGGCTCTCAGATTGACGGCGTGGCTCTTGAGTCCTGGATCCTGACGGCTTCAGGCATTCCTTCTGAGGTCATCTCCACTATGACTCAGGCTCGGAAGTCTTCCTCGGCCAAGATTTACCACAGGACTTGGAAGATTTTCCTGTCCTGGTGTCGCTCTTCCGGCCATGCTCCTTGGCCGTTCTCCTTGCCGACCATCCTGTCCTTTCTACAGTCCGGTCTGCAGCTAGGACTGTCCCTCAATTCCCTCAAGGGACAGGTGTCGGCTCTGTCGGTATTATTCCAGCGGCGTATCGCCCGACTGGCTCAGGTGCGCACCTTCATGCACGGCGCATCTCACCTCATTCCTCCTTACCGGCGGCCTTTGGATCCCTGGGATCTTAATCTGGTCCTCACGGCCTTACAGAAACCCCCCTTTGAGCCTCTTAGGGAGGTTCCTTTGTTTAGACTTTCACAGAAAGTGGTTTTTCTAGTAGCCATAACTTCTCTCAGGAGAGTCTCTGATTTGGCTGCGCTCTCTTCGGAGTCACCTTTTTTAGTGTTTCACCAAGACAAGGTGGTTCTCCGTCCGACTCCGGATTTTCTCCCTAAGGTGGTGTCTTCTTTCCACCTTAACCAGGACATTTCGTTGCCTTCCCTTTGTCCGGCCCCTGTGCATCGCTTTGAGAAGGCGTTGCATACCTTGGATTTGGTGCGGGCGCTCCGAATCTATGTGTCACGCACCGCCGCTTTTAGGCGGTGCACCTCACTTTTTGTGCTAACCACGGGTCAGCGCAAGGGTCTCTCGGCTTCTAAACCGACCCTAGCTCGTTGGATTAGGTCGGCCATCTCCGATGCCTACCAGTGTTCTCAGGTGCCCCCACCGCCAGGGATTAAGGCGCACTCGACCAGAGCTGTCGGTGCCTCCTGGGCTTTCAGGCACCAGGCTACGGCTCAGCAGGTTTGTCAGGCTGCCACTTGGTCTAGTCTGCACACCTTTTCGAAGCACTACCAAGTGCATGCTCATGCTTCGGCAGATGCGAGTTTGGGCAGACGCATCCTTCAGGCGGCTGTCGCCCATTTGTGAAGTTAGGTTTTGCCTACTTCTCAGTTTGGTTTATTTCCCACCCATGGACTGCTTTGAGACGTCCCATGGTCTGGGTCTCCCATAAGGAACGATGAAGAAAAAGAGAATTTTTTTTACTTACCGTAAATTCTTTTTCTTATAGTTCCGACATGGGAGACCCAGCACCCTCCCTGTTGCCTGTTGGCAGTTCTTGTTCCGTGTGTTTCACCGGCTGTTGTTGTAGACAGAGGTTCCGGTTTTTCCGAGTTTTACTCTATCTCTACTTATGGGTGGATGTCCTCCTTCAGCTTTTGCACTGAACTGGTTAGATTGTCATCCAGGGGGTGTATATAGCCCGGAGGGAGGAGCTACACGTTTGAGTGTAGTACTTTGTGTGTCCTCCGGAGGCAGAAGCTATACACCCATGGTCTGGGTCTCCCATGTTGGAACTATAAGAAAAAGAATTTACGGTAAGTAAACAAAATTCTCTTTTTCTTTGTCGCTCTATTGGGAGACCCAGACAATTGGGTGTATAGCTACTGCCTCCGGAGGCCACACAAAGTATTACACTTAAAAGTGTAAGGCCCCTCCCCTACTGCCTATACACCCCCCGTGGGATCACGGGCTCCTCAGTTTTCATGCTTTGTGCGAAGGAGGCTAACATCCACGCATAGCTCCACTGTTTAGTCAGCAGCAGCTGCTGACTTTGTCGGATGGAAGAAAAGAGGGCCCATACTAGGGCCCCCAGCATGCTCCCTTCTCACCCCACTTTTGTTGGCGGTGTTTGTTAAGGTTGAGGTACCCATTGCGGGTACGGAGGCTGGAGCCGACATGCTGCTTTCCTTCCCCATCTCCTTAGGGCTCTGGGTGAAGTGGGATCCTATCGGTCTCCAAGCACAGGAGACCGTGCTCCGTCCACAACCCCTGGGAATCTGCTGGACATGGAGCTGAGTATCGTCAGGGACAGGGCCCTGCTACATTAAGGTACTCTGGGTCCCCGTACAGATCGCGCACACACACCAGCATTGCTGGGTGTGTTAGTGCGCCGGGGACAGCAGCGCGGCGCGCTGGTGCTTTACTCACTGCAGCTTTGCTGAGTGAGTTTCTGTATTAGGAACTGCTGCGCCGGCCGCGGCTGGCGGTTTTTTACACTGCGGCGCGGCTGGGACGTGTGGTGCGCCGGGGACTTCCGCGCTGGCCGTGCTTATACGACGGCCGCGCTTATAAATCGAGTCCCCGGCTTTTGCGGCCTAGTTCCGTTTCGTTCCCGCCCCCAGGCCTGCCAGTCAGGGGAAGGGCGGGACGCTGGTCAGAACGTCAGCGCCGAGGGCTGGAGTCTGCTTAGCATACTCCAACCCCCCTCACTAGGCACAGTGGGACGCTAGTTTCCCGCACTTTGTCTGGGGCACGCCCACGGCCCGCCCCTCTTCACAGGACGCCGGCAGCCATTCCTGTTTGCAGTCTGAGTGGAGAAGGGACACGAGCTCTGGGAGACCCAGGCACGGGATTCTGGCGGTCACACACCCGCTTTTCAGCGGGCGGTAAGCAGCCCTCGAGGGCTCACCCCACTAGTGCCGCAGTGTTCATTTGTACTTTATGCTTGTATGATACATTGCATTGTACGGTCGCTATTCTTGGCTATATACCCTCCTAGATTGCTAGACAACAGCATGTCGTCCGCAAAAAGCAAAGGGGCCAAGACACAGGCTTTCTATGCTACTTGTACCGCATGTAAGGCATGTCCCCCACTGCCCTATAATGTCCCCCACTGCCCTATAATGTCCCCACTGCCCTATTATGTCCCCCACTGCCCTATTATGTCCGCCACTGCCCCATAATATGCTCCATAAAGTCCCCCACCGCTTCTTAATGCCACTTGTAAAATAACACTGCTCCTCCCCCACCCGCAGCCCCTCATATAAAAGTACATCTTCGGCTCCTCTGGAGCGCTTACCTGTGCCTGCGCGTCCTCCTCTTCATCCCTGCAGCTGCGGCCTCGGTGATGATGATGTCGGTGCAGGACTGAGGCGCGCTCCTCTGCAGCCCTGGCGATGACGGTACGTTGCGGGGCTGAGCAGAGCTGCTCTCCCTCCTGTCACCGGCCGCACTGTACAAATGTATTGCGCGCCTGAAAGACGCGCATACATCTGAATACCGGCGCGGTTGGTGCAGGCCTGGGGACTCCCGCAGTGCACCGCTAGGACCTTTGGTGAGTCACATGACACATGTGATGTCACTAAAGGTCCTGCAACTGCGAAAACTTCAGTGATCATACAGAACTTGTACGATCACTGAAGTTTACGATTGAAAGGCTGGGTGCCGGGGCCCACTCAGGCCTGTGCATGGGCGTACCCAGGATCAAAGCCATGGTCGTTCACATTGTAAAATATTAGAACGGAAAAGGTGAATGAAACGAAAATTTTGAGAATTAAATGTAACTATAGCTCGATTAATGACTCCGCGCCCCTCTCCACACACACACACACACAATACAATACATCCCCCCATCACCCACTACATACACACACCCAAATACCATGCACCCCCCATTACCATCTCCCCACGCACACAATACAATGCACTCCCCCATCCCCACCTACGCACACACAATGCACCCCCGATCACCCCCTACACACACACACTACAATGCACCCCCATTACCCTCACACATACACACACACACACACAATACACGCTCCATTACCCCCCCCCCACACACACACACACACACACACACACAAATACATCCCCCCTTCACCTGCTACACACACAAATACAATGCACCCCCCATCACCCCCTACACACACACACCCACAATACAATGCACCCCCACTACTCCACACACACACACACACACACACACACACAATGCACCCCCATTACTCCCTACACACACACACACACAATGCACCGTCCATCAGCCCCTACACACACACAATGCACCCCCCATCACCCCCTACACACACACACACACACACAATACAATGCACCCCCACTACTCCCTACACACACAATGCACCCCCATTACTCCCTACACAAACACACACACAATGCACCGTCCATCAGCCCCTACACACACACAATGCACCCCCCATCACCCCCTACACACACACACTCACAATACAATGCACCCCTACTACTCCCTACACACACAATGCACCCCCATTACTCCCTACACCCACACACACACACACACATAATGCACCGTCCATCAGCCCCTACACACACACAATGCACCCCGCATCACCCCCTACACACACACACACACACACACAATGCACCCCCCCATCACCCCCTACACACACACACACACACACACAATGCACCCCTCCATCACCCCCTACACACACACACACACACACACAATGCACCCCCCAATCACCCCCTACATACACACACACACAAACACACAAAACAATGCATTACCCCCTACACACACACAATACAATGCATGACCCCCTACACACACAATACATCCCCCCATCACCCACTACACACTGTGAGGTATCAACCGGCTGTATTACAAAGGGCCGGTATGTTTTGCAGAAGCGTGGGTGCTCTGCAATGTGAAGCTGGCTGGGACCTGTGGTTCCACAGGATTGCATTACATGCAGGGCCATGGAAGGGTGTGTGATGCTGATTACACACTCCTTACCACCTGTGGGTGTGGCTCCAGGGGTTAAAGCAATCCTGTCTCTGAACCTGGGTGGAGTGTGTCTAGGGCAGTCTAGTTAGAGACTAGCTCTAGACTTCCAGTGTGTATGCTGGGAGAGAGTGAGAGCAGAGCCGAGAGTTCTGCATGAAGTGTGTCTAGGGCAGTCTAGAGAGAGACTGGCTCTAGATGTCCAGTGTGTGGACTGGAAACAAGTGAGAGCAGAGCCAGGAGCTTTGGGTGTATCAGCCTGCATGGAGGCTGATCACAAGGCTCTGATATTGAGTCTGAGGTGAGTGCAGCCAGGCCAGGGCTGTAGGGCGGAATCTCTCCAGGAGGAGAGACAGACAGGGGTCTGCAGAGGGCCCTGGGTGCTGGAAGGAACCTTGGCTAGAGTTGTACGCTGGCAGGAGCCAGAGAGTGGGGAAGTTGCTAAACTTCCATTATGGACTTATTGTTTATGTTTGAGGGCAGTTTATGCTGAGTGTTTTTAATAAACTGCCAGAATTTCTATGAAGAGACTGTGTACGTGTGTTGCTGAAGCTACCTCACACCGCTGCAAGCGAGTGAAACCCCCCACGTTGCAGGGCGCAACGTTACATATGGTGGAGAATGCGGGCATGCGGTCTGGTTGCTAGGGGCAACGCAGCCTGGTTGCTAGGGGCAACGCCCTAGGACATATTCCTGTGGATACGGACTGCTTGCGGTGGATCGGCGGGTCCACGAAAATTTTTTGAAGCGGTTTGCGGTGGATCGGCGGGTCCACGAAAATTGTCTGCGCACTCAAGCAGCTGGCGGTGGATCGGCGGGTCCACGAACAGGGACAGCGCTCTCAAGCACCTGGTGGTGAATCAGCAGGTCGTTGGGGACCCGTGCTGCAGTGGCGAGAGTCCAGCGACTGGAGGTTCCAGGCCAGCCGGAATTGCAAGGCCCTGCTTGGTGAGCAGTGATACACCACAGGCTGGAGATCCTGGTTGTACGGGCGGTACAACCCGGAAAGCATGGAGGAGCTCCTGAACCAGCTGCTGCAGAGCCAGCAGCACCAACAGCATGTGCCTGGAGGTCCAGTGACAGCAGTGGGGGCTAAAAGCCAAAAAGAGGGAATGGTCCCTGCGGACGTTGTGGAGGAGCTGTACCAGTTCCTGGTCCAGGGACAGCAGAAGCTGTCAGTGTGTAGCGATGTCGCAGCCATGGACCAGTTTGAGCGTACCCTTCGGGGGCCAGTATGGACACTGGGTGCCCAGGGAGACAAGGGCAAACAGTGTGAACTGGCGGCTAAGGACATTGCATGGCAACCGCAAAAGGGGGCGGAGTCCCAGAAGGGAATAGTTGCCCATAAGGGGGTGGAGTCCCATAAAGGGGTGGTTGCCCATAAGGGGGTGGAGTCCCATAAAGGGGTGGTTGCCCATAAGGGGATGGAGCCCCAGAAAGCGGTTGTCCCCCAAAAGGGTGCGGAGCATCCCAAATCCAAGTGGCGCAGATGGACTGTAGCCAGGGACAACAGTGTTCATGCCACAAGTGTCCTGTTTGCAATATAGACCACCCATCTGACGAGAAGCCACGTCTGTGTTCCGTGGAAGTGGATGGGGAATCTGTAACAGGGGTCGTAGACTCAAGGAGCTTGGTGACCCTGGTGAGGGCCACCTCTGATGTCCACTTGATTCCTGGAAGGAAGATCCACGTCGGCTGCACCCACAGTAATGAGACAGAATACCCGGTATCCAGCGTGGTCATTAAGACAGCCTGGGACAGTGGTTCTCATGATGTTGGAGTAGTCTCAGATTTACTGCACCCAATTATTATAGGTTGGGACTCTAAATTATTTGTGCACTTGTGGAAGCAGGGGGACGTATACGGTTGCTTGTGTAAGAGCCGGAACAGCCCAAAGGAAACCCCACCACATTGGGAGGTGAAAAGGGGTCCTTGTTGTGCAGTTATGTGTGGTAAGGAGGAGATAGCACCTCCTAAAATTGACTGTCCTAAGTTAGGGGTGACCAAAGAAAATGATGGACGGACCCAACTTAGTGACATAAGGACTAAGGGAATAACCGATAGTCTGACCGTTAAAAACGGGGTAGCTCCAGAAAGGGAGGCAGATATCTGGTTAAGTGGGGACATGATAGTCCAGGATGCCAGGGGGAGTGATGATGACTCCAGTAAAGATACTGACTCTAGTAAGGTGACAAACGAGTACAGTGTGGTACAGATGGGCGAGAAGGGCAAAACTTCCTCCCGACGCCGAAGACGTAATAAGCGCCGAGAGGGGGCACAGGGTATGCCGTCTGAGGGTGCAGAGAAAGTGACATGCCTGGTTAATGAAGACATGGTGCTAATAACACCTGCTACGGTGGAGTCAGACGGTGATATCCTACAAAAGACTGAGGAATCAGAGATTGAACTGACACATTGTGACGACAGAAATCAGCGGGCTGCAAGTGCAGAGAAGGAGCCAACCAAGGACGTAATGGTGGTGGTCCCTATGACTTCAAAGTGTGAAGTTGATAGTCTGTCAGGCGAGAGTGGTATAGGAAATGGAATCCTGGAGAGTGTGGGGGAAGGAATAATCCCCAACAGTCGTGGTGAGCAGACTGGTGAACTACCAAGTGCTGGGGTGGATGACAGCGAATTTAGCCCCAAATCTCTAAAAGGAACAGAGTGCCATGTTGAAGGGTGTGACACCCAGGCTGAGGGTGACACTGCAGAGACCCCAGAGGAAGTGGAAGATAATGCAGTGAAGAAACAAGAAACAGCTGGCGCTGAAGTGAAGAGAGCCTCTGAGGAGGTGAAGTCTGGACCAGAGGTCTCATCCAGGACTGGGAGCCTGCCTGACCTGCTTGGTAAAACTACGATGGAGGATATAGAGAAGGTCGTGGGTAAGGAGTGTAAGAAACCCAAACGTTCTGAAGCTGAGATGGAAGAAGCCTCAGAAATAGTGTGTCGTAGACCAGAGAGGTCCGCAAGTGAAGACTCATTCAAGAGGATGAGCAAAGACCATCTGCAACAAGAGATACTTCTTAGGCAGGCTACTGAGAGTCGAGTAAGGGAGCTGGAGAAAGAAGTGGCAGCGCTCCGAAGTCACTTGGCAGAGTACCAGTCCAGGTCCCAGGTAGCCTTGGAGCAGATGGAGCAGCGAGTGTCAATCCTGACCAAACATGTTGAAACAGGGGAGGCCCAAAGAGAGCTGACTTTGGAAGCTAAACTGGACAAGCATGTGGCAGGGATGAATGAGACTTCTGTAGTCAAGTGCATGGTGGATATACCTAAGGACTTAAGAGAAGCGTGTGCCATCGAGTGCATGCATGACGACTTTAAGAGAGCTGTGGAAGCGTGTGAGGTCTACTGTACCCCAGGGGCTGAACAGTTAGTGATATTGTCCACCAGTGAAATTACTGGGCAGCGGGTGGCTATTCTAAAGGACATGCACTTCAGATGTGTTCGTATGAAGTGGCAGGTCCAACTGCAAAAGGAAGAAACCACTAGACAGCTAGAGTATAAAAGGAAAGCGCAGAGTCTGGCGGAAGATATCGTCCAAGTACCCCGGGCTCTGGTGGGGAGAGTCATTGGAAAAACCGGACGAGTCATGCAAGACATGGTGAATAAGTCGGGATTGGTGAGATTAAGAATCCCTGCTTCTAATGAGAGCAAGATACCCAGGGAAGCTGGTATGGTTCCGTTCATCTGTGTCGGGACTGTAGAGAGTCTTGGAGACATTCGAAGCCTTATTGAATATCGGGTACACCATGTACGTGACATGGAGCAGTTGTGTCAAGAAAACCTGAAAATTAAGGATCAGCTTCGCCAACTGTGTGGGGGACAGCAGCCGTCTTCCACCCGTTGTTCAGGGGAAAGAAGTGGAAGATGGCGTGTCGGTCCAGTAGTTCAGACGTGCGATAAAAGGAATCGCCGACAGAGTGGTAACCTACGATGTACTGTAGATAGTGGCCGCTATGAGCTTAGAGTTCCCGACAGTAGCCTTGGGGGTACTCGAGAAAGCCTAGGTTCGGACAAAACTGTAGGTTTGACTGGGGACATGTCTCTCTACTACGGTGACCCTGGGAGGGGGTCAGGGAGAGAACGGTCTGGAAATGGGACGTCCTTTAACCCTAGGTTGACCAGACAGGGTTTGGTGACAGTGTCGGGCGATGCCTCAGGGACTACTGCTCTTGGACGGCCCTCTCAACTGGTGGGGCATGGCAGCAGGGATGCCCTGTCTCGCGGCCCCAGGTCATTGGCAAGTGTTCTACCCTACGGGTTTGAACAGAGGGGGAGGGTATGTGAGGTATCAACCGGCTGTATTACAAAGGGCCGGTATGTTTTGCAGAAGCGTGGGTGCTCTGCAATGTGAAGCTGGCTGGGACCTGTGGTTCCACAGGATTGCATTACATGCAGAGCCATGGAAGGGTGTGTGATGCTGATTACACACTCCTTACCACCTGTGGGTGTGGCTCCAGGGGTTAAAGCAATCCTGTCTCTGAACCTGGGTGGAGTGTGTCTAGGGCAGTCTAGTTAGAGACTAGCTCTAGACTTCCAGTGTGTATGCTGGGAGAGAGTGAGAGCAGAGCCGAGAGTTCTGCATGAAGTGTGTCTAGGGCAGTCTAGAGAGAGACTGGCTCTAGATGTCCAGTGTGTGGACTGGAAACAAGTGAGAGCAGAGCCAGGAGCTTTGGGTGTATCAGCCTGCATGGAGGCTGATCACAAGGCTCTGATATTGAGTCTGAGGTGAGTGCAGCCAGGCCAGGGCTGTAGGGCCGAATCTCTCCAGGAGGAGAGACAGACAGGGGTCTGCAGAGGGCCCTGGGTGCTGGAAGGAACCTTGGCTAGAGTTGTACGCTGGCAGGAGCCAGAGAGTGGGGAAGTTGCTAAACTTCCATTATGGACTTATTGTTTATGTTTGAGGGCAGTTTATGCTGAGTGTTTTTAATAAACTGCCAGAATTTCTATGAAGAGACTGTGTACGTGTGTTGCTGAAGCTACCTCACACCGCTGCAAGCGAGTGAAACCCCCCACGTTGCAGGGCGCAACGTTACAACACACACACACACACAATACCATGCACCCCCCATTACCATCTCCCAACGCACACAATACAATGCACCTCCCCATCACCCCCTCCAACACACACACACAATGCACCCCTCCATCACCCCCTACATACACACACACACACACACACAATACAATGCATCCCCATCACACCCTACACACACAATACAATGCATCCCCCATCACACCCTACACACACAATACAATGCATCCCCCATCACACCCTACACACACACACACACGCACACACACACACAATGCACCCCCCATCACCCTACACACACACACACACACACACACAATGCATCACCCCCTACACACACACACAATACAATGCACCCCCCATCACCCCCTACACACACACACACACAATGCAGCCTCCCATCACTCTTTACACACACACAATACAGTGCACCCTCCATTACCCCTCCCCCCCATACAATACAATGCACCCTCCATTACCCCCTCCCCAGATATAATACATTGCACCCCACATCACCACTCCCTGCAGACACAAATTACACTACCCCATCACTACACACTCCTGCCTCCCCCCCTCCCTCGGAATACAGTACTCCTCCTCTGCCTGTCACAAAGCTGTGTCTCCTTCACAAATGTTCCCCGTTATGTGTCCTCAGCCCCTCCCCACACATCTCCATTAATTACAGCTGTCTCTTCGGCTCCTCCATGGAGCGCTCGCTTCCTGGTGAATCCAGTGTGGCGCCCGCAGCACTGTGATGACGTCGGCAATGTGCTGATCTCTTCACGTTGCTACACGTCGGGGGCGGGGCCCAATCCCGGCGCGCTGTTCAAATGTATTTACGTCTGAAAGACGCAAATACATTTGAATAGGAAGAAGCTGCGGTCACCGCCACTGGCGCATTCCTCAGGCACACAGCAGGGCCGGAACAGCACAGCGCGCTGCCTCCTGCTAATGTGCCCGGCATGCACACACTGATAGATACAGGCAGGTGACTGGTGAGAAGAAGAACCCCCCGCACATACCCCCGGGGCCCCTGCTCGCTCCCCGGGGCCCCCGCACCCCCCCCCCCCCGGGCCCCCTCACACGCCCCTGCACACCCCCCCCGGGGCCCCTGCTTGCCCCCCTGGGCCCCCGCACCCCCCCTCCCCCCGGGCCCCCACCTTCTATACTGACGCACTCCTGCAGCTGCCAGCACCTGCACAGGAAGGAAGCAGTCATCCCTCTGAGACTGCCTCCTCCTGCAGTGTCGCTGCGCAGATGAGTCAGAGCCACGCGGCACTGAGAGTGACAGCAGGCAGAGCAGGGAGATCGCTCTCCCTGCTTGCCGCTGCAGAGGAAATGGGATTGTCACTAATCATATCGGCAATGTGCCAATATGATTAGTGAAATTACCGGCGGGGGGGGCCCTCTCACACATATCCATAGGGGCCCAGGGGGGGTAGGGGGCGGGGCCTAGGGGGCGTGGCCATCAATAGCAGGGGCCCACCGGGGGTTCTCCCAACATCCTGGTGGGCCAGTCCGCCCCTGATGATAGCACAGGGTCATGTGATGACTCCTGTAGCTCACATGACTCAGGTCCTGTAAGAAAAAGCCAAATACTGGCTGTTACAAGAGATGATAATTTCTCCCAGTCTAAATGGTGCTGCTCTGATCGGGATAACTAAATGAGTGATCACACAGCTGATCCTAATAGCCCCCTAGGGGTACTAGTCAAATTTAAAAAAACATTTAAGAAAAAGTTTTGAAAAAGTAAAAAAAAAAACTGAAAACACCTAAATCACCCCTCTTTTGCCCCACTGAAAAATAAAGGGTTAAAAAAAAATATATTCACACATTTGGTATCGCTGTCTTCAGAAATGCCCGATCTATCAAAATATAAAATCATTTGTTCTGATTAGTAAATGGCGTAGCAGCAAAAAAATTAAAAAATGCCAAAATTACGCTTTTTGGTTGCCACAAATTTTAAGCAAAATGCAATAACAGGCAATGAAAACATAGCATCTGTGCAAAAATGATACTCTTAAAAACGTCAGCTCGAGATACAAAAAAAAGCCATCACTGAGCCATAGATTTAAAAAAATGAGAACGCTATGGGTCTCAGAAAATGGCGCAAAACGTTCGTCACTTTTTTCGGACAAACTTCTGATTATTTTTATAGCCCCTTAGACAAAAGTAAACCTATTCATGTTTGGTGTCTACAAACTTGCAGTAACCTCAGGCATCACAGCAACACATCAGGTTTACCATATAGTGAACACAGTGAATAAAATGTCTCAAAAACAATAGAGCAATCACACTTTTTTTTGCAATTTCTCCACATTTGGAATTTTTTTGCCATTTTACAGTACACTGCATGGTAAAACTCATGGTTTCATTTAAAATTACAGCTCATTCTGCACAAAACGAGCCCTCACATGACCATATTGACTGAAAAATAAAAAAGTTACGTCTGTCAGAAGAATGGCAAACCCCCCCAAATACCGGAAAGTGGGCCGGTCGTGAAGGGGTTAACCTTTCCTCGCGCCTGCACATTACAGTACTCTGATCTGCCCTCAGCAGCGCAGATGAATGCGCCTGCGCAGACCGCAATGTTGGCTCGTGTGGATGACGTAGACACATCATCCACACCGGACTAGGAAGAAGGAGGCCGAAGATCGCAGCAGAGAGGATGAGTAAGACCTGAAAGAGGAGGCACCGCACTGGAGAGCTGCGACACCCATTGGACTGGACCCACCCTAGGTGAGTATTATAAAAGTACTTTTTCCGTTTTACAGAGCGGCCTAGGCTCTTATATACAGTATTTTGGAATGCTGTATATAAGAACTCAGTGGTATTGGACACAGCTTGTAGTCCCCAAATCTGGTGACAGATTCCCATTAAAAAATCGGAAGGAACACAAACTTACACAATAAATCACCAACATATTTGTGCTTCTAAGGGCGTGATTTATTACGCCCAGTATCCATGCCAGAAAATCTACATAGGAATGACCACAAGAGACTTAACCTCTTACAGACATCGGACGTACTGGGTACATCGTAGATAATGGCGGTGTAATCATCGTCGGCTGCTGCAGTAAACCGGCACCGATTTCCGCACATATATGCTGATCTGAACAGCAGACATGTGTAGCTTACAAGCAAGGGTGGATCCACGATTCACCCATGCCTTTTAATCCCTTAGACCGCGCTGTCAAATACTGACAGCGCAATATAAATGGCCATGGCAGGGAAATTTCCTTTCCTCGACGCCATCGGAGTCCCCGTGACGCGATCACGGGAAGCCGATGCTTGCCATGGTAGCACAGGATTATGTCATGACTCATGTCGCTATCATGACTCACATCCTGTTACAGCCGGCTGGTTGTAACAGGACAGCAGCATTTCAGCTGAAAACCCTACCAAAACATTTCCAATTGTACCATAAATCTGACTCAAGCAAATTAATTATAAAGGCCATAGATCAGAGGTTAGAGCCGGGCCTGGACTTCTCAGGGAACTCCGGATAATGATCCGGAACCTATGGAAATAAAAAATAAAAAAAGGAAAAATAAAGAAAATAAGAATAAAGCAGGCGCGTTATAACAATAGCAGCCCACAGCCACTCAGGATTGTTACATCCATTAGATGTGACAATCCTGGCACTCTACCCGATTCTTCCCGATTCCCCTGGTGCGGTGGCAATCAGGCTAATAAGGGGTTAATAACAGCTCACATCTGCCACTAAGCCCTAGATTAGCAATGGCAGGGTCTATGAAAACCCTACCCCCATTACTAATCTGTAAGTGAAAATAAATAAACACAAACACAAAATAAGATAAAAACAACACCCTCTTTCACTCCTTTATTAACCCCAAAAACACCCAGGTCTGATGTAATCCACACGAGGTCCCATAACGATTCCAGCTCTGCTACATCTGAAGTGACAGCGCGTGGGCATAGAATATGACCACCCGCTGTGATCTTAAGGCAGAGAATGAGTCGCAGCGATGTGTGGTGACGTAACTTAGGTTATTTGCGGTCACAGCTGGAGCTGCCCATTGTCATCCACCTATGATCGCAGGTAACCTGACCTCAGGTGACCTCATTGAACTGAGTGACCACTACTATCCATAAAAGTGGCGTAATACTTTGGCAAAATTACTCCCAGAAATAAAATGAGAGTCAGAAATACATTCAGGCATCTTCCGCATGCTGTTACCATTCAGTTTCAATAATTTTCCATCAATTGCAATATTTTTACAGCCCTCGCAGGCCTATTTCCAAGGTCCTCTAGAAAATTATTCGAGTTTCCCATTGACTTGGATTGGGTTCGTTATTCGGTATGAATACACAAATGTAGAAATTATTGGATTTGAACAATCCGAACCCGAATATTTTAGCATTCGCCCAGTTCTAGTCATCACTAATGATAATTTTAAGGATGTCTAAAACTGATCAACTGGGAAAAGGTTGTTGCATTACTCGTAAATCAAATGCCATGTCCTTCTTCAATTTGTCCAATTATTAATACCAGGTTTTGGTTAAAATGAGGCTACCATTTCAAGGTTAATTTTTCATCAAGGAGAAACTACGCTGAAAATCTATCTTTTGAACCATGTGCATTGAATATTTTTTTGGTATGGTATCAGAGGACTCAGGAAGGAAAAATGTATGTAACAAAATTAAAACATTGTCGTCCATTTGGCTTATCCCTAATCTATTAATTTTACACTAGGTGGTAAGATAGATGACATCTTTATTATCTGGAGAAGTACCGGTCCTGAACTGCAGAGCTTCATGACTTGGTTGAACAATAACCCATATAACATCAAACTAACCTATAAGGCAGATCGGGAGGCAATTGTTTTTCTGGACTATAATATAAAAATGGGGTACCAGACAGAAAAGGGTTCTCCACGGGTACAATTATTATCAACAAGTAAGAGGGAAGAATCTTTTTCCTCACAGATACATTTCATCTCCAAGTTAACAGTCAGAGGGGGGCGATCAGGCAGATCTTGAACAAACACTGGTCGTTACTGAAGACCGACTAGAGTTTGAACGACGTTTTACTCATCGCCCACTCTTACCTGTTAGAAGGGGGAAAAGCCTAAAGGATATGCTGGTGAAGAACCATTACGTACCTAGGGTGGTATCTCGCATTGAGAAAGGGAGTCCCAAATTTGGTTGTTTTCCTTTTGTCTGCCCAGAGATGTTGTCAGCTTGGGATGGACCTAAAGAGTATAAAATAAAAAGTTACAAATCATGCAGTAAAAGTCACGTTATCTATTATGCAGTATGTGGCTGTAGCCTAATTTATATTGGGTTAACATCAAGGGAACAACGCGTCCGCACGAGGGAACATGTTAGGGACATAATTGCGGTGTGTGATGTTGTGGATCTTGATTCCCTGAGGATGATCCAGAGACATTTCAAGCTGCGCCATGACTGTGGTCCCACAGGATTGACAATTTGTGGTATCGCAAGGTCCATTTAGAATCTAGGGGTATATATATATATATATACACACATATTACTATATGAATTTTGTCTCTGCATGATATAGGGACATTAGAAAATCTTTTAAGGACTATACATGGTCATATTCTCTAGGCTAAGGCTGATTCTCCTTATGTTTGGATGATTTTCTTACCACCCTGGTCGTGCCCTTTCACTTGCCAGTAGTAGATATGGTCTCGTTGGGTGCGCATGTGCGGGGCTGCCTCAGCATGAGTCCCCGCCAAGGGAGCTTCCTTAGAAGGATGCATGGGTTAACTGATGTTAGTAGAAGTATTCTTCTGATCCACGCTTCCCCAGGAATGACTGGATGAGGTGGACTCTATGTGCGGCGTCCCACCCCCTGCACGCGCCCAAACAGCGACGATCTCGCCCAAGACACCACATAATAAAACATGCACATTACACTTTCCTCAAGCGAGTAAGCCAGGTGAGAAACGCGTGTCAGGGCTACTCAAAACATCCAGTTATAAGTGCACTTTATAGGTGAGTCCGGATCACGATGATCCATGGCTGTTAGCTCTATCGGTAATAGTAATGGTAGCCTTTGAGGCTTAGGCTGCGTTACATGGGTGATATTAGATTTTTGTGTTGTTATAGCGCCACCAGGTGGCCATCTGTATTAGTACATGCAGTGGTACCTGCAATGTATTTCAATGACCCCGATCCTGCTGTACCGGAAGTCGCCGGATCCTGATAGACAGAATCCTGTTTTTTGTACTGAGCATGCCCAGAAAGCAGCTTGGCATGGTCAATACAGAAATCTCCCTCTCTCTCAGACAGAAGACCAGGATCGTGAAGGGGTGAGAGGGAGTAATAAAGATGGAGTCCCTAAGTGTGTCTGTGTATTTATTTCTAATAAAGTGTCTGTGTATTTTTTTCTAATAAAGTATTTTTTCTGTGTGATGTCTTTTCTTTAACCCTTTATTGGAGATTCTTAATGGCCGGGTCAAACTTGGCCTTACATTAGCAATCTCAGGCTTTATATATATATTTATATTTAGGTCATATAAGCAGTGGGGGTTAGCAGCCAGTAGCTGCTTGGGTTACCTTAGCAATAGAAAATGCAGCGGGAGTCCACACATTTTATTTTTTTTACCCCCTAACCCTAGAGTTAGGGTTATGTGTTTGGGGTTTTTGTTTATTTTTTAATGAATTTAAAAAAAAAAATACTCATGGGCTACCGAGAACCCGAGCATTTTAGTGCTCACTGTGACGGGGTGTACATCAGAGCAAAGAGAGACAACAGGCCGAGGATGATCCAACAGGTTTACTAACAGGAATACAGGAACAGCACACGACAAGTCCAAATAAAACAGATTCGGGGGCACCTCCCGATAATCCAAAGTGCCAGATCACAACGTAATAGTCCTTTTCAGAGTCCCAGAAATCCCACACAATCCACTGGACGGCGAGGTCTGTCCGCAGATTCAGATCTCGCTCCCTTCCTCTTCAAAAACTCAACTCCCAACTGCATTTAGAAACAGGAGTGAATTGTTTGAGCTCGTGGGCCCGCCCCTCAAGGGTAGGGGTCTATGCAATGGTTGGGCCCACTAGAAGATTCTAGAAGGTTGGCTCCGAGATGTCTACAGGTTTGTGTAGTTGGCGTTATCCACTGCTTACGAAACAATGAGAAGTTCCCCTGGCTGTGTGGACAAGAGATAATTGCATTATGGGCCCAGAGACACAGGAGATGGGGGGAAGGTATGGTTACTTACATCCCAAGACATTTCAAAGTGTTCAGTAAGTACAACCAAAGGAAAGTGACATCACATCCTGACATAGTATTACAGCAAATACAGTGAGAAGGTAAAATACATCATGACAATTCCTTCCCCTCCCAACTTGTGTACGTACTAGGGACCTCTACAGGTCGCTGGTTAAGTACACGCAGGCATGGCTGACAGGACTCAAGGCTCCTCTTGCCTGGACAGTCCATCTGCATTTTGGTGTTGGCTGCCCCTTCTATATTGTATGGTAAAGTTATAGGGCTGCAGAGCCAGGCTCCATCGCAGTAAGCGTCCATTGTCCCCAGAGACTCTGTTCAGCCAGGTGAGGGGATTGTGATCAGTAACCACAGTGAATTCCCGTCCATACAGATATGGCCGTAGTTTCTTAAGGGCCCACACTACAGCCAGACATTCCTTCTCAACAGTTGCATAGGCCACTTCTCGGTCCAGCAGTTTCCGGCTGAGATAGGCGATGGGGTGCTCGTCCCCAGCTGCATTCACCTGGCTGAGGACAGCTCCCAGTCCATAAGCAGAGGCATCCGTTTGCACAATGAATCTCCTCTTGTAGTCTGGAGCAGCCAGGACAGGATCGCAGATCAAAGCATCCTTCAGCCGGTTAAAAGCCTCATCACAGGCTGGAGTCCAGATCACCAGCCGGGGCATTGTTTTCTTGGTCAGGTCGGTAAGAGGCTTGGCCACAGTACTGAAATGAGAAACAAATTTTCGGTAATAACTGGCAGTGCCCAGAAAAGCCATAACTTGTTTCTTAGTTTGGGGTACAGGCCAGTCTCTAATAGCCTGGATTTTGGCAGGCTCAGGTCGGAGCTTCCCTCCTCCCACTCTATGTCCTAGGTACTGGACTTCCCCCATCCCCAATTGGCATTTATCGGGTCGAATAGTTAGGCCGGCTGCAAGAATCAGGTCCAAAATAATGGCTACTTGATTCAGATGTTCCTCCCATGTGTGGCTGAAGACGGCGATATCATCCAAGTAGGCACAAGCAAAGTCATCACATCCCCGGAGGATCTGATCCACCATTCTCTGGAAGGTGGCCGGGGCATTTTTCATTCCAAAAGGCATGCTTAGAAATTCATACAGACCAAAGGGGGTTATAAAAGTGGACCGTTCTCTCCCTTCATCCGTTAGAGGGATCTGCCAGTATCCCTTACTGAGATCCAAGGTAGTGACATATCGGGACCCAGCCAGTCGGTCTAGAAGTTCGTCAATACGAGGCATTGGGTAAGGATCGCTGACGGTATGGTCGTTTAGTCGCCGATAGTCCACACAAAATCGAGTACTCCCATCCTTCTTGGGTACTAACACCACAGGGGAGGCCCAAGGGCTATGGGAGGCCTGGATTACCCCAAGCTGTAACATCTCCTCCAGTTCGTGCTGCATGGTGTTTCGAACTGATTCAGGTACCCGGTAAGGAGCCAGTTGTATGGGACGGATGCCCTGAGTGTCCACATGATGTTGGGTGACGGTGGTTCGACCTGGTTGGGATGAGAAAGCAGCCCGTCTCTGTTGAAGCACTTCCAGCATCTGGATTTTCTGTAAGGAGTCCAGGTAATCTCCCAGGGGAACCTGTTCCACAGTGGATGGGGCTCTCGCTGCTTCCACGAGATCAGGTAGAGAGTCCTCATCCTCTTGACCATCTTCTGAAGCCAACCGACAGCTTGCTATCATTGGAATGTTCCGGTCATGGTACTCCTTAATCATATTCACATGGACAGTCTTTTGCCTTAGCCCCTGATCATCTAAAGCAAGAAGGTAATTGGTATCATTCAGTTTTCTGAGAACCCGGAAGGGACCCTCCCATGTG
The DNA here is from genome assembly GCF_048569485.1 of Anomaloglossus baeobatrachus. Classification (NCBI taxonomy): domain Eukaryota; kingdom Metazoa; phylum Chordata; class Amphibia; order Anura; family Aromobatidae; genus Anomaloglossus; species Anomaloglossus baeobatrachus. The sequence continues at coordinate 382,489 of NW_027441883.1, forward strand.
GTCTGCAGTTTATTCTGCCGATGGGGAACAATCATTAAGACTTGTTGTCCTTCTACAAACTCCCGATAGCGTGCGTTACGGTCATACCATGTCTTCTGTCTGGTTTCAGCCATACGCAAATGACTCTGTGCAAAACTAGCAAGTTGGGCCAAGGTTTCTCGCAGCTTTAGGACATAAGGGACAACAGGGGTTCCTGTATCTTCAACTTGCCCCTCCCAGTATTCCTTGAGCAGGGTTAAGGGTCCTCGGACCTTTCTTCCATAGAGTAGTTCAAAGGGGGAGAACCCAGTGGACTCCTGGGGAACTTCCCGATAGGCAAACAAGAGATGGGGTAGGTACTTCTCCCAGTCTGAATCTCGGTCCGTGAAGGCCCTCAGCATATTCTTCAGAGTGCCGTTGAATCGTTCACAAAGTCCATTTGTTTGGGGATGATACGGGGTCGTTCGGATCGCTCGTACTCCACAGGTGCGCCACAGACACTGGACCAACTCTGACATAAACTGGGAGCCTTGGTCCGACAAGATCTCACTGGGGAATCCTACTCTGGTAAAAATAATAACCAAGGCCTCGGCCACCTTGGCTGCAGAGATACTTGACAAGGCCACGGCTTCTGGATATCGGGTGGCGTAGTCCACAACAGTGAGAATGTACTGCTTTCCAGATTTACTTGGTTTAGCCAGAGGTCCAATGATATCAACAGCTACTCTTTGAAAGGGTTCTTCTATTATAGGGAGCGGTTGCAGGGGTGCCTTTGGGTGATCTCCGGGTCGCCCTCTACGCTGACATATGTCACAAGTTCGGCAGAAATGCGCCACTGCTTGGGAAATCCCCGGCCAATAAAAAGTTTGAGTCAATCGTCTCTCGGTGCGGGTTTTGCCTTGATGGCCAGCCGTAGGAATGTCATGAGCCAGGTGTAATAGGGGAATTCTGTACTTCTGAGGAACAATCAGCTGTTTGCTATAAGTCCAGGGCTTATCTAGGGAGTCGGCATTGGCAACCCGATACAGAAGTCCATTTTCTCTGATAATTCTTTCTCCGTTCTCCCCTAGCTGCCCTATTTCAGCCCGAGTTCTAAAACTAGCAAGGGTGGGGTCAGTCTCTACTTCTTGTCTAAACTGAACTTTATCCCAAGTAACATTCCTATTATCCCCACAAGAAGAATCACTCACCGGCTGTAATGGCAGTTCTGGTGGCCTCATTTCCATGGATGGGTTGTACACGTCCACATGGGCTGCTCTCTTGGCTTGACTTCTGGTTACCGCACCGACAAAGTGGCAATGAAGATTCCCCACATCATTTTCTAGAAGAACGTCTGCAGGGAGGCCGTTCATCACACCGACCACACATTGTTTTGCCCCAAAGCCATAATCAAGGGTCACACTCGCTCTTGGAATATATCTCTGGGTACCTCCTGCCAGTTCAATGGCAATTCCTGGTCCCTTTTGAATTGCTTGTGGTTGAATTACTCGGGGATCGGCTATGGTGAGGAAAGCCCCAGTGTCACGGAAGCCAACAACTTTTTGGCCATCCAGCACGACCTCCTGTAGATGTTTGTCCTGAAGATCAGAAGAACAGGTGGCTGGAGCTCGCACCCCATAGACTCCGGGTAGGGGAGCCAGGATATCTGAGTCACTTGGCAAGTCATCAGGCACAGAATCCAGCTCTTCTCCTGGTGAAGGTGTCTGTAGGTAATGAACAGGCAAAGGCGGTCTGTAGCTGTTCTGTCTACGAACACCTGGACATTGGAATTGCATGTGCCCAGGCTGCCCACATCCATAACATCTGCGCTCTGGGATTCTTCCTCCGCGTCGTATTCCCAAAGGTGGAGCATGAGTAATGCGAGGCACAGTCACACGAAGGTCCCCATGAGTTGACGGTCTAGGGTGATGGTGAACATTGGGGCCAGAAGGACCAGGGGCCACCAGCGTTGGGGGGTTGGTGTTTTTTTTCTCACTGGGTAGTAGTTTTTTCCACTGAGGCTTGATGGTGAGAGCCTCATCAGCTAGAGCTGCAGCTTCCTCCACAGTGGCTGGTCTCCTTTCACGCACCCATTCCCGGATCTCAGCGGGGCACTTGAAGTAAAACTGCTCTTTTAGGAGGACCTGGAGGACGGTCTCCAAGGTTAAGGCCTCCTCTGCCTCCAACCAACGATGCCACAGATGTTTGAGTTTGTGGGCATACATCTTGAAGGACACTTCCTCATCACATGCTAGAGTACGGAACTGAGTCCTGTAAGTGTCTGGCGTTACAGCATAATGTTCTAGAATAGTCTGTTTAATATCCGCATACTCACAGTTCCACCGAGGGTCCATAGCTCTATAGGCTGCAGCAGCTCCACCCTCTAAGAGCCCAACCAGATGCCGGACGCGCTCCCTTTCTGGGACTTCCATTAATCGACACTGATGCTCAAAGTCCTGGAAGAAGCCCTCAATGTCACCAGCAGCCTCATTAAACTGCTTGAAGTCTTTGCGGGACACTTTGGGAAGTTCCCTCATGATGGGTGCTGGGGTTACAGTCTGTCTGGAACCTCTCGCGGCTTCCACAGCGAGCTGCTTATCCAGCAATGCCATCTCCTCCATCCTGCGCTCCTTCTCTTCAGCTCCACGCATGGCCTCCCTCTTATCTTCTATGGTGGCCTCATCTCCAAGCAGTGCCATCTTTTCCTTGTACCACACAACCCATTGACTTTTTTGGGTATTCACCTCCGGCTCCCGTCTTTGCTCCCCTTGCAGTGGAAATTGTTCCTCGGTGCCATCTTGCAGGCAAGCGTGTTCCAATGCCTCAATTAGTTGCTCCTTAGAGAGTCCTTTGTAGCCGACACCTAATTCACGGGCCTTTGTTTGTAGACTCGCCACAGTCCAGTTCCTGTATCCTGAGGTTCTGGTTTCAGACGTCGATTGGCTGTTGTCCTCCATTTCTTCTGCTCTGATCCCGCCGCTGCCACCAGTTTGTGACGGGGTGTACATCAGAGCAAAGAGAGACAACAGGCCGAGGATGATCCAACAGGTTTACTAACAGGAATACAGGAACAGCACACGACAAGTCCAAATAAAACAGATTCGGGGGCACCTCCCGATAATCCAAAGTGCCAGATCACAACGTAATAGTCCTTTTCAGAGTCCCAGAAATCCCACACAATCCACTGGACGGCGAGGTCTGTCCGCAGATTCAGATCTCGCTCCCTTCCTCTTCAAAAACTCAACTCCCAACTGCATTTAGAAACAGGAGTGAATTGTTTGAGCTCGTGGGCCCGCCCCTCAAGGGTAGGGGTCTATGCAATGGTTGGGCCCACTAGAAGATTCTAGAAGGTTGGCTCCGAGATGTCTACAGGTTTGTGTAGTTGGCGTTATCCACTGCTTACGAAACAATGAGAAGTTCCCCTGGCTGTGTGGACAAGAGATAATTGCATTATGGGCCCAGAGACACAGGAGATGGGGGGAAGGTATGGTTACTTACATCCCAAGACATTTCAAAGTGTTCAGTAAGTACAACCAAAGGAAAGTGACATCACATCCTGACATAGTATTACAGCAAATACAGTGAGAAGGTAAAATACATCATGACACTCACTCATCCCTACTTCTAACCATACAGCCAGAAGATCAAGTAATCTGATCAGCTGACTCCAGTGTTGGCCGATTACTTGTTCTGGGTCCCCCTGCATCCATCGCAGCGTGTGCTGCCTGTGAGGTCAGCTGAATTCGGCCGACACTGGAGTCAGCTGATCTGAACTCTGTTGAACTCCAGCACGAACACTCTGCGATGGATGCAGGGGGACACAGAACAAGTAATCGGCCAACACTGGAGTCAGCTGATCTGAACTCAGCTGAACTCATGACCACACAGCCCGAACATGGTCACACGTGATCGGCAGCAGGCAGTGATTGCTGTTAACCTGCATCCATCACAGCGTGTGTGGGCTGTGAGATCAGGAGTTCAGCTTATTCCCGATCAGCTGACTCCAGTGCCAGCCGATAAATTCTGTTTCCCCTTCATCCATCACAAGTAGAAGTAGAAGCATACAATAAAATAACAATTGCGGTTGCATGCGTTGCACATTCAATCCACAGGATCCGGTCATATGCGGTTTGCATCCTGTCAAATGTGAAAGTAGCCTTACAGCTGGAGCAGGAAGAAGAAAGACAAGATGGCAGACTTACTTTGGGAGCTTACAGGAAGAAATCGCACAGACCAATTTTTGGGGCTCCACTCAAGGGGATCTGGGGCTGAGAAAAAAAGGAGACCGTCAGCTGATGATGAAATAGCTAGCAAAGTTATTGATCATTATCTCAAACCCATTGCCTCCTCTCTCTAGTCCGGCATTTCCTCTCTGCGGCGATCGCCATCCTCCTTCTTCTGAGGCCCATGTGCATGACGCGTCCTACATCATGCTCACTAGCTGGCATTGAGGTCCTGCGCAGGCGCACTTTGATCTGCCCTGCTCAAAGCAGATCCATGTATTGTAGTGCATATGCACAAGAGATCTTTAACCCCTTAACGATCTGGTGGCTATCATGATAGCACAGGGTCATGCGATGACTCCTGTAGCTCACATGACTCAGGTCCTGTAAGAAAAAGCCAAATACTGGCTGTTACAAGAGATGATAATTTCTCCCAGTCTAAATTGTGCTGCTCTGATTGGGATAAATAAATGAGTGATCAGACAGCTGATCCTAATAGCCCCCTAGGGGTACTAGTCAAATTTAAAAAATAATTTAAGAAAATTTTTTGAAAAAGTAAAAAAAAAAGTAAAAACACCTAAAAGTTCAAATCATCCCTCTTTTGCCCCACTGAAAAATAAAGGGTTAAAAAAAATATATTCACACATTTGGTATTGCTGTCTTCAGCCCGATCTATCAAAATATAAAATCATTTGTTCTGATTTTTAAACGGCGTAGCAGCAAAAAAATTCCAAATGCCAAAATTACGCTTTTTGGTTGCCACAAATCTTAAGCAAAATGCAATAACAGGCAATCAAAACATAGCATCTGCGCAAAAAAGAGAATTTTGTTTACTTACAATAAATTCTTTTTCTTATAGTTCCGTATTGGGAGACCCAGACCTTGGGTGTTTAGCTTCTGCCTCTGAAGGACACACAAAGTACTACACTTAAAAGTGTAGCTCCTCCCTCTGAGCTTATACACGCCCTGGTGAGCAGACCCAGCCAGTTTAGTGCAAAAGCTGAAGGAGAATAGCCACCCACAAGTAGAACAGAGCAAGAGCCGGAACAACCGGAGACTCTGTCCACGACAACAGCCGGTGATAACACGCGGAACAAGAAATTGCCAACAGGCAACAGGGAGGGTGCTGGGTCTTCCAATACGGAACTATAAGAAAAAGAATTTACGGTAAGTAAACAAAATTCTCTTTTTCTTTATCGTTCCTTTGGGAGACCCAGACCATGGGACGTTCCAAAGCAGTCCCTGGGTGGGAATAAACAGAAAAACTAAGAAGTAGGCAGAACCTAACTTCACAAATGGGCGACAGCCGCCTGAAGGATGCGTCTGCCCAAGCTCGCATCTGCCGAAGCATGAGCATGCACTTGGTAGTGCTTCGAGAAGGTATGCAGGCTAGTCCAAGTGGCAGCCTGACAGACTTGTTGAGCCGTAGCCTGGTGCCTGAAAGCCCAAGAGGCACCGACAGCTCTGGTCGAATGTGCCTTGATCCCCGGCGGGGGAGGCACCTGAGTACTCTGGTAGGCGTCCGAAATGGTCGATCTAATCCAACGGGCTAAGGTCGGCTTAGAAGCAGGGAGGCCCTTGCGCCGACCTGTGGTTAGCACAAAAAGAGAGGTGCACCGCCTAAGCGCAGCGGTGCAAGACACATAGATCCGGAGAGCACGCACCAGATCCAGAGTATGCAGCGCTTTTTCAAAGCGATGAACAGGAGCCGGACAGAAGGAAGGTAGGGTAATGTCCTGGTTAAGGTGGAAAGGAGAGACCACCTTAGGAAGAAAGTCCGGAGTCGGACGGAGAACCACCTTGTCTTGATGAAAAACTAAAAAAGGTGACTCCGAAGAGAGCGCAGCCAAATCAGAGACTCTCCTGAGGGAAGTTATGGCCACCAGAAAGGCCACCTTCTGAGAAAGACGATACAAAGAAACCTCCCCAAGAGGCTCAAAAGGGGGTTTCTGCAAAACCGTGAGAACCAAGTTAAGGTCCCAGGGATCCAAGGGCCGCCGGTAAGGCGGAATGATGTGAGACGCGCCTTGCATGAAGGTGCTAACCTGAGCCAGCCGAGCGAGACGCCGCTGGAACAGAACTGACAGAGCTGAGACTTGTCCCTTGAGAGAGTTGAGGGACAGTCCTAGCTGCAGACCGGACTGTAGAAAAGACAGAAGGGTCGGCAAGGAGAATGGCCAAGGAGGATGGTCGGTAGAGCGACACCAGGACAGGAAAATTTTCCAAGTCCTGTGATAGATCTTAGCGGAGGAAGACTTACGGGCCCGAGTCATAGTGGAGATGACTTCAGGAGGGATACCAGAAGCCGTCAAAATCCAGGACTCAAGAGCCACGCCGTCAATTTGAGAGCCGCAGAATTCGGGCGGAAAAACGGACCTTGCGAGAGTAGGTCTGGACGGTCCGGGAGATGCCACGGCATCTCTATGGACAGATGGAGCAAGTCTGGATACCAAGCTCGCCTGGGCCAGTCCGGTGCAATGAGGATGACCCGACGGCCCTCCATTCTGATCTTGCGCAGGACTCTGGGCAAGAGAGCTAGAGGGGGAAACACGTAGGACAGACGAAACTGGGACCAGTCTTGAACCAGAGCGTCCGCGGCGAAGGCCTGAGGATCGTGGGAGCGAGCCACGTAAACAGGAACTTTGTTGTTGTGACGGGATGCCATTAGGTCCACGTCCGGAGTGCCCCATTTGCGGCCGATTGACTGAAACACTGCCGGGTGCAGGGACCACTCGCCACCGTCCACGGTTTGACGGCTGAGATAATCTGCCTCCCAGTTTTCCACGCCTGGGATGTGGACTGCGGATATGGTGGACTTGGAGTCCTCCGCCCATTGAAGGATGCGTTGTACCTCCATCATTGCCAGGCGGCTTCGTGTCCCGCCCTGGTGATTGATGTAGGCAACCGCGGTCGCGTTGTTTGACTGGACTCGAATGTGCCTGCCCGCCAGCAGGTGGTGAGAAGCTAGGAGAGCTAGAAGCACGGCTCTGGTTTCCAGCACATTGATTGAAAGGGCTGACTCGGACGGAGTCCAAGTGCCCTGCGCTCTGTGGTGGAGACATACCGCTCCCCAGCCGGATAGACTGGCATCCGTGGTGAGAATCACCCAGGACGGGGTCAGGAAGGAGCGCCCTTGGGACAGGGAGAGGGGCCGAAGCCACCACTGAAGAGAGCTCCTGGTCCGTGGCGACAGAGCCACTAACCTGTGTAAGGAGGAAGGCCGCTTGTCCCAACAGCGGAGAATGTCCAGCTGCAGGGGGCGCAGATGGAACTGGGCAAAGGGAACAGCCTCCATGGACGCTACCATTTGACCCAGCACCTGCATCAGACGCCTGAGGGTATAACGGCGGGGCCTCAGCAGAGAGCGCACCGCTAGCTGGAGTGACTGCTGTTTGACTAAGGGCAACTTCAAAAGTGCCGGCAAAGTCTCGAACTGCATCCCTAGGTACGTGAGACTCTGGGTCGGAGTCAGAGAGGATTTGGGAAGATTGACAAGCCACCCGGATTGGGCTAGAGTGGCGAGAGTGAGCGAGACACTCCGATGACAGTCTGCGCTGGATGAAGCCTTGACTAGAAGGTCGTCCAGGTAAGGAATCACTGCCAACCCCTGGAGGTGCAGAACTGCAATCACTGCTGCCATGACCTTGGTGAATACCCGAGGGGCCGTGGCTAACCCGAAGGGAAGAGCCACGAATTGGAAATGATCTTCTCCTATTGCAAAACGTAGCCAACGCTGGTGTGAAACTGCAATTGGAACATGCAGATAGGCATCTCTGATGTCGATGGATGCCAGGAAATCCCCTTGGGTCATTGAGGCAATGACTGATCGCAGAGACTCCATGCGAAAGTGCCGCACTTGAACATGCTTGTTGAGAAGCTTGAGATCCAGGATGGGCCGGAAGGTACCGTCCTTTTTGGGAACTAGGAAGAGATTTGAGTAGAAACCTCTGAACCGTTCCCGGGCGGGAACTGGTACAATTACTCCGTTGGCCTGCAAGGCTGCCACGGCCTGTGAGAAGGCGGCGGCCTTGGAGCAAGGGGGAGTTGAGAGAAAAAATCTGTTTGGCGGGCTGGAAGAGAATTCTATCCTGTAGCCGTGGGAGATGATATCTCTCACCCACTGATCGGAGACGTGTTGAAACCAAGCGTCGCCAAAGTGGGAGAGCCTGCCACCGACTAAGGACGTCGCCGGAGCGGGCAGAGAGTCACGAGGAGGCTGCCTTAGTGGCAGCACCTCCTGCGGTCTTCTGTGGACGCGCTTTTGGGCGCCAGTTGGATTTCTGGTCCTTGGCTGAGTTAGCGGACAAGGCCGAGGGCTTAGAGGACGACCAGTTGGAGGAACGAAAGGAGCGAAACCTCGACTGACTCCTACCCTGGGCAGGTTTCCTGGTTTTGGTTTGTGGCATGGAAGTACTCTTCCCGAAAGTAGCTTCCTTAATAATTTCATCCAGCTGTTCTCCGAACAGCCGGGACCCAGCAAAAGGGAGCCCAGCAAGGTACTTCTTAGAAGAAGCATCTGCCTTCCACTCTCGAAGCCACAAGATCCTGCGGATAATGAGGGAATTAGCCGAAGCCACCGCAGTGCGGTGAGAAGCCTCCAGCATGGCAGACATGGCGTAATATGAAAAAGCTGAAGCTTGAGAAGTTAAGGCAACCATTTCGGGCATAGATTCCCTGGTGAGGGAATGCATCTCCTGCTGCAAAAGTCGGGGAAAATGCGGCCCCCGCCGCTTCATACACGGATTTGGCCAGAAGGTCAATCTGACAGTCAGTGGAATCCTTAAGGGAGGTGCCATCAGCCACCGACACAACGGTCCGGGCTGAGAGCCTAGACACCGAAGGATCTACCTTTGGGGAATGAGCCCACTCCTTGACCACCTCAGGTGGAAAGGGAAAACGGTCATCAGAACCACGCTTTGGGAAGCGTTTGTCAGCACAGGCCCTGGGCTTGGTCACAGCAGCCTGAAAACTGGAGTGGTTAAAGAACACACTCTTTGCTCTCTTAGGCTAGGTAAACTGGTGTTTTTCTGCCAGAGAGGGTTGTTCCTCTGATACTGGCGGATTGAGATCCAGTACAGAATTAATGGAAGCAATCAAGTCACTAAGATCTGAGTCACCCTCGGACAGATCAATGGGGTACATGGAGTTAGCCTCCGAGCCCCCTGTAAAGGCATCCTCCTCATCCTGCGAGTCAGCTCTTGAATCAGAGCCGCGGGAGGAGGAGGGAGAGGAAACCCTGCGTCTCCTCTTAGGAGGACGGGGTCTGGGCCCTGATGATGAATCCTCTGTGAGCTCCGGTCCTAAGGGACCCTTAGCAGTAGAGGCACCCTGTGAAGGGGGCTGATGCATATTCATCAAAGTCCTGGACAGAAGTCCCATGGACTCAGCAAAAGACTGGGAGATAGACCTAGAAAAGGATTCTACCCAAGCCGGGGGTTCAGCCACAGGTGCAGGAGCAGCCTGAGAGACCACTGGGGGTGAGACTCCATGCTGTGGCACCACCAAGTTAGAGCAGACATCACAATGTGGATAGGTGCTCGGTTCAGGCAGCTGGAGCTTACATGCAGCGCATACAGTATAAAGCTTTGGAGCCTTGCTCCTCATGTGAGACATGCTGCTGGAGTGGGGGCTCTGCAAGAGAATGAACCCCAGAGAGTATATACAGTGGTCCACAACCAGAGACCGGTTCTCGGGCGACAGCTAGAGAATCCGCCAGAAATGCCAATAAATACAGTAAGCACACTCTCCCCAAACAATAAAGCACAGGGACCCCCAATATATAAACGTCTCAGGTACTTAGCTGCTGAGACGCAGGGCCAGGTCCCTGGGGATGAGTACTCCGGTCCAGCAGGGTCCTGAAGGGCTGCGGATGGAGACCGGTCTCCTGCCAGGCATGGAGACCGTGCTGGCTCCCACTTCAAGCCAGAGCCCAGGAGGGATGGTGAAGGAGCACGGCATGTAAGGCTCCAGCCTTGGAAATCAACTTTACAACACCGCCGACACAGTGGGGTGAGAAGGGGCATGCCGGGGGTCCAGACGTGGACCCGCACTTCTTCAATCTCATTCCAAAAAGGAAAAAATCATATGAGAATGCATGTGTGGATGTATGCCTCCTGAACACAAAGCGATAAACTGGCTGGGTCTGCTCACCAAGGGGTGTATAAGCTCAGAGGGAGGAGCTACACTTTCAAGTGTAGTACTTTGTGTGTCCTCCGGAGGCAGAAGCTAAACACCCAAGGTCTGGGTCTCCCAAAGGAACGATAAAGAAAATGATACTGTTAAAAACGTCAGCTCGAGATACTAAAAAAAGCCATCACTGAGCCATAGATTTAAAAAAATGAGAACGCTATGGGTCTCAGAAAATGGCGCAAAACGTCCGTCACTTTTTTCGGACAAACTTCTGATTATTTTTTTAACCCCTTAGATTAAAATAAACCTATTCATGTTTGGTGTCTACAAACTTGCAGTAACCTCAGGCATCACAGCAGCACATCAGGTTTACCATATAGTGAACACAGTGAATAAAATGTCTCAAAAACAATAGAGCAATCACACTTTTTTTTGCAATTTCTCCACATTTGGAATTTTTTTGCCATTTTACAGTACACTGCATGGTAAAACTCACGGTTTCATTCAAAATTACAGCTCATTCTGCAAAAAATGAGCCCTCACATGACCATATTGACTGAAAAATAAAAAAAGTTACGTCTGTCAGAAGAATGGCAAACCCCCCAAAAATACCGGAAAGTGTAAAGTCGGCCGGTCGTGAAAGGGTTAACCTTTCCTCGCGCCTGCACATTACAGTACTTTGATCAGCAGGGCAGATGAATGCGCCTGCGCAGGACCGCAATGTCGGCTCGTGTGGATGACGTAGACACATCATCCACACCGGACTGGGAAGAAGGAGGCCGAAGATCGCAGCAGAGAGGATGCGTCAGACCTGAAAGAGGAGGCACCGCACTGGAGAGCTGCGACACCCATTGGACTGGACCCACCCTAGGTGAGTATTCTAAAAGTACTTTTTCCGTTTTACAGAGCGGCCTAGGCTCTTATATACAGTATTTTGGAATGCTGTATATAAGAACTCAGTGGTATTGGACACAGCTTGTAGTCCCCAAATCTGGTGACAGATTCCCATTAAAAAATCGGAAGGAACACAAACTTACACAATAAATCACCAACATATTTGTGCTTCTAAGGGCGTGATTTATTACGCCCAGTATCCATGCCAGAAAATCTACATAGGAATGACCACAAGGGACTTAACCTCTTACAGACATTGGACGTACTGGGTACATCGTAGATAATGGCGGTGTAATCATCGTCGGCTGCTGCAGTAAACCGGCACCGATTTCTGCACATATATGCTGATCTGAACAGCAGACATGTGTAGCTTACAAGAAAGGGTGGATCCACGATTCACCCATGCCTTTTAATCCCTTAGACCGCGCTGTCAATTACTGACAGCGCAATGTAAATGGCCATGGCAGGGAAATTTCCTTTCCTCGACGCTATCGGAGTCCCCATGACGCGATCACGGGAAGCCGATGGTTGCCATGGTAGCACAGGGTTATGTCATGACTCATGACTCACATCCTGTCACAGCCGGCTGGTTGTAACAGGACAGCAGCATTTCAGCTGATCAGAGCTCTGCCGCTCTGATCAGCAGAAATGAACAAGCGATCAGACAGCTAATCCTTACCCCGAGGGGGACTATTAAAATAAAAAAAGTTTAAAAAAAAGTTTTAAAGAATTAAAAAAAACAACTAAAAATTTAAATCACTCCCCATTCGCCCCACTAAAAATAAGAGGGTTAAAAAAAAGGGAATTTTGTTTACTTACCGTAAATTCCTTTTCTTCTAGCTCCTATTGGGAGACCCAGACAATTGGGTGTATAGCTTCTGCCTCCGGAGGCCACACAAAGTATTACACTTTTAAAAAAGTGTAACCCCTCCCCTCTGCCTATACACCCTCCCGTGGATCACGGGCTCCTCAGTTTTGGTGCAAAAGCAGGAAGGAGAAAACTTATAAATTGGTCTAGGGTAAATTCAATCCGAAGGATGTTCGGAGAACTGAAGACCATGAACCATAAGAACAAATCAACATCAACAACATGTGTACACAAAAGAACAACCAGCCCGAAGGGCACAGGGGCGGGTGCTGGGTCTCCCAATAGGAGCTAGAAGAAAAGGAATTTACGGTAAGTAAACAAAATTCCCTTTTTCTTTGTCGCTCCATTGGGAGACCCAGACAATTGGGACGTCCAAGAGTAGTCCCTGGGTGGGTAAAAGAATACCTCAATAAAAGGAGCCGAAAACGGTCCCCTCTTACAGGTGGGCAACCGCCGCCTGGAGGACTCTCCTACCTAGACTGGCGTCTGCCGAAGCATAGGCATGCACTTGATAGTGCTTCGTGAAAGTGTGCAGACTAGACCACGTAGCTGCCTGACACACCTGCTGAGCCGTCGCCCGGTGCCGCAAAGCCCAGGACGCTCCTACGGCTCTGGTAGAATGGGCTTTCAACCCTGAAGGAAGTGGAAGCCCAGAAGAACGGTAGGCCTTGAGAATCGGTTCCTTGATCCACCGAGCCAAGGTTGACTTGGAGGCCTGAGAGCCCTTACGCTGGCCAGCGACAAGGACAAAGAGCGCGTCTGAACGGCGCAGGGGCGCCGTGCGAGACACGTAGAACCGGAGTGCTCTCACTAGATCCAAAGAGTGCAAATCCTTTTCACACTGGTGAATTGGATTAGGGAAAAAGGAAGGCAAGGAGATATCCTGATTTAGATGAAAGGGGGATACCACCTTAGGAAGAAATTCCGGGACAGGACGCAGAGCCACCTTATCCTGGTGAAAAACCAGGAAGGGGGCTTTGCATGACAGCGCTGCAAGCTCAGACACTCTCCGAAGTGATGTGACCGCCACCAGGAAGGCCACCTTCTGAGAAAGACGGGAAAGAGAAACATCCCGCAGCGGCTCAAAAGGCGGCTTTTGAAGAGCCGTCAGAACCCTGTTAAGATCCCAAGGATCCAACGGACGTTTGTAAGGTGGGACCATGTGGCAAACCCCCTGCAGGAACGTGCGGACCTGCAGAAGCCTGGCTAGACGCTTTTGAAAAAAAAACACGGAGAGCGCCGACACTTGGCCCTTGAGAGAGCCGAGGGACAAACCCTTGTCCATTCCAGATTGTCGGAATGAAAGAAATGTGGGTAAAGCAAACGGCCATGGAGACAAACCGTTATCAGAGCACCAGGATAAGAAAAGTTGCCAAGACCTGTAATAGATTTTGGCGGACGTTGGCTTCCTGGCTTGTCTCATGGTGGCAATGACATCCTGAGATAACCCTGAAGACGCTAGGAGCCAGGACTCAATGGCCACACAGTCAGGTTGAGGGCCACAGAATTCAGATGGAAAAACGGCCCTTGTGACAGCAAGTCTGGACGGTCTGGAAGCGCCCACGGTTGACCCACCGTGAGATGCCACAGATCCGGATACCACGACCGCCTCGGCCAGTCTGGAGCGACGAGAATGGCGCGACGGCAGTCGGACCGGATCTTGTGTAGTACTCTGGGCAGCATTGCCAGAGGGGGAAACACATATGGCAGTCGAAACTGCGACAAATCCTGGACCAGAGCGTCCGCTGCCAGAGCTCTGTGATCCTGAGACCGTGCCATGAAGGCCGGGACCTTGTTGTTGTGTCTCGATGCCATGAGATCGACGTCCGGCATTCCCCAGCGGCGACAGATCTCTCGAAACACGTCTGGGTGAAGAGACCATTCCCCCGCGTCCATGCCCTGACGACTGAGAAAATCTGCTTCCCAGTTTTCCACGCCCGGGATGTGAACTGCGGAGATGGTGGAGCCTGTGACTTCCACCCACTGCAGAATCCGCTCGACTTCCTGGAAGGCTTGACGACTGCGAGTGCCGCCTTGGTGGTTGATGTAGGGGACGGCAGTGGCGTTGTCCGACTGGATTTGGATCTGCCTGCCCTCCAGCCACCGATGGAAAGCCAATAGGGCTAGATATACTGCCCTTATCTCCAGAATATTGATATGAAGGGACGATTCTATTGGAGTCCAGGTTCCTTGAGCCCTGTGGTGGAGAAAAACCGCTCCCCAACCTGACAGGCTCGCGTCCGTGGTGACCACGGCCCAGGTTGGGGGGAGGAAGGATTTTCCCCGAGACAGAGATGTGGGTAGGAGCCACCACTGAAGTGATGTTTTGGTTGCAAGTGAAAGAGAGATGTTCTTGTCGAGGGAAGACGAACTCTTGTCCCATTTGCGAAGAATGTCCCATTGGAGTGGCCGTAGATGGAATTGCGCGAACGGCACTGCCTCCATAGCTGCAACCATCTTCCCCAGGAAGTGCATGAGGCGCCTTAAGGGGTGTGACTGACTCCGAAGAAGTGACTGCACCCCCGCCTGCAGAGAAAGCTGTTTGTCCCGCGGTAGCTTGACTAACGCTGGAAGGGTATGAAACTCCATCCCGAGGTAAGTCAGTGATTGGGTCGGCGTCAACTTGGATTTCGGGAAATTGATGATCCACCCGAACTGCTGGAGAGTCGCCAGAGTGACGGTAAGACTTCGTTGACACGCCACCCGAGAAGGGGCCCTGACTAGGAGATCGTTCAAGTATGGGATTACCGAGTGGCCCTGAGAGTGCAGGACCGCCACGACGGATGCCATGACTTTGGTGAAGACCCGTGGGGCTGTCGCCAGGCCGAAGGGCAATGCGACGAACTGGAGGTGTTCGTCCCCGATGGCGAAACGCAGGAAACGTTGGTGTTCGGGTGCGATCGGCACATGGAGATAAGCATCCTTGATGTCGATCGATGCTAGGAAGTCTCCTTGTGACATCGAGGCGATGACCGAGCGGAGAGATTCCATCCGAAACCGTCTGGTTCTCACATGTCTGTTGAGCAGCTTGAGGTCCAGAACGGGACGGAAAGACCCGTCCTTTTTTGGCACCACGAACAAGTTGGAGTAAAATCCGCGACCACGTTCCTGAAGGGGAACGGGAATCACAACTCCTTCCATCTTTAGAGCGTCCACTGCCTGAAACAGTGCGTCTGCCTGTGCGGGGGGTGGGGAGGTTCTGAAAAAACGAGCCGTAGGTCGAGAGCTGAACTCTATCCTGTAACCATGAGACAGAATGTCTCTCACCCATCGGTCTTGAACGTGTGGCCACCAGGCGTCGCCAAAGCGGGAGAGCCTGCCACCGACCGAGGATGTGGCTAGATGAGGCCGAGAGTCATGAGGAGGCCGTCTTGGAGGCAGTGCCTCCTGCGGCCTTTTGGGGGCGTGACTTGGACCGCCACCCATAGGAGTTCCTCTGGCCTTTCTCCGGCCGGTTGGACGAAGAGGATTGGGGTTTGACGGAGGGACGAAAGGACCGAAACCTCGATTGGATTTTTCTCTGCTGAGGTCTCTTAGGTTTGGACTGGGGTAAGGAGGAGTCCTTTCCCGAGGATTCCTTAATAATCTCATCCAACCGTTCGCCAAACAAACGTTCGCCAGAAAAAGGCAAACCAGTTAAGAACCTTTTGGAAGCAGAGTCTGCTTTCCATTCGCGCAGCCACATGGCCCTGCGGACTGCCACGGAGTTAGCGGATGCTACAGCCGTACGGCTAGCAGAGTCCAGGACGGCGTTCATGGCTTAGGACGAAAATGCTGATGCCTGAGAGGTCAAGGAAGACACATGCGGAGCAGAATTCCGCGTGACAGCATTAATCTCAGTCAGACATGCCGAGATTTCTTGGAGAGCCCACACAGCCGCAAAGGCCGGGGCAAAAGACGCGCCCGTGGCCTCATAAATAGACTTCACCAAGAGCTCTATCTGTCTGTCAGTGGCATCCTTCAGGGATGAGCCATCGGCAACAGACACAACGGACCTAGCAGCCAATCTAGAGACTGGCGGATCCACCTTGGGTGAGTGCGCCCAGCCCTTAACGACCTAAGGTGAAAAGGGATAACGCGTGTCAGAGTGCCTTTTAGCAAAACGCTTTTACGGGACCGCTCTGGGCTTCTGGACAGCGTCCCTGAAGTTAGAGTGATCAAAGAACGTATTGCGCGTACGTTTGGGGAATCGAAATTGGTGTTTCTCCTGCTGAGAAACCGACTCCTCTACCGTTGGAGGCGGGGGAGAGAGATCCAACACCTGGTTGATGGACGAAATAAGATCATTTACTAAGGCGTCCCCCTCAGGGGTATCAAGGTTGAGGGCGAAGTCAGGGTCAGAGCCCTGAGCTCCCACGTCCGCCTCGTCATCCTGAGAGTCCTCCAGCTGAGATCCAGAGCAGCGTGAGGAAGCCGGGGAAGAGTCCCAGCGAGGCCGCTTAGCCGGTCTGGGACTGCGGTCCAGGCAGGAGTCCTCCGCCTGGGACCTGGGGGCTATCCTGGGAGCGCGCTGCGGCGCGGACCGAGAAGGCCCTGGAGGAGACAAACTAACAGGGGCCGGGGCCTGTGAAGAGCCCGGTATGGATTGCAAAGCCTCAAGGAGCTTAGATGACCATTTGTCCATAAACTGTGCAATGGATTGAGAAAGTGACAGAGAGTTTCTCAGCGAAAGAGGCCAATGACGGTGACTCTGTCCCTGCAGCCTGCTCAGGAGGAGCAGGGGGATCTACATGAGCCGAGGGGCCCACAACTGCCCCGGGCTCCGGCTGAGCAAGCGTGGCAGGAGTCGAGCATTGATCACAGTGAGGGTAGGTGGATCCCGCAGGCAACATAGCCCCACAAGAGGTACAGGCTGCGAAAAAAACCTGTGTCTTAAGGGCTTTGCTCCTTGTGGACGACATGCTGCAAGCAATAAGTGTCCCTTAGGAGAGCGACCACTGAGGGTATATGGGAAAGGGTTAAACAGCCGTTCCGAATATATATAATATATGTAGATATATATATCACGGCACCCTAGGGGAACCAGCACCGGGTGACCGGTGTGGCTTACCAACCGCTGGTGTCCTCCAGATTCCCTGTCGTGGGTCCCCCAGAGCTGTAGAGATGTGCAGCTGCAGCATACACCGGCAGAATGCCAAACATGGCCGCCGGAGCTCTCAAGGAGGGAGTGGAGCCATGGGCGGCGCCAGCAAAAGGCGGGAATCTGGAGGCCCCATAGTGGTCCATAAGAGGGGAGGGGAGGCATGCAACGATGCTCCAGCCCTCTGTCGGTAATACCGCCCTTCCCCCTGACAAGCAGGCCCGGGGGCGGGATTTTTCGCGACTAGGCCGCGATGAAGCCGGGGACTAAATTTAAGGCCATGCCCGACAAGCAGGCACGGCCGGCGCGGAAGTCCGATGAAAAAACAACGGACGGCGCTACTGGGGAGAGAGGCGACCTCTCTCCCCGTACCGTCCCCCCATGGGGACACAGAGTACCATGAAGGTGCAGGGCCCGGTCCCTGGGGATGAAAACGCTCCGGTCCAGCAGGTTCCACCAGGGGCTGCGGATGGAGCACGGTCTCAGCAGGTGAATGACCGATGAAGCTCCCACTTCTCCCAGAGCCGCATAAGGGATGGTGAAGGAGACGGCATGTGGCTCCAGCCTTTGTACCCGCAATGGGTACCTCAACCTTAACAACACCGCCGACATAGTGGGGTGAGAAGGGAGCATGCCGGGGACCCCATAGGGGACCTCTTTTCTTCTGTCATACTATGTATGATAAATCTTTTTTTTTTTTTTTTCTATGAGTGGATGTGTGCCTCCTTCCACACAAAGCATAAAACTGAGGAGCCCGTGATCCACGGGAGGGTGTATAGGCAGAGGGGAGGGGTTACACTTTTTTAAAAGTGTAATACTTTGTGTGGCCTCCGGAGGCAGAAGCTATACACCCAATTGTCTGGGTCTCCCAATGGAGCGACAAAGAAATAATAAATATACACTCATTTGGTATCACAGAGTTCAGAAATGCCCAGTCTATCAAAATCTAAAACGAATGAACATGATCGGTAGACGGCGTAGCCGTAAAAAAAAATTCCAACTGGCAAAGTTAAGTTTTTTGGTCTTCACAAATTGCAAAATGCAAACAAATAAGCCATCAGTGAGCCCCATATCCCGAAAAATGAGAACACTACAAGTTGCAGAAAATGGCGCTGAAAGTGCTCCAATTTTTTGGACAAACCTTTTTTTAACCCCTTAGATAAAAGTAAACCTAAACATGTTTGGTATCAACGAACTCATACCAACCTGAAGTATCACACCCACCCATCAGTTTTACCATACAGTGAACACGGTGAATAAAGTACCCCATAAACCATTGTCCAATCACACTTTTTTGTAATTTTTCCACACGTGGAAATTTTGTGCTGTTTTCCAGTACCATATATGGTAAAACTCATGGTTTCACTTAAAAGACCAATACGTCCTGCAAAAAACAAGCCCTCTTATGGCAAGATTGACGAGAAAAATAAAAAAGTTACGACTCTCGGAAAAAGGGGAGCAAAAAACAAAAACGGAAAAATCGTCCAGTGGTTAGGGGGTTAAAGGTGGGAGTCCGTGAGCACATCAGGGACATTGAGAAAACAAAGACTCTGCATGAGGCGGAACACCTAAAAACCCTACCAAAACATTTCCAATTGTACCATAAATCTGACTCAAGCAAATTAAAGAAGTTGTCCGACATTAGCTTACCAAAAAAATTTGAGTTTATCTGTGCTGTATTGTCATATAAAACACCCCTAGGGGGGCGTGTCCTGGCTATGAAGGAGTGAGGACGTGACTTGTCTTAGCTCCTGCCACTGGACTTTATAACTGATGATCCACGCAACTGAGGACTCTGTAACACAGGCTATGCAGCGGAGGAGACGAGGGAGATCCCAGGGGTGCAGCAGCAGAGCTTCACAATCGGAGGAGAGAGGGATCAAGCACTTTTTATCCAGGCCGGGGCAGAGAGAAGCTTCACAGGTGGCACCCAAGATGGCTGCTAAGGCTACACACGAGGTGAGCTCAGCGTGCAGCAGTGAGATGGCAGCTATGGAGATGCAGGGAAAGGCTCAGCAGCTGACGGGACTGAGAGGAGAGACCACTCGGAGTGAAGAGGAGATACAGAAGATAAGGCCAGACAGCCCAAGATTACAGGTACAGGGGAAACCCGGAGTGAGAAGCACGGGGGAAGTGCCTGCTGATACAAACAGTAGCCCTGAAGCCTGGAGGCCTCTGGAGGGGGAAGTAACGTCCTCTCTTATAACACACATGCAGGAGTGTGAGGAATTTCAGGAGGGGGGACACTGCACTGCAAATGAGTTACAGGTCCCTGACAGAAGTGAGACTGTACCCAGGGAGAAGCACAACATAAATCTAAAGTTACCAGATGCAGACAAGCATGCAGGGTCTGGGCCAGCCATAACAACAACACAAGAGTCAGGAGTTCTGACAGAGCTTAATGAGATGCGGGCACGTTTCTCAGCTATACCCACCAGGGAAGATATGGAGGCATATATAACCAGGCTGGAGCAGGCGTACCGCACAGAGCTGTCAGCCCTGAAGGGGGAGGTGGAGAGAGTGGACACCCAGAGTCAAGTGCAGGCAGCTAAAATTCAGAATATGGAGGACACTTCACAGGCCCACGGGGCACTATTAGAACAACACTCCCGCCAAATACAATACGTGGTTGAAGCAATGGATGATGCTGAAAATAGGGGCCGAAGAAACAATCTCAGAGTGCGCGGCCTGCCTGAGTCTGTCGAGTCCAAGGACTTACATGGTACCCTTCAAGTGATCTTCAATAATATTCTGGGTGAACCATCAAGCCAACCCCTGGAATTGGATAGAGCGCATAGAGCGTTGGGCCCCAAACCAGCCCAGAACGACCGACCTCGGGATGTGATCTGTAGGGTCCACCGCTATGTTATTAAGGAGGCCATTCTGTTTAAGCTCCGCAGTGGAGTATCACCATCGTATGAGGGGAGCCAAATCCAGATTCTACAAGATCTATCCCGTTTTACCTTACAAAGGAGAAGAGCTCTTAAACCTCTGCTGGACATTCTCCGCTCATATGAGTTTCCATATAGCTGGGGGTTCCCCTTCCGCCTGCAGGTTCGGCACGCGGGACGAATGCATGTTCTTCGGTCTCCGGCGGATTTACCCTCGTTCACCGCGGCCTTGGACATTCCATTAGTGCCTATAGAGGACTGGCCGGACTTTCCAATGGGGGGGGGAGTCACTGTCCCAGCCGGTGATCGGATGCGTGGCTCTCATAGAGAAAGAGGAGGGAGGCCGGTCTGATGTATAAGAGAATGGTGGATTAAATTGTTCTAGTATGTTTTTGGTTATAGGATCACAGTACGATGGAGTCTATCCTCTGGTCCTGATGGGAATTTCGCGTTGTGGGGTTATTGTATCGCCCTGGACAGGGGGGTGGGGGGTTCCCTCCTTCCATCCTGGGTGTAATGGGGGGCGCCCCTCAACATTATAAGGTACAATACCCTCTCAAAGCCCCTTCTCCCTTCTTTATACAGAGCTTTAGTTGCAAATCAAAATATATATAGTTAAAAGCTGTTTTTTAGTCCAGGGCAGGGGGCTCCTTTGTGGAAAGTTCCCTCCCTGATTGGGATAACACGCCACAGGGTAGTGGCATAAGATTAACATCCCTGGTATATAGAGATTCTTATTTTTCTGCATTTACCTCTAGTCTATTTGACCAAGTATAAGGGTCACGTTACGACCCTACAGGCAAGAGGTGCTTTGACCTTTTTGCCTACGGTACTCTCTCTTTGTTTGTAGTTTCCTTCATATACTTAATCCTTCTACCCCCCTCCTCCTTTTTTTTTTTTTTTTTTCTCTTCCCCTCTCCTAACCTTCTCTATTCTCTCCACCCACACCTCTCTTCCCATCCCCATCTTCCCGGTTCCTCACCGTTCCTCCTCCTCCGAATGATGCAGATTACCTTTGGCTCATTGAATGTGAGAGGCCTCAATGTCCCGCAAAAACGGTCTCAGGTATTCTTTGACATGCATAAGAAACGAGTCCATATATTATTGATTCAGGAAACACATTTCAAAACTGGTCACCTCCCTAACTTTAAAGACAGATATTACACCAAATGGGTCCATAGCACCAACCCAGAGTCAAAATCAAAAGGGGTGTCTATAGGCATCCATAAAGCCCTGGTGCACACGGTTCTGGACACGAGAGTGGACACTGAGGGAAGATTCATTTTTCTGAAAATTAATGTTAATTCATCTATCTTTACCATTGTCAATTGTATTTACCAAACAGAGATCCGGCGACGTCCTGCTCCTCTCTCCTGTCATCATTGGATGAATTCGCAGAAGGGACCGTGATCGTGGGTGGCGATTTAAACTTCACTTTGGACCCTAAGGTAGATACAACTTCGGGACACAATTTTCTCTCTCTCAGAAAGCTAACAAAAGTTAAACGCTCAATACAAGAGCTTCGATTGGTAGATGTGTGGAGAACGTTACACCCAGTGGAGCGTGACTACACATACTTCTCCCCGGCTCACTCCTCGTACAGCCGCATAGACCTGTTTCTTGTGAGCCAAAAGGCTCTGACTTGGCAGATACAGGCCTCTATAGGCAGTATATCCTGGTCTGACCACGCTCCTATATTCCTGAGCCTTACTATCCCAGATGGGGCAGGGAGGCCGTGGTCTTGGCGGCTGAACGATAGTCTGCTTGGGGATCAGGGGTGCATGAAGGATCTACAGAACACGATTGATGAATTTTTAGAAATACACTCAGAAGACCCCACAGCCCTTCCCGTGCAGTGGGAGGCACTTAAATGTGTGTCGAGAGGGGTTTTGATCAAACATGGGGCTAGGCTTAAGAGAGAGAGAGCCCAAACCATTTTGTCCCTACTTCAGAATATTTCAGATCTGGAAAGGGCCCATAAGAAGACATTATCACCTTTGACACTGGCGGAGCTAGTCAAAAATAGAGAGGAGCTTAAATCGATTCTCGACCGACAGTATGAGCGACATAGGACTAGAATAAAAAGATTCCTCTATGAGTATGCAGATAAATGTGGTAGACCACTAGCTAGGATTCTACACCCTAGGGGAGACCCCAGCCACATTCCCATGATTAAACAAGCAGACGGCTCTTCGACTCAGAACCCAACTCTCATCGCGGAACAGTTCCAAAAGTATTATAGAGACCTATATAACATAAAGGGCAAATTTGGAGACATGCCACATGACGCATTAGAAAATAAAATAAATGACTACGTATCCAGAACGGCCCTACCGGTTATACCCAGTGCTGAGGTTGAAAATTTAGAGACGGACTTTACAGAAGCAGAAGTGGCATCTATCATTAAAGAATCTCCCTCAGGCAAAAGTCCGGGTCCAGATGGGTTCACCCCTAAATTTTATAAAATATTCCAAACTCAGCTATCCCCGTTCTTGACTAAAGTATTTAATTCCATCTCAGAAAATTCCCAATGGGTGGCGCAATCTCTCGAAGCCCATATATGTGTTATCCCCAAACCGGGGAAGGATCACATGTTAGTTACAAATTACAGACCCATTTCACTGATCAATCTAGACCTAAAACTTTTTTCCAAAGCCTTAGCCAACAGACTTGCTCCTTCCTTGCCCGGGATAATACACACAGATCAAGTGGGGTTCGTACAAGGTCGGGAGGCGCGTGACAATACCAACAAACTGTTCCTCCTGATGACCCGGTCGAGGGCTCATTCTCTTCCCATGTGTTTACTCTCAGTGGATGCGGAGAAGGCCTTTGACCGAGTCAGTTGGAATTTCATGATGGCCGCTCTAAAGCAGGTGGGTTTGGGCAAAAAATTTTTAGATAGGATTGCGTCCCTTTATTCGAGACCCTCAGCAAAAGTTAGGACGAATGGGTTTCTGTCGTCATCGTTTCAGGTCCACAATGGAACAAGGCAAGGATGTCCATTGTCACCTCTGCTCTACGTCATTGTCATGGAGCATCTAGCGGTCGCCATAAGAAATAATGCTAGTATCCATGGGATAGAGGCCGGGGGAGGGAATCGCAAGTTAGCTTTATTTGCTGACGACCTTCTCATGTTTATTTCCCAGCCACACATATCCTTCCCGTCTTTGCTCAAAGAGTTCGAGGAGTTTGGTAACTTAAGTAATTTTAAAGTGAACTTCTCTAAATCAGAGGCTATGAATGTGACCCTGTCGGCGGAAGATCTAGCCCGTACAACCAAAAATTTTCCCTTTAAGTGGCAACCGTCAGCTATAAAATATCTGGGGGTAGTTGTACCTCGGGATCCAACAAAAATTATGCATCATAATTTTCTACCCCTGTTAGAGAGGACAATTAGGGATTTAAAGAAGTACGACAAAAAAAGACTATCGTGGTTTGGGCGTATCAACGCTATTAAAATGGATGTTCTTCCTAGGTTTCTTTTCTTGTTCCAAACGGTACCTATTCAGCTGCCGGGGAGTTACTTTTCCAAAATTCGGACGGCTTTGTCAAGGTTCGTTTGGGGGAATAGGAGACCTCGGACAAGCATAAAAACTCTTACCAGACACAAAAATAATGGAGGGGCAGGGCTCCCAAATTTCCAGTTATACTACAGGGCAACTATTCTAACGAGGATAATGGATTGGCACTTCCATAGGAACTCGAAACAATGGGTCGCGATCGAACAGGACGGATTGGGAGTCCCTTTGCACTTCCTCTCATGGATGGGAAAGGAGAGTAGGTCACAGATAGAGAAGGGAATGGAGTTTATTTGGACAGTGATGGGGACGTGGGACGGTGAGGTTAAGAGGGGTTCTCTCTCACAGGGGAGGGGTCCACTTACCCCCCTCTTTGGCAACCAGGAGTTCCCTCCGGGGCTTCATTCCAATAAATTTCTGGGATATACTCGGGTGGAGGAAACTCGTTTTTTTCATGTGCTCCAGGGAAATACCCTGCCCCCTTATGCATCTCTACGGGCCACAGGGAGAGAGGTTTCCTGGATAGAATATATGCAGCTGAAATCGTTTCTATCCAACCAGGACAGGGAGAGGAAGTTGAGGACCCCCCCTACTCCATTTGAGAAATTGTTCTTGCAGGGTTCGTCACCTGGGCATGTCATCTCTCTTATTTATAAAATGCTGAACCAGAGAGACATGTCGGACAAACCCAAATTTGTCTATAGATGGGGAGAGGAACTGGGAGAGGACATTTCGGAGGACAGATGGAGCAGGGCGTTTCTGTGGACCCACAAACTTTCTCTGGCTTGTGCCGCCCAAGAGAAAAACTATAAAATTCTCACAAGGTGGTACCAATACCCGACCAAATTGCATGCTATCTTTCCCTCAGTGTCCGACATGTGCTGGAGATGTGGTACAGAAAAAGGGTCTATGTTACATATATGGTGGAGCTGTGCTAAATTGCAACCATTCTGGGACTCAGTGTTTTCTCTGTATAAAAAGATGAGTGGGGGTGAGGTGGAGAGATCTCCCCAGGTGGCCCTCCTCTCTATCCTCCCAGGTTCATTCAAGTCACAAAAGAGGGACCTGCTGCGATTTTGTTTAGCGGCAGCCCGTATAATTATTCCCAGATACTGGAAACAGACTAGATGCCCCACGTTAGCTGACTGGGTAGAGGAGATGGCAAACCTCCAGAGAATGGAGGAACTCACAGCTGAACTTAATGGGCTCACGGAAAAATTTATCACAGTGTGGGGACCGTGGATTACGTTCATGGAGTCTCCTGAGTTCACGGTGAGTCTGGCAGGTTATTTGGGATGAGAAATGGTGACATACCTTGTCTTCCCCTCTCCCCACACACTTTTTTCCCCCACCCCCTCTTTACCCTACTTTCTTCACTCTATTTGATTCCTTCTTTTCTAAGCTTATATCTGTTCTTTTTTTTTTTTTTTTCTAGTTTTCTACTTTTTCTTAAATTTTTATTCAATAACTTAAAAGGGGATTGTTTTATGCTGAGAGTGGTCTTGTCAATTATCAGGAAGACATGTTTAGCTGGAACTCTGATTTCTAGTGTATGGTTTGCCATGGAGTGTTAGCATAAGGATAGCTTATAGAGTTCCAATGAAATCTACAATGTGATGTTATTTTTGTCATTCCGAAACTGAGAGATCACTGTTTATGTATTATAATCTTTATAAATGTTCAAGATGTATGCTTGATTTATAAACTTAATAATAAAACAGATTTGAAATATAAAACACCCCTACATTGTTATTTTTTGTTTTCTAACTTTTGTTCCAGTTGAATTATCCCTTTATTCTCTGCAGTTCTTTGTTTACATTTTGCTCTAGCAAACTGACCACTTCCTGTGCAAAACCTCAGTTAGAGCTGGCACCGCCCGGCCTCAGTGTCCAGCCCCGTCCAATGCCCGCCCCCTGCACACACATTCCCTGTCAGTATTCTACCCCAGCACCTGATCTGTTCTCACTCTAGCAATGAAAATAACAGCCCCACATCGGGCTCTGTGCCACACACACACACACACACACACACACACATCGGGCTCTGCGCCACACATATCAGGCTCTGCAACCCTCCCCCACACACACACACACACGGCGCTCTGTACCGACCTCTCCCTCACCATCGTTCTGTACCAACCCCTACCCCCATAGGGAAAACATGTAGGCTACATTCCCATGACCGTTCCGTTTTTGCGGTCCGAAAAAAATGCCCAATTTTTTCACGAATACATCCGTGTGTCATCCGTGTGCCTTCCGTTTTTTTTTGCGTACCGCAAAAAACGGAAGCAGCAAGAAAGATAAATAGAAGAGTAGATATAGAGATGACTAGATAGATATAGAGACAGAGAGATAGAGGGATGAATGAATGAACAGAGGATAGATAGATAGATAGATAGATAGATAGATAGATAGATAGATAGATAGATAGATAGATGAGAAAGACATATAATGTCCTACTCCCCCTGCATATTCTAAGCTGGCACCCTTTAGTAACTTTCATGTGGTAAAGTGTGCTTAGCCTTGTATTTATCCAAAAATTAAATAAAAAATAATTAAAAAAAAAACAAACGACAATGGGTCCCCCATACTTTTGTAGCCAGCTAGGGTAAAGCAGATGGCTGCAGCCTGCAAACCACAGCTGGCAGCTTCAGCTTGGCTGGTAATCTAAAACAGAGGGCACCCCACGCTGTTATTTTAAATTAAATAAATAATTTAAAACAAAAAACATGGGGTCCCCCCAAATTGGATCACCAGCCAAGGTAAAGCAGACAGCTGTGGTCTAGTATTCTCAGACTAGGGAGGCCCACTGTTATTGGACACTCCCCAGCCTAAAAATAGCAGGCCACAGCCGCCCCAGAAGTGGCACATCCATTAGATGTGCCAATCCTGGTGCTTCGCCCCAACTCATCCCGTGCCCTGGTGCGGTGGAAAACGGGGTAATATAAGGGGTTGATGCCAAATGTGTAATGTCACCTGGCATCAAGCCCTGGGATTAGTGATGTCACGCGTCTATCAGATATCCGACATCACAAACCCAGTCAGTAATAAAAAAAAATAGACAACAAAAAAAAAAGTTTTATCTGAAAAAACACTCCTCAAAACATTCCCTCATTCACCAATTTATTCAAAAGAAAAACAAATCCAGGTCCAGCATAATCCAATAAGGGGGTCCCATGACAATCCATACCATAGTCAATGTCCCAGTCAATGAAGAACAGAATGTTCTTTGTTGGCTGGGAGAGTAATGCAGTGACCTGAGCTAACATCAATAGCCCAGGTCACTGCAGGGGATGCCGAGCGCTGCTGTCAGGAGGTTAAATGAAATCATTACCTGCGGTGACGATCTTCGCTTCACTCCTGTCAGCGCTGTCCCTGACTTCTATGCCCGCCGCGTTCTCAGCAGTATCACCGCTAGTGACGTGAGAACGCAGCGGCATAGAAGGCAGTGACAGCGCTGACAGGAGTGAAGCGAAGATTGTCACAGCAGGCAATGATGTCATCTAACATCCTGATGGCAGCGCTCGTTATCCCCGCGGCTGCCTGCGCTGCAATGTGAGAGGCTGCTGAGCCTGCAATGAAGGCAGCCGCGGGGCTGGAGCGGGACACAGACTGCACGGGCACTCCTGCTATCCTGAGCAGGGGGCCTGGTGCTGGCGTTGACACCGTGGGCGGGGAGAGTACTGGGTGCGGAGGAATGTGTAGGAGGGTGCAGGGAAGAGGTGCGGGGACCCCACGCACTGTACTCGCCCAGCAGGGCGGCAACATGCTGTTCTAGATTTGCATGTCAACATGGTCCTGCCCATGTTGACATGAAATGACTGGAAGCAGCAAAATTGCGGCAGGAGCGATCACATGACCGCTCTGAGCCGGGGAAAAAAGGTTGACAGCAGGGCAGGTAAGTGATCACCAGCTACTTACCTGCCCCAATGTAGCCCAATAGGGTAATAATGAAGAAAAGTCAAAATAAGCCGGATAACCCCTTTAATTATAAAGGCCATAGATCAGAGGTTAGATGTGGTAACCTATTTAAGGCCCTTGCGCAACTTGAGTTATTGGATTTATAGATTGGACACAAGGACTACTATTGGGCTCAATGAGAGCTTTGACTGCTTTCTTTAATTGGGTATTTTTATGTGGTGTGAGAATGGGACTGTTTGTGTTAAATTATTTTTTAATTGTTTCTTTTTATCCATAATTTAGAGATCTGTATATGCTAAAATACCTGTGGTGGTCTGCAAATTTTGAGGTACTTCACGCGACCCGCTCAGTGACTTAGATGTTGACTTTGAATGGGTCTTTTCCCTGAATGAAGTGCCTATGAGAAAATAAGAAAAACGATTATTACCTAAGAAAAGTGGAGAAAAACATTGTACAACAATTTAATTATAGTTAGGATACAACTAATATTTAATACATTTACTCAATAATTTAGTTTTTTGCATTTCTTGATTTTGTTTGCCTTATGGCATGTCATTTTTAATTTTGCATATAATATTTCTGTTTACACAACTACATAAACACTATGCACTTTTTTTGTTTGTCTATTGATTAGTGATGGACAGACCCGAACTGTAAAATTTAGAATCCGAGAGGTTTTAAAAATACCCGAGTACCGGACCCGGGCCTGGAATTCTCAGGGAACTCCGGATAATGATCCGGAACCTTTGGAAATAAAAAATAAAAAAAGGAAAAATAAAGAAAATTAGAATAAAGCAGGCGCGTTATAACAATAGCAGCCCACAGCCACTCAGGATTGTTACATCCATTAGATGTGACAATCCTGGCACTCTACCCGATTCTTCCCGATTCCCCTGGTGCGGTGGCAATCAGGCTAATAAGGGGTTAATAACAGCTCACATCTGCCACTAAGCCCTAGATTAGCAATGGCAGGGTCTATGAAAACCCTACCCCCATTACTAATCTGTAAGTGAAAAGAAATAAACACAAACACAAAATAAGATAAAAACAACACCCTCTTTCACTCCTTTATTAACCCCAAAAACACCCAGGTCTGATGTAATCCACACGAGGTCCCATAACGATTCCAGCTCTGCTACATCTGAAGTGACAGCGCGTGGGCATAGAATATGACCACCCGCTGTGATCTTAAGGCAGAGAATGAGTCGCAGCGATGTGTGGTGACGTAAATTAGGTTATTTGCGGTCACAGCTGGAGCTGCCCATTGTCATCCACCTATGATCGCAGGTAACCTGACCTCAGGTGACCTCATTGAACTGAGTGACCACTACTATCCATAAAAGTGGCATAATACTTTGGCAAAATTACTCCCAGAAATAAAATGTGAGTCAGAAATACATTCAGGCATCTTCCGCATGCTGTTGCCATTCAGTTTCAACAAATTTCCATCAATTGCAATATTTTTACAGCCCTCGCAGGCCTATTTCCAAGGTCCTCTAGAAAATTATTCGAGTTTCCCATTGACTTGGATTGGGTTCGTTATTCAGTATGAAGATGTGAAGCCCCACAGGTGTTGTATCGGTGCATACCTTCAGGGACTCCACGTAGCTGGTGCTGGTCACAGGTAGGGAATCTTCGGTTTTGATCGTGACGCCACTCTCAGTATTGCGGTCAGTGGGGACCGCCACTGCAGGTTAGGGGACGCCTGGGGCTGATGGTGGGTGCAGTCGGATGTAGTAGCCTCCTGAGAGTGAGGCAAGCCCCAGGGCCCTGTGTAGGTTTGTAGTACCACAAGTCGCAGAATGACTCACACAGGCAGAACTGTCTTTCAAGGGCTTTACTCACATTTGATGGCAGGGTGAGTAGCCCGGGCGTAGCTGAGATGAACCAGGTGGGAACCAGGTATCCTTCAGGCTGACTTTATGAGGGTGACTACTGACTCGCCTTCCTTAGCCCTTGGTGGTTTGGGGTGACCCCGACTTTGAGTCCCTATGGGGGTCACCCAGGGAAGATGCTGCAGCCTCTCTCCCCCTTTTGTTTGCCGTTTGCTTGTTCCCCGGACCAGGCCACTCCAGCTGCTTGCCTCCTGTGACCTATGGGCCCTCACTGCGGTTACGTGGCTGCGGCTTTTGTGGTGTTGTGGTGTGGGCTTTGAGAGCCCCACACCGGCAGGTTTAGCAGAAGAAAGCTGGATCTATCTTCGCTTCGGGATCTGCCGCCCGGTTGGGCCTGGTGCTCTCTAGCAGTCTCCTTACTTCCCACTCCGTGCTTTCTCTCTAGCTGAAGCTGGCTTTCAGGCAGCACTCCTAGTTGACCGTTCTCCCCCGTCAGTAGCCACTGCGCGGGCGCTGTTAGACAGCAACAGCCCCACAGGTCTGCCCTCACTGAGCCCTATGGAGTTCTCCTCTAACTGACTCACTGCTCCTCCTCTCCTGTTCTTGCCTACGCCACCTAGCAACCAGACTCTCCACCACACCCCTTGAGAGGAGATGGAGGCTTTTGGCCCCCTCCACTATTCCAGTGAAGGTCAAGGCTTTGCCCCCTCCTGGGACCCCCAGGGGTCCTCTCAAAGGTACATGTGTGAGACCTGATCACTATGCGCCTGTGTTCCACACCCCGGTCAGCCTTCTGGATTACCTGTATTGTACTGTCCCCAGCATGGGTGCAGTACTCAGTGGTGCCTGACCAGGTCAGGGGCGCCACATTCCCCCTTAGTTATCACCAGCACGTCCTCGGGCTGCAAGACAACATTTTAAAATGCATAAAACATTAAAACATGTAAAACATTTAAAAGCACCAGGTACCATACATCACCACCTTCCACCCACAAGTCCGTTAACCCACCCAAAACCCTTCCACGTTGGCCGCGACTTCAGCCACTTCTGGCAGGATGTAGAGGCGGCTTACATGGGCTGGTGGTTTTCAGGGTATACCTGGCCTGGTGGATCCGCGCCTTCAGCCTCTTCTGGCAGGATGCAGAGGCGGCCTCCACAGTTGGTGCTGACCAGGTACCCTCTTTGTGGTGGTGAGCCAAGGCCCCATAAACAGGCGTGCTCTCTGGTTGCAGGTGAGCCAAGGCCCTATATACGGACGGGCTCCTCCTGGTTGCAGACGAGCCAAGCCCCTAAACAGGCTGACTCTGGTGGCAGTGGTGCCCTCTGGTGTAACTATTTACACTGCGAGAGTTTGTGGCTATAGCCAGTTCATAGCCTTAAGGTTTATGGTTTTCTCACAATAGTTTTTGTGGGCACATACTTGAACTTGAGAACGTTGCAAACCAAAACTTTTCAAAACTTTAACTTCTGTACTTCTTACTTTACTTTACTTTACTCCTCTTTACCAGGGCTTGAGCCTGTATGGCTGCGGCACCTGCTGCTTTCCTGCTCTTTGTCGTCATCTGAGGTAGTTTCATCTGTAGGTTCCTTGTCTTTTCTCTCTTGATCTTCATCTGGGTCTTTATCTCTGTCTTTTCTTTCTTGTAGCATGGGGTGGCTGTAAGGTTTGCTGGAGCATAGTGCTACGTCAAGCGCGTACAGTCCTCTTTCGCCTTCATGCATAGTGAATTGTACTGAATCCCCCATCTTTAGGTTTCTGCCAGGGTGTCCTCTAGGCAGATGAGCGCTCACATCTCTTCTGTTGACAAATATCCCTTCTTTGATACCAGGGGCTACAATAAAGCCGTATCCGCTTTTCAAGTTGAAATCCTCCACTACTCCTCTGCAAAGGGGTCCTCTAACCTGGGCTTTGGCTCTTCTCAGGAACCTTTTCTCCTGTAGGTCTCTGGCTGTGACTTCTCTCTGCTCTGGAGATGGCGGTGCAGGGGACAGCGTTGTTCTATTGCGACGCCTTGTCTTGCGGCCTGAACTCTGCGTGGTACAGCTTGCAAACTCCCAGGTGAGACTTTTAGGCAGATCTTCGTCAGCGGACGGTGTCAAGTCTTCCTCATCCCAACGGGAATAGGGTAACATCTCCGGCTCTGAGTATAGATCCACTGCTGGTGGCTCCGGAGTCAGCTCCTCAGCTTCCTGGCCTCCTCTCCCCCTTAGTTCTTCGCTGCACTCTGGTTGTGGCAGTGCTGGGGATGGGCTTTCTTCAGCAGGCCCAGGCGGGGGACTCTTTGACGCGGCTGCAGGGGTTGCCTGAATCTCCTTGGGGGTATGCGGAGGGAGCAGATACCGATCCACCATCTCTTGTGGGAACTGGGCCTCTAGGTCAGCCTTCAGCTTCCAGTATTCGGGGTCCTCTCCTATCAGGGTCTTCCTAGCAGGGACCTCTTTGGACTGGGGAGCGGTGTCTGCTCTGGCCTTGCAGGCCGGGGTAAATGATGAGGTAATCTCTTGGCGGGCCGCGCCTGGCATGGCGGCGGCCTGGTCTTGGCGGGCCGCGTCCGGCATGGCGGCGGCCTGGTCTTGGCGGGCCGCGCCTGGCATGGCGGCGGCCTGGTCTTGGCGGGCCGCGCCTGGCATGGCGGCGGCCTGGTCTTGGCGGGCCGCGCCTGGCATGGCGGCGGCCTGGTCTTGGCGGGCCGCGCCTGGCATGGCGGCGGCCTGGATCAGTGTCGCTGTTGCAGGGGGCTCTGTGCAGGCTGGGCTGGGCGTCGCTGCAGGGACCGGGTCTTGGTTAGCCAAGCAGGGCATCGCTGCGGCGGCCGGGGCTTGGCGGGCCGCGCCTGGCGTGGCTGCGGCCTGGTTCAGCACCTCACTTGCGGCGCGGACGAGCGTTGCTGCGGCGGTGGGGTCTCGGCGGGCCGGGCCTAGCAGGGCGGCGGCCTGGGTCAGCGTTACGCCTGCGACACGGATGAGGGTCGCGGTGGCAGCCGGTTCTTTGCGGGCCGGACTGGGCGTTGCTGCAGGGACCGGGTCTTGGTGGGCCGAGCAGGGCATCGCTGCGGCCGCTGGGGCTTGGAAGGCCGCACCTGGCGTGGCTGCGGCCTGCTTCAGCGTCGCCGCACCGGACGCCTCTTCGGGGACCGCGGGCGTGGCAGCAGGGGTCGGGGCACTTGCGCTGGCCGGGGCATCACTTGACTCACCCACCGGTGGCAGCATCGGGGTCTGCGTCATCGCCGTCCTGTCTGGCACTCGGCGCGCGGCTCTCCTTTCATAGGCCCGAACCGCCGCGGTCATCTCCAGCATTTCCATTCGTTCTTCCCGGATCTGCTCCACAACCCGGGTCTCCAGTCGGTCGCAGAACTGGGCCAGCTCCCGATACCACCAGGCAGCGGAGCCCGGTTCTGGATTTCTGCGGTCAGACGCCATTTCTTCTGCGCCCTCTTCTGCACGACTCTCCAGCTGTGGACTCGCCGTTGCCTCTGATAGCAAGCTGTTCAGTTTCTGCTCTGCCTCTTTCAGCAGCTCCTCTCCCAGCAGCAGGCTTGTGGCTTCCTTTCCTTCCCGCCGTCTCTGGACGCTTCCACTCTCATAGCTGGCAAGGTCAGAACTCTGCAGGGGATCTCTGGGTAGCCACGCCTCTTCGTGGGCGGTAACTTCTTCCAGCGCGGGCTGCTGTTGTTTTTCAGCGCGCTTTTCATGGTGGCAATATGGCGGCGCTTCCAATTTTTCAAGCGGACCGCCCAGGCACATGGTCACCTGTCTGGACAGGTCTAGTCCTTATCCTGTTCGTGACGCCAGATGTGAAGCCCCACAGGTGTTGTATCGGTGCATACCTTCAGGGACTCCACGTAGCTGGTGCTGGTCACAGGTAGGGAATCTTCGGTTTTGATCGTGACGCCACTCTCAGTATTGCGGTCAGTGGGGACCGCCACTGCAGGTTAGGGGACGCCTGGGGCTGATGGTGGGTGCAGTCGGATGTAGTAGCCTCCTGAGAGTGAGGCAAGCCCCAGGGCCCTGTGTAGGTTTGTAGTACCACAAGTCGCAGAATGACTCACACAGGCAGAACTGTCTTTCAAGGGCTTTACTCACATTTGATGGCAGGGTGAGTAGCCCGGGCGTAGCTGAGATGAACCAGGTGGGAACCAGGTATCCTTCAGGCTGACTTTATGAGGGTGACTACTGACTCGCCTTCCTTAGCCCTTGGTGGTTTGGGGTGACCCCGACTTTGAGTCCCTATGGGGGTCACCCAGGGAAGATGCTGCAGCCTCTCTCCCCCTTTTGTTTGCCGTTTGCTTGTTCCCCGGACCAGGCCACTCCAGCTGCTTGCCTCCTGTGACCTATGGGCCCTCACTGCGGTTACGTGGCTGCGGCTTTTGTGGTGTTGTGGTGTGGGCTTTGAGAGCCCCACACCGGCAGGTTTAGCAGAAGAAAGCTGGATCTATCTTCGCTTCGGGATCTGCCGCCCGGTTGGGCCTGGTGCTCTCTAGCAGTCTCCTTACTTCCCACTCCGTGCTTTCTCTCTAGCTGAAGCTGGCTTTCAGGCAGCACTCCTAGTTGACCGTTCTCCCCCGTCAGTAGCCACTGCGCGGGCGCTGTTAGACAGCAACAGCCCCACAGGTCTGCCCTCACTGAGCCCTATGGAGTTCTCCTCTAACTGACTCACTGCTCCTCCTCTCCTGTTCTTGCCTACGCCACCTAGCAACCAGACTCTCCACCACACCCCTTGAGAGGAGATGGAGGCTTTTGGCCCCCTCCACTATTCCAGTGAAGGTCAAGGCTTTGCCCCCTCCTGGGACCCCCAGGGGTCCTCTCAAAGGTACATGTGTGAGACCTGATCACTATGCGCCTGTGTTCCACACCCCGGTCAGCCTTCTGGATTACCTGTATTGTACTGTCCCCAGCATGGGTGCAGTACTCAGTGGTGCCTGACCAGGTCAGGGGCGCCACAAATACACAAATGTAGAAATTATTGGATTTGAACAATCCGAACCCGAATATTTTAGCATTCGCCCATATCTAGTCATCACTAATGATAATTTTAAGGATGTCTAAAACTGATCAACTGGGAAAAGGTTGTTGCATTACTCGTAAATCAAATGCCATGTCCTTCTTCAATTTGTCCAATTATTAATACCAGGTTTTGGTTAAAATGAGGCTACCATTTCAAGGTTCATTTTTCATCAAGGAGAAACTACGCTGAAAATCTATCTTTTGAATCATGTGCATTGAATATTTTTTTGGTATGGTATCAGAAGATTCAGAAGGAAAAATGTATGTAACAAAATTAAAACATTGTCGTCCATTTGGCTTATCCAAAATCTATTAATTTTACACTAGGTTACCACCTAGATAGATGACATCTTTATTATCTGGAGGGGTACCGGTCCTGAACTGCAGAGCTTCATGACTTGGTTGAACAATAACCCATATAACATCAAACTAACCTATAAGACAGATCGGGAGGCAATTGATTTTCTGGACTATAATATAAAAATGGGGTACCAGACAGAAAAGGGTTCTCCACGGGTACAATTATTATCAACAAGTAAGAGGGAAGAATCTTTTGCCTCACAGATACATTTCATCTCCAAGTTAACAGTCAGAGGGGGGCGATCAGGCAGATCTTGAACAAACACTGGTCGTTACTGAAGACCGACCAGAGTTTGAACGACGTTTTACTCATCGCCCACTCTTACCTGTTAGAAGGGGGAAAAGCCTAAAGGATATGCTGGTGAAGAACCATTACGTACCTAGGGTGGTATCTCGCTTTGAGAAAGGAAGTCCCAAATTTGGTTGTTTTCCTTTTGTCTGCCCAGAGATGTTGTCAGCTTGGGATGGACCTAAAGAGTATAAAATAAAAAGTTACAAATCATGCAGTAAAAGTCACGTTATCTATTATGCAGTATGTGGCTGTAGCCTAATTTATATTGGGTTAACATCAAGGGAACAACGCGTCCGCACGAGGGAACATGTTAGGGACATAATTGCGGTGTGTGATGTTGTGGATCTTGATTCCCTGAGGATGATCCAGAGACATTTCAAGCTGCGCCATGACTGTGGTCCCACTTTGTGGTATCGCAAGGTCCATTTAGAATCTAGGGGTATATATATATACACACATATTACTATAAGAATTTTGTCTCTGCATGATATAGGGACATTAGAAAATCTTTTAAGGACTATACATGGTCATATTCTTTAGGCTAAGGCTGATTCTCCTTATGTTTGGATGATTTTCTTACCACCCTGGTCGTGCCCTTTCACTTGCCAGTAGTAGATATGGTCTCGTTGGGTGCGCATGTGCGGGGCTGCCTCAGCATGAGTCCCCGCCAAGGGAGCTTCCTTAGAAGGATGCATGGGTTAACTGACGTTAGTGGAAGTATTCTTCCGATCCACGCTTCCCCTGGAATGACTGGATGAGGCGGACTCTATGTGCGGCGTCCCACCCCCTGCATGCGCCCAAACAGCGACGATCTCGCCCAAGACACCACATAATAAAACATGCACATTACACTTTCCTCAAGCGAGTAAGCCAGGTGAGAAACGCGTGTCAGGGCTACTCAAAACATCCAGTTATAAGTGCACTTTATAGGTGAGTCCGGATCACGATGATTCATGGCTGTTAGCTCTATCGGTAATAGTAATGGTAGCCTTTGAGGCTTAGGCTGCGTTACATGGGTGATATTAGATTTTTGTGTTGTTATAGCGCCACCAGGTGGCCATCTGTATTAGTACATGCAGTGGTACCTGCAATGTATTTGAATGACCCCGATCCTGCTGTACCGGAAGTCGCCGGATCCTGATAGACAGAATCCTGTTTTTTGTACTGAGCATGCCCAGAAAGCAGCTTGGCATGGTCAATACAGAAATCTCCCTCTCTCTCAGACAGAAGACCAGGATCGTGAAGGGGTGAGAGGGAGTAATAAAGATGGAGTCCCTAAGTGTGTCTGTGTATTTATTTCTAATAAAGTATTTTTTCTGTGTGATGTCTTTTTTTTAACCCTTTATTGGAGATTCTTAATGGCCGGGTCAAACTTGGCCTGACATTAGCAATCTCAGGCTTTATACCAGCAGGTAAAACAAAGCTGGTATTAACCCCTTATTACCCAACGTGCCACCCGGCACCAGGGCCGCTGGGAGAGATGTTGGACACAACGCCAGAAGATAGCGCTTTTAAGAAAGCGCCATATTCTGTGGCGACTGTTGACTGCAATTCGCAGCGGGGGGGGGGCCAAGAAAGCTTGGGCCACCCTGCACTGCGTATTCCCATCCCCAGCTGCCTAGTTGTACCTGGCTCGTCAGAAAAATTGGCCGAAGCCCATGTCGTTTTTTGTTTTTTTTAATTATTTCATGAAATTCATGAAATACTTAAAAAAGGGCTTCCCTGTATTTTTGGTTCCCAACCGGGTACAAATAGGCAGCTGGGGGTTGGGGGCAGCGCGTACCTGCTTGCTGTACCTGGCTAGCATACAAAAACAGGGTGAAGATGTCTTTTTTTTTTAGTTTTTGGGCAAAAAACGTTAAAAAAGGGCTTCCCTGGATTTTCCATTGCCAGTGAAGGTCATATAAGCAGTGGGGGTTAGCAGCCAGTAGCTGCTTGGGTTACCTTAGCAATAGAAAATGCAGCGGCAGTCCACACATTTTATTTTTTTACTCCCTAACCCTAGAGTTAGGGTTATGTGTTTGGGGTTTTTGTTTATTTTTTAATGAATTTAAAACAAAAAAATACTCATGGGCTACCGAGAACCCGAGCATTTTAGTGCTCACTCATTCCTACTTCTAACCATACAGCCAGCAGATCAACTAATCTGATCAGCTGACTCCAGTGTTGGCCGATTACTTGTTCTGGGTCCCCCTGCATCTATCGCAGCGTGTGCTGCCTGTGAGGTCAGCTGAATTCGGCCGACACTGGAGTCAGCTGATCTGAACTCTGTTGAACTCCAGCCCGAACACTCTGCGATGGATGCAGGGGGACACAGAAAGTAATCGGCCAACACTGGAGTCAGCTGATCTGAACTCAGCTGAACTCATGACCACACAACCCGAACATGGTCACACGTGATCGGCAGCAGGCAGTGATTGCTGTTAACCTGCATCCATCACAGCGTGTGCGGGCTGTGAGATCAGGAGTTCAGCTTATTCCCGATCAGCTGACTCCAGTGCCAGCCGATATAGCCACTGCGCAACCAGCTCTGTCCTCACCTATTGTACCATCACCCATTCCCTGTAGACTGTGAGCCCTCGCGGGCAGGGTCCTCTCTCCTCCTATACCAGTCTGTCTTGTACTGTTAATGATTGTTGTACGTATACCCTCTTTCACTTGTAAAGCGCCATGGAATAAATGGCGCTATAATAATAAATAATAATAATAATAATAATAATATATTCTGTGTTCCCCTTCATCCATCACAAGTAGAAGTAGAAGCATACAATAAAATAACAATTGCGGTTGCATGCGTTGCACATTCAATCCACAGGATCCGGTCATATGCGGTTTGCATCCTGTCAAATGTGAAAGTAGCCTTACAGCTGGAGCAGGAAGAAGAAAGATAAGATGGCAGACTTACTTTGGGAGCTTACAGGAAGAAATCGCACAGACCAATTTTTGGGGCTCCACTCAAGGGGATCTGGGGCTGAGAAAAAAAGGAGACTGTCAGCTGATGATGAAATAGCTAGAAAAGTTATTGATCATTATCTCAAACCCATTGCCTCCTCTTTCTAGTCCGGCATTTCCTCTCTGCGGCGATCGCCATCCTCCTTCTTCTGAGGCCCATGTGCATGACGCGTCCTACATCATGCTCACTAGCTGGCATTGAGGTCCTGCGCAGGCGCACTTTGATCTGCCCTGCTCAAAGCAGATCCATGTATTGTAGTGCATATGCGTAAGAGATCTTTAACCCCTTAACAATCTGGTGGCTAAAATGATAGCACAGGGTCATGTGATGACTCCTGTAGCTCATATGACTCAGGTCCTGTAAGAAAAAGCCAAATACTGGCTGTTACAAGAGATGATAATTTCTCCCAGTCTAAATTGTGCTGCTCTGATTGGGATAAATAAATGAGTGATCAGACAGCTGATCCTAATAGCCCCCTAGGGGTACTAGTCAAATTTAAAAAAAATTTAAGAAAAAGTTTTGAAAAAGTAAAAAAAAAGTAAAAACACCTAAAAGTTCAAATCATCCCTCTTTTGCCCCACTGAAAAATAAAGGGTTAAAAAAAAATATATTCACACATTTGGTATCGCTGTCTTTAGCCCGGATATATATCAAAATATAAAATCATTTGTTCTGTTTGGTAAACGGCGTAGCAGCAAAAAAATTCCAAATGCCAAAATTACGCTTTTTGGTTGCCACAAATTTTAAGCAAAATGCAATAACAGGCAATGAAAACATAGCATCTGCGCAAAAATGATACTGTTAAAAACGTCAGCTCGAGATACAAAAAAAAGCCATCACTGAGCCATAGATTTAAAAAAATGAGAACGCTATGGGTCTCAGAAAATGGCGCAAAACGTCCGTCACTTTTTTCGGACAAACTTCTGATTATTTTTTTAACCCCTTAGATTAAAGTAAACCTATTCATGTTTGGTGTCTACAAACTTGCAGTAACCTCAGGCATCACAGCAGCACATCAGGTTTACCATATAGTGAACACAGTGAATAAAATCTCTCAAAAACAATAGAGCAATAACACTTTTTTTTGCAATTTCTCCACATTTGGAATTTTTTTTACCATTTTACAGTACACTGCATGGTAAAACTCACAGTTTCATTTAAAATTACAGCTCATTCTGCAAAAAATGAGCCCTCACATGACCATATTGACTGAAAAAGAAAAAAGTTACGTCTGTCAGAAGAATGGCAAACCCCCACAAATACCGGAAAGTGTAAAGTCGGCCGGTCGTGAAGGGGTTAACCTTTCCTCGCGCCTGCACATTACAGTACTTTGATCAGCAGGGCAGATGAATGCGCCTGCGCAGGACCGCAATGTCGGCTCGTGTGGATGACGTAGACACATCATCCACACCGGACTGGGAAGAAGGAGGCCGAAGATCGCAGCAGAGAGGATGCGTCAGACCTAAAAGAGCAGGCACCGCACTGGAGAGCTGCGACACCCATTGGACTGGACCCACCCTAGGTGAGTATTATAAAAGTACTTTTTTCGTTTTACAGAGCGGCCTAGGCTCTTATATACAGTATTTTGGAATGCTGTATATAAGAACTCAGTGGTATTGGACACAGCTTGTAGTTCCCAAATCTGGTGACAGATTCCCATTAAAAAATCGGAAGGAACACAAACTTACACAATAAATCACCAACATATTTGTGCTTCTAAGGGCATGATTTATTACGCCCAGTATCCATGCCAGAAAATCTACATAGGAATGACCACAAGGGACTTAACCTCTTACAGACATTGGACGTACTGGGTACATCGTAGATAATGGCGGTGTAATCATCGTCGGCTGCTGCAGTAAACCGGCACCGATTTCCGCACATATATGCTGATCTGAACAGCAGACATGTGTAGCTTACAAGCAAGGGTGGATCCACGATTCACCCATGCCTTTTAATCCCTTAGACCGCGCTGTCAAATACTGACAGCGCAATGTAATTGTCCATGGCAGGGAAATTTCCTTTCCTCTACGCCATCGGAGTCCCCGTGACGCGATCACGGGAAGCCGATGGTTGCCATGGTAGCACAGGGTTATGTCATGACTCATGTCGCTATCATGACTCACATCCTGTTACAGCCGGCTGGTTGTAACAGGGCAGCAGCATTTCAGCTGGTCAGAGCTCTGCCGCTCTGATCAGCAGAAATGAACAAGCGATCAGACAGCTAATCCTTACCCCTAGGGGGACTATTAAAATAAAAAAAGTTTAAAAAAAAGTTTTAAAGAATTAAAAAAACAACTAAAAATTTAAATCACTCCCCATTCGCCCCACTAAAAATCAAAGGGTTAAAAAAATAATAAATATACACTCATTTGGTATCACAGAGTTCAGAAATGCCCAGTCTATCAAAATCTAAAATGAATTGATATGATCGGTAGACGGCGTAGCCGTAAAAAAAAATTACAACCGGCAAAGTTAAGTTTTTTGGTCTTCGCAAATTTTGAGCAAAATGCAATTCCAGGGAGTCAAAACGTAGCATCTGCGCA
This sequence comes from Anomaloglossus baeobatrachus, assembly GCF_048569485.1. Classification (NCBI taxonomy): domain Eukaryota; kingdom Metazoa; phylum Chordata; class Amphibia; order Anura; family Aromobatidae; genus Anomaloglossus; species Anomaloglossus baeobatrachus. The sequence continues at coordinate 422,960 of NW_027441883.1, forward strand.
AAAATGGTTCAGCTAAACATGCAAACAAATAAGCCATCAGTGAGCCCCATTTCCCGAAAAATGAGAACACTACAAGTTGCAGAAAATGGCGCTGAAAGTGCTCCAATTTTTTGGACAAACCTTTTTTTAACCCCTTAGATAAAAGTAAACCTAAACATGTTTAGTATCAACGAACTCATACCAACCTGAAGTATCACACCCATCAGTTTTACCATACAGTGAACACGGTGAATAAAGTACCCCATAAACCATTGTCCAATCACACTTTTTTGTAATTTTTCCGCACGTGGAAATTTTTTGCTGTTTTCCAGTACTATATATGTTAAAACTCATGGTTTCACTTAAAAGACCAATACGTCCCGCAAAAAACAAGCCCTCTTATGGCAAGATTGACGGGAAAAATAAAAAAGTTACGACTCTCGGAAAAAGGGGAGCAAAAAACAAAAACAGAAAAATCGTCCACGGGTTAGGGGGTTAAAGGTGTGAGTCCGTGAGCACATCAGGGACATTGAGAAAACAAAGACTCTACATGAGATGGAACACCTAAAAACCCTACCAAAACATTTCCAATTGTACCATAAATCTGACTCAAGCAAATTAATTATAAAGGCCATAGATCTGAGGTTAGAGGTGGTAACCTATTTAAGGCCCTTGCGCAACTTGAGTCACTTTATTTATAGATTGGACACAAGGACTCCTATTGGGCTCAATGAGAGCTTTGGCTGCTTTCTTTAATTGGGTATTTTTATGTGGTGTGAGAATGGGACTGTTTGTGTTAAAATATTTTTCTCTATCGCTTTCATTGGGGGACACAGGACCATGGGTGTATGCTGCTGTGACTAGGAGGCTGACACTAAGTAGACATAAAAAAAGTTAGCTCCTCCCTAGCAGTGCACACCCTGAGCCGGAGGCGGATCTATGCCAGTTTTTTGCTTAGTGTCGTAGGAGGCTGAAGTGGGCCCATATCTCTGTGGGCCAACCTCAGCTTAGGCTATTGCTTTTTTCCGTTTTTTCGTGCTAATACGGCGCCGCTCAGCCTTCTCATCTCTTCTAGGTTTTTTGTCTCTTCTGCAGGGTTGGAGTCCCTCACCTTCTCCTCCCCTCCGGGAACCGTCCCCAGGGTTGTCTGGGGCTCGAGACGCCAGGCCCTATCCCCCTCCTGCCCCATGGTACCACCCCAGGGGCTGCTTGGGGACCGATATTTTTAATTTTTGTAAGGGCACACTCCCCGTCGGCCCCTATGGTACCATCCCAAGGGGTACTTCTGGTGGAGGCGACGAGGGATCTCTGCTCCAGGACCCGATGTCAGGATCGCAGACTGCAGCGCAGGAGCGCTCACAGCACCAGGCCTCCCCCAGCGTTCTTCCTCCTACCCTGGGCCCAGGCAGTGGATCTCTTCATGCAGCGCAGGAGCGCTCTGCATTTTTCCCCAAGCTCCCCAGCGTTTTCCCCCGGTGTCTCCCAGGGGCAGACTGGACTCACCGGCAGGCGCAGCATCACAGATTGGTGCCGTGGATCAGAGCGACGCCGCCAGGACGCAGGTAGGATCTTCTCCGCTAGCAGCGCTGCGCTCCCGGCGGCCGCTCACTAATTTAGCTTCCGGCTTCCGGCCTACATCAGGCCGGTGCGCTCCGCCCCCCTGTTTGCGCGCGCGCGCGTTTTTTTCCGGCCACGCCCCCCTCGACTTCTGCCCGGAGACAGCCAGCTCAGTGCTGCAGCACGCCCCCATTCCTCCCAGCGTCCCCTATCATACAGGGAGAGGATCACATCTGCAGCGCAGGAGCGCTCAGCTACAACAGGCCTCCCCAGCGTTCACAGGGGATCGTGGTTACACAGCGCAGGAGCGCTCAGCAGCTTGGCAACTCTCCAGCAGGCAGGATGGGACCGAGCATCTCAGAGACGTCGGCAGAACGCAGGTAGGACTTCTCTGCTCTCAGCGCTGCGCTCCCGGCGGGCCACCCACTAATCTAGTCCCCTGCTTCGGCCTACCTCAGACCATCAGATCTCCGCCTCCCCGTGTTGCGCGCTCGTGTTTTTTTGTCCCAAGCATGACCCCTGCAGGTCCTGCCCGGTCCCTATCCGGGCAGCCCCCTACTGCAAAAAAAAAAAAAAATGAAGGACGGTTTTTCTTCTTTAGCAAGGCTGTCCCTGCAGTTTCTGAGACCTCCGCGGACCTGGGTGGGAGACAGGACCTGGGTGAGTGCTGCTCCTGCTTAGGAACAGACTATATCTCTTTAATTTTTTTTTGTTTTTTCCCCCTTTTCTCCTGTCTCCCCACTAGCGTCACTAGTGTTTTTTTCCTAAGCACCCTATAGCTTTTTATGCACGCACAGCCGGCTAGGTATAATCCTCCCAATCCAGGCTACGCCCCCCGCTCGGCTTGCGCCCCATGCCACCGCCAGCACCCGAGCTCCGCTGCGCTCCCTTATCCGGAGGGGTAGACCCTCTATCCCAGTCTGTGGACTCTGTCTCAAGGGCGTCTAGGACCATCGCGCAGGCGTTGCAGTCGCTCCCTACACTCGGCCATGCTCCCCCGGTCCAGCTGACTCTGGACAACAGTCGGTCTGATCCAGACCCTACCACTGGATCGCAGAAGGGGACCTGCTGGGCCTCCTCTCAAGCCCTCCCGGAGATTTCCATCACCTCCAGGCCCCGAGTGTTCCTCGTCTCCGAGACCGGCCGACCCTTTTTTCAGGAGAAGAGTCGGATGCAGCCTTGATGCTGATTCCAGATCAGAGGACTGAGGTCAGAGGTAGGGTGGTTAGTCCGGCCAAAGCGGTAAGTCATATGCTAGAGCCCCAGACGGACTCTGTGGCTACCCAGTGCTTGCATGTCTCCTTTAACACAGGTTAAGCGGGCACACAGGCAATTTGGTGACCATCCAGTCGTTGCTGAAATTCTATACAAGCACAGACAACCAGTCAAGATATTCAACAAGGGTAAGTCGTTTGATCTCCTTTTTTCTCCCTTCCTGAGTCTCTCAGGAAGGAATGGACAGGCTCGCCTATGGTCGCCCTGCTGCTTTTTTTCCGGCGGTCATCTTTCAGCTCTCCCGCACGGGCCATCGCTCCGGTTTTTCTTCAGACGACAGACACAGTACTCCTTCTGCCCTCGCCGCCATCTAGCTGGCAGCATCCATGATGTCCAGGTCCGATAACCTCCACAACGGTTTTTCGCGCAGGATCGAGCAATCCGGAATTCACACTTGGCACACAGTTTGCTCTAGCAGGTGAGTACATACTCATCGCATCTCCGTCAGCAGCTTACTGCCCAGTGAAAGCGGCTAGCAGCACGGGGGCCATCTGTCGGGCGATCTGGCTCAGAGACTGGTATGCGGACGCGGTTTCTAGGATATCACTTACAGTCCTCCTCTTTACAGGAGGTCGTTTGTTTGGGGACTGGCTTGATCAGTTCATCGACGAGATCACGGGAGCTTCGGTTCCACACACACAAGAAAACCAGGTCCCCGCAGAGGAACAGGAAGATTCCGTACCTCAATCCATGCCCTTTCTGGCGTTTTCTCAGCCACGCCAGCCATCGACAACGACATCCGGATCACAGCGCTACCCCGCTAGATGACTCTTGGTCGTTGCGCGCGGGCGCAGACCAGGGGGAGGCGCCTGTCTCATCTCAATCACGTCTGGCGGACTTGGATCACGGACCCCTGGGTCGGCGAGTTGCTGGACTCAGGGGACATAATAGTTTTCTCCAGCAAGTCTATCGTCGGACATACAGGTCGCACCAGCACAGATGTTCCTGCGTCTAGCAATAGCAGATGATCATTTTTGGTGATTCTGTACCTGGTCGCCTTGTCGATCAGGGGTTCTTCTTTTTGACGACGGTCTCCTAAGTGTTTAGGTCACCATCGATATCCTGTCCCGACTAGGCTAGCGCATCATTTGGAAGAAGCCCTCTCTGACCCCGGCCAGCAGGATTACCTTTCTAGGCATGGAGTTCGATACCATCCAAGGACGCGTGTCCCTCCAAAGAGACCTCCAGATCCTCCGTCACTCCGAGCGGAGAGTCTTCAGTCGGATGGTGGCGGCAATAGAGGCGGTTCCGTTTGCCGCTTCCACCTTCGTCTCCTTCAGCTGACTTGGCCGAACAGATGGGACAATTCTCTGTTCACCTTGAATCGCAGGATCCATTTGACTCCGGGATACCGCCGCTCGTTTTTATGGTGGACCAGCGGCCCTCATCGGTCCAGTGGAATGTCTTTCATACCAGTACACTGGCAGGCAGTCACCATCGATACCAGTCTTCCGACTGGAGAGCGGTGTTCCGAAGCACACGGCTCACGATCGGTGGTCCTCCCAGGAGAGCCGTCTGCCTATCAATTTTGTTTTAGGGATCAGAGTATTTTCTGCGAGCCCTACAGATTTTTTTCAGCCCTTCATACAAGAATCGCCATCCAGAATCCAGTCGGGCATCACCTGGGCGAAACAAGGAGCGTCATGGTGATGACATAGGTGAAGAAGATCGTACAGTGGGCATAGCCTCACCACTCCAGATTTTGTCCACATTCATTTTTCCCCGCCGTGGAGAATTGGGCAGCGGACTATATCAGCTAGGTCTGGTGGCAGGCGAATGATCCCTAAACAGAGAGGCTTTCGAATGGATCTGCCTCAGATGAGATATTCCGAATGTTGACCTGATGGCTTCTCGATTCAACAATCAAGTCACAAGAGTCCTCAAGAAACTCAGAGCAGAGGGCATCCTAGTGGCTCTCATTGCCATGGATTGACCCAGGCAAGCGTTGTTCGCAGAGCTCACGCAGCTCATCAGACACCCCATGGTGGCTTCCAGATCGTCTGAACTTCCTGTCGCAAAGTCCTCTTTTACATCAATATTCAGAGGTTCTCAATTTGACCGCATGGCTGTGGAACCATGGCTACTAGCCCAGGAAGGCGTTATCCCACAGGTGTTACAGACCATGGTCAAAACTCAGAAGCCTCCGTCTTCAAACAAAGGCCTCCTTTCAAGAGGGTGAGGTCAACGTCAACGCATCTCCACTGGATCTGTCACTCCCAGTGTTACTGGCCTTCCTACAGTCAGGCTTACAGGCGGGTCTCTCGCCAGCAAGCTTCAAAGGGCAGGTGTCGGCTATATCTCTCTTTTCCAGAGAAATCAGGTGTCGGCTCTATATCTCTTTTCCAAAGAAATCTTGCATCTCGGCCGCAAGTCAGGACGTTCATCCAAGGAGTCGTCCATCTGGCACCGCTAGATCGTTCCCTGCTAGAACCATGGGACCTCCAGCTGGCTCTAGGGTCTCTTCAATTAGCCCCGTTCGATCCTCAATCTCACGCCTATCCGGGAAGGTGCCTTTGTTGGGGACAGTCACTTCAATCAGAAGAAGGTCTGCTCTGTAATCCCTCTCATGCGGGTCACTTTTTCTTGTTTTTTTCACCAAGACGAGATTGTTCGGCACCCGTCTCAGGTTTTTTCCTACCGGATGTAGTATCTGAATGAGGTGATGGTGGCTCCATCCTTCGGTCCAGCCTCCATTCGATTCTTGGAGAGGTCACGGCTTACACCGGATCTAGTGCGAGCTCGGAGGAGTTACGTTTCGAGATCCGCACCCCTCTGCATCTTGGACGGCCTATTCGTCCTGTCTACGGGACCCAGGAGGGGCATGCCGGCGTCCAAGGCTATCACTGCAAGTTAGGTCAGGCCGACCATATCAGAGGCCTACAGGATTAGAGTCAGGTTTTCTCCGAGGAGTGTAAAGGCCTTTCCACCGGTGCAATTGGGGCGTCTAGGACAGTCAGACGCCAGGCGTCAGCCAAGCAAGTCTTCAGAGCCGCCGCGTAGTCAAGCTTTTCTACCTTTTCCAGGTTTTCCAGGATACAGCAAGCGGCTTTGGCACACCTATGATAAGCCGGTTTACGTTTGCACCGAGCATTCTTACAGAGTTTTGGGTATATTTTGAATCTGTATGATTACTCCTGTACCCACCCAGGGACTGCTTTTGGACGTCCCATGGTCCTGTGTCCCCCAATGAAAGCGATAAAGAAGGATTTTTGTGTACCCACCGTAAAATCTCTTTCTCTGAGTCTTCATTGGGGGACACAGCACCCACCCTGTTTGGATATGGGGTTGCTCTTAGTTGCCGGGTGTTACTGGTTCTTTATGGAAACACGTTCTTCTGTACCCGGCTTATTTATGTTTTTATTTATGTTTTTATATATATATATATATATATATATATATATATATATATATATATATATATATATATAGATATTTATATACAGTATAGGTTTAGATAAGATACTGTGTGTTTCTTGTTATTACTTTGATTAGTTATGGTTGTTCAGGTTTCTCCTACTACTGCTTGTACACTTAACTGGCATAGATCCGCCTCCGGCTCAGGGTGTACACTGCTAGGGAGGAGCTAACTTTTTTTATGTTTACTTAGTCTCAGCCTCCTAGTCACAGCAGCATACACCCATGGTCCTGTGTCCCCCAATGAAGACTCAGAGAAAGAGATTTGACGGTGAGTACACAAAAATCCTTCTTTTAATAGTTTTTTATCCATAATTTAGAGGTCTGTATATGCTAAAACCATACCCGTGGTGGTCTGCAAATTTTGAGGTACTTCACTCGACCCGCTCAGTGACTTAGATGTTGACTTTGATTGGGTCTTTTCCCTGAATGAAGTGCCTATGAGAAAATAAAAAATAAATAAAGGAAAATTAAATAAAATAAGATTAAAGCAGGCGCGTTATAACAATAGCAGCCCACAGCCACCCAGGATTGTCACATCCATTATATGTGACAATCCTGGCACTTTACCCGGCTCTTCCCGATTGCACTGGTGCGGTGGCAATCAGGCTAATAAGGGGTTAATAACAGCTCACAGCTGCCACTAAGCTCTAGATTAGTAATGGCAGGGTCTATGAAAACCCTACCCCCATTACTAATCTGGAAGTGAAAAGAAATAAACACAAACAAAAAATAAGATAAAAACAATACCCTATTTCACTCCTTTATTAACTCCAAAAACACGCAGGTCTGTGGTAATCCACACGAGGGCCCATGACTATTCCAATTGCCTTTCTACATCGCCATCGGAGGCCCCGTAATGCGATCATGGGAAGCCGATGGTTGCCATGGTAGCACAGGGTTATGTGATGACTCCTGTCGCTATCATGACTCACATCCTGTTACAGCCGGCTGGCTTTAACAGGACAGCAGCATTTCAGCTGTTCAGAGCTCTGCCGCTCTGATCAGCAGAAATGAACAAGCGATCAGACGGCTAATCCTTACCCCTAGAGAGACTATTAAAATAAAAAAAGTAAAAAAAAAGTTTTATAGAATTAAAAAAACAACTAAAAGTTTAAATTATTCTCCATTCGCCCCACTAAAAATCAAAGGGTTAAAAAAATAAAAAATATACACTCATTTGGTATCGCAGAGTTCAGAATTGCCCAGTCTATCAAAATATAAAATGAATCAATTAGATCGGTAGATGGCGTAGCCGTAAAAAAAAATCCAACTGGCAAAGTTACGTTTTTTGGTCTTCGCAAATTTTCAGCAAAATGCAATACCAGGGAGTCAAAACGTAGCATCTGTGCAAAAATGGTACAGCTAAAAATGCAAACAAATAAGCCATCAGTGAGCCCCATATCCCGAAAAAAGAGAATTTTGTTTACTTACCGTAAATTCTTTTTCTTATAGTTCCGTATTGGGAGACCCAGACATTGGGTGTATAGCTTCTGCCTCCGGAGGACACACAAAGTACTACACTAAAAAGTGTAGCTCCTCCCTCTGAGCCTATACACCCCCTGGAGAGCCAGATCTAGCCAGTTTAGTGCAAAAGCTGAAGGAGAATAGCCACCCACAAGTAAAACAGAGCAAGAACCGGAACAACCGGAGACTCTGTCCACGACAACAGCCGGTGATAACACGCGGAACAAGAAACTGCCAACAGGCAACAGAGAGGGTGCTGGGTCTCCCAATACGGAACTATAAGAAAAAGAATTTACGGTAAGTAAACAAAATTCTCTTTTTCTTTATCGTTCCTATGGGAGACCCAGACATTGGGACGTCTCAAAGCAGTCCATGGGTGGGAATAAACAGAAAAAACTGAGAAGTAGGCAGAACCAAACTTCACAAATGGGCGACAGCCGCCTGAAGGATGCGTCTGCCCAAGCTCGCATCTGCCGAAGCATGAGCATGCACTTGATAGTGCCTTGAAAAGGTATGCAGGCTAGTCCAAGTGGCAGCCTGACAGACTTGCTGAGCCGTAGCCTGGTGCCTGAAAGCCCAAGAGGCACCGACAGCTCTGGTCGAGTGTGCATTGATCCCCGGCGGGGGAGGCACCTGAGAACACTAGTAGGCATCCGAAATGGTCGACCTAATCCAACGGGCTAAGGTCGGCTTAGAAGCAGAGAGGCCCTTACGCCGACCTGTGGTTAGCACAAAAAGAGAGGTGCACCGCCTAAGAGCAGCGGTGCGTGACACATAGATCCGGAGCGCTCGCACCAGATCCAGAGTATGCAACGCTTTTTCAAAGCGATGAACAGGAGCCGGACAAAAGGAAGGCAGCGTAATGTCCTGGTTAAGGTGGAAAGGAGAGACCACCTTAGGAAGAAAGTCCGGAGTCGGACGGAGAACCACATTATCTTGATGAAAAACCAAAAAAGGTGACTCCGAAGAGAGCGCAGCCAAATCAGAGACTCTCCTGAGGGAAGTTATGGCCACTAGAAAGACCACTTTCTGTGAAAGACGAAACAAAGAAACCTCCCTAAGAGGCTCAAAGGGGGGTTTCTGCAAGGCCGTGAGGACCAAATTGAGGTCCCAGGGATCCAAGGGCCGCCGGTAAGGCGGAATGATGTGACGCGCCCTGCATGAAGGTGCGGACCTGAGCCAGCCGGGCGATACGCCGCTGGAAAAGCACTGACAGAGCCGAGACTTGTCCCTTGAGAGAATTGAGGGACAGTCCTAGCTGCAGACCGGACTGTAGAAAGGACAGAAGGGTCAGCAAGGAAAAAGGCCAAGGAGCATGGCTGGAAGAGCGACACCAGGACAGGAAAATTTTCCAAGTCCTGTGATAGATTTTGGCCGAGGAAGACTTCCGGGCCCGAGTCATAGTGGAAATGACTTCAGGAGGAATGCCAGAAGCCGTCAAGATCCAGGACTCAAGAGCCACGCCGTCAATCTGAGAGCCGCAGAATTCTGGCGGAAAAACGGACCTTGTGAGAGAAGGTCTGGACGGTCCGGAAGATGCCACGGCACCTCCACGGACAGATGGAGCAGGTCTGGGTACCAAGCTCGCCTGGGCCAGTCTGGAGCAATGAGGATGACCCGACGGCCCTCCATTCTGATCTTGCGCAGGACTCTGGGCAAGAGAGCTAGAGGGGGAAACACGTAGGACAGACGAAACTGGGACCAGTCTTGAACCAGTGCATCCGCGGAGAATGCCTGAGGATCGTGGGAGCGAGCCACGTAAACCGGAACCTTGTTGTTGTGACGGGATGCCATTAGGTCCACGTCCGGAGTGCCCCACTTGCGACATATTGACTGAAACACTGCCGGATGCAGGGACCACTCGCCACTGTCCACGGTCTGACGGCTGAGATAATCTGCCTCCCAGTTTTCCACGCCTGGTATGTGGACTGCGGATATGGTGGACTTGGAGTCCTCCGTCCATTGAAGGATACGTTGTACCTCCAACATTGCCAGGCGGCTGCGTGTCCCGCCCTGGTGATTGATGTAGGCAACCGCTGTCGCGTTGTCTGACTGGACTCGGATGTGCTTGCCCGCCAATAGGTGGTGAAAAGCTAGGAGAGCCAGGAGCACGGCTCTGGTTTCCAGCACATTGATCGAGAGGGCTGACTCGGACGGAGTCCAAGTGCTCTGTGCTCGGTGGTGGAGACATACCGCTCCCCAGCCGGATAGACTGGCATCCGTGGTGAGGATCACTCAGGACGGAGCCAGGAAGGAGCGTCCCTGAGACAGAGAGAGGGGCCGAAGCCACCACTGAAGAGAGCTCCTGGTCCGTGGCGACAGAGCCACTAACCTGTGCAAGGAGGAAGGCCGCTTGTCCCAACAGCGGAGAATGTCCAGCTGCAGAGGACGCAGATGGAACTGGGCAAAGGGAACAGCCTCCATTGACGCCACCATTTGACCCAGCACCTGCATCAGGTGCCTGATGGAATAACGGCGGGGCCTCAGGAGAGAGCGCACCGCCAGTTGGAGGGACTGCTGTTTGATCAAGGGCAACTTCACAAGTGCCGGCAAAGTCTCGAACTGCATCCCTAGGTACGTGAGCCTCTGGGTCGGAGTCAGAGTGGATTTGGGCAGATTGACCAGCCACCCGAATTTGGCTAGAGTGGCAAGAGTGAGCGAGACACTCCGCTGACAGTCTGCGCTGGATGAAGCCTTGACTAGAAGGTCGTCCAGGTAAGGAATCACTGCCAACCCCTGGAGGTGCAGAACCGCAATCACTGCTGCCATGACCTTGGTGAATACCCGAGGGGCCGTGGCTAACCCGAAGGGGAGAGCCACGAATTGGAAATGTTCCTCTCCGATTGCAAAACGTAGCCAACGCTGGTGAGAAACTGCAATTGGCACATGCAGATAGGCATCTCTGATGTCGATGGATGCCAGGAAATCCCCTTGGGTCATTGAGCCAATGACTGACCGCAGAGATTCCATGCGAAAATGCCGCACCTGAACATGCTTGTTGAGAAGCTTGAGATCCAGGATGGGCCGGAAGGTACCGTTCTTTTTTGGAACTAGGAAGAGATTTGAGTAGAAACCTCTGAACCGTTCCCGGGCGGGAACCGGTACAATTACTTCGTTGGCCTGCAAGGATGCCATGGCCTGAGAGAAGGCGGCGGCCTTGGAGCAGGGGGGAGTTGACAGAAAAAATCTGTTTGGCGGGCTGGAAGAGAATTCTATCCTGTAGCCGTGGGAGATGACATCCCGCACCCACTGATCGGAGACGTGTTGACAGATAGTCAAGAGGAGGCTGCCTTAGCGGCAGCAGCTCCTGCGGCCTTCTGTGGACGCGCCTTTGTGCGCCAGTTGGATTTTTGGTTCTTGGCTGAGTTAGTGGACGAGGCCGAGGGCTTAGAGGACGACCAGTTGGAGGAACGAAAGGAACGAAACCTCGACTGGTTCCTACCCTGGACAGGTTTCCTGGTTTTGGTTTGTGGAATGGAAGTACTCTTCCCGCCAGTAGCTTCCTGAATAATTTCATCCAGTTGTTCACCGAATAGCCTGGACACAGCAAAAGGGAGCCCAGCAAGGTACTTCTTTAAAGAAGCATCTGCCTTCCACTCTCGAAGCCACAAGATCCTGCGGATAGCGAGGGAATTAGCCGAAGCCACCGCAGTGCGGTGAGAAGCCTCCAGCATGGCAGACATGGCATAGGATGAAAAAGCGGAAGCTTGGCAAGTTAAGGCAACCATTTCGGGCATAGATTCCCTGGCGAGGGAATGCATCTCCTCTAGAGAAGCAGAGATGGCTTTGAGAGCCCACACTGCCGCAAAAGATGGGGAGAACGAGGCCCCTGCCGCCTCATATACAGATTTGGCCAGAAGGTCAACCTGGCGGTCAGTGGAATCCTTAAGAGAGGTGCCATCAGCCACTGATACAACGGTCCAGGCTGAGAGTCTAGACACCGGGGGGTCTACCTTTGGTGAATGAGCCCATTCCTTGACCACCTCAGGTGGAAAGGGAAAACGGTCATCAGAACCACGCTTTGGGAAGCGTTTGTCAGGACAGGCCCAAGGCTTGGTCACAGCGGCCTGAAAACTGGAGTGGTTAAAGAACACACTCTTTGTCCTCTTAGGCAAGGTAAACTGGTGCTTTTCTGCCAGAGAGGGTTGCTCCTCTGATACTGGCGGATTGAGGTCCAGTACAGAATTAATGGACGCAATCAAATCACTAACATCTGAGTCACTTTCGGACAGATCAATGGGGCACATGGAGGTAGCCTCCGAGCCCCCTGTGAAGGTATCCTCCTCTTCCTGCGAGTCAGCTTCTGAAACAGAGCCGCGGGACGAGGAAGGGGAGGTAGCCCTGCGTCTCCTCTTAGGAGGACGGGGTCTGGGACCAGATGAGGAATCCTCTGTGAGCTCCGCTGAGAGAGCCCTAGCAGCAGAGGCGCCCTGTGAAGGGGGCTGATGCATGTTCAGCAAAGTCCGGGACAGCTGTCCCATGGAGTCGGCAAAAGACTGGGAGATAGACCTAGATAAGGATTCTACCCAAGCCGGGGGTTCAGACACAGGAGCCGGAGCAGCCGGAGAGACCACTGTGGGTGCGATTCCAGGCTGAGGCATTGTCAGGTTAGAGCAGGCATCACAATGTGGATATGTGCTCGGTTCATGCAGCACGAGCTTACATGCAGTGCATGCTGAATATAGCCTTGGAGCCTTGCTCCTCGTGTGAGACGTGCTGCTGAAGTGGGGGCTCTTGCCAGAGTGACCCCCAGAGAGTATTACAGAGGCCCACAACCAGAGGTTGTGGCTTACCAGACCGCTGGAGCGGTGTTGTGTGCCCTCCAGATCCCTAAGCCCGGACCCCCAAGCACCTCAGCAGGGATGCTGCAGCCAGTGCTGATCGCAGAGAAAACGCTGATAAAATGGCGCCGGAGCAAGGAGAGGGGGCGGGACCTGCTCTGAGAGCGGGATCTGGAGGGCCAAAGAGACTTACAGGGGAGGAGACATGAACCCAGTGAGGAGTGTCCCTCCCCTGTGCAGAACGGCCGCTGGGCGGAGCCGCACTGTCCCTCTGCATGAATGACATGCGAGGGCAGTGAAACCGAAAGTAGGCCTCCGGCGAAGCCGGGACCTAAATTTGAGCAGTGCGGCCGGCGCGCAGGCACCATCGGCGCAGTTCTCAGGCGACAGCCAGAGAACCGGCCGGAAAAGTCAGAAAACTCACTCAGCACACTCTCCCAACATAATAAAGTACAGGGACCCCGAATGTAAACGTCTCAGGTACTTAGCTTGCTGAGACGCAGGGTTCCAGGTCCCTGGGGATGAGTGCTCCGTCCAGCAGGATCCTGAAGGGCTGCGGATGGAGACCGGTCTCCTGCCAAGCATGGAGAACCGTGCTGGCTCCCACTTCAAGCCAGAGCCCGAGGGATGGTGAAGGAGCGCGGCATGTAAGGCTCCAGCCGTGGAATCAACCTTAACAGCACCGCCGACACAGTGGGGTGAGAAGGGACATGCCGGGGGTCCAGAGTTGGACCCGCTTTTCTTCAAACTCTTTCCAAAAATGAAAAATCAGATGAGAATGCATGTGTGGATGTATGCCTCCTGAACACAAAGCAATGAACTGGCTAGATCTGGCTCTCCAGGGGGTGTATAGGCTCAGAGGGAGGAGCTACACTTTTTAGTGTAGTACTTTGTGTGTCCTCCGGAGGCAGAAGCTATACACCCAATGTCTGGGTCTCCCATAGGAACGATAATGAAGAAGGGAATTTTGTTTACTTACCGTAAATTCCTTTTCTTCTAGCTCCAATTGGGAGACCCAGACAATTGGGTGTATAGCTACTGCCTCCGGAGGCCACACAAAGTATTACACTTAAAAGTGTAAAGCCCCTCCCCTTCTGCCTATACACCCCCCGTGGGATCACGGGCTGCTCAGTTTTAGTGCCAAAGCAAGAAGGAGGAAAGCCAATAACTGGTTTAAAAACAAATTCAATCCGAAGGAATATCGGAGAACTGAAACCATTGAACATGAACAGCATGTGTACCCGAAAAAACAAAAAGCCCGAAGGAAACAGGGCGGGTGCTGGGTCTCCCAATTGGAGCTAGAAGAAAAGGAATTTACGGTAAGTAAACAAAATTCCCTTCTTCTTTGTCGCTCCATTGGGAGACCCAGACAATTGGGACGTCCAAAAGCAGTCCCTGGGTGGGTAAAATAATACCTCGTGATAGGGCCGTAAAACGGCCCTTTCCTACATGGGGGCAATCGCCGCCTGAAGGACTCGTCTACCTAGGCTGGCGTCCGCCGAAGCGTAGGTATGCACCTGATAATGCTTGGTAAAAGTGTGCAGACTCGACCAGGTAGCCGCCTGGCACACCTGCTGAGCCGTAGCCTGGTGCCGTAATGCCCAGGACGCACCCACGGCTCTGGTAGAATGGGCCTTCAGCCCTGAGGGAACCGGAAGCCCAGCAGAACGGTAGGCTTCAAGAATTGGTTCCTTGATCCACCGAGCCAGGGTGGATTTGGAAGCTTGCGACCCTTTACGCTGACCAGCGACCAGGACAAAGAGAGCATCCGAGCGGCGCAGGGGCGCCGTGCGGGAAATGTAGATTCTGAGCGCTCTCACCAGATCCAACAAATGCAAATCCTTTTCACATTGATGAACTGGATGAGGACACAAAGAAGGTAAGGAGATATCCTGATTGAGATGAAAGGGGGATACCACCTTAGGGAGAAACTCCGGAATCGGGCGCAGAACCACCTTGTCCTGGTGAAACACCAGGAAGGGAGATTTGCATGACAGCGCTGCTAGCTCGGACACTCTCCGAAGAGACGTGACCGCTACTAGAAAGGCCACTTTCTGTGAAAGGCGAGAAAGAGAAACATCCCTCATAGGCTCGAAAGGCAGCTTCTGGAGAGCAATTAGAACCCTGTTCAGATCCCAGGGCTCTAACGGCCGCTTGTAAGGAGGGACGATATGACCAACCCCTTGCAGGAACGTGCGTACCTGAGGAAGTCGTGCTAGGCGCTTCTGAAAAAATACAGATAGCGCTGAGACTTGTCCTTTAAGGGAGCCGAGCGACAAACCTTTTTCCAAACCGGATTGCAGGAAGGAAAGAAAAGTAGGCAATGCAAATGGCCAGGGAGAAACTCCCTGAGCAGAGCACCAAGATAAGAATATCTTCCACGTCCTGTGGTAGATCTTGGCGGAGGTTGGTTTCCTAGCCTGTCTCATGGTGGCAATGACCCCTTGAGATAATCCTGAAGACGCTAGGATCCAGGACTCAATGGCCACACAGTCAGGTTCAGGGCCGCAGAATTCAGATGGAAAAACGGCCCTTGAGACAGCAAGTCTGGTCGGTCTGGTAGTGTCCACGGTTGGCCTACCGTGAGATGCCACAGATCCGGGTACCACGACCTCCTCGGCCAGTCTGGAGCGACGAGGATGGCGCGGCGGCAGTCGGACCTGATCTTGCGTAGCACTCTGGGCAACAGTGCCAGAGGTGGAAACACATAAGGCAGCCGGAACTGCGACCAATCTTGAACTAAGGCGTCCGCCGCCAGAGCTCTGTGATCGTGAGACCGTGCCATGAAAGCCGGGACCTTGTTGTTGTGCCGGGACGCCATTAGGTCGACGTCCGGCATCCCCCAGCGGCGACAGATCTCCTGAAACACGTCCGGGTGAAGAGACCATTCCCCTGCGTCCATACCCTGGCGACTGAGGAAGTCTGCTTCCCAGTTTTCTACGCCCGGGATGTGAACTGCGGATATGGTGGATGCCGTGTCTTCCACCCACCTCAGAATCCGCCGGACTTCCTGGAAGGCTTGCCGACTGCGTGTTCCTCCTTGGTGGTTGATGTATGCCACCGCTGTGGAGTTGTCCGACTGAATTCGGATCTGCTTGCCTTCCAGCCACTGCTGGAAGGCTTGTAGGGCAAGATACACTGCTCTGATTTCCAGAACATTGATCTGAAGGGTGGACTCTTGCTGAGTCCACGTACCTTGAGCCCTGTGGTGGAGAAACACTGCTCCCCACCCTGATAGACTCGCGTCTGTCGTGACCACCGCCCAGGATGGGGGTAGGAAGGACTTTCCTTTTGACAATGAGGTGGGAAGAAGCCACCACCGAAGAGATTCCTTGGCCGCCTGAGAAAGGGAGACGTTCCTGTCGAGGGACGTCGACTTCCCGTCCCATTGGCGGAGAATGTCCCATTGTAGTGGACGCAGATGAAACTGCGCGAAAGGGACTGCCTCCATTGCTGCTACCATCTTCCCTAGGAAGTGCATGAGGCGCCTCAGGGGATGCGACTGTCCTTGAAGGAGAGATTGTACCCCTGTCTGTAGTGAACGCTGTTTGTCCAGCGGAAGCTTCACTATCGCTGAGAGAGTATGAAACTCCATGCCAAGATATGTTAGCGATTGGGTCGGGGTCAGATTTGACTTTGAAAAGTTGATGATCCACCCGAAACTCTGGAGAGTCTCCAGCGCAACGGTCAGGCTGTGTTGGCATGCCTCTTGAGAGGGTGCCTTGACAAGTAGATCGTCCAAGTAAGGGATCACAGAGTGACCCTGAGAGTGCAGGACTGCTACTACTGCTGCCATGACCTTGGTGAAGACCCGTGGGGCTGTCGCCAGCCCGAAAGGCAGAGCTACGAACTGAAGGTGTTCGTCTCCTATAACGAAGCGTAGAAAACGCTGGTGCTCTGGAGCAATCGGCACGTGGAGATAAGCATCCTTGATGTCTATTGATGCTAGGAAATCTCCTTGAGACATTGAGGCGATGACGGAGCGGAGGGATTCCATCCGGAACCGCCTGGTTTTCACGTGCTTGTTGAGCAGTTTTAGGTCCAGAACGGGACGGAAAGACCCGTCCTTCTTTGGCACCACAAACAAATTGGAGTAAAAACCGTGACCTTGCTCCTGAAGAGGAACAGGGATCACCACTCCTTCTGCCTTTAGAGTGCACACCGCTTGCAGAAGAGCATCGGCTCGGTCGGGAGGTGGAGAAGTTCTGAAGAATCGAGTTGGAGGACGAGAACTGAACTCTATCCTGTACCCGTGAGACAGAATGTCTCTCACCCAACGGTCTTTGACCTGTGGCAGCCAAATGTCGCCAAAGCGGGAGAGCCTGCCACCGACCGAGGATGCGGAGAGAGGAGGCCGAAAGTTATGAGGAAGCCGCCTTGGGAGCGGTTCTTCCGGCTGTCTTTTTTGGGCGTGACTGAGCCCGCCAAGAATCTGAGCGCCTCTGATCCTTTTGAGTCCTTTTGGACGAGGAGAATTGGGACCTGCCCGAGCCTCGAAAGGACCGAAACCCCGACTGTCCCCTCCTCTGTTGAGGTTTGTTTGAATTGTGCTGGGGTAAGGATGAATCCTTACCCTTGGACTGTTTAATGATTTCATCCAATCGCTCACCAAACAGTCGGTCACCAGAAAATGGCAAACTGGTTAAGCACTTTTTGGAAGCAGAATCTGCCTTCCATTCCCTTAACCACAAGGCTCTGCGTAAAACCACGGAGTTGGCGGACGCCACTGCCGTACGGCTCGTAGAGTCCAGGACAGCATTAATCGCGTAAGACGCAAATGCAGACATTTGAGAGGTTAAGGACGCCACCTGCGGAACAGATGTACGTGTGACCGTGTCAATCTGTGTAAGACCAGCTGAAATAGCTTGGAGTGCCCATACGGCTGCGAATGCTGGAGCAAACGACGCGCCGATAGCTTCATAGATGGATTTCAACCAGAGCTCCATCTGTCTGTCAGTGGCATCTTTAAGTGCAGCCCCATCCTCCACTGCAACTATGGATCTAGCCGCAAGCCTGGAGATTGGAGGATCCACCTTGGGACACTGGGTCCAGCCCTTGACCACGTCAGGGGGAAAGGGATAACGTGTATCCTTAAGTCGTTTGGAGAAACGCTTATCTGGATAAGCGTGGTGTTTCTGGACTGCCTCTCTAAAGTCGGAGTGGTCCAGAAAAGTACTGAATTTACGCTTGGGATACCTGAAATGGAATTTCTCCTGCTGTGAAGCTGACTCCTCCACTGGAGGAGCTGGGGGAGAAATATCCAACATTCTATTGATGGACGCTATAAGATCATTCACTATGGCGTCACCATCAGGTGTATCCAGATTGAGAGCGGTCTCAGGATCAGAATCCTGATCAGCTACCTCCGCCTCATCATACAGAGAGTCCTCCTGCTGGGACCCTGACCAGTGTGATGAAGTCGAGGGCCGCTCCCAGTGAGCTCGCTTAGGCTGTCTGGGACTGTCGTCCGTGTCAGAGCCTTCACCCTGGGATGCATGGGACACCCCCGGAGCCCGGAGTTGTTCCAACTGAGGGGGACCAGGGAGCAATGATTCAACAGTGCCCATGGTCTGAGTTACCGGTCTAGACTGCAAAGTTTCTAGAATTTTAGTCATAGTCACAGACAATCTATCAGCAAAAACTGCAAACTCCGTCCCCGTCACCTGGACAGTATTCACAGGTGGTTCTCCCTGGGTCACCTCTAGCAGAGGCCCCGGCCGAGCAAGTGCCACAGGAGCCGAGCACTGCACACAATGGGGGTCAGTGGAACCTGCCGGTAGAATAGCCTCACATGCGGTACAAGCAGCATAGAAAGCCTGTGCCTTGGCACCCTTGCTTTTTGCGGACGACATGCTGTTGTCTCCTCTGAGCAATCTAGGAGGGTATATAGCCAAGAATCAATAACGACCGTACAGTGCAATGTATAGCATGCAAGCATAAAAATACAAATGTACACTTCGGCACTATTGGGGTCAGCACCACAGGTGCTGCTTACCGCCCGCTCAAAAGCGGGTGTGTGGTCGCCAGAATCCCGTGTCTGGGTCTCCCAGAACTTGTCTCCCTTCTCCAGCTCAGACTGCACACAGGAATGGCTGCCGGCGTCCTGTGGAGAGGGGCAGGCCGTGGGCGTGCCTCAGACAAAGTGCGGGAAAGTGGCGTCCCACTGTGCCCAGTGTGAGGGCTGGAGTATGTAAAGTAGACTCCAGCCCTCGGCGCTGACGTTCTGTACAGCGTCCCGCCCTTCCCCTGACTGGCAGGCCTGGGGGCGGGAACGAAACGAAACTAGGCCGCAAAAGCCGGGGACTCGAGTAGTAAGCGCGGCCGTCATATATGCACGGCCAGCGCGGAAGTCCCCGGCGCACCACAAGTCCCAGCCGCGCCGCAGTGTAAAACTGACAGCAGCGGCCGGCGCGGCAGTTCCCAATACATTGACACACTCAGCAAGCTGTAGTTAGTCATGGCACAAGCGCGCAGCGCTGTTGTCCCCGGCGCACTAACACACCCAGCAATGCTGTAGTGTGACTGTGCGCGGTCTGTACGGGGACACAGAGTACCTTGAAGTAGCAGGGCCATGTCCCTGAAGATACTCAGCTCCATGTCCAGCAGATTCCCAGGGGCTGTGGATGGAGCACGGCCTCAGTGCCTGGAGACCGGTAAGATCCCACTTCACCCAGAGCCCTAAGGGGGATGGGGAAGGAAAGCAGCATGTGGGCTCCAGCCTCCGTACCCGCAATGGGTACCTCAACCTTAACAAACACCGCCGACAAAAGTGGGGTGAGAAGGGAGCATGCTGGGGGCCCTAGTATGGGCCCTCTTTTCTTCCATCCGACATAGTCAGCAGCTGCTGCTGACTAAACAGTGGAGCTATGCGTGGATGTCTGACCTCCTTCGCACAAAGCATGAAAACTGAGGAGCCCGTGATCCCACGGGGGGTGTATAGGCAGAAGGGGAGGGGCTTTACACTTTTAAGTGTAATACTTTGTGTGGCCTCCGGAGGCAGTAGCTATACACCCAATTGTCTGGGTCTCCCAATGGAGCGACAAAGAAAATGAGAACACTACAAGTTGCAGAAAATGCCGCAGAAAGTGCTCCAATTTTTTGGACAAACCTTTTTTTAACCCCTTATATAAAAGTAAACCTAAACATGTTTGGTATCAACGAACTCATACCAACCTGAAGTATCACACCCACCCATCAGTTTTACCATACAGTGAACACGGTGAATAAAGTACCCCATAAACCATTGTCCAATCACACTTTTTTGTAATTTTTCCGCACATGGAAATTTTGTGCTGTTTTCCAGTACCATATATGGTAAAACTCATGGTTTCACTTAAAAGACCAATACGTCCCGCAAAAAACAAGCCCTCTTATGGCAAGATTGACGGGAAAAATAAAAAAGTTACGACTCTTGGAAAAAGGGGAGCAAAAAACAAAAACGGAAAAATCGTCCAGGGGTTAGGGGGTTAAAGGTGGGATTCCGTGAGCCCATCAGGGACATTGAGAAAACAAAGACTCTGCATGAGGTGGAAGACCTAAAAACCCTACCAAAACATTTCCAATTGTACCATAAATCTGACTGAAGCAAATTAAAGGAGTTGTCCGACATTAGCTTACCAAAAAATGTTGAGTTTATCTGTGCTGTATTGTCATATAAAACACCCCTACATTGTTATTTTTGTTTTCTAACTTTTGTTCCTATTGAATTATCCCTTTATTCTCTGCAGTTCTTTGTTTACATTTTGCTCTAGCAAACTGACCACTTCCTGTGCAAAACCTCAGTTAGAGCTGGCACTGCCCGGCCTCAGTGTCCAGCCCCGTCCCCTGCCCGCCCCCTGCACACACATTCCCTGTCAGTATTCTACCCCAGCACCTGATCTGTTATCACTCTAGCAATGAAAATAACAGCCCCACATCGGGCTCTGCGCCACACACACACACACACACACACACACACACACAACGCACGCACGCACACATCGGGCTCTGCGCCACACACACACACACACACATAGGGCTCTGCGCCACACACATACACACACACACACAAACACACACACATCGGGCTCTGCGCCACACACATCAGGCTCTGCAACCCTCCCCCCCACACACACACACACACACACACACGGCGCTCTGTAGCGACCTCCCCCTCACCATCGTTCTGTACCGACCCCTACCCCCATAGGGAACACATGTAGGCTACATTCACATGACCGTTCCGTTTTTGCGGTCCGCAAAAAATGGCCAATTTTTTCACGGATACATCCGTGTCTTCCGTTTTTTTGCGGACTGCAAAAAACGGAAGCAGCAAGAAAGATAAATAGATGAGTAGATATAGAGATGAATAGATAGATATAGAGACAGAGAGATAGAGGGATGAATGAATGAACAGAGGGTTAGACAGATAGATAGATAGATAGATAGATAGATAGATAGATAGATAGATAGATAGATAGATAGATAGATAGATAGATAGATAGCTAGATAGATAGATAGATAGATGAGAAAGACATATAATGTCCTACCCCCCTGCATATTCTAAGCTGGCACCCTTTAGTGACTTTCATGTGGCACTAAAGTGTGCTTAGCCTTGTATTTATCCAAAAAATAAATAAAAAATAATTAAAAAAAAAACATACTTTTGTAGCCAGCTAGGGTAAAGCAGATGGTTGCAGCCTGCAAACCACAGCTGGCAGCTTCACCTTGGCTGGTAATCCAAAACAGAGGGCACCCCACGCTGTTATTTTAAATTAAATAAATAGTTTAAAACAAAAAACATGGGGTCCCCCCAAATTGGATCACCAGCCAAGGTAAAGCAGACAGCTGTGGTCTGGTATTCTCAGACTAGGGAGGCCTACTGTTATTGGACACTCCCCAGCCTAAAAATAGCAGGCCACAGCCGCCCCAGAAGTGGTACATCCATTAGATGTGCCAATCCTGGTGCTTCGCCCCAACTCATCCCGTGCCCTGGTGCGGTGGCAAACGGGATAATATATGGGGTTGATGCCAAATGTGTAATGTCACCTGGCATCAAGCCCTGGGGTTAGTGATGTCACGCGTCTATCAGATATCCGACATCACAAACCCAGTCAGTAATAGAAAAAAATAGACAACAAAAAAAATAGTTTTATTTGAAAAAACACTACTCAAAACATTCCCTCATTCACCAATTTATTCAAAAGAAAAACAAATCCAGGTCCGGCATAATCCAATAAGGGGGTCCCATGACGATCCATACCATAGTCAATGTACCAGTCAATGAAGAACAGAATGTTCCTCATTGGCTGGGAGAGTAATGCAGTGACCTGAGCTAACATCAATAGCCCAGGTCACTGCAGGGGATGCCGAGCGCTGCTATCAGGAGGTTAGATGAAATCATTACCTGCGGTGACGATCTTCGCTTCACTCCTGTCAGATCTGTCCCTGACTTCTATGCCCGCCGCGTTCTCAGCAGTATCGCCCGAGACGTCACCGCTAGTGACGTGAGAACGCAGCGGCATAGAAGGCACTGACAGCGCTGACAGGAGTGAAGCGAAGATCGTCACAGCAGGCAATGATGTCATCTAACATCCCTGCCTGCGCTGCAATGTGAGAGGCTGCTGAGCCTGCAATGAAGGCAGCCGCGGGGCTGGAGCGGGACACAGACTGCACGGGCACTCCTGCTATCCTGAGCAGGGGGCCTGGTGCTGGCGGTAACACCGTGGGCGGGGAGAGTACGGGGTGCGGAGGAATGTGTGGGAGGGTGCAGGGAAGAGGGGCGGGGACTCCACACACTGTACCCGCCCAGCAGGGCGGCAACATGCTGTTCCAAA
The DNA here is from genome assembly GCF_048569485.1 of Anomaloglossus baeobatrachus. Taxonomy (NCBI): domain Eukaryota; kingdom Metazoa; phylum Chordata; class Amphibia; order Anura; family Aromobatidae; genus Anomaloglossus; species Anomaloglossus baeobatrachus. Next base: position 445,248 of record NW_027441883.1, read on the forward strand.
TTTGCATGTCAACATGGTCCTGCCCATGTTGACATGAAATGACCGAAGCAGCAAAATCGTGGCAGGAGCGGTCACATGACCGCTCTGAGCCGGGGGAGAAAGGCTGACAGCAGGGCAGGTAAGTGGTCACTAGCTACTTACCTGCCCCAATGTAGCCCAATAGGGTAATAATGAAGAAAAGTCAAAATAAGCCGGATAACCCCTTTAATTATAAAGGCCATAGATCAGAGGTTAGAGGTGGTAACCTATTTAAGGCCCTTGCACAACTTGAGTCATTGGATTTATAGATTGGACACAAGGACTCCTATTGGGCTCAATGAGAGCTTTGACAGCTTTCTTTAATTGGGTATTTTTATGTGGTGTGAGAATGGGACTGTTTGTGTTAAATTATTTTTAATTGTTTCTTTTTCTATTTATCCATAATTTAGAGATCTGTATATGCTAAAACCATACCCGTGGTAGTCTGCAAATTTTGAGGTACTTCACTCGACCCGCTCAGTGACTTAGATGTTGACTTTGATTGGGTTTTTTCCCTGAATGAAGTGCCTATGAGAAAATAAGAAAAAAGATTATTATCTAAGAAAAGTGGAGAAAAACATTGTACAACAATTTAATTATAGTTAGGATACAACTATTATTTAATACATTTACTCAATAATTTAGTTTTTTGCATTTCTTGATTTTGCTTGCCGTATGGCATGTCATTTTTAATTTTGCATATAATATTTCTGTTTACACAACAACATGAACACTATGCACTTTTTTTGTTTGTCTATTGATTAGTGATGGACAGACCCGGACTCTAAAATTTAGAATCCGAGAGGTTTTAAAAATACCCTAGTACCGGACCTGGGCCTGGAGTTCTCAGGGAACTCCGGATAATGTTCCGGAACCTTTGGAAATAAAAAATAAAAAAAGGAAAAAAAGAGAATTTTGTTTACTTACCGTAAATTCTTTTTCTTATAGTTCCGACATGGGAGACCCAGACCATGGGTGTATAGCTTCTGCCTCCGGAGGACACACAAAGTACTACACTAAAAAGTGTAGCTCCTCCCTCCGAGCATATACACCCCCTGGATGACAGAATCCAACCAGTTTAGTGCAAAAGCTGAAGGAGGACATCCACCCATAAGTAGATATAGAGTAAAACCCGGAATAACCGGAACCTCTGTCTACAACAACAGCTGGTGAAAACACACGGAACAAGAACTGCCAACAGGCAACAGGGAGGGTGCTGGGTCTCCCATGTCGGAACTATAAGAAAAAGAATTTACGGTAAGTAAACAAAATTCTCTTTTTCTTCATCGTTCCTTATGGGAGACCCAGACCATGGGACGTCTCAAAGCAGTCCATGGGTGGGAATAAACAGAAAGCTGAGAAGTAGGCAAAACCTAACTTCACAAATGGGCGACAGCCGCCTGAAGGATGTGTCTGCCCAAGCTCGCATCTGCCGAAGCATGAGCATGCACTTGGTAGTGCTTCGAAAAGGTATGCAGACTGGACCAAGTGGCAGCCTGACAGACCTGCTGAACCGTAGCCTGGTGCCTAAAAGCCCAAGAGGCACCGACAGCTCTGGTCGAGTGCGCTTTAATCCCCGGCGGGGGAGGCACCTGAGCACATTGGTAGGCATCGGATATGGCCGACCTAATCCAACGAGCTAGGGTCGGTTTGGAAGCCGAGAGACCCTTGCGCTGACCTGTGGTCAGCACAAAAAGAGGTGCACCGCCTAAGAGCAGCGGTGCGTGACACATAGATCCGGAGCGCCCGCACCAAATCTAAAGTATGCAATGCTTTCTCAAAGCGATGCACAGGGGCCGGACAAAGGGAAGGCAATGAAATGTCCTGGTTAAGGTGGAAAGGAGATACCACCTTAGGGAGAAAATCCTGCGTCGGACGGAGAACCACCTTGTCTTGGTGAAAAACCAAAAAGGGTGACTCCGAAGAGAGCGCAGCCAAATCAGAGACTCTCCTGAGAGAAGTTATGGCCACCAGAAAAACCACTTTCTGGGAAAGTCGAAACAAGGGAACCTCCCTAAGAGGCTCAAAGGGGGGTTTCTGTAAGGCCGTGAGGACCAGATTAAGGTCCCAGGGATCCAAGGGCCTCCGATAAGGAGGAATGATGTGAGATGCGCCCTGCATGAAGGTGCGCACCTGAGCCAGCCGCTGGAACAACACTGAAAGAGCCGAGACCTGTCCCTTGAGGGAATTGAGGGATAGTCCTAGCTGCAGACCGGACTGTAGAAAAGACAGGATGGTCGGCAAGGAAAAAGGCCAAGGAGCATGGCCGGACGAACGACACCAGGACAGGAAAATTCTCCAAGTCCTGTGGTAAATCCTGGCCGAGGAAGACTTCCGAGCCTGAGTCATAGTGGAGATGACCTCGGAAGGAATGCCTGAAGCCGTCAGGATCCAGGACTCAAGAGCCACGCCGTCAACCTGAGGGCCGCAGAATTCTGGCGGAAAAACGGACCTTGTGAGAGAAGGTCTGGGCGGTCCGGGAGATGCCACGGCACTTCCACGGACAGACGGAACATGTCTGGGTACCAAGCTCGTCTGGGCCAGTCTGGAGCAATGATTATGACCCGACGGCCCTGATTCTGATCTTGCGCAGGACTCTGGGCAAGAGAGCTAGGGGAGGAAACACATAGGCTAGACGGAACTGGGACCAATCCTGAACCAGCGCGTCCGCTGCCAAGGCCTGAGGATTGTGGGAGCGAGCCACGTAAACCGGGACCTTGTTGTTGTGCCGGGATGCCATGAGATCCACTTCCGGAGTGCCCCACTTGCGGCAGATTGACCGAAACACCGCCGGATGCAGGGCACACTCACCGCTGTCCACGGTTTGACGGCTGAGATAATCTGCCTCCCAGTTTTCTACGCCTGGGATGTGGACTGCGGATATGGTGGACTTGGAGTCCTCCGTCGACTGAAGGATGCGTTGTACCTCCAACATTGCCAGGCGGCTGCGAGTCCCGCCCTGGTGATTGATGTAGGCAACCGCTGTCGCGTTGTCTGACTGGACTCGAATGTTCTTGCCCGCCAACAGGTGGTGAAAGGCTTCGAGAGCTAGGAGCACAGCTCTGATTTCCAGAACATTGATCGAGAGGGCTGATTCGGACGGAGTCCAAGTGCCCTGTGCTCGGTGGTGGAGAAACACTGCTCCCCAGCCGGACAGACTGGCGTCCGTGGTGAGAATTACCCAAGACGGGATCAGAAAAGAGCGTTCCTGGGATAGAGAGAGGGGCCGAAGCCACCACTGAAGAGAGCTCTTGGTCTGTGGTGACAGAGTCACTAGCCTGTGCAAGGAAGAGGTCCGCTTGTCCCAACAGCGGAGAATGTCCAGCTGCAGAGGACGCAGATGTAACTGGGCAAAGGGAACCGCTTCCATTGACGCCACCATCTGACCCAGTACCTGCATGAGGTGCCTGATGGAATGACGGTGGGCCCGCAACAGAGAGCGCACCGCCCAATGAAGGGACTGCTGTTTGACTAAGGGCAGCTTGACAAGTGCCGGCAGAGTCTCGAATTGCATCCCTAGGTACGTGAATTTCTGGGTCGGGGTCAGAGTGGACTTTGGCAGATTGACAAGCCACCCGAATTGGACAAACGTGGCAAGAGTGAGCGAGACACTCCGCTGACAGTCTGCACTGGATGAAGCCTTGACTAGAAGGTCGTCCAGGTAAGGAATCACTGCCAACCCCTGGAGGTGCAGAACCGCAACCACTGCTGCCATGACCTTGGTGAATACTCGAGGTGCCGTGGCTAGCCCGAAGGGGAGAGCCACGAATTGGAAGTGTTCCTCCCCGATTACAAAACGGAGCCAACGCTGGTGTGAAACTGCAATTGGCACATGCAAATAGGCATCTTTGATGTCGATGGATGCAAGAAAATCTCCCTGGGTCATTGAGGCAATGACTGATCGCAGAGATTCTATGCGAAAGTGCCGCACCTGAACATGCTTGTTGAGAAGCTTGAGATCCAGGATGGGCCGGAAGGAACCGTTCTTTTTGGGGACTAGGAAGAGGTTTGAGTAGAAACCTCTGAACCGTTCCCGAGCGGGAACCGGTACAATCACTCTGTTGGCCTGCAAGGATGCCACGGCCTGTGAGAAGGCGGCGGCCTTGGAGCAGGGGGGAGTGGACAGAAAAAATCTGTTTGGCGGGCTGGAAGAAAATTCTATCCTGTAGCCGTGCGAGATGATATCCCGCACCCACTGGTCGGAGACGTGTTGAAACCACACGTCGCCAAAGTGGGAGAGCCTGCCACCGACTAAGGACGTTTCTGGCGCGGCCCGATAGTCAAGAGGAGGCTGCCTTGGTGGCAGCGGCTCCTCCGTTCTTCGGAGGACGAGGCTTCGTGCGCCAGTTGGGTTTTCGATCCTTAGCTGAGTTAGTGGACGAGGCTGAGGGCTTAGAGGAGGACCAGTTAGAGGAACAAAAGGACCGAAATCTCGACTGGTTCCTGCCCTGGACAGGTTTCCTGGTTTTAGTTTGTGGCAAGGAAGTACTCTTCCCGCCAGTAGCTTTCTTAATGATTTCATCCAGTTGTTCACCGAACAGCCGGGTCCCAGAAAAAGGGAGCCCAGCTAGAAACTTCTTGGAAGCAGCGTCTGCTTTCCACTCACGAAGCCACAAGATCCTGCGGATCGCGAGGGAATTAGCGGAGGCTACCGCTGTGCGGTGAGACGCCTCCAAAATGGCAGACATAGCATAGGATGAAAAAGCCGAAGCTTGGGAAGTTAAGGCAACCATTTCGGGCATAGAGTCCCTAGTGAGGGAGTGCATCTCCGCCAGAGAAGCAGAGATGGCCTGAAGAGCCCACACTGCTGCAAAGGACGGGGAGAAAGAGGCCCCTGCCGCTTCATATACAGATTTGGCCAGAAGGTTAACCTGGCGGTCAGTGGAGTCCTTAAGAGAGGTGCCATCCGCCACAGACACAACTGTCCGGGCTGAGATTCTAGACACCGGAGGATCTACCTTTGGTGACTGAGCCCACTCCTTGACCACCTCAGGTGGAAAAGGAAAACGGTCATCAGAGGTACGCTTAGGAAAGCGTTTGTCAGGGCAGGCCCTGGGTTTGGTCACAGTGGCCTGAAAACTGGAGTGGTTAAAAAACGTACTCCTTGCTCTCTTAGGTGAGGTAAACTGGTGTTTTTCTACCAAAGAAGCTTGTTCGTCTGACACTGGTGGATTAAGGTCCAGTACGGAGTTAATGGACGCAATCAAGTCACTAACATCCGCATCACCTTCAGGTAGATCAATGGGGTACATAGACGTAGCGTCTGAGCCCACAGTAAAGGCATCCTCCTCGCCTTGCGATTCAGCACGTGAATCAGAGCCGTGGGACGAGGAAGGAGAAGAGTCCCTGCGTCTCCGTTTAGGAGGACGGGGTCTGGGATCAGATGAAACATACTCTGTGAGCTCTGCAGAGCGAGTCGGAGCAGCAGAGGCACCCTGAGAAGGGGGCTGATGCATGGTTAGCAGAGTCCGTGACAGCTGTCCCATGGAGTCGGCAAAGGACTGGGAGATAGCTTTAGAAAACGATGCTACCCAAGCCGGGGGTTCAGCCACCGGGGCTGGAGCAGCCGAAGGGACCACTGGGGAGACTCCAGGCTGAGGCACCACCACGGTAGAGCAGGCATCACAGTGTGGATATGTGCTCGGTTCGGGCAGTATGAGCTTACATGCAGTGCATATAGAGTAAAGCTTTGCAGCCTTGCTCCTAGTGACAGACATGCTGCTGAGGTGGAGGCTCTGTAGTAAAGAATTCACTCCTTCAGAAAGACCCCCAGAGAGTGTATAAAAGTCCACAACCAGAGGTTGTGGCTTACCAGGCCGTTTTTGTGTGCCCTCCGGATTCCCAGCTTGGACCCCCAGACAGCTTGCAGAGCTGCAGCAGCCAGCGCCGATCAGTGTGAAAACGCTGAGAAAATGGCGCTGGAGTGAGGAGGGGGGGCGGGGGTTAATCCAAGAGCGGGAACCGGAGGGCTAAGGAGAAATACAGGGGAGGGAAACATCTCCCCAGAGAGGAGTGTCCTCCCCTCTGCTGAACGGCCGGTGGGCGGCGCCGCACTGTCCCCCTGCATGACTGACATGCAGGGGAAGAGGAACGAAAGTAGGCCGCGGCCGAAGCCGGGGCCTAAATTTATCCATGCGGCCGACGAGCAGGCACCCTCGGCGCGGTTCTCAGGAAAAAACCAGAGAACCGGCCGGAAATCACAGCAAAGGAACCCCTGGTGCCGCCATGCTCAAATAACACACTCTCCCCACACAAGGGACCCCTGAATAACGTCTCATATACTTAGCTTTTTGAGACGCAGGGCCATGTCCCTGAGGGATGAGCGCTCCGTCCAGCAGGGGCCTGAAAGGGCTGCGGATGGAGACCGGTCTCCTGCAGAGCAGTGAGAACCGTGAAGGCTCCCACTTCAAGCCAGAGCCAGAGGGGATGGTGAAGGAGCGCGGCATGGAAGGCTCCCGCCTTGAGATCAACCTTAACAGCACCGCCGACACAGTGGGGTGAGAAGGGACATGCCGGGAGTCCAGGATGGACCCGCTTTTCTTCCAATTCTTTAATTAAAAATCAAAAGAGGATGCATGTGTGTGTGTGACCTCCTGAACACAAAGCATTGAACTGGTTGGATTCTGTCATCCAGGGGGTGTATATGCTCGGAGGGAGGAGCTACACTTTTTAGTGTAGTACTTTGTGTGTCCTCCGGAGGCAGAAGCTATACACCCATGGTCTGGGTCTCCCATAAGGAACGATGAAGAAATAAAGAAAATAAGAATAAAGCATGCGCGTTATAACAATAACAGCCCACAGCCACTCAGGATTGTCACATCCATTAGATGTGACAATCCTGGCACTTTACCCGATTCTTCCCGATTCCCCTGGTGCGGTGGCAATCAGGCTAATAAGGGGTTAATAACAGCTCACATCTGCCACTAAGCCCTAGATTAGCAATGGCAGGGTCTATGAAAACCCTACCCCCATTACTAATCTGTAAGTGAAAAGAAATAAACACAAACACAAAATAAGATAAAAACAACACCCTCTTTCACTCCTTTATTAACCCCAAAAACACCCAGGTCTGATGTAATCCACACGAGGTCCCATAACGATTCCAGCTCTGCTACATCTGAAGTGACAGCGCATAGAATATGACCACCCGCTGTGATCTTAAGGCAGAGAATGAGTCGCAGCGATGTGTGGTGACGTAACGTAGGTTATTTGCGGTCACAGCTGGAGGTGCCCATTGTCATCCACCTATGATCGCAGGTAACCTGACCTCATTGAACTGAGTGACCACTACTGGGTTGGGTTTGTTATTCGGTATGAATACACAAATGTAGAAATGATTGGATTTGAACAATCCGAACCCGAATATTTTAGCATTCGCCCATATCTAGTCATCACTAATGATAATTTTAAGGATGTCTAAAACTGATCAACTAGGAAAAGGTTGTTGCATTACTCGTAAATCAAATGCCATGTCCTTCAATTTGTCCAATTATTAATACCAGGTTTTGGTTAAAATGAGGCTACCATTTCAAGGTTCATTTTTCATCAAGGAGAAACTAAGCTGAAAATCTATCTTTTGAACCATGTGCATTGAATATTTTTTTGGTATGGTATCAGAGGACTCAGGAAGGAAAAATGTATGTAACAAAATTAAAACATTGTCGTCCATTTGGCTTATCCCTAATCTATTAATTTTACATCTAGGTGGTAAGATAGATGACATCTTTATTATCTTGAGAAGTACCGGTCCTGAACTGCAGAGCTTCATGACTTGGTTGAACAATAACCCATATAACATCAAACTAACCTATAAGGCAGATCGGGAGGCAATTGATTTTCTGGACTATAATATAAAAATGGGGTACCAGACAGAAAAGGGTACTCCACGGGTACAATTATTATCAACAAGTAAGAGGGAAGAATCTTTTCTCTTTCGTTTCATTGGGGGACACAGGACCGTGGGTTATGCTGCTGCTGTCACTAGGAGGCTGACACTAAGTAGACAAAAAAAGTTAGCTCCTCCCTAGCAGTATACACCCTGAGCCGGAGGCGGACTCAAATCAGTTTTTGCTTAGTGTCGTAGGAGGCTGATGTGGGCCATCTCGGCCCCCCTCAGCTACATTTTTCTTGCGTATTTGTCATTTTTTTCGGCGATGCTCATCGCTCTCATTCTCCTTTTTCTCTGTTTCTGCAGGTGTCGCCTATGTTCACCCTCATTCCCTCCAGCCCTGTGGGTACTACTCCCCAGGGTCGCAGAGGTTTGAGGTGTCGGGCCCTCTCCCCCGTCCATTCCCGTGGTACCACTCCCGGGAGTGCATGTGGGGCAGATCCTACATGGGCACCCCTGATCCACCGTGCGGTATTACTCCAAAGGGCGCACAGGGACAAGCTAAAGAGGTTGGACCCCCGCAGCGTTTTCACCTTTTCGGATGGGGCCCACATCGCTGCCTACAGTCGCAGAAGAGCTTCTTCCCTCCATCAGGCGTCCACCTCTCTGCCTCTCTAGACGCCTCTCCCCGCGTCCCTGAAGCCCACAGCCTTACCTTCAGGTGTGCGCTGCACACAGGCAAGTGCAGAGCCCACTGCCTGCACACCGGACCATCCCTGGAGCGGCACCGCAGATGTCAGGTAGGACAGTCTCTCCCCTACCTTCTCCCCCTCGGGCGGCTGAAAATTTAAGCCCCGGTCTCGGCCTAGTCTCCCTGCATCCCAGCCACGCCCCCCGCTGCAACGGTATTGGCTTGCCGGCCGTTCCGCCCCCGACTCCGCCCACCGCTCAGCCTCCAGGCATCACAGTGTGGGCGGTGGATGCCCTGTTTCCCGCCCTCATACGGCCCCTCCCCCAGCCAACTCCAGCTTCTCTTCACCATCTTGTTCTGCCTCCCAGTCTGCCTGTGTAGCCCAGCTTATCTATTAGCAGAGTTGCTTCTAGGTACTTTTGCAATGGCCTCATTTTGTATGATGAGGTCTTGAGAACTATAAGCTTTGTTACACAGGTAGATTAGCTTTAATCTGTCACTTTATGTGGATGCAAGGCAGAGTGTACATTGTCTTATAATAATAATGATAAATGCTTCCCCTTAGCAAGGTTTACTTATATAGGAAGGTTTGTGCTTAGATGTGGGTCAATTTAGCTCATTATGCTATCAATCAGCTATCTTGAGACAGAAAAAGAGAATTTTGTTACTTACCGTAAATTCTTTTTCTTATAGTTCCGTCATGGGAGACCCAAACCATGGGTGTATAGCTTCTGCCTCCGGAGGACACACAAAGTACTACACTCAAACGTGTAGCTCCTCCCTCTTAGCATATACACCCCCTGCTAGCCAGTCCTAGCCAGTTTAGTGCAAAAGCTGAAGGAGGACATCCACCCACAAGTAGAGACAGAGTAAAACCCGGAACAACCGGAACCTCTGTCTGCAACAACAACAGCCGGTGAAGACACACGGAACAAGAAACCTGCCAACAGGCAATAGGGAGGGTGCTGGGTCTCCCATGACGGAACTATAAGAAAAAGAATTTACGGTAAGTAACAAAATTCTCTTTTTCTTTATCGTTCCTATGGGAGACCCAAACCATGGGACGTTCTAAAGCAGTCCATGGGTGGGAATAAACAGACAAACTGAGAAGTAGGCGAAACCTAACTTCACAAATGGGCGACAGCCGCCTGAAAAAAGCGTCTGCCCAAGCCCGCGTCTGCCGAAGCATGAGCCTGCATTGGGTAGTGCTTCGAAAAGGTATGCAGACTAATCCAAGTGGCAGTCTGACAGACCTGGTGAGCCGTAGCCTGGTGCTTGAAAGCCCAAGAGGCACCGACAGCTCTGGTCAAGTGTGCCCTGATCCCAGGCGGGGAAGGCACTTGAGTACACTGGTAGGCATCGGAAATGGCCGACCTAAGACGAACCAGGGTCGGCGTAGATGCCGAGAGACCGCTACGCTGACTAGTGGTCAGCACCAGAGAGAGGTGCACCGCCTAATAACAGACACAAAGACACAAGACACAACGAGACACAAAGATCCGAAGCGCCCGCACCAGATCTAGGATATGCAACGCTTTTTCAAAGCGATGAACAGGAGCCGGACAAAAGGAAGGCAGGGAAAATGCCCCGGTTAAGGTGGAAGCAGCAACCACCTTAGGGAGAAAGTCCGGAGTCGGACGGAGACCACCTTGTCTTGATGAAAAACCAAAAAAGGGGGTGACTCAGAAGAGAGTGCAGCCAAAACAGAGACTCTCTTGAGGGAAATTATGGCCACTAGAAAGACCACTTTCTGTGAAAAACGAAACAAAGAAACCTCCCTGAGAGGCTCAAAGGGGGGTTTCCGGAAACCGTGAGGACCGGATTAAGGTCCCAGGGCTCCATAGGCCGCCGGTAAGGCGGAATAATGTGAGATGCGCCCTTGAAGGAGCGCACCTGAGCCAGCCGGATGATACGCCGCTGGCACACACTGACAGAGCCAAGAGCTGTCCCTTAAAGAGGGATAGTCCTAAGCTGTAGACCGGACTGTAGAAGGGACAGGAGGGTCGGCAAGGCCAAAAGGCCAAGGACACTTCGGAGCTCGAGTCATAGTGGAGATGACTTCAGGAGGGATACCAGAAGTCGTCAAGATCCAGGACTCAAGAGCCACGCCGTCAATCTGAGAATCCAGAATTCTGGCGGAAAAAACGGACCCTTTGAGAGAAGGTCTGGACGGTCCGGAAGATGCCATGGCAACACTACGGACAGATGGAGCAGGTCAGGGTACCAAGCTTGCCTGGGCCAGTCTGGAGTATGAGAATGACCCGACGGCCCTCCTTACTGATCTTGCGCAGGATTCTGGGCAAGAGCTAGAGGGTGAAACACGTAAGACAGACGAAGCTGGGACCAAACATGCACCAGTGCGTCTGCCGCAAAAACCTGAGGATCGTGGACCGCGGATGGACAGCTGAGATAATCTGCCTCGCAGTCTTCACGTCTGGGATGTGGGCTGCGGATATGGTGGACTAGGAGTCCTTCGTCCACTGAAGAATGCGTTGAGCCTCCAACATTACCAGGCGGCTGAGTGTGCCGCCCTGGAGGTTGATGTAGGTAAACGCTGTCACGCCGTCTGACTGGACTCGAATGTGCCCAGCCGCCAACAGATGGTGAAAGGCTTAGAGAGCTAGAAACACAGCTCTGATTTCCAGCACATTGATCCAGAGGGCTGATTCGGACAGAGTCCAAGCGCCCTGCGCTCCATGGTGGAGAAACACTGCTCCCCAGTCGGATGGACTAGTATCCTGGTGAGGATCACCCGGGACGGGGCCAGGAAGGAGCGTCCCTGAGACAGAGTGGCCGAAGATACCACTGAAACGAGCCCCTGGTCTGTGGCGAAGCCACCACCCCGTGGAAGGAGGAAGTTCGCTTGTTCCAACAGCGGAAAATATCCAGCCTCCGAGGAGGAGAAACTGGGCAAGGGAATCGCTTCCATTGACGCCACCATATGATCCAGTACCTGTATTCGGTGCCTGATGGAACGACGTCGACCGCCAGCAGAGGGACTACTGTTTGACTAAGGGCAGCTTCACAAGTGCCGACAGAGTCTCGAATTGCGTCCCTGGGTACGTGAACTTCTGGTTCGAAGTCAGAGTGGTCTTGGACAGAATGACAAGCCACCCGAATTGGTTAGCGTGGCGAGAGTGAGCGAGGCACTCTGCTAAGAGTCTGCACTGGATGAAGCCCCGACAAGAAGGCCGTTCAGGGCAAAAGATCACTGCCAACCTCTAGGGGTGCAGGACCCTAATCACAGCTGCCCCAACCTTGAGAGTACTCGAGGGGCCGTGGCTAACCCCAAGGGAAGAGCCACGAATTGGACCACTCCGATTGCAAAACGTAGCCAACGCTGGTGAGAAGCTGCGATTGGCACATGCAGATAGACATCTCTGATGTCGATGGATGCTAGGGAATGTCCTTGGGTTATCAATTGATCCGGTGAAAACACCCGGAACAAGACCGAGACTCCATGTGAAAACGCCGCACCTGAACATGCTTGAAAAGCTTGAGATCCAGGTCGGAAGTACCTGCCCTCTACGGGGACTAGGAATAGATTTAAGCAGAAATCTCAGAACCGTTCCCAATTGGGAACCGGTACAATTACTCCATTGGCCTGCAAGAATGCCACGGCCTGTGAGAAGGCGGCGGCCTTGGAACAGGGGGAAGTTGACAGAAAAAATCTGTTTGGCGGGTGGATAGAAATCTATCCTGTAGCCATGGAGATGTAATCCCGCCCCCACTGATCGGAGACGTGATAAAATCATACGTCGCCAAAGTGGAAGAGCCTGCCACCGACCAAGGACGTTGCTGGCGTGGCCAGATAGCCCAGAGGAAGCTGACTTAGTGGCAGCATCTCCTGCGGTTTCTGAAGACGCGGCTTCGAGCGCCATTTGGGTTTTACGATCCTTGGCCGAACTAGTGGACGAGGCCGAGGGCTTAGAAAACGCTCAGATGGAGGAATGCAAGAACGAAAACCTCCGCTGAATCCTGCCCTGGACAGGTTTCCTGATTTGGGATTGTGGCATGGAAGAACTCTTCCCGCCAAAAGCTTCCTTAACAATTTCATCCAGTTGTTTTCGAAAGACTGGTCCCAACAAAAGGGAGCCCAGCAAGGAACTTCTATAGAAGCATCTGCCTTCCACTTCCGAAGCCACAGGAGCCTGCGGATAGCGAGGAAATTAGCCGAGGCCACCGCGGTGCGGTGAGAGTCTCCGGCATGGCAGACATGGCATAGGATCAAAAGGCTGAATCTGGAAGTTCAGGCAACCATTTCGGGCATAGAGTCCCTGTGAGGGAACGCATCTCCTCTAAAGAAGCAGAGAAGGCTACGAAAGCCCGCACTGCTATAAAGCTGAGGAGAACGAAGCTCCTGCCGCCCCTAAACAGATTTGGCCAGAAGGACAACCTGGTGGACAGCAAAACTATAAATGAGGAGCCATCAGCCACTGTTATAACGGTCCGGGCTGAGCCACCCTTGGTGAATGAGCCCACTCCTTGACCACCACTGGTGGAAAGGGAAACAGTCATCAGAACCACGCTTCATGGGAAGCGTCTGTCAGAGCAGACTCTGGGCTTGGTCACAGAGGCCTGAAAAACTGGAGTGGTTAAGGAACACACTCCTTGTTCTCTTAGGCAAGGTAACTCCGGCGGATTAAGGTCCAGTACAAAAGTAATGTACAGTGGGATCCCTATAGAGGTGCCGTCAGCCACTGATACAACTATCCGGGCTGAAAGTCTAGACACCGGAGGGACCACCCTTGGCGAATTAGCTCACTCCTTGACCACCACTGGTGGGAGGGAGAAACAGTCATCAGAACTCCGCTTTGGGGTCTGACAGGACAGGCTGTGGGCCTGGACACAGTGGGCTGAAAACTAGAGTGGTAAGGAACACACTCCTTCTTCTGTTTAAGGTATACTGATGCCTTTCTGCCAGCGGGGAGTGCTCCCCTGATACAGGCGGATGGAGGTCCAGTACAAGTATAATGGACGCAATCCAATCATTAGCATCTGCGTCACCTTCGACAGATCAATGGTACATAAAGTAGCGTCCGAGCCCCTGGTAGAGACATCCTACTCGTCCAGTGAGTCAGCTCGTGAATCAGAGCTGCGGGACGGGGAAGGACAGGGGACCCTGCGTCTCCATTTTAGGAGGACGGGGTCTGAGACCAGAAGGAGAGTCCTCCGTGAGCTTTGCTGAGCGAGTAGCAGCAGAAACACCCTGAGAAGGGGGCTAATGCATGCTCCGCAGAGTCCGGGACAGTCATCCCCTGGAAAGAGCGGATTCTGCCCAAACCGGGGGTTCAGCCACCGAAGCCGGAGCAGCTGGAGGGACCACTGATGAGCCTCCAGGCTAACTCTGCGTCTCCTGTGTTTATGTGCTCGGTACAGGCCGTACGAGTCTTCATACAGTGCAAATTAAAAACAGCCCTGCAGCCTTGCTCTGATGTGAGACATGCTGCAGAGGTGGGGGCTCTGACCAGAGTGGCCCCCAGCAGAGTATATAACAGATAAATAAGCAGCTGCACAAACCGGAGGTTGTGGCTGCCAGGCCGTTTAATAGACATTTTTGTGCCCCCAGTCCCTCAGCCCAGGCCCCCACTTGTCACAATGTGGAATCTCTGTGCCTATGCAGGCACAGAGAACGCTGAGAAAATGGCGACCGGAGCGAGGAGAGGGGGTGGGGCCTACTCTGAGAGCGGCAAATGAGGTAGACAGGGGAGGGAATCCTTCCTCAGTGAGGAGTGTCCCTTCCCTGTGCTGCACAGCCGCTGGGCGGAGCCATCCTGTCCCTCTGCGTGACTGACAAGCAGAGGCAGTGGAAACCGAAACTAGGCCTAAGGCGAAGCCGGGGCCTAGATTTAAACATGCGGCCGGCGTGCAGGCACCATCGGCGCGGTTCTCCAGTGAAAACTGGAGAACCGGCCGGAAATGTTAACACAAACATAAAACACACTCTCCCCACAAAATAAAGTATAAAGGACCCCTGGAAAGACCACTTTCTGTGGTAATAACGTCTCATGTACTTAGCTTGTGAGACGCAGGTGCCAGGTCCCTGGGGGGTGATCGCTCCGTCCGACAGGGTCCTGAAAAGGTCTGCGGATGGAAACCGGTCTCCTGCAAATCAGTGAGAACCGTGTTGGCTCCCACTTCAAGCCAGAGCCCCAGGGGATGGCGAAGGAGCGCGGCATGGGAAGGCTCCAGCCTTGGAAAATCAACCTTAACAGCACCGCCGACACAGTGGGGTGAGAAGGGACTTGCCGGGAGTCCAGACTGGACCCGCTTTTCTTCCAAATCTTTGATCCAAAGAAAAAAATCAAAAATCAAAAATCAGAGAATGCATGTGTGTGTGACCTCCTGAAACACAAAGCATTGAACTGGCTAGGACTGGCTAGCAGGGGGTGTATATGCTAAGAGGGAGGAGCTACACGTTTGAGTGTAGTACTTTGTGTGTCCTCCGGAGGCAGAAGCTATACACCCATGGTTTGGGTCTCCCATAGGAACGATAAAGAAAGAGGCAATGACTTGTAATAACAAACAGGCTGGCATGCTAACAGGATCATAAAACTCATAACCAAGTGAGATACATTTTCTACATCTACATCAGATCTACATTAGACGTTTTTTCATTCTCTCCCTCCTGGTTCTCCCGTGCGTGTTCGCGTATTCCTCCCCTTCATGGAATCTCTCCTCCACTCTGGAGTTGCGGTACCAGTCCCTTCATCAGAACTCTTCCAGCGTTTTTACTGCAGCCTCTTTGTGGTCCCCAAGAAGGTCGGCTCGGTCCGCCCCGTCCTCGACCCGGAGCTTTCTCAGCAGGTCGGTGAGCCCTCGAGCATTTTGCATGGAGTCCCCCCGCTCTGTGATCACCTCCATGGAAGTCGGCGAAGTTCTGCCGTTGCTGTACATTCAAGATGCCTACCTAGCAAGGAAGGTCTCGCTTCAGGCGAATGGTCCCTCAACAGGGAAAGCTTCAACCAGATCGGTGGCAGATAAAGGACTCCGAAGGTGGTCCTAATGGCCTCTTGATTCGACTGTCAGTTTCCATGGTTCATCGCGGGCTACCGCGACCACCTGGCACTAGGGGTCGACGAGTGGACCCAGTGCAGGCTCCCGTACTTCTTCCCGCTGCGTTGTCCATCCAGCTCCGCCGTATCGTCGTCCACTTGAACAGTGGGACCTTATGCTAGTGCTGGGTTCGCTTCAAGGTCCACCATTTGCACCTTTCGAGATTCTTTCCTTCTCACCTGTTGTGGAGAGTGGTGTTCCTCGTTGACATCTCTTCTATACGAAGATCATCAGAGCTAAAAGATCTTTCGGTCCTTACCCCTTTTCGGGTCTTCCACCAGGACAAGGTGGTGCTCCGGCCAGATCCCTCCCTTCTGCCCAGGGCGGTCTCGCCGTTCCAGCCAAATGAGGAGATTGTCTTCTCTGTCCTCCGATCCTGGTCCTTCTCACAGCCTTGAAAGGGCCTTGCATACTCTGGACCTGGTGCGAGCCCTCAGACTCTATACCTCCAGGACCGCACCTTCCCGTAAGACGGTCGGTCTGTTCTTCATTCCATCCGTACCCAAGAGGGGCATGCTGGTACCCAGGGCCTCAATTGCCAGATGGATCCGTTCCGCCATTTCCAAGACCTCTGGGATAAAGGACAGCTCTCCGTCTCGGAGAGTAAAGGCGCACTCTACCTGTGCGGTGGGAATCTCTTGGCCGTTTACGCATCAGACGTCGGCCGACCAGGTCCGTGGAACCGCCACCTGGTCTAGTCTGCATTCCTTTACCAGGTTCAACCAGGTTCACACCCAAGCATCGGCAGAGGCCAGTCTTGGGAAATAGGTTTTGCAGGCGGCAGTAGCACACCTGAACAAGGTAGGTGCATTCACATCTTGGGCAAGCCCGCCGAGGGAGGCCGTTTCCATCCTATCCGTGGGGCTTGCCTCTTCCCACCCAGGGACTGCTTTTGGACGTCCCACGGTCCTGTGTCCCCCAATAAAACGAAAGAGAAAGAAGGATTTTTGTGTACTCACTGTAAAATCTCTTTCTCTGAGTCTTCACTGGGGGACACAGCACCCACCCTGCTTGGTTTTGGTTTATGGTTTTGTTTTTTTGTCATTTACTTATTGCCTGCAATGTTTCAGTGGTCCATGTTCCTCGGCCACTCTTAGCATGGCGACTTTATTGTAGTAGTTACCTGGATTTGGGTATGGTTGTGTTTGTATTTCTCCTACTGCTTGTGCACCAAACTGATTTGAGTACGCCTCCGGCTCAGGGTGTATACTGCTAGGGAGGAGCTAAATTTTTTTGTTTACCTAGTGTCAGCCTCCTAGTGACAGCAGCAGCATAACCCACGGTCCTGTGTCCCCCAATGAAAACTCAGAGAAAGAGATTTTACGGTGAGTACACAAAAATCCTTCTTTTCCTCACAGATACATTTCATCTCCAAGTTAACAGTCAGAGGGGGGCGATCAGGCAGATCTTGAACAAACACTGGTCGTTACTGAAGACCGACCAGAGTTTGAACGACGTTTTACTCATCGCCCACTCTTACCTGTTAGAAGGTGGAAAAGCCTAAAGGATATGCTGGTGAAGAACCATTACGTACCTAGGGTGGTATCTCGCTTTGAGAAAGGGAGTCCCAAATTTGGTTGTTTTCCTTTTGTCTGCCCAGAGATGTTGTCAGCTTGGGATGGACCTAAAGAGTATAAAATAAAAAGTTACAAATCATGCAGTAAAAGTCACGTTATCTATTATGCAGTATGTGACTGTAGCCTAATTTATATTGGGTTACATCAAGGGAAAAACGCATCCGCACGAGGGAACATGTTAGGGAATAATTGCAGTGTGTGATGTTGTGGATCTTGATTCCCTGAGGATGATCCAGAGACATTACAAGCTGCGCCATGACTGTGGTCCCACAGGATTGAAAATTTGTGGTATTGAAAAGGTCTATTTAGAATCTAGGGGTGTATATATATATATATATATATATATATATATATATATACACATATTACTATATGAATTTTGTCTCTGCATGATATAGGGACATTAGAAAATCTTTTAAGGACTATACATGGTCATATTCTTTAGGCTAACACTGATTCTCCTTATCTTTGGATGATTTTCTTACCACCCTGGTCGTGCCCTTTCACTTGCCAGTAGTAGGTGGCAGTAGTAATATGGTCTCGTTGGATGCGCATGTGCGTGGCTGCCTCAGCATGAGTCCCCGCCGAGGGAGCTTCCTTAGAAGGATGCATGGGTTAACTGCTTCCCCTGGAATGACCGGATGAGGCGGACTCTATGTGCGGCGTCCCACCCCCTGCACGCGCCCAAACAGCGACGATCTCGCCCAAGACACCACATATAAAAACATGCACATTACACTTTCCTCAAGCAAGGAATCCAGGTGAGAAACGCGTGTCAGGGCTACTCAAAACATCCAGTTATAAGTGCACTTTATAGGTGAGTCCTGATCACGATGATTCATGGCTGTTAGCTCTATCGGTAATAGTAATGGTAGCCTTTGAGGCTTAGGCTGCGTTACATGGGTGATATTAGATTTTTGTGTTGTTATAGCGCCACCAGGTGGCCATCTGTATTAGTACATGCAGTGGTACCTGCAATGTATTTCAATGACCCCGATCCTGCTGTACCGGAAGTCGCCGGATCCTGATAGACAGAATCCTGTTTTTTGTACTGAGCATGCCCAGAAAGCAGCTTGGCATGGTCAATACAGAAATCTCCCTCTCTCTCAGACAGAAGACCAGGATCGTGAAGGGGTGAGAGGGAGTAATAAAGATGGAGTCCCTAAGTGTGTCTGTGTATTTATTTCTAATAAAGTGTCTGTGTATTTTTTTCTAATAAAGTATTTTTTCTGTGTGATGTCTTTTTTTTAACCCTTTATTGGAGATTCTTAATGGCCGGGTCAAACTTGGTCTGACATTAGCAATCTCAGGCTTTATACCAGCAGGTAAAAAAAAGCTGGTATTAACCCCTTATTACCCAACGTGCCACCCGGCACCATGGCCGCTGGGAGAGATGTTGGACACAACGCCAGATAGCGCTTTTAAGAAAGCGCCATATTCTGGGGTGACTGTTGACTGCAATTCGCAGCGGGGGGGCCAAGAAAGCTTGGGCCACCCTGCACTGCATATTCCCATCCCCAGCTGCCTACTTGTACCTGGCTCATCACAATAATTGGGCGAAGCCCATGTCGTTTTTTTGTTTTTTTTTAATTATTTCATGAAATTCATGAAATAATTAAAAAAGGGCTTCCCTGTATTTTTGGTTCCCAACCGGGTACAAATAGGCAGCTGGGGGTTGGGGGCAGCGCGTACCTGCTTGCTGTACCTGGCTAGCATACAAAAACAGGGTGAAGCTGTCTTTTTTTTTTTAGTTTTTGGGCAAAAAACGTTAAAAAAAGGGTTTCCCTGGATTTTCCATTGCCAGTGAAGGTCATATAAGCAGTGGGGGTTAGCAGCCAGTAGCTGCTTGGGTTACCTTAGCAATAGAAAATGCAGCGGCAGTCCACACATTTTATTTTTTTACCCCCTAACCCTAGAGTTATGCAAATAAGAAAGCCGCGGAGACACCATCACGTGTTTCTCAACGCTGGCAGGAAACTAGCCAGGTCTTTCACCGGGAAGGAACAACCACGGGAAGGGCAATCTCCAGTCAAGGAGACCACCTATACCAAACATGGTATCCATCCACAGACAGCCGTTTCGGGGTATTTGCCCCTCATCAGTGTGGAGTAGGAATCTGGCTAGTGGGGGCAATGCCTAGTATAAGACTACTTAAGCAAGCATTGTTGACCTTAGGGAGATCAACATGTCCACTGCGGAGACACCATCACGTGTTTCTCAACGCAGTGATTCTAGAGCATTGCCCCCTGGGAAGTATGCAAATAAGAAAGCCGCGGAGACACCATCACGTGTTTCTCAACGCTGGCAGGAAACTAGCCAGGTCTTTCACCGGGAAGGAACAACCACGGGAAGGGCAATCTCCAGTCAAGGAGACCACCTATACCAAACATGGTATCCATCCACAGACAGCCGTTTCGGGGTATTTGCCCCTCATCAGTGTGGAGTAGGAATCTGGCTAGTGGGGGCAATGCCTAGTATAAGACTACTTAAGCAAGCATTGTTGACCTTAGGGAGATCAACATGTCCACTGCGGAGACACCATCACGTGTTTCTCAACGCAGTGATTCTAGAGCATTGCCCCTGGGAAGTATGCAAATAAGAAAGCCGCGGAGACACCATCACGTGTTTCTCAACGCTGGCAGGAAACTAGCCAGGTCTTTCACCGGGAAGGAACAACCACGGGAAGGGCAATCTCCAGTCAAGGAGACCACCTATGCCAAACATGGTATCCATCCACAGACAGCTGGTTCGGGATATTTGCCCCTCATCAGGAAACTGGCTAGTGGGAGCAATGCCTAGTAGAAGACTACTCCACACTGATGAGGGGCAAATACCCGGAAACAGCTGTCTGGTGTGGAGTAGGAATCAGTGTGGAGTAGGAATCTGGCTAGTGGGAGCATTGCCTAGTAAAAGACTACACTTTTTGCTCCCACTAGCCAGATTCCTACTCCACACTGATGAGGGGCAAATACCCCGAAACGGCTGTCTGTGGATGGATACCATGTTTGGTATAGGTGGTCTCCTTGACTGGAGATTGCCCTTCCCGTGGTTGTTCCTTCCCGGTGAAAGACCTGGCTAGTTTCCTGCCAGCGTTGAGAAACACGTGATGGTGTCTCCGCGGCTTTCTTATTTGCATACTTCCCAGGGGGCAATGCTCTAGAATCACTGCGTTGAGAAACACGTGATGGTGTCTCCGCAGTGGACATGTTGATCTCCCTAAGGTCAACAATGCTTGCTTAAGTAGTCTTATACTAGGCATTGCCCCCACTAGCCAGATTCCTACTCCACACTGATGAGGGGCAAATACCCCGAAACGGCTGTCTGTGGATGGATACCATGTTTGGTATAGGTGGTCTCCTTGACTGGAGATTGCCCTTCCCGTGGTTGTTCCTTCCCGGTGAAAGACCTGGCTAGTTTCCTGCCAGCGTTGAGAAACACGTGATGGTGTCTCCGCGGCTTTCTTATTTGCATACTTCCCAGGGGGCAATGCTCTAGAATCACTGCGTTGAGAAACACGTGATGGTGTCTCCGCAGTGGACATGTTGATCTCCCTAAGGTCAACAATGCTTGCTTAAGTAACCCTAGAGTTAGGGTTATGTGTTTGGGGTTTTTGTTTATTTTTTAATGAATTTAAAAAAAAAAATACTCATGGGCTACCGAGAACCCGAGCATTTTAGTGCTCACTCATCCCTACTTCTAACCATACAGCCAGCAGATCAAGTAATCTGATCAGCTGACTCCAGTGTTGGCCGATTACTTGTTCTGGGTCCCCCTGCATCCATCGCAGCGTGTGCTGCCTTTGAGGTCAGCTGAATTCGTCCGACACTGGGGTCAGCTGATCTGAACTCTGTTGAACTCCAGCCCGCACACTCTGCGATGGATGCAGGGGGACACAGAACAAGTAATCGGCCGACACTGGGGTCAGCTGATCTGAACTCAGCTGAACTCATGACCACACAGCCCGAACATGGTCACACGTGATCGGCAGCAGGCAGTGATTGCTGTTAACCTGCATCCATCACAGCGTGGGCGGGCTGTGAGATCAGGAGTTCAGCTTATTCCCGATCAGCTGACTCCAGTGCAAGCCGATAAATTCTGTGTTCCCCTTCATCCATCACAAGTAGAAGTAGAAGCATACAATAAAATAACAATAAAATAACAATTGCGGTTGCATGCGTTGCACATTCAATCCACAGGATCCGGTCATATGCGGTTTGCATCCTGTCAAATGTGAAAGTAGCCTTACAGCTGGAGCAGGAAGAAGAAAGACAAGATGGCAGACTTACTTTGGGAGCTTACAGGAAGAAATCGCACAGACCAATTTTTGGGGCTCCACTCAAGGGGATCTGGGGCTGAGAAAAAAAGGAGACCGTCAGCTGATGATGAAATAGCTAGCAAAGTTATTGATCATTATCTCAAACCCATTGCCTCCTCTCTCTAGTCCGGCATTTCCTCTCTGCGGCGATCGCCATCCTCCTTTTTCTGAGGCCCATGTGCATGACGAGTCCTACATCATGCTCACTAGCTGGCATTGAGGTCCTGCGCAGGCGCACTTTGATCTGCCCTGCTCAAAGCAGATCCATGTATTGTAGTGCATATGCGTAAGAGATCTTTAACCCCTTAACGATCTGGTGGCTATCATGATAGCCAGGGGCGGACTGGGCTGTCTGGGGCCCACCAGGAGAATTGACTCTAGGGGCCCACCCTACAGCTAAATATAAACACCCATTAGTGTTATTGCCATTATTGTGTTGCTTTGACTGTATACACAAACGGCTCCTGCACATCTATATTGTGCACCATAACTGGGATGTACAATTATAGTAGTTTGCAGTAATGAGGTCTTTAGTGAAAACAAGTTATCACCGATCCACAGGGTAGGTTGGTGATAACTTATTGATCGGTGGAACCAGACCAGTGGAAACCGCACCGATAGGAAGATTGGGGAACTTTTTGCAGCAGCAGGTGGAGTGTGTGACCGCAGCTCCATTCATCCTCTGTGGGGTGGGATGTGTGACCGCAGTTCCACTCATCCTCTGTGGGGTGGGGTGTGTGACAGCAGCTCCATTCATCCTCTGTGGGGTGGGATGTGTGACCGCAGTTCCATTCATCCTCTGTGGGGTGGGGTGTGTGACCGCAGCTCCATTCATCCTCTGTGGGGTGGGATGTGTGACCGCAGCTCCATTCATCCTCTGTGGAGCAGCCAGATAATAACAAGCGCAGCGCTCGCAGCCACTGAGGGAATGAATGGATCAGGGGTCGAGTCGGACACGAGCTCCAGTGTAATGGGGGATAAAAGTTGCACGATCGGTGCAGGTCCCAGCAATCGGTCCACACAGATGAATAAGTTATCACTTATCTTTAGGCTACGTTCACACACTTTTTCTCTGATTTTACTGCTCCTGGTTTTGGCTTCAAATACTGAGGTAAAAAAACTCACTGAATACTCAGTGTGTGCACGTGGCCTTAGTAAAGGTGATTACTTGTTTTCACTGGAGAATCTCTGTAAGTGCATATTTACTGCAGTGTAATAGTCACAGGACAGGGCAGGACAGGGAGGGGAGGGGTTAAATGTTTAAGTATTTAATTTCTACTGGAAAAAATCTCCCCCTTATAGAGAGAAAAAGTAACCTCCATACACAACACAATCCACTATACCAAAATCAATAATACCATATACAAGGGGGAAATACCGCCACACCGCGACCAGACAACATATTACCACCACATAGTGACCAAATACAACCACATACAAGGGATAAATACCACCACACAGTGATCAGACAACATATTACCACCAAACAGTGACCAAATACAGCCACATACAAGGGAGAAATACCACCACACCGTGACCAGACCACATATTACCACCAAACAGTGAACAAATACAGCCACATACAAGGGAGAAATACCACCACACCGTGACCAGACCACATAGTGACCGAATACAACCACATACAAGGGAGAAATACCGTGACTGACTTACCAGTGACGTCTCTAGCTGACTTTATTCATCTTCGCTTTTTCTCTTCATCCGGCGCTGACCGTCATCACTTCTTCCTGCCAAGACGCGACTCTGCAGAAAATAACAGTCACCTATAGCCGATCACTCCCAGAGTACATTCCTCACTATTTCCCCAATTTCTACACCACGTCAGACTCTTGTTCCCCCATTGGAGACAGT
This sequence comes from Anomaloglossus baeobatrachus, assembly GCF_048569485.1. NCBI lineage: Eukaryota > Metazoa > Chordata > Amphibia > Anura > Aromobatidae > Anomaloglossus > Anomaloglossus baeobatrachus. The sequence goes on from NW_027441883.1 coordinate 468,602, forward strand.
ATCCTCAAAATGAACTTATATTTCATCAGTAATAATGTCCCCTAATTTGCCCCTACAGTAATTATGCCCCACGTGCCACCATAAACTAATAATGTATGTCCCTCATTCTGGCCCCATATAGTAATTATGTCCCTCATCCTGGCCCCATATAGTAATTATGTCCCTCATCCTGGCCCCTTTTATTTAATAATGTCTGGGGAAACAAGTGGAATCAGAAGGGGTTGTTAATTGCTTCCTGCACAAAATATCACCCCACAATCCTGCTCTCCAGAATAGCCCCACAAAGTGCCCCTTTCCAAAATGTCCCCCCAAAAATTGCCCTTTCTATAATATCTCTCCCAACTACATCCCTGTATAAATCCCCCCCTCCTCATTATACTATGCTGCCTTCCAAAATCTTTGATGCCTCATAATGTCCCCCATTTCCCTATAATGTTCCAATTTCTTTCACAATGTCCCCCACTGACCTATAATGCCCCAATTTGCTTCATAATGGCCCCCATTACCCTATAATGTCCTTCCACTGCCCTATAATGTCCCCCGCTGCCCTATTATGTCCCCCGCTGCCCTATGATGTCCCCCGCTGCCCTATGATGTCACCCACTGCCCTATCATGTCCCCCACTGCCCTATCATGTCCCCCACTGCCCTATCATGTCCCCCACTGCCCTATCATGTCCCCCACTGCCCTATCATGTCCCCCACTGCCCTATAATGTCCCCCACTGCCCTATTATGTCCCCCACTGCCCTATTATGTCCCCCACTGCCCTATAATGTCCCCCACTGCCTATAATGTCCCCCACTGCCCTATAATGTCACCCACTGCCCTATAATGTCCCCCACTGCCCTATAAAGTCCCCCACTGCCCTATTGTGTCCCCCACTGCCCTATTGTGTCCCCCACTGCCCTATTATGTCCCCCACTGCCCTATTATGTCCCCCACTGCCCTATAATGTCCCCCACTGCCCTATAATGTCCCCACTGCCCTATTATGTCCCCCACTGCCCTATTATGTCCCCCACTGCCCCATAATATGCTTCATAAAGTCCCCCACCGCTTCTTAATGCCACTTGTAAAATAACACTGCTCCTCCCCCACCCGCAGCCCCTCATATAAAAGTACATCTTCGGCTCCTCTGGAGCGCTTACCTGTGCCTGCGCGTCCTCCTCTTCATCCCTGCAGCTGCGGCCTCGGTGATGATGATGTCGGTGCAGGACTGAGGCGCGCTCCTCTGCAGCCCTGGCGATGACGGTACGTTGCGGGGCTGAGCAGAGCTGCTCTCCCTCCTGTCACCGGCAGCACTGTACAAATGTATTGCGCGCCTGAAAGACGCGCATACATCTGAATACCGACGCGGTCGGTGAAGGCCTGGGGACTCCCGCAGTGCACCGCTAGGACCTTTGGTGAGTCACATGACACATGTGATGTCACTAAAGGTCCTGCAACTGCGAAAACTTCAGTGATCATACAGAACTTGTACGATCACTGAAGTTTACGATTGAAAGGCTGGGTGCCGGGGCCCACTCAGGCCTGTGCATGGGCGTACCCAGGATCAAAACTGGGGGGGGGGGGGGGCAAGCCATGGTCGTTCACACTGTAAAATATTAGAACGGAAAAGGTGAATGAAACGAAAATTTTGAGAATTAAATGTAACTATAGCTCGATTAATGACTCCGCGCCCCTCTCCACACACACACACACACACACACACAATACAATACATCCCCCCATCACCCACTACATACACACACCCAAATACCATGTACCCCCCATTACCATCTCCCCACGCACACAGTACAATTCACCCCCCATCACCCCCTACGCACACACAATGCACCCCCGATCACCCCCTACACACACACACACTACAATGCACCCCCATTACCCTCACACACACACACACACACACAATACACGCTCCATTACCCCACACACACACACACAATACATCCCCCCCTTCACCCGCTACACACACAAATACAATGCACCCCCCATCACCCCCTACACACACACACCCACAATACAATGCACCCCCACTACTCCCCACACACACACACACACAATGCACCCCCATTACTCCCTACACACACACACACACACACATAATGCACCGTCCATAAGCCCCTACACACACACAATGCACCCCCCATCACCCCTACACACACCCACCCACAATACAATGCACACCCACTACTCCCTACACACACAATGCATCCCCATTACTCCCTACACACACACACACACACATAATGCACCGTCCATCAGCCCCTACACACACACACAATGCACCCCGCATTACCCCCTACACACACACACACAATGCACCCCCCCATCACCCCCTACACACACACACATACACACACACAATGCACCCCTCCATCACCCCCTACACACACACACACAATGCACCCCCCAATCACCCCCTACATACACACACACACACACAAAACAATGCATGACCCCCTACACACACACAATACAATGCATGACCCCCTACACACACACACACACACACACACAATACATCCCCCCATCACCCACTACACACACACACACACACACACACACACAATACCATGCACCCCCCATTACCATCTCCCAACGCACACAATACAATGCACCTCCCCATCACCCCCTCCAACACACACACACACACAATGCACCCCCATAACCCCCCACACACACAATGCACCCCTCCATCACCCCCTACATACACACACGCACACACACAATACAATGCATCCCCATCACACCCTACACACACAATACAATGCATCCCCCATCACACCCTACACACACAATACAATGCATCCCCCATCACACGCTACAAACACACACACACACAATGCACCCCCCATCACCCTACACACACACACACACACACAATGCATCACCCCCTACACACACACACAATACAATGCACCCCCCATCACCCCCTACACACACACACACAATGCAGCCCCCCATCACTCCCTACACACACACAATACAGTGCACCCTCCATTACCCCTCCCGCCCATACAATACAATACACCCTCCATTACCCCTCCCCAGACATAATAAATTGCACCCCACATCACCACTCCCTGCAGACACAAATTACACTACCCCATCACTACACACTCCTGCCTCCCCCCCTCCCTCGTAATACAGTACTCCTCCTCTGCCTGTCACAAAGCTGTGTCTCCTTCACAAATGTTCCCCGTTATGTGTTCTCAGCCCCTCCCCACACATCTCCATTAATTACACCTGTCTCTTCGGCTCCTCCATGGAGCGCTCGCTTCCTGATGAATCCAGTGTGGCGCCCGCAGCACTGTGATGACGTCGGCAATGTACTGATCTCTTCACGTTGCTACACGTCGGGGGCGGGGCCCAGTCCCGGCGCGCTGTTCAAATGTATTTACATCTGAAAGACGCAAATACATTTCAATAGGAAGAAGCTGCGGTCACCGGCACCGGCGCGTTCCTCATCAGTGTGTGCATGTTGGGCACACAGCAGGGCCGGAACAGCACAGCGCGCTGCCTCCTGCTAGTGTGCCCGGCATGCACACACTGATAGATACAGGCAGGTGACTGGTAAGAAGAAGAGCCCCCCCGCACATACCCCCGGGGCCCCTCCTCGCTCCCCGGGGCCCCCGCACCCCCCCCCCGGACCCCACACACGCCCCTGCACACCCCCCCGGGGCCCCTGCTTGCCCCCCTGGGCCCCCGCACCTCCCCCTCCCCCCGGGCCCCCACCTTCTATACTCACGCACTCCTGCAGCTGCCAGCACCTGCACAGGAAGGAAGCAGTCAACCCTCTGAGACTGCCTCCTCCTGCAGTGTCGCTGCGCAGATGAGTCAGAGCCACGCGGCACTGACAGTGACAGCAGGCAGAGCAGGGAGATCGCTCTCCCTGCTTGCCGCTGCAGAGGAAATGGGATTGTCACTAATCATATCAGCAATGTGCCAATATGATTAGTGAAATTACCGGCGGGGGGGGGCCCTCTCACACATATCCATAGGGGCCCAGGGGGGTAGGGGGGCGGGACCTAGGGGGCGTGACCATCAATAGCAGGGGCCCACCGGGGGTTCTTCCGACCTCCTGGTGGGCCAGTCCGCCCCTGATGATAGCACAGGGTCATGTGATGACTCCTGTAGCTCACATGACTCAGGTCCTGTAAGAAAAAGCCAAATACTGGCTGTTACAAGAGATGATAATTTCTCCCAGTCTAAATGGTGCTGCTCTGATCGGGATAAATAAATGACTGATCAGACAGCTGATCCTAATAGCCCCCTAGGGGTACTAGTCAAATTTAAAAAAACATTTAAGAAAAAGTTTTGAAAAAGTAAAAAAAAAAGTGAAAACACCTAAAAGTTCAAATCACCCCTCTTTTGCCCCACTGAAAAATAAAGGGTTAAAAAAAATATATTCACACATTTGGTATCGCTGTCTTCAGAAATGCCCGATCTATCAAAATATAAAATCATTTGTTCTGATTGATAAACGGCGTAGCAGCAAAAAAATTCCAAATGCCAAAATTACGCTTTTTGGTTGCCACAAATTTTAAACAAAATGCAATAACAGGCAATGAAAACATAGCATCTGCGCAAAAATGATACTGTTAAAAACGTCAGCTCGAGATACAAAAAAAGCCATCACTGAGCCATAGATTTAAAAAAATGAGAACGCTATGGGTCTCAGAAAATGGCGCAAAACGTCCGTCACTTTTTTCGGACAAACTTCTGATTATTTTTTTTTTAACCCCTTAGATAAAAGTAAACCTATTCATGTTTGGTGTCTACAAACTTGCAGTAACCTCAGGCATCACAGCAGCACATCAGTTTTACCATATAGTAAACACAGTGAATAAAATGTCTCAAAAACAATAGAGCAATCACACTTGTTTTTTTCAATTTCTCCACATTTGGAATTTTTTTGCCATTTTACGTACACTGCATGGTAAAATTATGGTTTCATTTAAAATTACAGCTCATTGTGCAAAAAATAAGCCCTCACATGACCATATTGACTGAAAAATAAAAAAAGTTGCGTCTGTCAGAAGAATGGCAAACCTCCCCCCCCAAATACCGGAAAGTGTAAAGTCGGCCGATCGTGAAGGGGTTAACCTTTCCTCGCGCCTGCACATTACAGTACTTTGATCTGCCCTCAGCAGCGCAGATGAATACACCTGCGCAGGACCGCAATGTCGGCTCGTGTGGATGACGTAAACACATAATCCACACCGGACTAGGAAGAAGGAGGCCGAAGATCGCAGCAGAGAGGATGAGTAAGACCTGAAAGAGGAGGCACCGCACTGGAGAGCTGCGACACCCATTGGACTGGACCCACCCTAGGTGAGTATTATAAAAGTACTTTTTCCGTTTTACAGAGCGGCCTAGGCTCTTATATACAGTATTTTGGAATGCTGTATATAAGAACTCAGTGGTATTGGACACAGCTTGTAGTCCCCAAATCTGGTGACAGATTCCCATTAAAAAATCGGAAGGAACACAAACTTACACAATAAATCACCAACATATTTGTGCTTCTAAGGGCGTGATTTATTACGCCCAGTATCCATGCCAGAAAATCTACATAGGAATGACCACAAGGGACTTAACCTCTTACAGACATTGGACGTACTGGGTACATCGTAGATAATGGCGGTGTAATCACCGTCGGCTGCTGCAGTAAACCGGCACCGATTCCCGCACGTATATGCTGATCTGAACAGCAGACATGTGTAGCTTACAAGCAAGGGTGGATCCACGATTCACCCATGCCTTTTAATCCCTTAGACCGTGCTGTCAAATACTGACAGCGCAATGTAAATGGCCATGGCAGGGAAATTTCCTTTCCTCGACGCCATCGGAGTCCCCGTGACGCGATCACGGGAAGCCGATGGTTGCCATGGTAGCACAGGGTTATGTCATGACTCATGTCGCTATCATGACTCACATCCTGTTACAGCCAGCTGGTTGTAACAGGACAGCAGCATTTCAGCTGATCAGAGCTCTGCCGCTCTGATCAGCAGAAATGAACAAGCGATCAGACAGCTAATCCTTACCCCTAGAGGGACTATTAAAATAAAAAAAGTTTAAAAAAAGTTGTAAAGAATTAAAAAAATACAACTAAAAGTTTAAATCACTCCCCATTCGCCCCACTAAAAATCAAAGGGTTAAAAAAATAATAAATATACACTCATTTGGTATCACAGAGTTCAGAAATGCCCAGTCTATCAAAATATAAAATGAATTAATATGATCGGTAGACGGTGTAGCCGAAAAAAAAATTCCAACCGGCAAAGTTAAGTTTTTTTGGTCTTCGCAAATTTTGAACAAAATGCAATACCAGGGAGTCAAAACGTAGCATCTGCGCAAAAATGGTTCAGCTAAAAATGCAAACAAATAAGCCATCAGTGAGCCCCATATCCCGACAAATAAGAACACTACAAGTTGCAGAAAATGGCGCTGAAAGTGCTCCAATTTTTTGGACAAACCTTTTTTTAACCCCTTAGATAAAAGTAAACCTAAATATGTTTGGTATCAACGAACTCAAACCAACCTGAAGTATCACACCCACCCATCAGTTTTACCATAAAGTGAACACGGTGAATAAAGAACCCATAAACCATTGTCCAATCACACTTTTTTGTAATTTTTCCGCATGTGGAAATTTTTTGCTGTTTTCCAGTACCATATATGGTAAAACTCATGGTTTCACTTAAAAGACCAATACGTCCCGCAAAAAACAAGCCCTCTTATGGCAAGATTGAGGGGAAAAATAAAAAAGTTACGACTCGGAAAAAGGGGAGCAAAAAACAAAAACGGAAAAATCGTCCAGGGGTTAGGGGGTTAAAGGTGTGAGTCCGTGAGCACATCAGGGACATTGAGAAAACATAGACTCTGCATGAGACGGAACACCTAAAAACCCTACCAAAACATTTCCAATTGTACCATAAATCTGACTCAAGCAAATTAATTATAAAGGCCATAGATCAGAGGTTAGAGGTGGTAACCTATTTAAGGCCCTTGCGCAACTTGAGTCACTGAATTTATAGATTGGACACAAGGACTCCTATTGGGCTCAATGAGAGCTTTGGCTGCTTTCTTTAATTGGGTATTTTTATGTGGTGTGAGAATGGGACTGTTTGTGTTACAATTATTTTTAATTGTTTTTTTTATTCATAATTTAGAGATCTGTATATGCTAAAACCATACCTGTGGTGGTCTGCAAATTTTGAGGTACTTCACTCGACCCGCTCAGTGACTTAGATGTTGACTTTGATTGGGTATTTTTCCTGAATGAAGTGCCTATGAGAAAATAAGAAAAAAGATTATTATCTAAGAAAAGTGGAGAACAACATTGTACAACAATTTAATTATAGTTAGGATACAACTAATATTTAATACATTTACTCAATAATTTAGTTTTTTGTATTTCTTGATTTTGCTTGCCTTATGGCATGTCATGTTTAATTTTACATATCATATTTCTGTTTACACAACAATATGAGCACTATGCACTTTTTGTTTGTCTATGGATTAGTGATGGACGGACTCGTACTGTAAAGGCTGCTTTACACGCTGCGACATCGCTAGCGATCTCGTTAGCGATGTAACACGCCAGATCACATACGATCTGCCGAGATCGCACATGTGACCGGCGCTACAAAAACGACCTATGTGCGATCTCAGCAGATCGTATGTGCGATCTGGTGTGTTACATCGCTAACGAGATCGCTAGCGATGTCGCAGCATGTAAAGCACCCTTAAAAGATAACTTTCAATCTAGATGCACATGCTGTCTACATCTAGATTGGTGTAAAAATAAATTAAAAAAAATGGCGTAGGGTCGTCCCAACAAGGACAAGGCATACAGCTGCAGGCTGCAGTCCCCAACTTTGCACGTTATCTTGGCTGTGTATCAAAATTAAAGGAACCGCATGCAGCTTTTAAAAATAAAAAATATTTAAATAAATAATTTTTTTAAAAAATGTTCTGCGGTCCTTTCCCCGCCCATTTTGATACCCAGTCATGATTAACCGACAGCTTGGAGCTGGTATTCTCAGGATGGGTCGGTCCATGGTTATTGTGCCCCCCCAGCCTAAAAAAAGCAGTCCGCAGCCATCCAGGACTGTCACATCCATTAGATGTGACAATCCCGACACTTTATCCAACTCTTTCCGAATGCCCTGGTGCGGTAGCAATTGGGGCAATAAGGGGTTAATAACAGCAGTCATTAACCTTCCCTCACACCTACGCATTACAGTACTTTGATCTGCCTCAGTAGGGCAGATCAAAGTGCACCTGGGCAGGACCGCAATGTCGTCTTTTGTGGATGATGTAGACGCGTCATCCAAACTGGCTGGGAAGAAGGACAGAGATCGCAGCAGAGAGCAGGCGTCGGATCGGAGAAAGGAAGTGCCGGGCTTGGACAGCAGCAACACTCATCAGACCAGACCGCCCCCCCCTCCCTCCAGTTATTAAAAAAATATTTTTTACATTATACAGAGGTCTCTGGGCTCTTATATACAGTATTGTGGAATGCTGCAAAAAAGGACTCAGTGATAGTGTCCACAGCTTATAGTCGCCAAATCTGGTGACAGGTTCCCTTTAAAAAAAATCAGAAGGAACACAAACTTACAAAAAATCACCAACATACTTGTGCTTCTAAGGGCGTGATATATTACTCCCAGTGTCCATGCCAGAAAGTCTACATAGGGATGACCACAAGGGATTTAAAGGTGGGAGTCCGTGAGCACATCAGGGACATTGAGAAAACAAAGACTCTGCATGAGACGGAACACCTAAAAACCCTACCAAAACATGACTGATGGATTAGTGAATTGCGCTCCTGGTAACCTAATAAATAAGACACCACACACTGCGTGACATGGATTAAAATTTTTGGCCACAGCAGCCCTTTATTTTATAAGAAAAACATCAACAAGAAAAAACAAGATTATCGGCCCAGAGATGTGGTTGTTATAAGTCCCAGCCCCATATCCCCCTCCGCCGTGTACACCTAGCTCAAGGGGGAATCTGGGTATACCCCTTGATCATTTTCCTTGTGTCCGCTGAGCTACTCCCCAGGGACCCATCTATTCCACTGTCCACTGAGCTCCTCCCCAGGGACCCATATTCCACTGTCCGCTGAGCTCTGGCCCAGGGACCCCATTAAAAACATAATTCTCCAACCAACAAAGAGGGGGTTTAAACAACCACATCCCGCCAAGACTCGCTCTTGTGACACCTTACAAGAGTGAGTTCCTCCACAACTTAATGGCTCGTTCTACTCCTTCTTGTATTCCCAACATCCATATATCAATGCCAATGTCATTAAGATGTACCTTATCATCTCTGCAAAAATGTTCCTTTGTATTTTCAAGCATCTGGTGACGTATGGCCACCCCTCCATTTTCCAACACAAATTTTGTTATTTTTTTATTAACCTTTATCCTTGTATTATTGATGCGAGCCACTGATCGCGCTGTTCTCCACATTTGTCTAGCTACTATATCCGACCAGACCACCACTGTTTCTGGGTAAGACCTCCATAAATTCAACATATCGAGCTTTATGTTCCTAACTAAATGTCTTGATGTTCTTATTGCTAAATCATTACCACCTAAATGGATAAGTAAGACGTCCGGGAGGCGGTAGAACTCCACATGATACTGGATTTCTTTTAACAGCTGATGCCACTGCATTCCCCTCTTTCCTATCCATGTCACCCGTGCCAAGGAACTGGGCAACCCCAACTGTTTGCCATTAGGCCTGACTGCTGCACGTAAGGCCCCCCAAAAAACAAATGAATGTCCCATGATCCAAACCAGGCATTGCTGTTCAGCTAAAAACAAAAACAAAAAACACAATTATCACACAATTATCTAAATGAAGACACAACTACTATAAGATTACCAAAATGTACACATATATATACATGTACGCCATTTATAATAAATGCAATCTAATGTAGCTCTTAAATCTGCTCGATTCCCATCTCCCGATTTTTTTAACTATGTCTGGCCCTAAGCCCCATCTAGCAGCTTCTGTTGCTGCTCCTATCCTAAATGAGTGTGAAGTGAATGCATTTGGAGACTCTCCCAATATTGTCAGGCATTTTTTAAGAACTGCTGTGAATTGAAATTGTGACAATGACTTACCCATCATGTACGTTACGGCTATCTGCCTTCACTCTGCTTTTCCAATTGTACCATAAATCTGACTTAAGCAAATTAATTATAAAGGCCATAGATCAGAGGTTAGAGGTGGTAACCTATTAAAGGCTATGTGCACACGTGTGCGTAATTCATGCAGTTACGCTGCGCTTTGTAGCGCAGCGTAACTGCATGCGTCCTGCGTCCCCTGCACAGTCTATGGAGATTGTGCAGGGGCCGTGTGCACATGGCGTTTTAGAGCGCAGCGCTTCGGCTGCTGCCGAAGTGCTGCGTTCTAAGAAGCGACATGTCACTTCTTCCGTGCGCTTTGCCGGCAGCCCCTGCTCTGTCTATGGGAGGAGCTGCAGGCAGAGCGCATGGAATCGGCTTTTTTTTTTTTCACTACGGACATTTCTGCAGCGATTTAAAGCGCACATGTGCTCTTCAGATCGCTGCAGAAATTTCTGCAGGGACAGTACGCAACGTGCGCACATAGCCATAGATCAGAGGTTAGAGGTGGTAACCTATTTAAGGCCCTTGCGCAACTTGAGTCACTGGATTTATAGATTGGACACAAGGACTCCTATTGGGCTCAATGAGAGCTTTGGCCCTTTAATTGGGTATTTTTATGTGGTGTGAGAATGGGACTGTTTATGTTAGAATTATTTTTTAATATTTTCTTTTATCCATAATTTAGAGATCTTTATATGCTAAAACCATACATGTGGTGGTCTGCAAATATAACGCAATGCTAGTCTCTCATATAGGCCCTTTGGAAAAATAATTGCTCACCCCTGATCCATGCTCTTTTATGATTTTATTGCTAATGTTAGAACATTTTTACATGTACCTTTTCCAAAATCTATAAAACAAATTGTGAATAAAATATAAAGTCACAGATGTAATCATACCAGATGTAGAAGAATCCGAAGGAAACACCTCACTGCAGATTAAAAAAAAAAGAAAAACACAACACATTACTACATGCATGTAAAACTTATCAACTACAATAAAAAAACTTTCACAGAACTGCTTTCACATACAGCACTCGTATTTTTGATGTTCTATGGGGCTATGCACATGTCTGATTTTTTTTCCTCATAACGAGTGGTCAGCATGGAAAAAAAAAATCGGTGACATGTCAGATTTTGATCCAAGTGTGGGATCAAAATAGGCAATGTAAGGCCTATTTCAGACATCAGTGATTCTGGTACGTATGTGCTAGTGTTTATACGTACCAGAATCATGGGCATACGCAGACCCATTATAATCAATTAGTCTGCGCACACATCAGTGATTTCTCACTGACCGTGTCTCCGTGCGGTGTACACGCATGTCTGTGATTGCCGCAAGGAGACATGTCCGTTTTTCTGGCATCACTGATGTTCCACGGACCACACAGTGGTATGATCCGTGAAACACGTACCAGAAAAACATGGACATTGAAAATAAAAAACATTTTCAACTCACCTTCTCCAGCGACGCTGTGTTCAGCCTGTGCTTTCAGCTTTTTCCTGGCTGGCTCATTATGGTATGCATATTCATTTATGCAGCCAGAGACGGACCCAGAAGAAGCTGCAGAAACTAGAGACAGTGGCAGGCAGATGCTACAGAGCTGGAGACTTCAGCACCATGGACAGCAGCAACAGGACAGGTGAGTATATCTCCATGTGCAATCACGGATGACGGAGCACGGATCACGGATTGCACACGGACAACCCACGTTGAATGCATCACCGAACACCGAACATGGAGGGACATATGCATTTTTTACACGTCAGTGAAAAACATCCGTGATTTTCACTGACGTGTGAAACAGGCCTAAGTCTGTGTGTCCGTGGCAATAATCAGAACTGCATTTTGATGACATCTGACCGATTTTCGCGGTCTGGCAGAATGTAAAACATGGAGATTTTTTTCCTCTCCAACTCTGAGGAAAAACTGATGCAACCCTGTTCATACTCATTGGACTGGTTTTCTCGAGTGTGGAGAAAACAATGGCGTAAACCTCCCCTTTTTGTAAGTTGTGGGCGCTCAGTAACTGCTTTTACTGAAGTCTGTCTTCTTCCCTATAATTTGTGTAGGTTTCTAGAGCAATTATAACACGTTTTTCCTACCATGGTTAGTCATTTTTACATTTTAATTTAGTTTAGAAATGTACTGGACAATTATTGTAGGCATTATTTTATTACCGATATTTTCCTACTGCTCTATAGATATACTGTTACAGCAGGTCAGTTGCAGGAGTTCAATAACGGTCTTTATTAACATTCAATTACAGCATTATACACTTTAATGTTCTTATATATTTTTCAGTTCTCTTCCTTTCTTCTAATTTTTTTCTTCTTTTATTTTTCGTTTACTATATAAACACATCTGAATAAAATTTGGTTACACAACACACGTGAAAACGCTACAAACACACAAAGAAGCCATGAAAAAAAAAGTGCCATTCATCCCAAACAGTGTATTCAGCTGAGGCACACGCATGCATCTGACAGAGTGAGGGAGAGGATTCAATATTCCTCTGTGTTTCCACCTCCTCTTCTAACTCCTCTAGTGAGAATGAACCCCCACCTAGACGCCCCCGGACTTCCGATGAGGAATGCCGACAGATAGTGATCCCCAATGGTCCTCACACCCTGGCAATTAGGAGTCTCTGATTCCCGGTTTTGTGGCTTCATCAGGAATCCAATTTGATACTGCAGGCCTCATAGAAAGAGACTATTTTAGCTCGTTCACCACTCAAGCCCGTTTCCACCAGTTTATAACCTTTTACATGCTTCACAGGAAAAAAAAAAAAAAGCAATATGGAAGGAAAAAATGAATCTAACTTTTTCCCACAAAAATGTTACTATAGCACCAAAATTTTGCACTTTCACAAGGGTAACAGGAGAAAATGCAATGTTCAGTTTGTTGTTCAATTTCTCCTAAATAAACCAATACCTAATATGTGATGGAAAACTACTGTTATGGCACATGGCAGGGCTTGGAAGGGAATGAGTGCCATTTGACTTCTTGAATGCAAAACTGACTGGAATAATTATCAGACGCCATGTCATGCTTGGAGAGTCGCGTATTTGCCTAAGCAATGGAAACCGCCCACAAATTACTCTAATGGACACACCAATTCTTGGGCGATTGCGGGCTGCTATTTTTATCCTGAGGGGGCCCAATAACCATGGAACTCCCCTGCCTGAGAATACTAGCCACTTTATCTTGGCTGGGTATCAAAATTGGGGAAATGTCACAACGATTTTTTAATGTATATATTTAAATAATTAAAAAACGCATGGTGTTCCTCATATTATCATATACTGCCAAGATAAACGCACACAGCTGGGTGCTGCAGCATGTGCTTTATTTATATTATATTATATTAAAGCATCTGCTTTATTTGTGCCGGGTACCAAAATACGAGGGACCATACATAATTTTTTTTTAAATTATTTACTTATTTTTAGTCCACGCTAGGGACCCAGACAGCTAGTGTGATGGCAACCAATCACAGACGCTGGCACAGAGGGTGGGTGGGGGTAGCAAGACTGCAACAAATCACCAACACTGTTACAGAGAGTGGGCGGGGAAATAGTGCATATTCATGAACTTTAATGATCGGACCGGACGCAGTGTGACAGCAATGGGGAAACTCACTAAGCATAATTCTACTGCTTTAATGACTACAAGTCATTTTTTTTCCACTGCGCCTCCCATAATGCCAGTAGTTAAGATGGCTACAGCATTACTGTGATTGGGAAGCAATCATCGCATGTGTAGAGGCTGAAAATCAGGCAACAAATATGTGGTGAGGAGACTCGAAAATCACGAGGCAAGGAGAAAAATACAAAAATAATCAATATGGTGTAAGATTACCCAAAATTTATGATAGAAATAGCAGGGCAATACTGATATGTGGGTGCCAAAAACAAAGTAAAATATAACTTTTATTAATGAATAACAATAAAAAACACACTGACAGACAAACAAATAAGCTGTAATGAAACAGGCAGAGTCCCAAAAAGAATTCACATAGGAGAAAGATCCAATGGGAAAAAAAAAAAAATCCAATTAAATACTTAAAATGTCCATCTAGGATATAGGAGGGGGGGGACAGTCGTATCTTTATCACAACCATAGGGATGATATGAACAAAAAGCAGTAAGAGAAAAAGGTCACCATAAAATAGAGGGGGAGTTCAAATATTATTACCACACCATACTCTCCTTGGTGGCAACCCTTTGACTTCAGTCATCAAAGCTCCTGGACCTCCCGACACAATTTGTTACACTCATCAGGGGAGAGACAGTAGCCAGTAGAGCAGTTAGATCTAAGGCTGGTTTCACACTACGTCTTTTTAACATCCGTTGAAAACGTTTTTTTAACGGAAGTACGGATCCTGCTTTTACAGCAAATAACGTATGCAAACGCATATGTTATTTTGCAGGATCCTGCACTGGATGTTTAGGGGCGGGCATTGGAGTCATGTGATCGGGAGTGAGGGTAACTAGACTGGGAGGAGGCTTCTGACAGCTGCAGACGCTGGTAAGCAAGGTAAACATCGGCCTTGGATACCCGATATTTATCTTGGTTACGAGGAGGGAGAGAGGGAGAGAGAGAGAGAGAGAGAGAGAGAGAGAGAGACACACTCTGGTTCTGGGCATGCTCAGTCCAAAAGCAGGATCCTGTCTATCAGCATGCAGCGTTCACCTGCGTTTGCGTGCGTTATAGTCAGGATCCAGCAATTTGCAGTATTTGGACGGAGCTCAAAAACGCTACATGTTGCGTTTTTGAAACATGTTAAAATAACGCAAAAGGACGGATCCTGCGTCTAACGGACGCAAACGCACGCAAACGCAGGTGGACGCGAGTCCATTGAAAATGCATTGACATGAAAACGGATTTGCACAGGATCCGTACTTCCGTTAAAAAAACGTTTTCAACGGATGTTAAAAAGACGTAGTGTGAAACCAGCCTTACTCATGAATAATGCTGGGCAAATACAGAAACATCCGGGCGGTGTATTTTATTAACCATAGGATACATTCTATGTGTATAGCTCTTCATTTGACCTTCTCACTCATACATGGTTCCTGCCTACAGACTGCCTTTATCCAGGCTTTGAGTGGGATGGGTTGTTTAGGCTATACTCATGAACGTGTTTTTCTCTGCTATGTGTGCTTTGAATTAAGCTATATCTCCCCCTGAATTCTTTTGGGAGGTTTATGACTGCATAATAACAGTTTATTGATTAATAACTGTAATTGGTCCCCCCACCCCCCGGTTATTTCTCTTATGAGAATTCACTTTGGGACACTGCCTGTTTCATTACAGCTTAGGCTAGGTTCACATTTCCGTTGTTTTGCATCAGTCACATGCATTGCTTGACGCATGTGACTGATGCGTTGTACAATGGATGACAAGAATTGAATTGTCGGACTCTGTTGTAAAAGAGAGAACGATCAGCTGATCGTTCACAATAGCCAGCCACCGACTTTTGAGAGCGAATAGATGATCTCCCGGCGGCCGGCTAATGAGAGCGATCAGATGATTGCTCACAGCAGCCGGCCGCCAGGTGATCAGCTGATCGCTCACAGCAGCCGGCCGCTGGGTGATCAGCTGATAGCTCACAGAAGCCGGCCGCCGGGTGATCAGCTGATCGTTTGGCCGCTGAGTATGGTTCCGGGGGGTGGAGTGCGGGGTGGGTGGAGCCGAGCAGGGCCATGGCGTTGAGGACGTCAGTGTCGGGGACTGCATGGCTGGGGACAGGTGAGAGTGTGTGTGTGTGTGTGTGTGTGTGTGTCTGTGTACATGCGGAGTGCGTGAGGGGGCAGAGCTGAGCGGGGAAGTGTCGGGCTCCCTGCACACGTAGCCAGGGTAAATATCGGGTAACTAAGCTAAGCACTTTGCTTGGTTACCCGATATTTACCTTGGTTACCAGCGTACACCGCTTAGCGCTGGCTCCCTGCACACGTAGCCAGGGTAAATATCGGGTAACTGAGCAAAGCGCTTTGCTTAGTAACCCGACGTGTACCCCGGTTATGTGTGCAGGGAGCCAGAGAGAGCATGCGCAGCGAAAGCCTACGGATTGCACTGCTCAAAAAACTTTACAGGCTGCATTCCTGCCGCCCGACGGTCAGTCGTTCCATGACTGATCAGTCGGGCGGAGGATGCAACGCAGTGTCATCAGTCACAATCCACCGCTAATACAAGTCTATGGGAACAACGGAATCCGCCAAACGGATTCTGTTGTTTACCAGAGCCGCGGATTGTGACTGATACAAATTGACGGAAATGTGAACCTAGCCTTATTTGTTTGTCTGTCAGTGTGCTTTTTATTGTTAGTCATTAATAAAAGTTATATTTTACTTTTTGGCAGACACATATCAGTATTGCCTTGCTAAGGACCAAAATACTCAACGAGTAACGAATAACGTGAACACTGTACTATTCGTGCGAGTAACAAAAATCACGAGGCAGGGACCGAATGACTCGAGTAACGAATAACGTGAATACTGTACTATTTGTGCAAGTAACAAAAATCCCTCATCACTAATTATAACTAATGTACTCAATGAGTTTATTCGAGAATTTTAGATCTAACAGCATGATCTATTTAGTTTCTATCTTTAGAAAAGATTTTTTTTAATGTCTCCTCCACAGATATAAACATTTAGGGTAAGTTCACACAGTGCGTTTTTCGCTGCGTTTTTGCGCAGTTTTCGGGTGCGTTTTTGCTCAGAAAACTGCATGACTTTGCTTCCCCAGCAAAGTCTATGAGTTTTCATTTTTGCTGTCTGCACACAGCGTTTTTTTTCAGCTGCGTTTTTGTGGTGCCACAAAAACGCAGCATGTTAATTATTCTCGCGTTTTTCACTGCGCTTTTCATCCATTGAGTGCAATGGGATGTTGAAAGACGCAATGAGAAACGCAAATAGCTGCGTTTTGGTGCGTTTCCAAGACCAAAAACGCAGCTATAAACGCAGGAGGTGGGTAGTAAAGTGACATGTACAGGAAGAGGATTCCTTCTGTCAGTAAACACAGAAGCGTGAATCCTCCCGGTACCGTCATCGTCGCGTCCACCTCCAGTCCTGTGCATGTATGCTGCCGTGCGGCGCCATGTCTGGGCGGGAGGTGGAAGCGGCTGCGAAAACAAAAGTAAACAGTAGAAAAAAAAAAAAAAAGTTATACTCACCTGCTTGCAGCCTCCCGGTGCCATGCCCGCTCCCATCTCCTCTCACGGTATCACCGCTCCGGCTGTGTGCAGACAGCCGGGACATCTCCGATAGATGCAGGACCTGGCGATGGATCACCTGATGCAGTCACCTGACGCATCAGGTAATCGTAAGTATCGCGGTGACGCGGGCGCCCAGCCGGTTTAAGCTATCAGCGGATGCGTCAGGAGACTTCATCCCTGATTACCGGCAGCTGCTGCAGCGATCGGACAGGATCAGACTCCCGCCCCATCACTCCAGGAGCTGCCGGTAATCAGCACATAAGTGAGTATTTTTTTTTTTTTTTTTTTTGCACCAATGCATCTGCTGATTGCATAAACGGCTTTTATACAATCAGCTGCTGTGTGATGTGCTTCAGCCCGTAGAACCTGACACATCATCTGATCGCTTTGCCTTCCAGCAAACCGATCAGATGATATTGGATCCGGATTGGACGGCGCGAGACCCTTGACCCAGGATTACTGCGGAGGGGGGTTCATTATTTCAATAAAGATGGAGTCACTAATTGTGTTGTGTTTTATTTCTAATAAAAATATTTTTCTGTGTGTTGTGTTTTTTTTTTATCTTTACTAGAAATTCATGGTGGCCATGTCTAATATTGGCATGACACCATGAATTTCGGGCTTAGGGCCAGCTATACAGCTAGCCCTAACCCCATTATTACCCAGCGAGCCACCCGGCATCAGGGCAGCTGGAAGAGTTGGATACAGCGCCAGAAGATGGCGCTTCTATGAAAGCGCCATTTTATGGGGTGGCTGCGGGACTGCAATTCACAGCGGGGGTGCCCAGAAAGCATGGGCACCCTGCACTGTGGATTCCAATCCCCAGCTGCCTAGTTGTACCCGGCTGGACTCAAAAATTGGGCGAAGCTCACGTCATTTTTTTTTTAAAATTATTTCATGAAATTCATGAAATAATTAAAAAAAAAAGGGTTTCCCTATATTTTTGGTTCCCAGCCGGGTACAAATAGGCAGCTGGGGGTTGGGGGCAGCCCGCACCTGCCTGCTGTACCCGGCTAGCATACAAAAATATGGCGAAGCCCACGTTATTTTTTTTGTTTGGGGGGGGGAAAAGAAATCCTGCATACAGTCCTGGAAGGAGGATGCTGAGCCTTGTAGTTCGACAGCTGCTGTCTGCTCTCCTGCATACACTATTGGATGGAGGATGCTGAGCCTTGTAGTTCGACAGCTGCTGTCTGCTCTCCTGCATACACTATTGGATGGAGGATGCTGAGCCTTGTAGGTCTGCTCCCCCTGACTCTCCCTCAAGCATACAGTCCTGGATGGAGCATGCTGAGCCTTGTAGTTCTGCAGCTGCTGTCTGCTCTCCTGCATACACTATTGGATGGAGCATGATGAGCCTTGTAGTTCTGCAGCTGTCTGCTCTTCTGCATACACTAGTGGAGAATGAAGAACACATTGAAGAAGGAAATGACATCAGACCTTTTTTTTTTGTTCACTGATAAAAAACGCATAAAGACGCAGTGAGCAAAAACGCAGCAAAACGCAGCAAAAAAACGCACCAAATCGCGGCAAAACACGTGCGTTTTTTGCCGCGTTTTTTTGCCGCGGGTGCGTTTTTGCCGCAAAAAACGCACAAAAACGCAGCGTCAAAAAAACGCAGTGTGTGAACCTAGCCTTATGTCGTCTGTTCCTCCAATATGGAAACTTTTGAGATTACAATGATGGAAGTCATGAAAATGTAGTGGAATTGGATGTCATTTATCACTGCTTTTATATTTTTAACATGTTCAAGGGCACAGACTTTTAGCTATTGAGTCGTTATGCCTGCATATGCAAGGTTGCAGGGACAGGTTGCTAAGTAGATGACTGACGTGGCATTGCAAGTAAGATTATGCACAATTCTATATCTCTTCAAACCTTTTGAGTCAGAAAAAGAGAATGTTCTGACCATGTATAAGGTGGGCCATAAGTATGGATGGATACACTCTGATAAAAAAAAATAAAGTTGAATTAAAAATGGCTGCTTTGCAGATGGCCACCATGGGCATGACCCGGCCTCAAATGTTTTGCCCCTCCCATGTACTAATAAGCCACAAACGGTAAGGTGATATCATCAGGGTGTATCCATACTTATGGCCCACCCTTTATTTACATTTACATTCAGAACAATTACTGCATGCCAGCGGCTGGCTGCCAGATTTTGGCCTGGGGGGAAAGTACACAGGAGTGGCCCATGAATAGCAACCCATTCTTAATAGGAATCTGTCATTAGGTTTTACTGATATATAAAGTACAGCCACCGCCTTTAAGACTTCTTTTACAGTAATCTAGTAAGCTGCATGTATTTCCCCAAGCCCCTCTGCATAGTACAGAAAAAGAGCTTTTATTATACCCACCGCCATTGCGGTCCGGTCCGATGGGCATCTCTGGTCTTGATCCAGTGCAGCTTCTTCTTACAATCGCCATCGCCATTAGGCTGAGGAAAGTATTGCAGTGTGCATGTGGCGGCTTTTTTTCTGGGTAATCAGCACTCTTTAGCCTTACCCAGCCCTTGCCACATCAAAGAGAAGTATGCCTGTGCAGGAGCGAGGTCGGGAAACACATGTGGATGACGTAGGACACATCCGCTACACAACGCAGGGAAAGGCAATGGCTATTGTAGGAAGAAAAAAGGCTCCAGATCAAGACCAAAGGTCCCCATCGGACTTGGTCGCCAGCTGTGGATATAAAAAAAAAAAAATCCCTTATTTGTGCTATGCTTGGGGTCATACACGCAGCTTACTATAATGCTGTAAAAGCGGATTTAAAGGTAGTGGCCGTACTTTATATTAGGAAAAACCTTGTGACAGGTTTATGTTCAGCTGCTTCATAGGCTGTATTCACTCAGCCATATTGTCTGTGAGTACGGCCTGTGGAAAAAACTGACAGCACTTGGACCGGTTCCTATGAGCTCTTGCACTTCTCAGGTGTCATACATGGGTACGTATTACAATCTTTAAGCCAGATATACGCTTTCAAATATGCAGTAAAGCAATGTACACTGTGCTTTTCTACACTCCTCAAAAAAACATATCCTGAGTAACAGTGGTCACACATAAGCATATGTAGCACCCCATGGGGCAGGCGGATTAACCTACTCATCGCCGGGCCGTCGACTGGGACGGTCACGGGCGGCCTAGCCCGCTTCCGTTGCCCCGTGGTGTACAGAAGATGGCAGGGAAAGATGATGGGTGTACTTGTGAGGTGGTTGTCGTGACGCCACCTGGGGTATGCGGCCAGGGAATGGGCCACCGCTGCTGTCACTGTCCTCTGGAGCAGATGGTAGTAGCAGCCAGGGATGGGATTGCTCTCCACAGGTAGAACGGGCCCCAGGGAGGATGATGAGGGGACTAGTAATGGCAGCAGGGAGCAGCAGTACGGTTAATAAGGAGTCAGAGTCTATAGCTGTGGTTCCACGTTGTTTACTCACTTTTGTACAATGCCGCTCACTCAGATAATATCGGTCATGTGCTATGATGGGCTCAGTCTAACCTGAATCCCTTTAGAGATTAGTCCGGTTTGGTGTTTGGTTGGTTTCTCCTTGTAACGGCTGTCTGTGGATCCCCTGGCTTGAAGCTACGAGGGGACCCTGGGTTTCACAAGATGCACTCTTGTCCCTATCTGCAGGTGCCGCAGTTCCGATGTGGGGTCCGGCTTGAAGCGAGGCCCCGGATCCTATATGGCACTGTGCTGTCGGGTGCTGTGTGGGCAAGGAAGCTTGAAACTTTCCCCGACCGGACAGATTCTGGAAATCCAACGTGAAGTATGATATTCCCTAGGGTCCTGCCGCCCTGTGTGGCACTGACTCCGTGGGGAGCAGGTTCACTCTCCCCATGGCAACCGTGTGAGCTCTCTCCTCCTTCCCACCGGAGCACCTGTAAGATGCGACTGCTCCCTTCCTCTCCTGCTGGAGAACTCTCTAACTGTTGTGTAGAGTTGAGCGATGTTCGATTCAAACGGTTCGCCAATTTCAAATTCAAATGATTTGGGGCGGTGTTCGACGAACTCAAACGATTTGCTTCAAATTCGGCAGTTCGAGTTACATTCGATAATGGTTCGATCACCATAAAGCGTAGCTAGTTACTAGCTGGCTTTTCACTGTATTACTGTGAGTCACTGTGAATCATGATATTATCAAAATTCAGCGTATAGTGTGCGGGGGGGGGGCAGGGTTTAGATCAGTGCTGCTGCTGAGTGCTGAAAGAAAGGTGATCACCATTTTTTTTTTCCTAACCGTGCGTACAGTGGGGCGGGCCAGGCTGTCAGCCAATCACAGACACACACACAGCAAAGAGGATTTTTGCCAAACAAGCAAGGGCATGCGTCATTGGCTGTGCATGTCACATATCTTTGCCCTATAAGACCTGGTCATTTTCCCCGTCGCCACCATTATCTCTCTGCTGCGGGTGGGTGTCAGTCACCGCTCCCGCTGCTGCTGTGTGCGCTATAGACATACAGTGCAATCTACGCATCGCTTAAGGGATTAGGGACTACTTGTAATTTCAGTCCTTTTCAGGGCTACATTACAGCCGTTCATAACAATTTTTGCTAGGCAGGTTTGTGCCAGCGCTGTGCAGGGGTTTATATCACAGCGTCTGGCTAAATCAGCTCAGGCAATTCCTTGGGGCATTGTTTCATTGGCAGGGATAGAAATTGAGGCTTCCTCTGCTGACAAGCTAGCTACAGCACCTGTGCATTCTACACACCTCTCCATTTTTGCTTTGCAATTTTAATTGCAAAAATTGCTGCCACTTTTAGGGGCATACTAAAATTGTCTGGGATACTAACTTAGGGTTCCTCTGCTGTCAAGCAAGGTACACCAACTGTGCATTCTACACACCTGTCCATTTTTGCTACGCAATTTTAATTTCAAAAAGTGCTGACACTTTAAGGGGCATAGTTTCATTGTCTGTGATATTCAGTGTTGGTTCTTCAGCTGTCAATAAAGCTAGACCAACTCTGTATTGTACACCACCTCTCCATTTCTGCAACGCAATTTTTAACTGCAGGTAGTCCATCAATCTGTGACGAAGGTACAGGCGTGGATATAATGTTGCCTTCATCCAAAAGGTGGTTCTCTCAATGTCTGAGAGAGCTCAACACCAGCAGCTGTTTCCACTTCAAAAACAACTGATGACCTGCCAATGACACTGCTTGTTGCGGGTAAAGGGGTGGAAGGTCAGCGTCAAAAAGCATATGTGACTGCTGTCCCCACAGTCCCAGAGGATGAAGAGCACACAGATGCCATTGATGGGGCAGACGGTGGTTGCACCGCCCCGCTAGGCCGCATTGTAGCATAGTGACCCTTCCACATAGACTTATGCTTCATTTAAAGTAGTGTATAGGGTGGGCTCCCCAGTATACAGCAAAACCACGCAACAGGAAAAGGACTCTAGGCAGTTGGGTTGATAAATGATTGTTTAACTCTCCCAAAACAAACAATAAGGACCATGCATAAAACTGAAAGAACAGAACAATCTATTCACAAGTCCAAAAGCCTACACCCCTATGCTGCAACACTCGTAATGGCAATTTATAGCCCCTTCTCACCAACCTTTGCCTAACCAAGGGACTGTCTAAACTGTTGCCGCCTACCTGGTAATCCCTCTGCGTAGCAGTAGTAATTGTGTGTGTGTGTGTGTGTGTGAACACGACTTACCAGTGGCGCATCACAAGAGCTTACAACTTATCTACCTAAACATAGACAAAACCCATTAACCCCCCTGAATACCCTTGTTAGCTGAAGCCTCACAGATAAGGCAGATGATAACAGTGGTGAGTCAAACCACACAGCTCAGCAACACAGTCCTGGAAATCTTGTAAAGCAACAGTCAGTGCAAACATGTGTTGCTGTCCCTCTAGAATTTTAACTGTAACTGACAAATTGACAGAGCAGAAGCAGCAAATCTTATTGTCTATATAGTCTGCCTAAGCAGAACAGATGTGTTTTGTTAACAAAAGTGTTGCGTGCACGCATTACTGTCTGGGCCCAGCCTACCGTACCCGGGTACTGTGGTGTCCAGTTGCCATAAATACAGAGTTTACAATCCTTTCACGGTAAACAGTATAGACAGCACCGGAAGAATGTCGGTCTCCGGCACAGGATGCTGCTCACATGCATTACGGTCCTCCTCACCAAACTCCAACACGAGTCTCCTCACAATCCACCATAGTGTTTCCGCGGTGGCTACTTGCTGTAACGCACACCTTTAGCGTTTTCTTAAGTTCACAGACAACACCTAGTCCGGTCTCCAAGTCCACAGCCGAAGACCGTTTTGCTATTGCTATAGTGACCAAACAGTCAAAGGCAGATGCAAAAAAACAGCCGCCCCTTGTGGGTAGTCTGCAACAATGCATACAATGAACGGCAAATAAGCATGTTGCATTCACAGTGGATAAAGCTCATCAATACACCCTCACACTATCACTTCATATCCATGTGACAGTTCATGGACGAAGTACTCAAAGTAGTGAGTTTTTGGCCTCTACTTAGAGATTGGTGACAAATCTTACAGATGACGTGACTTGGGTGATCTTTTGCGATGTAAAAAAAGCACCAGGCTAGGCAAGGCTTACAGCCCATGCGACCTGCAGAGCCACCATGACTTCTGCTCAGAGGCAGAGTTATGGCTGAGAATTCAGTTGTTGACGTGCTTCCAGTACTTTGTCTCTGTCCAGGAAGACGCAACCTAACCTCGTCGTCAGTAGCATCCTCCTCCAACTCCTCTGCTGACCTCATCGACTGGCTGACTGTGGTTTGACAGTAAGTGGGGTCTCCAACCTCATTATCACCCTGTGTGTTTTCATTCCCCTCGTCCAGACTCCTCCGAGCCAACCTCTTCCTGCCCTGACCGAATAGTAAAGTTGACGTTCCAATCAGGTATCGGAGTCTCATCAGCATGTTCTCCATTGTCTCCACCAGGAGGATTTATAGTTTGGGAATGAGGGTGTACATTATGCTCAGAACCTTCTTCATCGGGGCCTGGATCCGACTCACAAAGCTTCTGGGCATCAGTGCAGATCATTTCCTTGTCTGGACTCACTGCAGCTTTGGAGCAGACCTCTGATTCCCAGGCTATAGTGTGACTGGACAGCTCTGCAGACTCAACCATCTCTGTCACCCCATACTCAGCAGGGCTGGTGGAAACTTGAGAGCTGTTAGGAAGCAAGTGCGATTGGGTTGACACCACAGAGGAATGGAGTATTTTGGATATTGAAGTTGAGGTGGAGAGGCCACTTGATGGAGCACTTGAGATCCATTGAAGCACCTGCTCTTTTGGTGCCTCATCTACATTTGGTAGCGATGGTCGTGTCCGTAAGAAAGGGATCATATCAGATTATCCATGGGAAGAAATACACCTCTTATTTTGGCTGGTAGTTGGTATTACGAATCGGTACCGCCGTTGACGCAAGCAGCCTGCTGCGGTTCCAGTTGCGCCCAAGCGTCAGCTGCCATTTTTGGCCATGCCTTTGGTCGTCCAGCTGGCTGCTTCCTCCTCCACGTCTAAGTGTGGAGAGACGGCTAGTGCGGATGCGTGTGCCGATTTACCCCAGACACAGCCTAAGTCCAGTGTTTCGCCTAGTGAGCATGCTTAGCATGACTGTGCCATTCCTGAGCCTAAGTCCTCAGTTCGTGCTACAGAGCATGCTCCCACACTTAATGAGAAAAGCCTCTTTGCACAGGTACTTGGACTCCATGCCGTGTCTAAGTCCTGTGTTGTGTCTACAGAGCATGCAGAAGCTGATAGTCTGTTTTCTGAGACTGTTGTTCAGGCTCCTGAGCATGCTCAGGCACTTAGTGCATCAGAGGCTAGGTACATTAAGGAACTCACTGGCCATGTCCATGAGGTGGCAGTCCATGCTAGTCCAGAGGACATCAGGTGTCCTGATGATGTGGCCACTCCGGACTGGCTCGCAGAGGCCCGCCCCTATGATTTTGCACCTCATCATTGTTCGTCAGACGATGACTGGTGAGGTGTTTGGGGCGTGGCTGACATGAAGTCATCATTGAAGTGGCGGTTCCGGATAAGCTGCTGGTTATGTCACTGATGACGTGGCACTCTGCTATTGGCTCCTGGAGGTGCCTTGTGGTCCACCCTGCGTTGGGGCGGACCCAGGTTATAAAAGGAGCTGTAGACAACAAGGAGGTGCGCATTCTTCTATTATGCTGAGACAGAGCACACGTCCATGTGTTGAACCCATTGCGGCTTTAGGCCAGAGGTAGGCAGGGATAGGGCGTCGGTGCAGGACGCCACCACACTTGGTAACGCAGAACGGTTACGACCAGCTCCTGTCCTACCAATCCTGCTAGTGCAGCTCAGTGGCATTAACTGGGCTGCTGCTGCGCCTGCTGTCCAGAGGTGTGCCCCCTACGCACACAGACAACGTACCCAATAGCCCCTGTGTTGTTAACAGGGAGTTCCTGGGCTGGGTGTGTGGACCCTGTGACGCTAACAGGGTTCACAGTCTCCAGAACCGAGTGTCGTCTAACTCAGTTCAGGCTACTATTAGTTTGAGAGCCACCCAGCTCTGTATCCTCCGCCTAACCTTCGGGTTGCCAGCATCTCCTTCTCCATCTGGGAGCACGGTGGACCCCGACTGGCAATTGGGATATATACCACCTTATCCAAATCTGTTAGTCCCCCCGTAACAGATGGTGTTTCTTCAGAAGATGTTACTGTTGCTTAACCACCAAACCCACGGACACAAACTTTTTTCCCCTTTCCAACACACGTGTTCCCCTTTCCACCAGCATCTGTCCTTTTTCCACCTTTTTGACCAAATTTGCAACTCTGCAGGGACACCCTACTCAACGCCGTCTCAGCACAGCAGCCAGCCCTCGGTCCCTTAGATGTGGACAAGTAAAATACCATTTCCTCTTAGCCATGACAAAGCGTTGAGATTCACTCTGTGCAGCACTGGTGTTTAATGTAAAAGCAGATCAAAGATTGAGTACCAGCTTCTGCGGATACTCCTGCATACGTGCGTCCCTTTCTATGGAAGGGCTTATTTCGCCAAATTTTGTCTTGTACCGGGGATCTAACAGTGTGGCAACCAGTAGTCAGCATTACTTCGAATTGTGACAATCCGAGGGTCATCTTGTAGTGTAATGTAGTGAAACCGGGACTGACCTCCTCAGGAGGTAATGGCAGATACTATAACAGCTTTTAAAAAAGGGCTGGATGATTTCCTCAGTACACACAACATTGTTGGTTATAAGTGACTTAAT
The DNA here is from genome assembly GCF_048569485.1 of Anomaloglossus baeobatrachus. NCBI lineage: Eukaryota > Metazoa > Chordata > Amphibia > Anura > Aromobatidae > Anomaloglossus > Anomaloglossus baeobatrachus. The sequence continues at coordinate 495,210 of NW_027441883.1, forward strand.
GTAACTTAAATGTAGAATTGGTGAAGGAAGGTTAAAGAAGTTGTCCAGTTACCAAAACTGATTTTTTTTTTTTCTGATAAATCTTGCTAATATGTGCCCCTCAACACATCTATTATGTTTTTTCCGCAAAATTACCTTTTATTGTGCACTAGCAGCACATGCTCCTTGCTGGCTCCAGCTCTGATGGGGTTAATCTCTCCTCTGACTTCCTGGGTTCAGTTACTACAATTTCCATAATCCTTTGCAGTAACTAGCAATCTATCTCCCAACCCTCTCTGACTGTTCCCTCCCCTCAGATCTCCACCACAACAGTTCCCTCCCCTCCTTCCTGTGTGCACTGCCTAATCATGGTAATAGAGCTTTTATCATTTGGTCTTTCTGATCTATTTCATAGTATCTATTTCAGGATATATTTATAAGCTATATATATATATATATATATAGAGAGAGAGAGAGAGAGAGAGAGAGAGAGAGAGAGAGAGAGAGAGAGAGAGAGAGAGTTATCTAACTCCACACATGTTTCTCTATGGCTATATATGCTTGTGTATATGTGTGTTTATATATAATGTATATACACACACACAAATATAGACAGTACATGTGTGTAGCTATATCTTTCTACATATACTTGTATGCGTGCTTATAATATTATATATGTGTGTGTTTTTTACATGATGGGTTGTGTCAGCCAGAAGATGCACCTGTCCTGGAAGAATATTTTAGTAGCCCCTCATACTACATAATTCCTCCTGTTTTGGAGGTATAAGTGGCCCCCTCACCTTTTGTACCCCTGTGCGTGGAATGTGATCCCTGATATACACACAAGAATTTTTTTTCCTTATACATACTCAAGGAACACGTATACAGTCTCAAGGAACACAATACTTTTTCCGGTGTGTGGCCATGAAAATCTCAGTGGCGAACATGGCCGTGTATCAGATCCCTACGATCACATAATGATGTATTATACTAAGGATACACCATCAATATAACAATATTGCTCTAAACATTTATTGTTACAGAATCTAATCTCCAATCCTCTAATGATTGCAGGGATTATCACAACTTGAGCCACTCTGGGACTTGTTGTGCAGTTGAGAGTGGAGAAAGTGTGTCCCATGCATCACAAGTAACAGTGTGGATTTCGGCTAAGTTCACACACTGCGTCGTTTTATTTAAGCGGCGTTTTTGTGAGTTTTTTTGCGTCAAAAAACGCACAAAAAAGCATCCGTGGCAAACAACAGACGCGTTTTTATCGTGTTTTGGTGCGTTTTTTGCTCTCTGTGTTTTTATGCTTTTTTTATCAGAGAAAGATTGTTGAAAGAAAAAAAAAATAAAAAAGGTCTGAAGTAATTTCCTTCTTCAATATGTTCTTCATTCTCCACTGGTGTATGCAGGAGAGCATATAGCTGCAGAACTACAGGGCTCAGCATGCTCTATCCAGGACTGTATGCTGGAGGGAGAGGCAGGGGGAGCAGAACTACAAGGCTCAGCATCCTCCATTCACTAGTGTATGCAGGAGAGCAGACAGTAGCTGCAGAACTACAAGGCTCAGCATCCTCCATCCAATAGTGTATGCAGGAGAGCAGACAGCAGCTGCAGAACTACAAGGCTCAGCATCCTCCATCCAATAGTGTATGCAGGAGATCAGACAGCAGCTGCAGAACTACAAGGCTCAGCATCCTCCATTCACTAGTGTATGCAGGAGAGCAGACAGCAGCTGCAGAACTACAAGGCTCAGCATCCTCCATTCACTAGTGTATGCAGGAGAGAAGACAGCAGCTGCAGAACTACAAGGCTCAGCATACTCCATCCCGGACTGTATGCAGTTTTTTGCCAAAAAAGAAAAAAAAAATGACATGGGCTTCGCCATATTTTTGTATGCTAGCCGGGTACAGCAGGCAGGTACGGGCTGCCCCCAACCCCCAGCTGCCTATTTGTACCCGGCTGGGAACCAAAAATATAGAGAAGCCCTTTTTTTTTTTTATTTCATGAAATAATTAAAAAAAAAAATGACGTGAGCTTCGCCTAATTTTTGTGTCCAGCCGGGCACAACTAGGCAGCTGGGGATTGGAATCCACAGTGCAGGGTGCCCAAGCTTTCTGGGCACCCCCAATGCGAATTGCAGTCCGCAGCCACCCCAGAAAATGGCGCTTTCATAGAAGCGCCATCTTCTGGCGCTGTATCCAACTCTTCCAGCTGCCCTGATGCCGGGTGGCTAGCTGGGTAATAATGGAGTTAGGGCTAGCTGTATATTATCAGCTAGCCCTAAGCCCGAAATTCATGGTGTCACGCCAATATTAGACATGGCCACCATGAATTTCTAGTAATGATAAAAAAAAAAAAAAACAACACACAGAAAAATATTTTTATTAGAAATAAAACACAACACAATTAGAGACTCCATCTTTATTGAAATAAAGCACCCCACTCCGCAGTAATCCGGGGTAAGGGTCCCGCGCCGTCCAATCCGGATCCAATATCATCTGATCGTTTTGCTGGAAGGCAAAGCGATCAGATGATGTGTCAGGTTAAACTACGTGAATCACATGACACATCAGCTGATTGTATAATCTGCTTTTATACAATCAGCTGATGCAGCAGTTGAAAAAAAAAATAAATAAATACATACTCACTTATGTGCTGATTACTGGCAGCTCCTGGAGCGATCGATTGGACAGGAGAATGATCCTGTCCCATCGCTGCAGGAGCTGACGGTAATCAGCTGATGAAGTCCCCTGACGGCAGGAGCAGCTGATAGCCGGACGGGCGCGAAAAAGCCGGCAACACCGCGAGAATCGATGAGCTGATGCGTCAGGTGACTGCATCAGGTGATCCACCGCCAGGTCCTGCAAGCTTCGTACGTGCCCCGGTGAGACTGCACACAGCCAGAGCGGCGGTACCGAGACAGGGGCTGGGAGCGGATATGGCACCGTGACCCTGCAGACAGGTGAGTATGACATTCTTTTTTTCTACTGTTCACTTTGGTTTTCGCCGCTGCCTCCACCTCCCGCCCAGACATGGCGCCGCACGGAGCTGACATGGCACCGGGCGGGTTGTGGACGCAGCGGTGACGGTACCGGGAGGATTCATGCTTCTGTGTTTAACAACAGAAGGAATCCTCTTCCTGTACACGTCACTGTAGTACCCACCACTTGCGTTTATAGCTGTGTTTTTAGTCATAGAAATGCAGCTATATGCGTTTTTCATTGCGTTGTTGAACATCTCATTGAACTCAATGGGTGAAAAACGCAGTGAAAAACGCAGAAATAATTGACATGCTGCATTTTTGCGGTCAACACAAAAACGCAGCTACAAAAAAACGCTGTCTGCGGACAGCACTTATGAAAACCCATAGACATTGCTGGGGAAGCAATGTCACTGCGTTTTCAGCACAAAAATGTTGTAAAAAACGCCGCAAAAAACGAAGCAAAAACGACTAGTGCGCACAAGGGCATAGACTTTACTCGGGAAACAAAGTCATGCAGTTTTCTGAGTTAAAACGCACCAGAAAAACGCGCAAGAACGCCACGAAAAACGCACTGTGTGAGCTTACCCTTAGTTGGTGACATGCAGCATCGCAGGTGACAGAGCAGAGCAAGTTGGTGACATGCTCTGCTCTGACACATAGTGTGCTGCATGTCACTGTATCCACTCTGAGACTTGTTGTGCAGGTGACCGGATGCTACATGTCACTAACTGTCTCCACTGTGGTACTTGTTCTGCAGGTGAGAGTGTATACAGTTGGTACTATGCAGCAGAAATCACAGAGTGGAGACAGATAGTGACATGTAGCATCCGGTCACCTGCACAAGTCCCAGAGTGGATACAGTTAGTGACATGTAGCATCCGGTCACCTGCACAACAAGTCCCAGAATGGAGACAGTGACATGCAGCACACTATGTGTCAGAGCAGAGCATGTCACTGTCTCCACTCTGGGACTTGTTGTGCAGGTGACCGGATGCTACATGTCACTGTCTCCACTGTGGGACTTGTTGTGCAGGTGACAGAGTGGAGCAGATTGGTCCCATGCAGCGTCCGGTCACCTGTGCTGCTGGTGGGAGTATATGATCACACTGCCGACACCGCCCGCTCTCCTGACAGCTGAGCACAGCGGGCGGGTGGACAGTGTGATCACATACTTGCGTGACAGGGGGGATTTCAGTGGAGGAAACCCCCCCTGTACTCCACACTGGAGCCCATACCTCCCACAGCTGAATGATGGTAAGCGCGCGCTCTGCCTTCACCGCTCCACACACTGGCGTCCTCCGGATCCTCCCCTCGATGCTGGGCTGTGACGTCAGGCAGTGACCGCCCACAGCCCAGTCAATCACTGTGAGTGGCGCCGGCATCCTCTGACGTACCCGTCCAGTTTGAGAGCCCGGAAATGCCGGGACGTCAGAGGATGCAGGCGGCCACAGCTCCAGGGGGTCATGTGACCGGCACTGAGCGTGCAGGATAGCGCCGCTCAGTGCCAGAACTGGAAACTGAAGCCAATGCAGAAGCTGCAGACAATGGTAAGTGGCAATCATTGGGGAAAAAAAAAAATGGGTGAACCACCCCTTTAAACTAGATGGACGTAGGTCATTTTTTTAACCTATGTAACTATGTAAAAGGGAACTGGGTTTAGCATTACACCCAATGTTAGGTGCAATACTCTGAAGCCTCAGGGGCGCCACACATGCGCCTATGAATATTTTTTTGTGTATTTTTTCAGATGCTTGATCAACCAAGTCACCAATGTAAACTTCAACACCACATCAACAAATAGTGGTTATAGTATATGATGTACCAGTCACTTATCCTGTGTATACCATATGATGTCTAGATATTCTACCAGTCACATATTACCTGTATATAACCTGAGATATCTGTACATACAGTATATTACATAGAGTTTACAGTATAATACATTTCTAGCATACATACAGGGGTGAAATAAGTATTGAACATGTAACTGATTTTAGTAAATGCTACTGAAATGCATTTCTTACCAGATGTTGCACACATGAAATGTAATTAATATTTTGCACAAAAGCCTTTTATTATTTGCTTCCAAAGTGTTGGTCTCATCTGACCAGACTATGTTCGCCCATTATTTCACAGACTTGTCTAAATGTTGTTGAGCAAACTTTAAACATTTCCACAGAAAAGAATTGCCGCATCTACTGACCCACTAGCATCAGCCTTAATATACAAAACGGAATATGGACAGGGATCCTCCACGTAACTGGCTGGGAGGAGCACGTCCAAAGTGACTTATAGTTCATAGGCAGAATCCAACTCAGAGAAGGGACGGCACTCACCGGAATCTAGCAAAAATTCTTTATTGAAGTGCGGTGCAATAAAAAGACAGGAGCAGAGCTGACAGCGAGCCTTCTCACGAACGATGGCCGTTTCGCATATGGATACGCTTCATCGGGTCCATGTGGACAGGCATAGACCGGCGCCTTATGAGAGGGCTGTGTCAGGACTACGTCACTGCCAATTAAAAACAGATGAGGAGTGCAACAAGTAACAGCATAGTGCATGATACTGACAATGTTATACAAAATACAATTAAATTCAACATGGTAAAAAACCATTACAAACAGACACATACAAAAATATGCGGACACATAGAGATGTGCAGAAAACCGAGAGATCATTTTTGTCATTTAACCCCAAATCCCCTTGGGCTCTATATTTAATAATAAGTCTTGCCTCGGTTTGTAGGAGCAATTTGTGTAAATCACCTCCTTGAGGGGGAGAGATACTCTCTCTAAGCCTGCAAACCGCAGTATATTCGGATCACCATTATGCACATTACAAATATGCTCAATTAACTGAGGAGAGCCTTTACCAGACATCACAGAGTTAAAATGTTCTTTGAATCTCACATACATTGTCGGTCTGATGGTCTAACCCAGACCTGGGCAAGGGGCGGCCCGCGGGCGACATCCGGATCGCCTACTCTCTGTGACCGGCCCGCCTGGTTCAGGGCGTCCTTGCTGGCCGGTCAGTGATCAGATCGCCGTCATCACACGCTGCGTGCCGGGCAGGGAGCGATCCTGCAGCACCGCACAGTGTAGGCAGCGGAACGCAGGAATCTCTCCTCTGTTCCCTGCCCAGCACCTTTCTCTGTGACACACGCGCGCCCTGATGTCGTCAGTATGGCGCGCATGTGTCATTTGAAAAGTTCCCGCCCGGCAGAAGAAGAAGCTGCAGCAGCCGGGGCCGGTACGGAGAGAAGCAGCGGCAGGGGCTCCTAGGAATACAGCATCGGCGCAGCCAGGGCATGTAAAAGAGAAGCAGCTCAGCGGGGGGGGCACATACGGATGTGCCTGAGGAGGGACAGTAAGAAGGGAGAGGTGAGTGGTTACTAGTAACCTGCAGTGACAATGGGGTGCGGTGGGGAATTGGGGGAGGAGGTAACTGTTGACAAATATTTGGGGTGTAGTGATGTACAGGGGCGGACTGATCATTGACGCAGGGGGGCCGGGCCGGTCTATGAGCAGCAGTTTCGGGAAGCCCGACTATCTGTCTCATTGGTGTGTGCGGCCGCTCCGGCCCTGAAGCTCCCTGTCTGCAGTGACAGGAGGCCGGCAGCCGCACACACTGCTCTACGGAAGCTGCATTCAGCCACTCACACGGAGCAGACCTGGGGGCGAGGCCGGAGCTTCACTTCAAAGAAGCTGATTCCTGACTTCCTGCACTGTTTCTGCTCTCCGCTGAGGCCCTCCACTGCTTGTAGAGACACTTTTTTTGAAGGTAAATATACATATGTATACACACACACACATATATATAATGCCGGACTACTATCATTAACTCGGTTCTACATCTTTTTTTTTTATATATATATATATATATATATATATATATATATATATATACTAGCTGTATTACCCGGCTTCACCCGGGTTAATAACTGCTGTTAACAAAATAGAATGTATTAACAAAAATTTATTCTGCACACAAAAACCACAAAACAAATAGATAGAAATGTAATTATAATGTCTGTCTCCCCCTCTGTATATATCTCTCTGTTTCTCTCTCTCTCTTTGTCTGTCTGTCTGTCTCTTTCCCTGTCTGTCTCTGACTGTCTGTCTCTTTCTCCATCTGTCTCAATCTCTTTCCCTGTCTGTCTATCTCTTTCCCTGTCTGTCTGTCACTTTCCCTGTCTGTCTCTTTCCCTCTCTTTCCCTGTCTGTCTCTTTCCCTCTTTCTCTTTCCCCGTGTCTGTCTCTTTGTCTCTTAACCTGTCTCTCTCTTTCCCTCTCTTTCCGTCTGTCTCTTTCCCTATCAGTCTGTCTCATTGTCTGTGTCTGTCTCTTTGTGTCTGTCTCTTACCTTGTCTATGTCTGTTTCTTACCCTGTCTATGTCTGTTTCTTTCCCTGTCTGTGTCTGCCTCTTTCCCTGTTTGTGTCTGTCTCTTTCCCTGACTGCATTGTGACACGCCAACATTCCATATAAGGGCATGGCTGCGCATTCTTCTGAAGTTCTGGCTGCACTGTGGCTCCCAGCTCAATTCGCTTTAATGGAGGCAGGTTTTTTGGCGAATAACTGTAAAGAGCGGGGTTAAAATTTCCCCTCAAAACATAGCCTATGATGCTCTCGGGGTTCAGAAGTGTGAGTGTGCAAAATTTTGTGGCTGTAGCTGCGACGGTGCGGATGCCAATCCCGGATATACACACACACATACACACACACATTCAGCTTTATATATTAGATATATAATGATGTAGAACCCAGTTAATTATAGTAGTCCGGCCCTCTAAAACCATCACAATTTCTTATGCGGCCCCATGTAAAAATTAATTGCCCACCCCTGGTCTAACCGATGTAAAAATCACCGCAACTGCAAAATACAATGTAAACAACAAATTTTGTCCTGCATGATATAAAACGCCTGACATGATGCACAAAAGAACCGATTGTTATCGGATTACCCGTAAAATGCAGTTGACAAAATCTGCAATTACCGCACCTGTAGTTACCGACCGGGCTACTCCTCTCTAGCCACGTAGACAGCTGAGTTAATCTGTTTTTTACCAACACATCTTTTAGGTTATTACCCCCAGTAGGTAACTAAAGGTTTAGCAGCAGTCATTTCTTTTAGGTCACTATCTTGTTCTAAGATGTGTCAATTTTTGTACAGGGTGTTTTTTATTACTGATTCCAGAGGGCCGAATTTAAAATTGAAAATAAACCTACGGAGCTGCATCCTCCTAGTCGATCGGTCAACGAAGCCAGAATCCCTTATTGGAGCATAATTTGATATACATTTATTAACCTCTTAACGACCGCGGGCAGTAAAATTACGTCCTAGCGGTCGGCACATATCTCAGCTGATTTTCACAGCTGAGATGTGTGCCTGCTAGGCACCAGCAGAATCGTTATCTGCTCGTGCCGTTTAACCCCTTAAATGGTGCTGTCAATATGTTACAGCGCCATTATAAGCGCGATTGCGGTAAACTTTTACTTACCGCCCGATACCGGAAGTCACGTTACGTGATCACGTGACTTTCGGTAGTTGTCATGGTAGCACAGGGTCATGTGGTGACTTCTGTACTGCACATGAATTGCTTTCACTTTCACTGTGCCCGCAGCTCAGTGAAAGAGAAACTGAGCATATCTGCCGTTTACAGCGGTGTAGCTGTGATCAGCAGATAGTGCAGAGCGATCGGATTGCTGATCGCTATAGCCCCCTAGGGGGACTAGTAAAATTTAAAAAAGAAGGGAATTTTGTTTACTTACCGTAAATTCCTTTTCTTCTAGCTCCAATTGGGAGACCCAGACAATTGGGTGTATAGCTACTGCCTCCGGAGGCCGCACAAAGTACTACACTTAAAAGTGTAAGGCCCCTCCCCTTCTGGCTATACACCCCCCCGTGGGAGCACGGGTCCTTCAGTTTTAGTGCAAAAGCAAGAAGGAGGAAAGCCAATAACTGTTTCAAAAACAAATTCAATCCGATAAACAATATCGGAGAACGTAAGTTATTAACATGAACAACATGTGCACCCGAAAAACAAATACCCTCAGAAAAAACAGGGCGGGTGCTGGGTCTCCCAATTGGAGCTAGAAGAAAAGGAATTTACGGTAAGTAAACAAAATTCCCTTCTTCTTTTTCGCTCCTAATTGGGAGACCCAGACAATTGGGACGTCCAAAAGCAGTCCCTGGGTGGGTAAAATAATACCTCGCGATCGGGCTGTCAGGCAGCCCTTTCTTACAGGTGGGCCACCGCCGCCTGCAGGACTTGTCTACCTAGGCTGGCATCCGCCGAAGCGTAGGTATGCACCTGATAATGCTTGGTGAAAGTGTGCAGACTCGACCAGGTAGCCGCCTGGCACACCTGCTGAGCCGTAGCCTGATGCCGTAATGCCCAGGACGCACCCACGGCTCTGGTAGAATGGGCCTTCAGTCCAGAAGGAGTCGGAAGCCCAGCAGAACGGTAGGCGTGAAGAATTGGTTCCTTGATCCACCGCGCAAGGGTGGATTTGGAAGCTTGCGACCCTTTATGCTGACCAGCGACCAGGATAAAGAGTGCATCCGAACGGCGCAGAGGCGCCGTGCGGGAAATGTAGATCCTGAGTGCTCTCACCAGGTCCAACAGATGCAAACCCTTTTCAAATTGGTGAACTGGATGCGGACACAAAGATGGTAAAGTGATATCCTGATTGAGATGAAAGGAAGATACCACCTTGGGAAGAAACTCTGGAATTGGACGCAGTACTACCTTGTCTTGGTGAAACACCAGGAAGGGAGATTTGCAAGATAACGCCGCCAGCTCTGACACTCTCCGAAGAGACGTGACCGCCACCAGAAAAGCCACTTTCTGTGAAAGCCGAGAAAAGGAAATCTCCTTCATAGGCTCGAAAGGTGGCTTCTGGAGAGCAATCAGAACCTTGTTCAGATCCCAGGGTTCCAATGGCCGCTTGTAAGGGGGAATGATATGACAAACCCCTTGCAGGAATGTGCGTACCTTAGGAAGTCGCGCCAGGCGCTTCTGAAAGAATACGGATAGCGCAGAGACTTGTCCTTTAAGGGAGCTAAGCGACAAACCTTTTTCCAACCCAGACTGCAGGAAGGAAAGAAAAATAGGCAATGCAAATGGCCAGGGAGAAACTCCCTGAGCAGAGCACCAAGATAAGAATATCTTCCACGTTCTGTGGTAGATCTTGGCGGAGGATGGTTTCCTAGCCTGTCTCATGGTGGCAACAACATCATGAGATAAACCTGAGGTCCCTAGGATCCAGGACTCAATGGCCACACAGTCAGGTTCAGGGCCGCAGAATTCAGATGGAAAAACGGCCCTTGAGACAGCAAGTCTGGACGGTCTGGTAGCGCCCACGGTTGTCCTACCGTGAGATGCCACAGATCCGGGTACCACGACCTCCTTGGCCAGTCTGGAGCGACGAGAATGGCGCAACGGCAGTCGGACCTGATTTTGCGGAGCACTCTGGGCAACAATGCCAGAGGTGGGAACACATAAGGTAGTCGGAACTGCGACCAATCCTGAACTAAGGCGTCTGCCGCCAGAGCTCGGTGATCGTGAGACCGTGCCATGAAAACCGGGACCTTGTTGTTGTGCCGTGACGCCATCAGGTCGACGTCCGGCATCCCCCAGCGGCGACAGATCTCCTGAAACACGTCCGGGTGAAGGGACCATTCCCCTGCGTCCATGCCCTGGCGACTGAGAAAGTCTGCTTCCCAGTTTTCCACGCCTGGGATGTGAACTGCGGATATGGTGGATGCTGTGTTTTCCACCCACGTCAGAATCCGCCGGACTTCTTGAAAGGCTTGTCGACTGCGTGTTCCCCCTTGGTGGTTGATGTACGCCACCGCTGTGGAATTGTCCGACTGAATCCGGATCTGCTTGCCCTCCAGCCACTGTTGGAAGGCTCGCAGAGCAAGATAGACTGCTCTGATTTCCAGAACATTGATCTGAAGGGTGGACTCTCTCTGAGTCCACGTACCCTGAGCCCTGTGGTGAAGAAACACTGCTCCCCACCCTGATAGGCTCGCATCTGTCGTGACCACCGCCCAGGATGGGGGTAGGAACGACTTTCCTTTTGACAATGAGGTGGGAAGAAGCCACCATCGGAGAGAGTCCTTGGTTGCCTGAGAGAGGGAGACATCCCTGTCGAGGGACGTCGACTTCCCGTCCCATTGGCGGAGAATGTCCCATTGTAGAGGGCGCAGATGAAACTGCGCGAAAGGGACTGCTTCCATTGCTGCCACCATCTTCCCTAGGAAATGCATGAGGCGCCTCAAGGAGTGGGACTGGTTCTGCAGGAGAGATTGCACCCCTGTCTGCAGAGAGCACTGCTTGTCCAGTGGAAGCTTCACTATCGCTGAGAGAGTATGAAACTCCATGCCAAGATATGTTAGTGATTGGGTCGGGGTTAGATTTGACTTTGAAAAGTTGATAATCCACCCGAAACTCTGGAGAGTCTTCAGTGCCACGTTCAGACTGTGTTGGCATGCCTCTTGAGAGGGTGCCTTTATAAGTAGATCGTCCAAATACGGGATCACGGAGTGACCCTGCGAGTGCAGGACAGCTACTACTGCTGCCATGACCTTGGTGAAGACCCGAGGGGCTGTTGCCAGCCCGAAAGGTAACGCTACGAACTGCAGGTGTTCGCTTTCTATAACGAAGCGTAGAAAACGCTGATGCTCTGGCGCAATCGGCACGTGAAGATAAGCATCTTTGATGTCTATTGATGCTAAGAAATCTCCTTGAGACATTGAGGCTATGACAGAGCGGAGAGATTCCATCCGGAACCTCCTGGTTTTTACGTGTTTGTTGAGCAACTTTAGATCCAGGACGGGCCGAAAGGACCCGTCCTTCTTTGGCACCACAAACAGATTGGAGTAAAAACCGTGACCTTGTTCCTGAAGAGGAACGGAAGTCACCACTCCTTCCGCCTTTAGAGCGGCCACCGCCTGCAGCAGAGCATCGGCTCGGTCGGGCGGTGGGGAAGTTCTGAAGAAACGAGTTGGAGGACGAGAGCTGAACTCTATCCTGTACCCGTGAGACAGAATGTCCCTCACCCAACGGTCTTTGACCTGTGACAGCCAAATGCCGCCAAAGCGGGAGAGCCTGCCACCGACCGAGGATGCGGAGAGAGGAGGCTGAAAGTCATGAGGAAGCCGTCTTGCTAACGGTTCTTCCTGCTGTCTTTTTTGGGCGTGACTGAGTCCGCCAAGAATCTGAGCCTCTCTGATCCTTTTGAGTCCTCTTGGACGAGGAGAATTGGGACCTGCCTGAGCCTCGAAAGGACCGAAAACCAGACTGACCCCTCCTTTGTTGGGGCTTGTTTTGTCTGTGTTGAGGTAAGGATGAGTCCTTACCCTTGGAGTGTTTAATGATTTCATCCAAACGCTCCCCAAACAATCGGTCACGAGAAAAGGGCAAACTGGTTAAGCATTTCTTGGAAGCAGAATCTGCTTTCCATTCTCTCAACCACAGGGCTCTGCGCAAAACCACGGAGTTGGTTGACGCCACCGCCGTACGGCTCGTAGAGTCCAGGACAGCATTAATCGCGTAAGACGCGAATGCAGACATTTGAGAGGTCAATGGTGCCACCTGCGGGGCAGATGTACGTGTGACCGAGTCGACTTGTATAAGCCCAGCTGAAATAGCTTGGAGTGCCCATACGGCTGCAAAAGCTGGCGCCAACGACGCTCCAATAGCTTCATAGATGGATTTCAGCCAGAGCTCCATCTGCCTGTCAGTGGCATCTTTAAGTGCCGCTCCATCTTCTACTGCAACTAAGGATCTAGCTGCAAGCCTGGAGATTGGAGGGTCCACCTTGGGACACTGGGTCCAACCCTTGACCACGTCAGGGGGAAAAGGATAGCGTGTATCTTTAAGCCGTTTAGAAAACCGCTTCTCAGGATAAGCGTGGTGTTTCTGGATTGCATCTCTAAAGTCAGCGTGGTCCAGAAAAGTGCTTAATTTACGCTTGGGATATCTGAAATGGAATTTCTCCTGCTGTGAAGCTGCCTCCTCCTCAGTAGGAGCTGGCGGAGAAATATCTAACATCCTATTGATGGACGCTATAAGATCATTCACTATGGCGTCACCATCCGGTGTATCCAGATTGAGAGCGGACCCAGGATCAGAATCTTGATCAGTTACATCCGCCTCATCACCCATAGATTCGTCCCGCTGGGATCCTGACCAGTGAGACGAAGTTGAGGGCCCCTCATAACGAGCCCGCTTAGGTTGTCTGGGACTGTCGTCCGAGTCAGAATCGTCACCCTGGGGTGCATGTGACACCCCCGGAGCTTGGAAGTGTTCCAGCTGAGGGGGACCATGGAGCAATGATGCCACAGTGTCCATGGTCTGAGTTACTGGTCTAGACTGCAATGTTTCAAGAATCTTTGACATGGTCATAGACAATCTGTCAGCAAAAGCTGCAAACTCCGTTCCTGTCACCTGGACAGCATTCACAGGTGGTACCCCCTGGGTCACGTCCAGCAGAGGCCCCGGCTGTGCAAGTTGCACAGGGGCCGAGCACTGCACACAATGGGGGTCAGTGGAACCTGCCGGTAGAGCAGCCCCACATGCGGTACAGGCAGCATATAATGTCTGTGCCTTGGCACCCTTGCGTTTTGCGGACGACATGCTGTTGCCTCCTTGTAATCTAGGAGGGGGTATAGCCGAGAATCACCAGCGACCGTACAGTACAAAGTATTTGCAAACACAAAATACTCAGTATACAAACGGCACAAGTGGGGGTGAGCCCTTGAGGCTGCTTACCGCCCGCTGAACAGCGGGTATGAGGCCGTAGAATCCCGTGTCTGGGTCTCCCCGTCTCCCCTCTGCAGCTCAGCGTGCAGGCAGGAATGGCTGCCGGCGTTCTGTGAAGAGGGGCGGACCGTGGGCGTGCCACAAACAAAGAGCGGGAAACTGCGTCCTACTGTGCCTGGTGTGAGGGCTGGAGTATGTAAAAACGACTCCAGCCCTCAGCGCTGATGCTCTGTACAGCGTCCCGCCCTCCTCCTGACTGGCAGGTGCGGAGGCGGGAACGAACGAACTAGGCCGCAAAAGCCGGGGACTGTAGTAATAAGCGCGGCCGTGATATATGCACGGCCAGCGCGGAAGTCCCCGGCGCACCACAAGTCCCAGCCGCGTCGCAGTCCCAGCGGCCGGCGCGACCGTTCTCCCTGAGTCTACCCACTCAGCTAAGCTGAAGTGAGGAAATGGCACAAGCGCAGCAGCGCTGTTGTCCCCGGCGCACTAACACACCCAGCAATGCTGCGGTGTGCGCGCGTATGCACGGGGACACAGAGTACCTTGACGGAGCAGGGCCATGTCCCTGTGATACTCAGCTCCATATCCAGCGGCTTCTCCAGGGGCTGCGGATGGAGCACGGTCTCAGTGCCTGGAGACCGGTAAAATCCCACTTCGCCCAGAGCCCCAATGGGGATGGGGAAGGAATCAGCATGTGGGCTCCAGCCTCCGTACCCGCAATGGGTACCTCAACCTTAACAAGCACCACCGACAGAAAGTGGGGTGAGAAGGGAGCATGCTGGGGACCCTTGTATGGGTCCTCTTTTCTTCCATCCGACATAGTCAGCAGCTGCTGCTGACTAAACAGTGGAGCTATGCGTGCGTGTCTGACCTCCTTCGCACAAAGCAAAAAACTGAAGGACCCGTGCTCCCACGGGGGGGTGTATAGCCAGAAGGGGAGGGGCCTTACACTTTTAAGTGTAGTACTTTGTGCGGCCTCCGGAGGCAGTAGCTATACACCCAATTGTCTGGGTCTCCCAATTAGGAGCAAAAAAGAAAAAGTAAAAAAAAAAAAATTAAAAAAAACCCTAAAAGTTCATATCACCCCCCATTCGCCCCATGGAAAATTAAAGGGTTAAAAAAATTAAAAATATACACACATTTGGTATCGCCGCGTTCAGAAACGCCCGATCTATCAAAATAAAAAATCAATTATTCTGATCAGCATACAACGTAGCGGCAAAAAAATTCCAAACGCCAAAATGACGTTTTTTTTGTCGCCACAACTTTTGCGCAAAATGCAATAAGAGGCGATCAAAACGTAGCATCTGCGCAAAAGTGGTACCGTTAAAAACGTCAGTTCGAGACAAAAAATAAGCCGTCACTGAGCCATAGATCACGAAAAATGAGAATGCTACGGGTCACGGAATATGGCGTAAAACGTGCGCCACTTTTTTCAGACAAACTTCCGATTTTTTTTTAACCCCTTAAATAAAAGTAAACCTATACATGTTTGGTGTCTACGAACTCGCACTGACCTGAGGCATCACACCCACACATCCGTTTTACCATATAGTGAACACAGTGAATAAAAAATCTCAAAAACAATAGTGCTATCGAACTTTTTTTGCAATTTTTCTGCATTTGGATTTTTTTTGCCGTTTTCCAGTACACTATATGGTAAAACTTATGGTTTAATTTAAAAATACAGCTCGTTCCGCAAAAAATGAGCCCTCACATGACCATATTGACTAAAAAAAAAGTTACGTCTCTCAGAAAAAGAATGTCGAAAAAAAACCCGGAAAGTGAAAAATCGGCCGGTCGTGAAGGGGTTAAAGGAGGTCTCTATCACCTGTTCTGGGTACCCTCTCTCTCTTAATCTCAGTTTCAAATCTGCAGATTGTTGCAGAAAACCCGCATCATCACTGTTAATACGTCTTAACCTCACAAATTGACTGTATGGCAACACATTTTTGGTATGAGCCGTATGAGCACTATCAAAGTGCAGAAAAGTATATGAAGCAGTAGGCTTGCGGAACACCTTAGTTTGAATCACCCCTTCTACAATCGTCACTGCGACATCCAAAAAATTCAAGGATTGACCTCCAAAATCATAAGTGAATGACATATTCATTGTGTTACATGTATTCATGTATGTATTTTGGAGGGCAATCCTTGAATTTTTTGGATGTCGCAGTGACGATTGTAGAAGGGGCGATTCAAACTAAGGTGTTCCGCAAGCCTACCGGTTCCAATACTTTGCTGCACTTTGATAGTGCTCTTACCAAAAATGCGTTGCCATACAGTCAATTTGTGAGGTTAAGACGTATTAACAGTGATGATGCGGTTTTTCTGCAACAATCTGCAGATTTGAAACTGAGATTAAGAGAGAGAGGGTACCCAGAACAGGTGATAGAGACCTCCTTTAATAAATGTATATCAAATTATGCTCAAATAAGGGATTCTCGCTTCGTTGACCGATCCACTAGGAGGATGCAGCCCCGTAGGTTTATTTTCAATTTTAAATTCGGCCCACTGGAATCAGTAATAAAAAACACCCTGTACAAAAATTGCCACATTTTACAACAAGATAGTAACCTAAAAGAAATGACTGCTGCTAAACCTTTAGTTACCTACCGGAGGGGTAATAACCTAAAAGATGTGTTGGTAAAAAACAGATTAACTCAGCCGTCTACGTGGCTAGAGAGGAGTAGCCCGGTCGGTAACTACAGGTGCGGTAATTGCAGATTTTGTCAACTGCATTTTACGGTTAATCCGATAAAAATCGGTTCTTTTGTGCATCATGTCAGGCGTTTTACATCATGCAGGACAAAATTTGTTGTTTACATTGTATTTTGCAGTTGCGGTCATTTTTACATCGGTAAGACCATCAGACCGATGTATGTGAGGTTCAAAGAACATTTTAGCTCTGTGATGTCTGGTAAAGGCTCTCCTCAGTTAATTGAGCATATTTGTAATGCACATAATGGTGATCCGAATGTACTGCGGTTCGCAGGCTTAGGCTGGAAACACATCTATGCGAGTAAAATCGGTCCGACTGGGCTGAAAAAAACTCGGCTGATTTTAGTTCACGTTAGGTCCGAGTGCAACGCAAGTGCGATGCTTTTTCTGAATAAATTAATGATTTTACTAGCGTGTGTAATGCGTGTGTAATACATATTTTTTACTATGTCATCTGCCATTCAGCGCTGCTACATGGCCGCTGACAGCAGACACAGACAGCCATGTAGAAGAGCTGAATGGCAGATGACAGCAGACACAGACAGAGCCACACTGTCAGAATGAACTCGGGTGAACTTCACCCGACTTCATTGTCATGCTGCGGCTCTGTCTGTGTGCCGCGTCCTGATTAGCGGTCACCAGTGAAGGACTCACCGGTGACCGCTAATCCCCTGAGTGACTGAAGTTAGCAGCCCTCTCTCATACTCACCGATCCCCGATCCCCAGCGCGGCACTGCATGGCATTCACACTGCTGCGGCGGCTTTTACTATTTTGAAAAAGCCAGCCGCTCATTAAACAATCTCGTATTCCCTGCTTTCCCCGCCCACAGGCGTAATCCACGGACCTCCAGCGTCGCTTCCAGCTCTGCTGCATGCAGGTGACAGGAGCTGCAGCAGACACCGTCGCTCCTGTCACCTCCACACAGCAACTGAGGTGAGTATCGCGATCAGCTGAGCTGTCACTGAGGTTACCTGGATCCAGCGGTGGCCGCGATTAACCTCAGTGACAGCTCAGCTGATCGCGATACTCACCTCAGTTGCTGTATGGAGGTGACAGGAGCGGCGGTGTCTGCTGCAGCTCCTGTCACCTGCATGCAGCAGAGCTTGAAGCGACGCTGGAGGTCCGTGGATTACGCCGGACATGGAGGGCTTTTTGGGACTTATTAAATTGCTGAACCAGGGAATTTGTTAGTGTTTTTAATTTCTAATAAAGGATTTTTTCGTGTGTGTGTGTTTATTTACTGTAACTTACAGATTAATCATGGAAGGTATCTCATAGACGCCTGACATGATTAATCTAGGATTTAGTGGCAGCTGTGGGCTGCCATTAACTCCTTATTACCCCGATTTGCCAACGCACCAGGGCAAATCGGGAAGAGCCGGGTACAGTCCCAGAACTGTCGCATCTAATGTATGCGGCAATTCTGGGCGGCTGCTGACTGATATTGTTAGGCTGGGGGGCTCCCCATAACGTGGAGCTCCCCATCCTGAGAATACCAGCCTTCAGCCGTATGGGTGTATCTGGCTGGTATTAAAATTGGGGGGACCGCACGCCATTTTTTTAATTATTTATTTATTTATTTCACTGCACAGTATAGACCCGCCCACCGGCTGCTGTGATTGGTTGCAGTGAGACACCTGTCACTCAGCGTGGAGGCGTGTCTCACTGCAACCAATCATAGGCGCCGGTGGGTGGGTAAAGCAGGGAATACGAGATTGTTTAATGAGCGGCCGGCTTTTTCAAAAGAGGAGAAGCCGCCGGAGCAGTGTGAACGCCGTGCAGCGCCGCGCTGGTGATCGGGGATCGGTGAGTATGAGAGAGGGACGGAGAGGGATAGACCGACATGGACAGAGAGTGAGGGACAGAGATAGTGACCGACCGACAGACCGACAGAGAGATAGTGACCGACGCAGAGAGAATAGAGTCCGAGAGGGAGACACCGACTGACAGAGAATAGTGATTGACAGACATTGTGACACATCACTCGTTTCCAGATTTTTAGGAAACATGCGAGAAATGTATTTAGAAAATCGCATGTCACTAGGATGGTGTGAGTGCCGTCCCGTGACATCCGATTATTTACACGCTCCCATAGACTTGCATTGGAGAGACTCGCAGTAGAAACTCGCAAAAAAGCAGCATGCTGCGATTTTTTTCCCAGTCCGATTTGGACTGAGAAAAAAATCGCTGATGAGAGCTGAATCATTCACTAACATGTGTCCGATTCCAATGCGAGATTTTCTCGCATTGCTCTACTGCGAGAAACTCGCAAGTGAGAAGCAGCCCTTAGAGAGAGTATTTCTCCCCCCTCAAGGAGGTGATGTACATAAATTGCTCCTACAAACTGAGGCAAGACTTATTATAAACCCCTTCATGACCCTTGACGGATCTTTCCGTCATGGATCGTGTGAGGTTAATCCCCGCCCCCTGCCATTGGCAGGTCGCAGCGACCCGCGTAAATATCAGCTGTTTTCAACAGCTGACATGTGTGCCTGCATGTTCTGAGTGGAATCGCATTTCACCCAGAACATTTAACCCCTTACATCTCGCTGCCAAAGTCTGGCAGTGAGATGTATATGCTTGTGGCCATTATTTTCACTTACTGCCGCCCCCACCGGAAGTCACGTGCGTGATCACGTGACTTTCGGTGGTTGCCATGGTAGCACAGGGTCATGTGATGACACCTATAGCTATCATGAGTCACTTTCGGTTTCACTCGGCCGGGAACCGAATGAATCAGGAAGTGACCATATCTACTGTTTACAGCTGTGTAGCTATGATCAGCAGATAGGGCAGAGCGATCGCATTGTTGATCCATATAGCCCCCTAGGGGGACTAGTAAAATAAAAAAAAGTAAAAAAAAAAAAGTTTTAAAAAATAAAAAAATAAAAAAAACCCTAAAAGTTCAAATCACCCCCCTTTCACCCCATTGAAAATTAAGGCGTTAAAAAAATAAAAAATGTACACATATTTGGTATCACCGCGTTCATAAATGCCCGATCTATCAAAATATAAAATCAATTAATCTGAGTGGTAAATGGCGTAGCAGCAAAAAAATTCCAAACGCCAAAATTACGTTTTTTGGTCGCCGCAAGTTTTACGCATAGTGTAATAACAGGTGATAAAAATGTAGGATCAGGGCAAAAATGGTATCATTAAAAATGTCTGCGCGAGACACAAAAAATAAGCCATCACTGAGCCATAGATCCCAAAAAATGAGAAAGCTACGGGTTTCGGAAAAAGGCGCAAAACGTACGCCACTTTTTATGGACAAGCTTGTGAATTTTTTTTAACCCCTTAGATACAAGTAAACCTATACATGTTTGGTGTCTGCAAACTCGGACCGACCTCAGGCATGATAATGACATATCAGTTTTACCATATAGTGAACACGATGAATAAAACATCCCAAAAACTATTGTGCGATCACACTTTTGTTGCAGTTTTTCCCCACTTGGATTTTTTTGCTGTTTTCTAGTACATTATAAAGTACAACTTATGGTTTTATTTAAAAGTACAACTCGTCCCACAAAAAACAATCCCTCACATGGCAAGATTGACAGAAAAATAAAAAAGTTACGGCTCTCGGAAGAAGGGGAGCAAAAAGCAAAAAACGGAAAACACCCGGGGGCTGAATGGGATAAATATAGAGCCCATGGGGATTTGGGGTTAAATGACAAAAATGATCTCTCGGTTTTCTGCACATCTCTATGTGTCCGCATATTTTTGTATGTGTCTGTTTGTAATGGTTTTTTACCATGTTGATTTTAATTGTATTTTGTATAACATTGTCAGTATCATGCACTATTTTGTTACTTGTTGCACTTATCATCTGTTTTTAATTGGCAGTGACATAGACCTGACACAGCTCTCTCATAAGGCGATGGTCTATGCCTGTCCACATGGACCCGAGGAAGCGTATCCATACGCGAAACGGCCGTCGTCCGTGAGGGGGCCCGCTGTCAGCTCTGCTCCTGCCTTTTTATTGCACCGCACTTCAATAAAGAATTTTGCTTGATTCCGGTGAGTGCCATCCCTTCTCTCAGTTGGATTCTGCAAACTTTAAACATGCTTGAATATACACTTTGGTCAGAAATTGAGTCTTTCGTGGTGAGCGTGCGTATTGTTTTCTTTGCAATAAGGCTGTGTGCGCACATGTGCATTTGTCCTGCATTTTGGCTGCGTTTAAAACTGCAGCACCTCAATGACAAAATGCATGCGTTGTGCTTCCCCAGCAAATGAGAAGTGTGCACATTTCCATGCGCACGTTGCTTTTTTTTAGGCAGCGTTTTGGATGCCAAATATTTGACAAAATCGATGCGTATAAAAAAGCAGTATGTCACTTCTTTTGTGCATTTTGGTTGCATTTTCTCCCCATTGAAATGAATGAGGTGTGTCAAAACGCAACCAAAATGTTTAGCTGTGCACTTGCACTACATTTTTGTTGCATTCTGCATGTTTTTTTGACAAACAAAACACAGGTCTTTCGGTCTTTCTCTCTGTCCGTATCGGTTTCTCTGTCTGTCGATCTCACTCACTCTCTCTGTCGGTTGGACTCTCCCTCTCTCTGTCGATCTCACTCACTCTCTCTGTCGGTCGGTTGGTTTCTCCCTCTCACCCCCTTTCTCATACTCACTGATCACCGGCGCGGCGCGGCGCGACGCTGCACAGATGTCACACTGCTCCAGCGGCTTCTCCTGCTTTTGAAAATGCCGGCCGCTCATTATTCCATCTCATATTCACTGCTTCGCCTCGCCCACCGGTGCCTATGATTATTTGCAGTCAGAAGAAACCCCACGCTGAGTGACAGCTGTCTCACTGCAACCAATCACAGCCGCCAGTGGGCGGGTCTATATTGTGCAGCAAAATAAATAAACGAATGAATGAATGAATGAATAAATAAATAAATAATAATTAAAAAAAAAAAACGGCTGCGGTCACCCCTAATTTTGATACCAGTCAAGGTAAAGTCACATGGCTGAGGGCTGGTATTCTCAGGATGGGAAGACCCACGTTATGTGGAGCCCCCAGCCTAAAAATATCAGCCAGCAGCCGCCCAGAAAGGCCGCATCCATTAGATGAGACAGTCCAGGTACTCTACCCAACTCATCCCGATTGTTCTGTTGCGGTGGCAGTCGGGGTAATAAGGAGTTAATGACAGCCCATAGCTACCACTAAGTCCTAGCTTAGTGATGGCAGGCGTCTATGAGACACCCCCATCACTAAACTGTAGTGAAATAAATAAACACAAACAGTGAAAAATCCTTTATTTGAAATAAAAGACAAAACAACACCATCTTTCACCACTTTAATAAACCCCAAACACCCCTCCAGGTCCGATGTAATCCACACGAGGTCCCACAAAGCTTTTGGCTCTCCTACATCGGAAGCTGACAGGAGTGGCTGTAGAGCATGACTGCTCTCTCTGAGCTTCACGGAGCAACTGAAGTGAGTCACGCTGTCAGCGGTGACGTGACTCAGGTTACCCACGGCCACATCTGGATCCTCCAACTGTCTCAGGTGGAGGAATTCAGCTGTGGCCGCGGATAACCTGAGTGACGGCACCACTGATCGCGCGGCTCACTTCAGTCACTCAGGTGATTTGCGTTCACAGGTGAGTCCTTCACTTGTGATCACAAATGAGGCCGCGACACAGAGAGCCGCACGATGACAATGAACTTGGGTGAAGCTCTGACATCACTGCTGCGGACCCCTGTGTCCGGCCACTGACCTCAGAGGTTCATCTGAGTTCATGACAGCACACAGTCACGGGATGACAAAGAAGTCGTGTGAAGTTCATCCGAGTTCATTCTCATCCCGCGGCTCTGTCTACTGTCACCGGGCATGTAGCAGAGCTGAATTGCCATGGAACCGCACTTTCAAAAATGCATCCAAAATGCATGTAAAATGCATTTATTTTTGTCAAACGCAGTGTTTACAGTTATCAAAGTCTGCCAGAGGGTGCATGTTTTTTTCACAATTACAGAGCGCAGCCTGCGCACACACCTTAATTCTACCTACTGATTCCATGTCTTTCTCTAGCTCTCCACAGTTAAGGGGGCTCTACACGCAGCGATATTGCTAGCGATATCGCGAGCGTACCCGCCCCCGTCGTTTGTGCATCACGGGCAAATCGCTGCCCGTGGCGCAAAATATTGTTAGGAGCCGTCACACGGACTTACCTGCCTAGCAACGTCGCTGAGGCCGGCGAACCGCCTCCTTTCTAAGGGGGCGGTTCGTGCGGCGTCACAGCGGCATCACTAAACGGCCGCCCAATAAGAAGCGGAGGGGCGGAGATGAACAGCCGTAATATCCCACCCACCTCCTTCCTTCCTCACTGCCGGCGGCCACAGGTAAGCTGTAGTTCGTCGTTCCCGAGGTGTCACAGATAGCGATGTGTGCTGCCTCGGAAACGACAAACAACTTGCGTCCTCAACAATCAACGATTTTTTGAAAATGAATGACGTGTCAACGATGGACGATTTGGTGAGTATTTTCCATTGTTAACGGCCACTTGTTGGTGTCAAACGCAACGACGTCGCTAACGATGCCAGATGTGCGTCACGGAATCCGTGACCCCGCCGATATATCGTTAGATACGTCGTTGCGTGTAACGGGGCCTTTAGTCCTTTGCTCTTGGACACCTCTTCTGATCATTTTTCTTCACTCCTCTGTCGAAATCTTGAGAGAAGCACCTAGGTGTAGCCGGTTTATGGTGAAATGTTGTTCTTTTCACTTCTGGATTATGGCCACAAAAGTGGTCACTGGAATTTTCTGTAGTGTAGTAATATTCTGTATTCAATGCCACCAATATGTTTTGCACAACATAGCTGCAAAAGTCGTGAGACAGCTCATTGATTTTACCCATCAGGCAATGTTTCTTGTGTGGCACCTTGGTAATGAGTCACTTGTTTTTATAGGACATCAGTTGAACCAGCTGCTATTTTTCAATAAGTTGCAGGATTGCTTTCTAATTACTGATAAGATTTCAGCTGGTGTCATGACTTTCCATGGCTTTTTGCACCTCTTTCTTTATGCATTCAATACATTTTTCCTGTTATTTCTCATTATTACACATCACTTAATTTATGGACATCTACGGTTTGATTTCTCTTTCCTATGTGGACTGGATAAGTTGTTACCAACATCTGATGAGAAATTCATGTCATTATCACCTTAATAAATATGTTAACTTAGAAAATTGGTGACATGCACAATAGTTATTTCACCTGCTGGATATACTGTGACTACAGATAGTACACCAGCCACATATTATCCTGTATATAAAATCTGATGTCTGCTCATGGTAATTCCAGGGGCGGATTAAGAGTGGCAAGGGCCCTAAGCAGTTGAGAAGGCATGACCAAACCCCCAAAATCCGATGTAACATGTTAAATGATCTCCCCTTTGAAAGATCATGTGACAGGTCATGGGATTAACATTCAGGTCCTCTGGTGCACATCTGTAGATACAAAACAAGAGACAGTAGGCTGCATAGAGCGCCTCACAAAGTTTTCCTTTATGTTCCACACTATGCATAACATAGCGGTATACATATTGGACCTTGGGTGGAAAATTCATTATTCCGAGGGGCCACATGAGATTGTGAATGTTGTGGAGGCTGAACCAATAGGCTGAAATGTATTCTGCTTAATATTAATAACATGTCAATTATAGTTATTTGATACTAACATTAATTATATCCAAAACAAACTGATAGTGAACTTAGATTGTGAGCCTCAATGGGGAAAGTGATAATCACGTCTGTAAAAGGACTGAGGAATTAATAGCACTGTATAAGTGAGTGAAATAAATAAACTAAGTATGACGACATCCCTAAATATACAGAATGAGCCCTCACATAGCTCGCTATAAACAGTATGAGCCTACACAAAGTAGCACTATATACAGTATGAGCTCTCACATAGTATAGAGGATGCTATGTGGGAGCTCACATACAGTGCCTTGTGAAAGTATTCGGCCCCTTGAATTTTTCAACCTTTTTCCACATTTCAGGCTCCAAATATAAAGATTACAATTTTAATGTTATGGTGAAGAATCAACAAGTGGGACTCAATTGTGAAGTTGAACAAAATGTATTGCTTATTTTTAACTTTTTTAAAATATAACTGAAAAGTGGGGCGTGCAATATTATTCGTCCCCTTTACTTTCAGTGCAGCAAACTCACTCCAGAAGTTAATTGAGGATCTCTGAATGATCCAATTTTGTCCTAAATGACTGATGATAAATATAAGCCACCTGTGTGTAATCAAGTCTCCTTCGTATAAATGCACCTGCTCTGTGATAGTCTCAGTGTTCTGTTTAAAGCACAGATAGCATTATGAAGACCTAGGAACACAACAGGCAGGTCCATGATACTGTTGTGGAAAAGTTTAAAGCCGGATTTGGTTACAAGAATATTTCCAAAACTTTAAACATCCCAAGCAGCACTGTGCAAGCGATCTTATTGAAATGGAAGGAGTATCATACCACTGCAAATCTACCAAGACAAGGCCATCCATCTAAACTTTCATCTCACCAAGGAGAAGACTGACCAGAGATGCAGCCAAGAGGCACATGATCACTCTGGATGAACTGCAGAGATCTACAGCTGAGGTGGGAGAGTCTGTCCATAGGACAATGATCAGTCACACGCTGCACAAATCTGGCCTTTATGGAAGCGTGGCAAGGAGAAAGCCATTTCTCAAAGATATCCATAAAAAGTGTTGTTTAAAGTTTGCCACAAGCCACCTGGGACACACACCAAACATGTTTAAGAAGGTGCGCTGGTCAGATGAAACTATTTGGGCACAATGCCAAACGATATGTTTGACGTAAAGGCAACACAGCTCATCACCCTGAACACACCATCCCCACTGTCAAAATGGTGGTGGCAGCATCATGGTTTGGGCCTGCTTTTCTTCAGCAGGGACAGGGAAGATGGTTAAACTTTATGGGAAGATGGATGGAGCCAAATACAGGACCATTATTGAAGAAAACCTCTTGGAGTTTGCAAAAGACCTGAGACTGGGACGGAGATTTGTATTCCAAAAAGACAATGATCCCAAACATAAAAGGAAAATCTACAATGGAATGGTTCACAAATAAATGTATCCAGGTGTTAGAATGGCCAAGTCAAAGTCCAGACCTGAATCCCATCAAGAATCTGTGGAAAGAGCTGAAAACTGCTGTTCACAAATGCTCTCCAACCAACCTCACTCAGCTCGAGCTGTTTGCAAAGGAAGAATGGGCAAGAATTTCAGTTTCTTGATGTGCAAAACTGATAGAGACATACCCCAAGCGTCTTGCAGCTGTAGTCGCAGCAAAAGGCGGCGCTACAAAATATTAACTTAAAGGGGCCGAATAATATTGCACGCCCCACTTTTCAGTTATTTATTTTTTAAAAAAAGTTTAAAATAAGCAATAAATTTAGTTTAACTTCACAATTGTGTCCCAATTGTTGTTGATTCTTCACCAGAACATTAAAATTTTTATCTTTATGTTTGAAGCCTGAAATGTGGGAAAAGGTTGAAAAATTCAAGAGAGCCTAAGGGGTGCTTCACACATAGCGAGATCGCTACCGAAATCGCTGCTACGTCACGGTTTTTGTGACGCAGCAGTGATCTCATTAGCGATCTCGCTGTGTGTGACACTGAGCAGCGATCTGGCCCCTGCTGTGAGATCGCTGCTCGTTACACACAGCCCTGGTTCGTTTTTTTATTGTTGCCCTCACGCTGTGACGCACAGATCGCTGTGTGTGACAGCGAGAGAGCGACGAAATGAAGCGAGCAGAGAGCAGGAGCCGGCGTCTGGCAGCTGCGGTAAGCTGTAACCAGGGTAAACATAATAATAATAATAATAATTTTATTCATTTATATAGCGCTATTATTTCCACAGCGCTTTACATACATTGGCAACACTGTCCCCACTGGGGCTCACAATCTAGAGTCCCTATCTGTATGTCTTTGGAGTGGTGGTTACCCGATATTTACCTTCGTTACCAGACTCCGCCGCTCTCACGCTGCCAGTGCCGGCTCCCTGCTCTCTGCACATGTAGCTGCAGCACACATTGGGTTAATTAACCCGATGTGTACTGTAGCTAGGAGTGCAGGGAGCCAGCGCTAAGCAGTGTGTGCTGCTCTCTGCACATGCAGCTGCAGTACACATCGGGTTAATTAACCCGATGTGTACTGTAGCTAAGAGAGCAGAGAGCCAGCGCTAAGCAGTGTGCGCGGCTCCCTGCTCTCTGCACATGTAGCGACGTTATGATCGCTGCTGCTTCTGCTGTGTTTGACAGCGAAGCAGCGATCATAACAGTGACTTACAAGGTCGCTGCTACGTCACAGAAAATGGTGACATAACAGCAACGTTGTTGTCGCTATGTGTGAACCCAGCCTAATACTTTCGCAAGGCACTGTAAGCTCTCAATATACAAGGGGCTGCTGATAAGTCTGAGTTTATCCAGTAAGAAACGAGATAGGATGATAAAACTTTACATTTATTCCACATACTCTCCACTGATGTCAACACACTTCTTACATGGGTATTCCAAGTTCTTTCTGTAAGCCTAGCAAAAAGGATTTCGGTTGTGCCTCAAACCAGGCATCTGTAGCAGCCATGGAATCAGAAATGGTGTGAAATTTGGTACCCTTGAGTTTTTTCTTCAAGTTTCCAAACAGATGATAGTCGGAGTGAGCTAGATCTGGTGAATAAGGTGGGTGGTCAACCAGCTGGAAGCCCAGTTCTGCCAGTTTTGCCGTGGTCACTTGTGCAGTGTGAGTGGAGGCATTGTCTTACAGGAACAAGATTCCTTTGGACAGCTTGCCGCAGCTTTTGGCCTTCAGAGCTGCCTTCAGTTGTTCCAAATGTTCATTGTAATAGCTTGCATTGATGGTGGAACCCTTTTGAAGGTACTCCACTTGCAGCACACCCTCCTTATCCCAGAATACAGATGCCATCACCTTAATGGGTGATTTTTGCTTCCTGAACTTTTTTGGGAGAAGAGAACCACTGTGCCTCCACTCTTTTCATTGCTCCTTGTTTTCAGGGTCATACAAATAAATCCAGGTCTCATCCATAGTGATCCAGGAAGTTATCAGTCCGGAAACGCTGACAAATGGACCTGGAAGTTTAGGGTCCCACTTTGCAGATAGCTTCCTCCAAAATATCCAAATGTTCATGGATAAGAACACAAAATCATTCACGGGAAATCCCTATGATGTCTGCTATTGCTTTAGCTGAAATTCATTGATTCTTAGTATGCGGTTGTGCACAGCATCGACGATCTCCGGAACAACCACTCTCGGTCGTCCAGGACGTTCCTCATCACTGGTGCTGAAGTGGCCTGTTTTAAATTTGGCAACCCAGTTCTTAACTGTGGAATAATGTCTGTGGCATATCACCATGAATATCCTTTGCGGACTTTCCTTGCAGAAACAAGAATTTTATCACTCCTCTGCTCTCAGTTGCTGTGAATATTGCATTAAACTCTGCCATTTTGATTTCCCACGTGCATAGAACACCGTTTCCATAAGATTCAAATGTGAAATCTTGAAAACATATATTAGACACATAAGGCTTTCATGTGATGTAATATGTGTTACCATAAAAACAAAAAAGATCACAAAGCCAAAGATTTATCAGCAGACCGTCGTACAGGATGAGCACCCACATAGCTCTCTATATAAAGGATGAGCCGTCATATAGCTCTATATACAAAACAAGAAAGCCTGCGGAGACACCATCACATGTTTCTCAACACTGACAGGAAACTAACCAGGTCTTTCACTGGGAAGGAACAACCACGGGAAGGGCAGTCTCCAGTCAAGGAGACCACCTATGTCAAACATGGTATCCATCCACAGACAGCTGTTTCGGGGTATTTGCCCCTCATCAGTGTGGAGTAGGAATCTGGCTAGTGGGAGCAAAAAGTGTAGTCTTTTACTAGGCAATGCTCCCACTAGCCAGATTCCTACTCCACACTGATTCCTACTCCACACCAGACAGCTGTTTCCGGGTATTTGCCCCTCATCAGTGTGGAGTAGTCTTCTACTAGGCATTGCTCCCACTAGCCAGTTTCCTGATGAGGGGCAAATATCCCGAACCAGCTGTCTGTGGATGGATACCATGTTTGGCATAGGTGGTCTCCTTGACTGGAGACTGCCCTTCCCGTGGTTGTTCCTTCCCGGTGAAAGACTTGGCTAGTTTCCTGCTAGCGTTGAGAAACATGTGATGGTGTCTCCGCAGGCTTTCTTGTTTTAAATATTTCCCAGGGGACATTGCTCTAGAATTACTGCGTTGTGAAACACGTGATGGTGTCTCCGTGGTGTTGGATGTTGATCTCCCTAAGGTCAACCATCCTTGCTTATGTAGTCTTCTACTAGGCATTGCTCCCACTAGCCAGTTTCCTACTCCACTCTACCATTCTGTATTGCCAGCAGTGGAGCTCCAGGAAAGCTCCCAATTCAGAGATGTGCACAGCTGTTAATGGTGCAAACATTATAGTGAGGGTAATCTCACTTGCCCTTATTATAATCTACCTATCAGTATGTCATAGACTAATCTGTACACTGCATGTGCTATGTTTCACTGTACTAATCACACCTGCACATCGCCATATCAGTTTTACCATATAGTAAACACAGTGAATAAAATATCCCAAAAACAATTGTGCAATCACACTTTTTTTTGCAATTGTTCTGCACTTGGAATTTTTTTGCCGTTTTCCAGTACATTATATGGTAAAACTAATGGATTCATTTAAAAGTACAACTCGTCCCTCAAACGTACGCTCTTATATGGCAAGATTAAAGGAACAATAAAAAAGTGACGGCTCTCGGAAAAAGGGGAGCAAAAAACAAAAACGGAAAATCGCTCGGGGTGAAGGGGTTAAACAAAAGACATTTTAGGACTTTTCCATTACCATATAAATGAATAGATTTGGAACCTTTTATTTCCATTATGTTATCCTAAAATGCATTAAAATCATGAAACTACTGGAAATGTGAAGCAGAGCCTTAGGGGTACTTTGCACACTACGACATCGCAGCTGCGATATCGGTGGGGTCAAATCGAAAGTGACGAACATCCGGCGTCGCTGTCGACATCGTAGTGTGTAAATCCTTTTAGCTACCATTAACGAGCGCAAAAGCGTCGTAATCGTATGATCGGTGTAGTGTCCGACATTTCCATAATTTTGCTGTAGCGACAGGTACAATGTTGTTACTCGTTCCTGCGGCAGCACACATCGCTGTGTATGAAGCCGCTGGAACGAGGAACATCTGCTTACCTGCCACCGGCAGCGATGCGGAAGGAAGGAGGTGGGCGGGATGTTTACGTCCCGCTCATCTCCGCCCCTCCGCTTCTATTGGCCGGCCGTTGTATGACATTGCTGTGACGACGCACGACCCGCCCCCTTAGGAAGGAGGTGGTTCGCCGGCCAGAGCGGCATTGCAGGGCAGGTAAGTGCATGTGAAGCTGCCGTAGCGATAATGTTCGCTACGGCAGCTATCACAAAATATCGCAGCTGCGACAGGGGCGGGCACTATCGCGCTCGGCATCGCTACAATCGGCATGCGATGTCGTAGTGTGCAAAGTACCCCTTAGAATGTAATGTAAAGATACTGGAATGGGGCGGAGTGATGTAGCTGAACTGAGCGGATGCACATGAGAGCTGCTCCCACCATCCTGCATATCCTGATATTGTTGCCTGATTGCCTGTTCTCCCTTGCCTGCAAAGTGCTTCCCGAGGTAGGGGACACTCTAGAGGCCAGCGATTCCACCGGAGCTGTCCCCCAGCTCCTGACGGAGGATATTGTACCAAATGAGGCCGGAGAGTGAGACGAGGCACCAACTTCCCTGCACGAGGCTTTGCAGCTGCATAGCGCCGCGGAGTCCCATCACCCGGCGAACGGCTTACCCCCAGGAGGACGTGGAGGAGCTGTTGGAGGTGGCTTCACAAGTCTGCAGGGGCTAACTGGAGGGGAGATCTGGAGATCGGTGAGCGCCACTAATAATTTTATCATCAGCTGCACCGCCTGCAGCCGGCACATCAAAGGGCCAGCAGCAGTGAACGAGCCATTAACCGAGGCAGCAGGATTGGGGTGGGTGCTCTGAAAAACAGGCCCCTCAGGTCTCCCTCTGACATTGACATAGTACGAAAAAGATATACATTAAGACTCCACGCTGGAGAGGCCTGTATTACTCCTGATTATAACAATCAGGCGCTGTGCTGACTCGGGACTACCCTTTGCTGTAGATACATGTATGTACAGATGCTTCCTGGCTGCCTGAGCTGGATAGGAGAGCAAAGGTGCTCATTTCACTGGACACATATTACAGAGGCACAGGATTAGGTGTACTGGGGTGCAGCAGGAGTGGAGAGTGTAATATACAACGATCCAGCTAGCTATTCTGAGTCCCCTTAAACAATCTGGAGGCATCAATAAACTCAAGGAGTTTGCCAGGAATGGTCAGGGAGACACTCCTAAGGCCAAGAGGCGTGCTTCTTCCAAAGCCCAGGCGCTGACGGGGGATGGGGATGGAGATCAAGATGACTTAACCCTGAGACAAATGTACGAGCAGCTCATGCAGGCAATATCTCCATGTAAAGGGTGCTTTACACGCTGCGACATCGCTAGCGATTGCTAGCGATGTTGCAAGCATTAGCACCCGCCCCCGTTGTTGGTGCGACATGTGGTGATCGCTGCCGTAGCGAACATTATCGCTATGGGAGCGTCACAAGCACATACCTGTTCTTAGACGTCGCTGTGCCCGCCGAACAATCCCCCCTTCAAGGGGGAGGGGCGTTTGGCGTCACAGCGACGTCACAAACGGCCGTCCAATAACAGAGGAAGGTGGAGATGAGCGGCCGGAACATGCCATCCACCTCCTTCCTTCCTCATTGCCGGTAGACGAAGGTAAGGAGATGATCGTCGCTTCTGCGGTGTCACACATAGCGATGTGTGGTGCCGCAGGAATGAGGAACAACCTCGCTACGTACGAGACAACGATTTTTGGTAAATGAACGACCTCTCATATACCAACGATTTTTGTCTCTTTTGCGATCGTTTAAGGTAGCTCCTGCCTGTCACACACTGCGATGTCGCTAACGGTGCCGGATGTGCGTCACAAACACCGTAACCGCAACGATATATCGTTAGCGATGTCGCATTGTGTAAATGGCCCTTAAGACCTCCCTTACAGGGAAGATTGAGGAGGTATATTCTGAAGTTGGCCTTTTGCGCCAGGATATGAAGAACTTGAGGACCCGTACTACAGAGGTTGGATTACGGCATCCTACTACCCGGGAGTTACCTGTCATTCTTCAGGTGCACGCTGTCACGTTTAGATTATATTTTTGGATCAAGTAACGTGGCAGCCTGGGTTGACAATGTGGTACATGGAGTACAGGGAATATCATTCTTACATCTGATGTTAACAGACCCCTTTGGCGGTTAAACCCCTTTTGGTTCAAACTAATCAAAGTGATAGGACCCTGGCCCAACTAGAAGACTTCTTAGTAGCTCAACTCAAACCCTGAACAATAATTTGGTGTGGGACACTCTCAACGCTTACCTTCAGGGATGCTTAAAAGAGTTATCTGACATAAACTCAAAAATTTTTGTTTAGCTAATCTGTGCTGTATTGTCATATAAATCACACCTACATTGTTATTTTTTGTTTTCTAACTTTTGTTCCTCTTGAATTCACCCTTTATTCTCTGCAGCTTCTTGTTTACATTCAGATACAGCAAACATGACCACTTCCTGTGCTGAACCTCAGTCAGAGCTGTCACCACCCACCCCAGTGTCCAGCCTCGCCCTCTGCCCGCCCCCTGCACACACACATTCCCTGTCAGTATATTCTGCCCCAGCACCTGACCTATTATCACTACAGCATTGCAAATAACAACCCCACATCGGGCTGTGCACCGCACACGCACACATATGGCTCTGTACCGCACACATATGGCTCTGTACCGCACACATATGGCTCTGTACCGCACATGCACACATATGGCTCTGTACCGCACACGCACACATATGGCTCTGCACCGCACACGCACACATATGGCTATGTACCGCACACGCACACATATGGCTCTGTACCGCACACGCACACATATGGCTCTGCACCGCACACATATGGCTCTGCACCGCACACGCACACATATGGCTCTGTACCGCACACGCACACATATGGCTCTGCACCGCACACGCACACATATGGCTCTGCACCGCACACGCACACATATGGCTATGTACCGCACACGCACACATATGGCTCTGTACCTCACATGCACACATATGGCTCTGCACCGCACACGCACACATATGTCTAAGTACCGCACACGCACACATATGGCTCTGTACCGCACACACACACATATGGCTCTGCACCGCACACATATGGCTCTGTACCGCACACATATGGCTCTGCACATGCACACATATGGCTCTGCACACATATGGCTCTGAACACGCACACATATGGCTCTGCACACGCACACATATGGCTCTGCACACATATGGCTCTGCACACGCACACATATGGCTCTGCACACGCACACATATGGCTCTGCACACGCACACATATGGCTCTGCACCGCCCGCCCCCCATCCCCATCGGGAACACATGTAAGGAATACATACTCACTCGTCCTCGGTCCCCGCCGCTCCTGCACGTTCACGTGCTGTCTGTGCTCTGACGTCACCACTGTGCTGAAGAGAGCTCAGACAGCGGGAGGGACAGTGATGAGAAGCAGCGCTGCGCTGCTTCTCATCAGCACTTTCAAATGTACCGGCATCTGTGATCTGTGATGCCGGTATATCTGAATGTGTGATCCTTAGCAGGGGGGCCGGTGCTGGAGCTGACACCATGGCAGCTGCCGCCAGGCCCCGCCGCCAGGTCACGGACCCCCACAGCAGTGCAGGGGGAGGTTACTGGAGAGTAACAGAGGTGCGGGGGAATGTGTGGGAGGGTGCAGGGAAGGGGGGGGGAACTCCACGAACTGTACTTCCCAGCAGGGAGGCGACATGCTGTTCCACATTTGCATGTCAACATGGTCCTGCCCATGTTGACATGAAATGACCGGAAGCAGCAAAATCGCGGCAGGAGCGGGCACATGACCGCTCTGAGCCGGGGGAGAGGGGCTGACAGCAGGGCAGGTAAGTGGTCTCTATCTACTTACCTGCCCCAATGTAGCCCCATAGGGTAATTAAAAAAAGAAGTCAAAGAAGCCGGATAACCCCTTTAACTTCGACCATAGCACATCTTAAACGGATGACAAGGGTGGAGAATGACATAATAGAAAGAAGACTCAGGGACTCGGAGGCAAGATATATATCTAGCCTAACTAATGGGAACAGGGCGGCTTGGTTGCACTCATATAGAACATATGTACAACACTCTGAAACTAAATCTAAACGTAAGCTATTCTTCACCCGACTGTCATACTTTGAACTTGGGAACGAGTCAAACAAATTACTTGCATATATAGATAGGCAGCATAATGCTTCAAATACAGTACTGGCTATACCAAAGGCGGATGGTTCGATTGTCACATCCCCTGAGGGCATCTCACAATGTTTCTACACGTTCTATAAAACTTTGTACAGCTCTAAAAGTGTTCATGGCGTCCAGGATTGTTTGGCATATTTGTCAGATGTAGAATGTCAAACGTTGAGTCAGTCACAACGAGAATTTCTAGAGGCAGACATAACAACAGAAGAAGTAACAACAGCCATCTCAGATATGGCTAGAGGGAAATCTCCCGGTCCAGACGGCCTTCAAATAGACTTTTACAGCAAATATTTGTGACACCTTGGCCCCAGTCCTTCTTGATATTTTTTCACACCATACACTTGGTGGCTCTCTAACTGCCTCTCTATACAAAGCGCATATTCTTGTACTGAGGAAGGAGGGAAAGGATCACTGGACTGTGGCTCATACCGCCCTATATCATTGGTCAACGTTGACTATAAGATTTTTACCAAAATATTGGCGTCCCAGCTTAATTCTGTTATACTAGATGTAGTGTCCCCGGATGAAACAGGATAAATGCCTGGGAAAAACAACTCTATAAATATTAGATGGGTCCAGTCCATAGTGCAATACACTATGTTGGTCCAGGAAAACGAGTGGGCCTTGGCCTCGCTGGACGCGGCCAAAACATTTAACTCGGTGGAATGGCCATTCTTGTCTGCCTGCCGCCAGAGATTCGCTTTTGGCACTAAGTTTAGTAATTGGATCTACATGCTGTATAGATCCCCATCTGTTGTGTCAATTCCTGTTCCGTGTGACTACTGTGTCTGTTTGGGGTAATGCAGGGGTGGGATTCAGCCGGTTCTGTCAGGTTCGGGCGAATAGGTTGTTAAAATAGCAGCCGGTTCCCCGAACCGGCAAGAAACAGCTCCGGCGATCCGGTTCTGTATTTATTTGTGTTAGTGTATTTAAGACACTAGCACAAATGAATCCCCGTACCTCCGCGCCGCACTTCCGGGTTCAGTGGAGCCTGTCTGCTCCCTGACCCGGTGTGCAGCGACGCGCTGACGCTGTTGAGGTCCGGCAGTGTGGGGAGTTAGCTGCTCCTCCTACTGCCGTCTGTCAGCGCCAGTGTCAGTGTGCAGAGTGCAGCAGAGGAAGACAGAGGAGAGTCCACCGCTGCTTGGAGCAGGTAAGCGCTCAGTGAGCCGAAGATGCAGGGAGCAGGGAGAGGAGCCAAATAAGATTGGAGCTATATGGGGAGAGGAGCCGCATAAGATAGGAGCTATATGGGGAGAGGAGCCGCATAAGTAGGGAGCTATATGGGAAATGGACACATATGGGACAGGATCTGCAGGGGAAAAGGAGCATATGGGATGGGATCTGAAGGGGAAAGAGGCCATGATGGGATGGGATCTGCAGGGGGAAGAGGCCATGATGGGATGGGATCTGCAGAGGAAAGAGGCCATGATGGGATGGGATCTGCAGGGGAAAGAGGCCATGATGGGATGAGATCTGCAGGGGAAAGAGGCCATGATGGGATGGGATCTGCAGGGGAAAGAGGCCATGACGGGATGGGATCTGCAGGGGAAAGAGGCCATGATTGGATGGGATCTGCAGGGGAAAGAGGTCATGATGGGATGGGATCTGCAGGGGAAAGAGGCCATGATGGGATGGGATGTGCAGGGGGAAAGAGCCCATAATGAGATGGGATCTGCTGGGGAAAGAGGCCATAATGGGATGGGATGTGCAGAGGGAAAGAGGCCATAATGAGATGGGATGTGCAGGGGGAAAGAGGCCATAATGGGATGGGATCTGCAGGGGGAAAGAGGCCACATGGGATGGGATCTGAAGGGGGAAAGAGGCCACATGGGATTGGATCTGCAAGGGGAAAAGGCCATATTGGGATGGGATCTGCAGGGGGGAAAAGGCTATAATGGGATGGGATCTGCAGGGGTAAGAGACCACATGGGATGAGATCTGTATGGGGAAGGTCGTCCATTCCAATTTTAGCAGGGCTCCTTTAGTAATAATTTTTAAAAATTGTAGAAAAGCCATTTAATTCAATATGACTGACAGTGACTGGAACAACTGGTACTGGACAGGAGAGTGAAGGTACAGGAGGGTAAGAAGGGGCAAGAGATTTTACTTTAAATTACTTGTATTTTTTGGTTGAGGAAAGTGCGTGAAAATGGGTGTGGCTAACAAAATGGCTGTGGTTACATAATCGGTGTGGTTTTCAAATGTGCGGGGTTTACAGAGAACCTGTTGTTAAAAAATTGAATCCCACCCCTGGGGTAATGGACCAGGAGTCATGGTATCAATCCCACCCCTGGGGTAATGGACCAGGAGTCATGGTATCATTACATGAAAATATTTCTTAGGGAAACCTTGTTCATGGCTAGGAAGTTGATAGCTCTAAGGTGGATGGGAGGTTCAGATCCAACAGTGCGGTCTTGGGTCAAATAAGTTAATTAAATCATACCCTATGGGTGGTGCATTACAATAGGGGATGCCCAGAAAAATTCTACAAAATCTGGAGTCTGTGGAACTCCTTTCCCGACACACTTACAGAAGATTAAAGGGAATGATTGTGACATAGATCCCTCTAGGTGTTAGAATACTGTCCAGCAGTATATGGATATTGAGATGCTGTGTAGCTGTTATTGTTGCCTTTTGTTTTGTTTAGGTTCTTTGATTAGATTAAGTTGTCTGTATACTTAATACAAATCTGTTAAATGTATAAATGCTAGGGTGTATGAACAACAACACTATTTTGTTTTAGGTAAAGCAGGTGCCATGAAAACTACATGACTGCCTATTACTATGTGTAAAATGTCACCATCCATGTACCTGTAACGGTGTACATTATGTCAGCTGTACCGTGTTTGAGTTGTTAATAAAACAAAGGAAAATAAAAGATACAGATATAAATATGGCTTACCATGGCTGCAAAAGGCGACTCTTGTTGGGGACATTTATTTCCTCCCTTTGTTTGCGTTTTACTAAAATATAAACCAAAAGTGATTATGATCCTAGTTCACATACCAGAGGAGCAATCTCCAACCTTGGAAGAAGCAGAACCTATTACATACTATATGGACAAAAGTATTCGGATGCCTACACATTACTCCCAGGGAAGTTATACGAAATCTCATGCTAAATCCCCTCAGTGGTATCAACCACTGAGGACTCTCCGTTCTTTTAAACAATGTTTTTATCTCTACTGGCTAACATGGTACAAAGATATACTTTGCCTGTAAGGGTACCTTCACACTTTAGCGATGCAGCAGCGATTCGACCAGCGATCTGACCTGGTCAGGATCGCTGCTGCATCGCTACATGGTTGCTGGTGAGCTGTCAAACAGGCAGATCTCACCAGCGACCAGTGACCAGCCCCCAGCCAGCAGCGACGTGCAAGCGACGCTGCGCTTACACGGAGCCGGCGTCTGGAAGCTGCAGACACTGGTAACTAAGGTAAACATCGGGTATGGTTACCCGATGTTTACCTTAGTTACCAGCGCACACCGCTTAGCTTACCGTGTGCAGGGAGCAGGAGCCGGCGCTGGCAGCGTGAGAGCTGTGGAGGCTGGTAACGAAGGTAAATATTGGGTAACCACCTTGGTTACCCGATGTTTACCTTGGTTACAGCTTACCGCAGGCTGTCACATGCCGGCTCCTGCTCCCTGCACATTCAGGATTGTTGCTCTCTCGCTGTCACACACAGCTATCTGTGCTT
This sequence comes from Anomaloglossus baeobatrachus, assembly GCF_048569485.1. Taxonomy (NCBI): domain Eukaryota; kingdom Metazoa; phylum Chordata; class Amphibia; order Anura; family Aromobatidae; genus Anomaloglossus; species Anomaloglossus baeobatrachus. The sequence continues at coordinate 532,902 of NW_027441883.1, forward strand.
ATCAGCGGGAGAGCAATAATAAAAAAACGAACCAGGGCTGTGTGTAACGAGCAGCGATCTCACAGCAGGGTCCAGATCGCTGCTCAGTGTCACACACAGCGAGATCGCTAATGAGGTCACAAAAAAACGTGACTCAGCAGCGATCTCGCTGTGTGTAAAGTACCCCTAACACAATCCCTTGTCATTAACCCCTTCACCCCCTAGGCCTGAAAACACCTTAATGACCGGGCTATTTTTTACGATTCTGACCAGTGTCAATTTTAGGGCTCATGCGTATTGCACTGCAGCGTAAATGCATGCGTCCTGCGTCCCCTGCACAATCTATGTAGATTGTGCATGATACTTGCGCACGTTGCTTTTTTGAATGAAGCGATTTGGATGCTAAAATTTTGACCCAAATCTGTGCGTTCATAAAGCATGTCAATTATTTGTGCGCTTTGGATGCTGCTCCCACTCTGTCTATGGTGGGGGCAGAAGCCAGAGCGCATGAAATCGGCTTTTTTTCTACAGAAAAAATGCATCCATTACGCAGTGTTTCTGCAGCGATTTGAAGCGCACATGTGCTGTCAAATCGCTGCAGAATAATCAGCAGGTACGTGCGAACAAGCCCTAACAGGTAATAACTCTGGAACACTTCAACAGATCCCAGTGATTCTGACATTTTTTGTGACATATTGTACTTCATGATAGTTGCAAATTTAGGCCGATACTTTTGCATTTATTTATGAAAATATTGGACATTTTTATAAATCTGAGTTAAGTCAGAAAATAGTTCCCACATGTCCACTTTACACCAGCACAACTTTTTAAACAATTTTTTTTATTAGGAAGTTAGAAGGGTTCAAAGTTCATTAGCAATTTCTCAATTTTCCAACAAAAATTACAAAACATTTTTTTTAGGGCCCATATCACATTTGAAGTGACTTTGAGAGGCCTAGGTGACAGAAAATACCCAACAGTGACACCATTCTAAAAACTGCACCCCTCACATTGCTTAAAATTACATACAAGGAGTTTATAAATCCTTTAAGTGCTTCAGAGGAACCAAAGCAATGTGGAAGGAAAAAATGATTTTTTTTATTTTTTTTTAACACAAAAATTTTACTTAAAACATAAAAGTTTGCACTTTCACAAGGATATCAGGAAAAAATGCACCATAAAATGTATTGTGCAATTTCTCCTAAGTACCCCATATGTGGTGGAAATCAATTGTATCGGCGCACTGCAGGGCTTGGAAGGGAAGGAGCTTCATTTGAATTTTTAAAAGCAAAATTAGCTAAAATCATTAGCGGACGCCATATCGCCTTTGGAGACTCCCTGATGTGTCTAAACTGTGGGGCTCCCCCACAAGTGACTAAATTTTGGAAACTAGACTTCAAGGAATTTATCTAGATGGTTGGTGAGCACCTGGAACCCCCGAGGGCTTCACAGAATTTTGTAAGCTGTGAAAATTAAATAAATAATTTTTAAACCACAAAAATGTTGTGTTAACGCCAAATTTTTCAAATAAACTAGGGTAATAGGAGATAGTGAACCATACAAATTATTGTGCAATTTCTCCTGAGTTAAGCAAGCTTTACACGTTGCAATTGCGTGTGCGATCTCGTATGCGATGTGACACGCGCAGGTCGCATATGCGATCTAATGAGATCGCACGTAGTTCGTTTATTTGCTGTCACATGAGTATTAGCAGTATTTGTTTAATTGATCAATTTTTCGTGCGATTTTTTTCGCTCATGTGTTCATTGAGGTTTTTTTTTTTCCCGTGTCTTATGCAAATTTGCCCCAAAGTTGACACCCTTTTTTTTTCACTCAAACCATCAATTAACGCATTAACGTGAGTAAATTGTTTAATCAACCACACCTGACTGAAGAACGTTTTTTTCGTTACTATAAAAGGCCTTCAGGCCTCCAACACACATCCGTTAAAACCACGTGCATGTAATATGGGCCATTTTTCAGGTCCTTTTTTTGTTTTTTTGTTGTGTCTTTTAGGCCGTGTGGGCTATGTGTGACCGGCGTATGCTAGCCATGTGTGCGTGTGTAATGCCCGTGTGTGCGTGTGATGTTTAACTGACGTGTGAATGTTTATTCCGTGTGACATGTTCCGTGTTTAATGTTAAAAGTCGTTTTGATTACCCGTTTACAGCAGACAGAGTTGCGCGCAGAGAATGAACTCGGGTGAACTTCACCCGACTTCATTGTCATGCCGCGGCTCTGTCTGTGTCGCGTCCTGATTAGCGGTCACCTGTGAAGGATTCACCGGTGACCGCTAATCCCCAGAGTGACTGAATTGAGCAGCCCTCTCTCATACTCACCGTTCCCCGATCTCCGGCGCGGCGCTGCACAGCTGTTATAAAAACTCCGGCGGCTTTTACTATTTTGAAAAAGCCGTCCGCTCATTAAACAATCTCGTATTCCCTGCTTTCCCCGCCCACCGGCAAATATGATTGGTTGCAGTGAGACACGCCCACACGCTGAGTGACAGCTGTCTCACTGCAACCAATCACAGCCGCCGGTGGGCGTGTCAATATGGAGCAGAGAAATAAATAAATAAATAATTAAAAAAAATCGACATGCGATTCCCCCCATTTTGATACCAGCCAATGTAAAGCCAAACGGCTGAAGGCTGGTATTCTCAGGATGGGGATCCCCACGTTATGGGGAGCCCCCCCAGCCTAACAATATCAGCCAGCAGCCACCCAGAATGGCCGCATCCATTTGATGCGACTGTTCTGGGACTGTACCCGGCTCTTCCCGATTTGCCCTGGTGCGTTGGCAATCGGGGTAATAAGGAGTTAATGGCAGCTCATAGCTGCCAATAAGTCCTAGATTAATCATTCCAGGCGTCTATGAGAAACCCCCAATGATTAACCTGTAATGTAAAGTTAAAAAACACACACAGTGAAAAAATCCTTTATTTGAAATAATAAACACTAACAAATACACCACATATTCACCACTTTATTAAGTCCGCAAAAACCCATCCATGTCCGGCGTAATCCACGGAGGTCCCGCGTCGCTTCCAGCTCTGCTACATGAAGGGGCCAGGAGCTGCAGAAGACACCGCCGCTCCTGTCAGCTCCACGCAGCAACTGAAGAGAGCCGCGCGATCAGCTGAGCTGTCACTGAGGTAACTCGCGGCCACCGCTGGATCCTCCAACTGTCACAGCAAGTCGCCCGAGTGACAGCGATGAAGTCACAGGTGAGTTGCGGTCACAGGTGGAGGATCCAGCGGTGGCCGCGAGTAACCTCAGTGACAGCACAGCTGATCGCGCTGCTATCTTCAGTTGCTGCGTGGAGCTGTCAGGAGCGGCGGTGTCTTCTGCAGCTCCTGGCCCCTTTATGTAAAAGAGCTGGAAGCGACGTGGGACCTCCGTGGATTACGCCGGACATGGATGGGTTTTTGGGGACTTAATAAAGTGGTGAACGAGGGTATTTGTTAGTGTTTATTATTTCTAATAAAGGATTTTTTCACTGTGTGTATTTATTAACTTTACATTACAGGTTAATCATTGGGGGTGTCTCATAGACGCCTGGAATGATTAATCTAGGACTTATTGGCAGCTATGGGCTGCCATTAACTCCTTATTACCCCGATTGCTAACGCACCAGGGCAAATCGAGAAGAGCCGGGTACAGTCCCAGAACAGTCGCATCAAATGGATGCGGCCATTCTGGGCGGCTGCTGGCTGATATTGTTAGGCTGGGGGGCTCCCCATAACTTGGGGCTCCCCATCCTGAGAATACCAGCCTTCAGCCATTTGGCTTTACCCTGGCTGGTATCAAAATGGAGGGAACCGCACGTCGATTTTTTAAAATTATTTATTTATTTCTCTGCTCCATACTGACACGCCCACCGGCGGCTGTGATTGGTTGCAGTGAGACAGCTGTCACTCAGCGTGTGGGTGTGTCTCACCGCAACCAATCATATCTGCCGGTGGGCGGGGAAAGCAGGGAATACGAGATTGTTTAATGAGCGGACGGCTTTTTCAAAATAGTAAAAGCCTCCGGAGTTTTTATAACAGCTGTGCAGCGCCGCGCCGGAGATCGGGGAACGGTGAGTATGAGAGAGGGCTGCTCAATTCAGTCACTCTGGGGTTTAGCGGTCACCGGTGAATCCTTCACAGGTGACCGCTAATCAGGACGCGACACAGACAGAGCCGCGGCATGACAATGAAGTCGGGTGAAGTTCACCCGAGTTCATTCTCTGCGCGCAACTCTGTCTGCTGTCAACGGGTAATCAAAAACGACTTTTAACATTAAACACGGAACATTTCACACGGAATAAACATTCACACGTCAGTTAAACATCACACGCACACACGGGCATTACACACGCACACATGGCTAGCATACGCCGGTCACACATAGCCCACACGGACCAAAAAACACGACAAAAAAACAAAAAAAGGACCTGAAAAATGGCCCATATTACACGCACGTGGTTTTAACGGATGTGTGTTGGAGGCCTGAAGGCCTTTTATAGTAACGAAAAAAACGGGCATTACACACGCACACACGGCTAGCATTGACGTCACAAAGTTGGAATAACAAAATCGTATGAGGGATGTCACACGTTTCAAATGACTAGGTTCGTGCAATAAAACGTACAATGTTAGAGAAATAAACGACGTGTATAAGATCAACGTATTTGCGTTCAATCTTGATCGCACGTAGGTGTCACACGCAAATACGTCACGAACGATGCCGGATGTGCGTCACTTACAACTTGACCCCGACGACAGATTGAAAGATCTATTGAAGCGTGTAAAGCAGGCTTTAGCCAGTACCCGAAATGTGGTGGAAAACTACTTTTGAGGCACAGTACAAAATGAAGAAGAGAAAGAGTGCCATATTGGAGTGCAGATTTAGTTAAAATGGTTTGTGGGTGCCATGTCACATTGGTAGAGCCCCTCAAGTGCCAAAACAGCAGAAATCTCCCACAGTGACCCCATTTTACAAACTGCACCCCTCAATAAATTCATTCAGAGGTACAGTGAGCAAACAAATTTTATACAATTGGGCGGTAAACAAAAATAATTACATTTTTACAACTACAATGTTGTGCTAACCCCAAATTTCCAATTTGCACAAGGGGAATAGGTAAAAAATGTCCTATAATGTGTTACACAATTTCTCCTGAACATGACAATACCCCACATGTCATTTTACAGTAGTGTTTGGCTACACGACAGGGCTCAGAGAGGAAGGAGCACCATTTGATTTTTGGAGCACAGATTTTCCTAGAATAGTTTGTGGACACCATTTGCAGAGCCACCATGTGCCAGAAAAGAAGAAATCCCCCTCAAGTGACCACATTTTGGAAATTTCACCCCTCTGGGAATTCAACTACAGGAGTAGTAATGATTTAGTCTCTAGGGTATGTGCCCGCGATCAACACACGCCATGTTCTGGATGCAGAGTGTCTTCTCCCGCAGAGACACAAGTGCACTACTCAGGAGGCGGCAGCTGCCCGTGCCCACGATCAGGGTTTGGGACACTGTGGACTTTCACTCTGTTTTCCCAGCTGAGAACACTCACATCTCTGCAGCATAAATACTGCATCAAGGGAAGCAGCTCCACAGGTCAGTTTACGATGTATAGAAAAGAAGTACATTGGACATGGGATTTACAGTCAAATGAAAAAGTTTGGGCACCCCTATTAAAGTTAACCTTTTTTCTTTATAACAATTTGGGTTTTTGCAACAGCTATTTCAGTTTCATATATCTAATAACTGATGGACTCAGTAATATTTCTGGATTGAAATGAAGTTTATTGTACTAACAAAAAATGTGCAATCCGCATTTAAACAAAATTTGACCGGTGCAAAAGTATGGGCACCCTTATCAATTTCTTGATTTGAACACTCCTAACTACTTTTTACTGACTTACTAAAGCACTAAATTGGTTTTGTAAGCTTATGAGGTTTGAATTTCATAGGCAGGTGTATCCAATCATGAGAAAAGGTATTTAAGGTGGCCACTTGCAAGTTGTTCTCCTATTTGAATCTCCTATGAAGTGTGGCATCATGGGCTCCTCAAAACAACTCTCAAATGATCTGAAAACAAAGATTATTCAACATAGTTGTTCAGGGGAAGGATACAAAAAGTTATCTCAGAGATTTAAACTGTCAGTTTCCACTGTGAGGAACATAGTAAGGAAATGGAAGAACACAGGTACAGTTCTTGTTACGCCCAGAAGTGGCAGGCCAAGAAAAATATCAGAAAGGCAGAGAAGAAGAATGGTGAGAACAGTCAAGGACAATCCACAGACCACCTCCAAAGACCTGCAGCTTCATCTTTCTGCAGATGGTGTCAATGTGCATCGGTCAACAATACAGCGCACGTTGTACAAGGAGAAGCTGTATGGGAGAGTGATGCGAAATAAGCCGTTTCTGCAAGCACGCCACAAACAGAGTCGCCTGAGGTATGCAAAAGCACATTTGGACAATCCAGTTACATTTTGGAAGAAGGTCTTGTGGACTGATGAAACAAAGATTGAGTTGTTTGGTCATACAAAAAGGCGTTATGCATGGAGGCAAAAAAACACGGCATTCCAAGAAAAGCACTTGCTACCCACAGTAAAATTTGATGAAGGTTCCATCATGCTTTAGGGCTGTGTGGCAAATGCCGGCACCGGGAATCTTGTTAAAGTTGAGGGTCGCATGGATTCAACTCAGTATCAGCAGATTCTTGACAATAATGTGCAAGAATCAGTGACGAAGTTGAAGTTACGTAGGGGATGGATATTTCAGCAAGACAATGATCCAAAACACCGCTCCAAATCTACTCAGGCATTCATGCAGGGGAACAATTACAATGTTCTGGAATGGCCATCCCAGTCCCCAGACCTGAATATCATTGAACATCTGTGGGATGATTTGAAGCATGCTATTCATGCTCGGCGACCATCAAACTTAACTGAACTGGAATTGTTTTGTAAACAGGAATGGTCAAATAGACCTTCATCCAGGATCCAGGAACTCATTAAAAGCTACAGGAAGCGACTAGAGGCTGTTATTTTTGCAAAAGGAGGATCTACAAAATATTAATGTCACTTTTATGTTGAGGTGCCTATACTTTTGTACCGGTCAAATTTTGTTTAAATGCGGATTGCCCATTTTCTGTTAGTACAATAAACCTCATTTCAATCCAAAAATATTACTGAGTCCATCAGTTATTAGATATATGAAACTGAAATAGCTGTTGCAAAAACCCAAATTGTTATGAAGAAAAAAGGTTAATATTAATAGGGGTGCCCAAACTTTTTCATATGACGGGGCGGCACGGTGGCTCAGTGGCTAGCACTGCAGTCTTGCAGCGCTGGGGTCCTGGGTTCAAATCCCACCAAGGACACCATCTGCAAGGAGTTTGTATGTTCTCCCCGTGTTTGCGTGGGTTTCCTCCGGGTACTCCGGTTTCCTCCCACATTCCAAAGACATACAGATAGGGACTCTAGATTGTGAGCCCCAATGGGGACAGTGTTGCCAATGTATGTAAAGTGCTATGGAATTAATAGCGCTATATAAATGAATAAAATTATTATTAATTAAATTATTATTATCAATCCATCCACTGTGCTTGTACCGCACAATGCAGCGGTTTGGACACAGTGAAAATACGGAGCATCCAATATGCTGCTATTCCTTCTTGAGGGCAAGCACCCTTAAAGGTAATCCCGATGCAAGCGCTCAGAGTAGAGCACAGGATAAATATGACCCGCGCCGTACTGCGTTCTTTTAGAGACAGAATGAACAAATCAACAGCAGTTGAACTACTGGCTTTCTTTATTTAATTTTTTACACCGTTCACCTTGCAGTATAGGTGATTAGGTGGCTTTATTCCTCTGGTCAGTACGATTACTGAGATTCCAGATTTATATAGTTTTTTTTATGTTTGGCAACGATCACATTAAAAAACGCTCTTTACAAAACAAAGTTTTTTTGCATCACCAGATTTTGAAGGCTATAGTTTTTTTTATTCAGTCATGTGAGGACTTTTTTTGCAGGATGAGTTGGAGTTTTTATTGATACCATTTTTGGCCACATAATTTTTGATTGCTTTCTAATTTCACTTTTTGTGAGGCAGAATCAAGAAGAAACAGCAACTCAGGAATATGGTTTTTTTTTCCGTTGTTTACCGTGCTGTAAAAGTGATAAGATAGCTTTATTCTGAAGGCCAGTATGATTACTGCGATACCATATTTATACAGGTTTTTTTGTTTTGCTGCTTTTACACCATAAAAACTATTTTCCACGGAAAAAACAGTTTTTGCATTGCTGTATTTTGACAGCTATAACATTTTTATTTTTTGGCTAATAAAGCTGTATGGTGGCTTGTTGTTTGCAGGACAAGATGATGTTTTCATCTGTACCAGTTTCATTTATATATGACTTTTTGATCACGTTTTATTCCCTTTTTTTGACAGCTGTATGTTAAAAAGACATTGTTTTTCATTTTTTTTTATCAAGTACACTGAAGGGGTTAGCTCGGATTGTTATGAACGCGACAATGCCAAATATGTGTACTTATTTATTTATTTTTTACACAAATAAAAGTGGACTATTTTTATTATTTTTCTTCATTATTTTCTGATTTTTTTTAAGATATATACTTTAAAAAAAAACTTTTTTTTTCCTTTTTTACTTAGACCCTTTATGGGACAGAACACCACAATGCTATGTTCGCAGATGCAATGTTCTGCAGTGCTCGATCACTGCAGGACATTGCAGCTGTCAGCGCTGCACTGAGAAAGACTGTGTGATCACACTGCAGGCATTATCACACAGGTTCTCCATAAGCTCTCTGTAGTCAGGTGACCCGGAAGTCATCATGATGACCTCGAGTCACTAAGACATTGATAGGGCCCTCGCAATTACATCGTGGGGGTCCCGATCAGAGGGGAGCGCATCAGGAACCATCCCTGGTTACGAGGGCAGGGGCTCGGCTGTTGGGTAAACTGAGTCACCGGCTGCAAATCGCGGGCGCACAGCCCCTTGTGCCCTCACAATTGCTATGACGTATCGGTACATCCCTAGTCATTAAGGGGTTAATATGGAGCTGCTTTCCCTTTGCAGATATTACAGCTTCCACTCTTGTGGAAAGCTTTTTAAAGAATTTTGGGGTCTTTCTAAGCAGATTTTTGTCCATTCATCCATAAGAGCAATTAATCAGGTCAGCCACTTATGATGCACAAAAGGTCCTGGCTTGCATTCCCTAAGTTCATCCTAAAGGTGTTTGATGGAGTTAGGGTGCGCTCACATTAGCGTTTAAAACAGACGAGTGCAATGCTAGAAAATCTCGCATTGCACTCCCACCAATGTTATTCAATGAGGCAGAGCAGATCTGCAATTTTCTTTTATGCCGATTTGGCATGATTAAACAATCGCAGCATGCTGCAAATGGCTCTGAAAATCGGATCATGCGTACCCATAAATGTCTCTGGGTGCGTGTGAATTATCGGACTGCACTGATGTCATCACAGTCAAATACAAACAGGGACAGGCAATGGAGAAGATGGAGAGATTAATCTCTCCATGTTCTCTTCACCTGTGCTCTAATTCTGACATGTGAGAAAATCGCATCACAGTAGAATGACACTCTGCTTATACTCACAGCAGAGTTTGGGCCGAGTGTCATTAGCATATTGTATCCATTTTGCTCGCATCGGATGCCATATGCTTGACTGACCCCGGCCTCAAAGGGAAATTTCCAGCAATGCTCTGCTATTTGATTGATAGGTACAACTGGGGCTGGAATATGTGTGTAGTGTCTTGCTATCTATTCCCGCCCCTGTCTGTCTGTCTGGCCTTCTTTCCCGTGTTGGTGTCATAGACGTTAATTCCGGCATGAGAGCAGTAGCATTTATAAGTATTACAGAAAACGCTTCACTAAGATGGCATTGGAGTCGGCGCTTGCGCATAGTAGCGCTATCTCCGGTTCCATCTTTGTGAACACTGTGTCTTCCTGCATAGGACTGTCATATGAACTATGTGAGGGTGCTGCATGCGCCCTCGGATCTTCTGTTCTCGTGACCACACCCAGAAGAAGACGATCTGCACAATATTTACAAATGAAAATGCGCAAACGACTGAATTAACGTCCATGATAACGACAAGGAAAGAAAGGACAGGCAGGCAGATAGGGGCGAGAATAGATATAAAGTCCCGACCTACATGTTCCCGCCCCTGGACCCTAGCACCAGTATAGCACTGGCTTTACTTTATATATGAAAATCCTGCTGGTTGGTTCCTTTTAAGGTCAAGACTGAGGGCCAGTGAAGTTTCTTCCACACCAAATTCAACCAACCATGTCTTTTTTTGGACTTTCATGAACTGGCTTGTTACAACAGCTACATACTCTGATAATCTACGATGAATTCAGTAATCTCTTAGAACAATCTATTTTTGAATAAATGTATGCAGAAATAGACTGTCCATTTAGTTATGAGATTGTATACTCCTGTGGCAATGGATTAAAAAGAAAAACCTGAATTGAAGGATTAATGAGTTCCCATACTTGCCCACAAAGTGTGAGGCATCATTCACATGCCCGTGTTGTATGTATGTGTAGTATCCGTGTTTTTTTTAAGGACAGAATATGTACACATTATAATCTATGGTGCTATTGACATGTCAGTTTGTCCATGGAAAACTCATGGAGACATGTCAGTTTATTCAGAGTCACAAATGAAAAATGCTAATACAAATCTATGTGAAGGGTTTCCCGGCCTATGACGTATGGATAAGTCATGGCAATTGCGCGGGGCACAGGAAATGTGCCCATACAATTGCCACCGTTACTTCAGCTTACATGACAGCTAAGGCTGTTTTCACACTTGCGTTGAATGGCATCCGTTGCAATCCGCCGCCTTGAGGAATTACGGTAACCGTTGCAGGAATCCGTTTATTCCTCATAGGCTTCTATTAAGGGCGGATTGCAACGGATGGTCTTCCATTGCATCCGCCCCACGGCGGTTGAGTTGTTTTGACGGTGACCGTCAGTGCCCGTCGGGCGGAAGGAATGCTGAATGTAACGTTTTTTGTTGCTGTAAAAAAACGCACTCCGCAGGATTCCATCAGGATCCGTTAAGAGGCATAATGAATGTCTATGGTGCTGGATTCCGTCGCCATGCGTTTAGCAACGGATTCCAGTGCAGGATTCTGTCACGTTCTGTGAAGGTAGCCTGAGCTATAAATTGTTTGTTCAAACGTAATAAGAATATCTGTGTATGTAAATAATCAAAATGTAGATGTCATTGCATAATTATCTGTGTGTCTATATGATAATTGCACAGACGCCATAATATGATTCTAGGTTGTATATTCAGGAAAGGGTTAACTGAGAAGATGATGAAGCCAAGGTACAAATGAACAAGGGAGATATTCATCAAGTTAATTCGGAGACTTATCAGTGGTTTCACACACAGAAAGAAGGAATAATGAGCAGAGAGGTATTTTATAACATACTGGGAAAAACTGGGCAGTTGAATACTTCCTACTCCCTGTTCTAGTTTCAAGGTAAATGTTGCATTCTGTATAATTGAGTCTCTTTCAATACACGAGTCAAGTCTATGACATTGGCTCATACAGTGAACACGTTTTGTGTGATCATTGTCTGATTCAGTATTATCTGGGGGGGGTTCCCGTGACCGAAGATAGCGAGTTAGGATGTTTAAAAATTGGTACAGCTGACCAAGTCCGGAGGCTGGGACTTGTTTGTATGTGCATATGCATTCTTGTACGACCTCCTCCGTGACACGGAAGATTTTCACATGACCGAAGATAGTGAGTTAGGACAATAAAAAATATTGGTGCGGCTGACCAAGTCCAGAGGGAATACATTTTGTAACCCTCCTCAGTGACACGGGACCCTTATTACTATATAGCTGAGGAGTAGCCAGCTAGTATAGAGGTGTGACCTTAAGTTCCGGCCAGACTATAACGCACACCGCATAGTCATAAATTAGTGTAATCCGGACACCACCAAGATAGCAAAAATGTTCAGAAAGAAAGCTGAAAGGCCTGAAGGTAACAAGAGATTGTTGCTTGATGCGAAGTTGTTTGGTAGAGTATCGTAGGCATTGCTATCAGAAGGATATATTGAGGTCAAAGATGAAGATGAGCAAGGGGATGTTGTGTTTTACTATAGGTCACCCAAGTCTGAGGACGGATATGAGGGTCCTCCGGCAGGTTGTTTTGTTGCTGCCCCACAACCTGATCCCCATTCTATTTCCCTCATAGATGCTGCAGTCCCACCCACTGGCCAGAATCCCTTAACTCTTTCTGTACAGCCCACACTGGCCTTAGTTCCCTCTGTCCCAGCACCCACCTCACAGTTAGTAAAGCCAACGCCCACTATTCCCACACTGACCCCGCCCACTCCTGCCTCTATTCATCCAGAAGTACCAATTGAGAAACCACCCCCATACGACCCAGCTAGCTGCACATGTTACCAGTGTGGCTATCAGAACACAGACTGGAGAGATGGCTGTAATAATTGTGCAGCTCATCGCCTGTCCCAATCCTCCCTGTTTTAACTCCGGGAGGAGGTTACTATGTGCCTCCTCTACATCAGAAAACAACCGAACAGACTCAGGAGCTGTTATCCACACCCATACCCCTGGTCCCTCCCATACCTACAATGCTGTCTCCCCCCCCACCGGCCAGTCTGATGCCACACTCCTCAGGCACCAATCCCCTCCCCTTGCATCCCCCTCCTTCCTATAGGATACACAGTGAGCCTTACTCCGAACGATCCCGGCCCCGTCCAGAGTTGTTTAACCCACGATATGTTCAGTTGCTTGCTACGCCCGGAGGGGCTCGGATTTTGTTTAGGATAGGGATGGGAGATTTGCTTACACAGGAGACAGGGGTGTATGTTAATCCGGCTAATTCAAATTTGCATCATGCTGGGGGTGTGGCCCGGCAAATAGTTTTGCAGGGTGGTCAAATAATCGAACAAGAATCAGATGAATATGTCAGACAGCATGGTTGTGTTGAATGGTGTAACTTGAGGAGGTACCCTTCCGGCAGCCTATATTGTTCATGCTGTAGGCCCCCAGTTTGATCCCATGCATCCCCGGGATTCTGAAAATGTTCTCAGGAACTGTATAAACCATTCAATTGTTTATGTCTCTAATCTGGATGTTACTTTGCTGACCCGTAGAAGTGTTTCACTGCCCTTGATATCTGCTGGTTTATTTGGTTTTCCTGTGGAGAAGGCTCCATTGTTGAAAGCATATTGTCTACAATCAGAGGTTCTAATTTTCATTTGGAGGAGGTCAGGTTAGTGTTGGATGGAGAACTTGCTGTCTATCAAGCAGTAGCAACAGCTCAACGAGAGGACTCGGTTCCCTTGCCAACAGTACCTCATGTGTCAGTCAAGACTGACACAGAAAGCCATTCGGAGTATTCAGTAGACTCCGAACCCGACGAGGAACAGTCCACACCCAAATATGTCCCCTTCAACTCCACCCAGCCAGCAGCATTAATCCACCGCCTGCCAGATCCCGAAATTAACCCTATGCGATTTTATAGGGAAATGCTACAGGTCCATCAGTGGTATTTAGCTGCTCAGAAGAACTTTGTCAATCTCACCAAGGTAAAAGCGGGAGACAGTTTTTGGCCCTTAAAGCCACAGTGTATCTAACAGCAACCAAACCCTATTGTGAATCTTTACCGGTCTAACATCAGATCCAATCAGCATTTTGGCAATAATCAACGTGGCCAACAAAGCTAGTATTTGAGAAGTTGGCGTTGTGGCCAGCCCAGTCACTATCGGAGAGAGTGTTGAACTCCACAATCCCAATTTATGGTTATGTACCCTCAAAACCATGACCAAAACCTGCAGCACATAAATCCACAATGAAGGTGTGGCCAACCAGATTCTACTGTGATGGTCAGGGGTTTTATACATGTGTAACTTTAGATGTCGCAGGGGCCCCTATTAAATTTATGGTGGACACTAGGGCAGCCAATTCTATTCTTAAAATATTTGATATACCACCTGATCACACCCTGCCTTTTCCTAATGACGTCCTTACCCTGGTGGGCGTAGATGGATTACCCACTACGCATACTCTGACCATTCCTCTACCGGTAGTATCTTTCCCAATAATTTACAACCAGTTTGTGCTGTCAAAAAAATAATCTGTCTAGTTAATTTACTAAAATCTGATTTGTTAAATAAATTAAAGGCCGCCATAAATTATGATGGTGAAGGAGGTATTACTCTCACCCTAATTAAACTAAATTCCCCAGAAGGGTGTGAAGAGACTTGCCCCCTACAGGCACTCCCTATTGTAATTCTCTCTATTCCATGTGCAAAAAATTATGGTCAAAAGGGCCTAATGATGTGGGTAAATTCCCTGTAGATTTATTAATGATCCACCTGAAGCCAGGTGTGCCTTTTCCCAGAGTATCACAGTATCCCTTTAAATCAGCCCCAGCAGATCTCCCAAGATACCGCCCACAGTCCGGGCTGCACCCACGAGTCTGCCCCAACCTCCTCTAATGAAACAAAGGAGAGCCCCGGAATGCTTGCCCCCCTTCCTTTCTGCCCCCCTCCAGTTTTCCTGTTAGCTCCAGTGATCCCTATCCCAAGCCACCCGTTCTAATGATGCTTTCCATTCCACCCCATCAATCTTAGAGTTTCTGTAATATATGTTTCTGTAGTGAAAGTTATTTTCTGTGACTATAATAAAAGTTCTGTCCATGGGCTTTCCAGTATCTGTAATGTTGTTTTTTTTCCCACCAGCCATTCTGACACCGCGCACTGAGGTGGGGGCCTATATAAGCCCACAGGGATGTATGGGAGGGTGTAATCATTGTAAGCTACAGCAGACTGTAGTTTATTAGAAGTTGTAGAGAAAAAAAAAAAAAACTGACAAAGTAGAGAAAAAGGAAAAAAAAAATGGTTTCAGTATAGATTTAAAGGGCTGCATGTGTTTCACTTTTTACTGATAAGTGATTTTCTCGGCTGGTAGGGTGGGTTTTGTTTAACCCTTACAGTTCAAAATTTCACAGCAGATTATTAATAGTATCCTGCTAATACCTAAATAATTAAATTAATTTTGCAGAAACAAAAAAAATTGAAATATGCAAATTAGTTTTTTTTTGTTTTTATGGTCATGTTTTTGTTTTGTGTTTCTGCATACAAACTGCCAGTATTAATTACTTTCTTTTATAGATACAGAATATATACGAACCGTGTTGTCTATTGTAATGTTTCAAAATTCCCCAGAAGTGTATAAGTTATATTCATCATTTGTTTAATCATATTGTCTGCTGTTATAAAACTATACATTTTGTCAAATTGGTACATAAAACCAAAAAATAATGGGGGGGAAGAATATATTTATTATATTTTCCAGCAGAAGAAGGCGCAGCAGACATATTGGATAGGCTTTAAAGCTGGCCTTTCTTTTGCAACAATTATATCATGTTTACTGGACTACTATAAAATATGTTTGTTATAAGAATGATCTAAGTCATATTTCTTTTAGTTTTTGTTTTTATAGATGGAATCAGATGCTGGTCGATTCTGCACTGGATATACTACAGTTTACACAGCATGATGTAGTCTAAATTTGAACCACTCCCTCCCCTCCTATCGGTACAGGAGGAAGTGATGTATTAATGCCCTCTCTGGTGGGTGGAGCAGAAGTAGGTAAAATAGTTGAATGTGTATGTAGAATGTAGATCTTTCCCGTTGTCAAATGAGCTAGGTACGCTGAAGATAAAGTCTAGATTTGAGCTGATGGAATCGGATGGAGATCCCCGCACAGGTACAGCTGACCAAGAAGCAGTGAACGGGCCTAGAGTTGAGGAGTCCTTTACCAATGCATATGGACCATACCTCGGTGGCACCTGTCACGTCAGTGACTACTGTCACTCCTTGTGTTCTTAAATCCCTACAGCAGGGGTGGGGAACCTTTTTACTACCGGGGGCCATTTGGCAATTTCTACGAACCTTCGGGGGCCGCACCAAATTATCAATGTGAAAATAACAGTGCTATATATGGCCAAACAATTAATTAACTCACCCTTACTGTGGTGGCCGAAGCTGTTTCTCTTTGGTTCGGCTGTGATGTTCGGCAATACTAATCATGTTGCTTCTGACAACTGCTTTTCCAGATTTGTCTCGGTGTGGAGCGCAGTCAACTCTTTGTATATACATCACAGGAGACGCTGGAGGAACATACATCACTGGAGGGGCTGAGGGCATATACATCACATAGGAGACGCTGGGACTGACGTATACACATCAGATAGGAGACGCTGGGACTGCTGTATATACATCACAGGAGATACTGAAGGCACATATATCACATGAGGAGCTGGGGACATATATATATACCCCCTGTGATGTAAATGCCCCCAGCCCCTCCTGTGCTGTGTATGTCCCCAGTGTCTCCTGTGATGTGTATGCCCCCAGCATGTCCTGGACATACACATCACAGGAGACGCTGGAGGCAAACACAACACAAGAGGGGCTGAGGGGCTGGGGGGCATACACAACACAAGAGGAGTTGGAGACATAAACACAAGAGGGGCTGCTGGGGCGTACACAATGCAAGAGGGGCTGCTGGGGCGTAAACAACGCAAGAGGGGCTGCTGGGGCGCACACAACGCAAGAGGGGCTGCTGGGGCGCACACAACGCAAGAGGGACTGCTGGGTTGCACACAATGCAAGAGTGGTTGCTGGGGCGTACACAACGCAAGAGGGGCTGGGGGCACAGACATCACAAGATGGGCTGGGGGCACAGACATCACAAGAGGGGCTGGGGGCACAGACATGACAAGAGGGGCTTGGGGCACAGACATCACTGGGGGAAGGGAGACATCACTGAGGGGGGGAGACATCACTGGGGGGGTGGAGAAATCACTGGGGGGGCGGGAGACATCACTGGGGGGGGCAGGAGACATCACTGGGGGGCGGGAGACATCACTGGGGGGACGGGAGACATCAATGGGGAGGGTGGGAGACATCACTGGGGAGGGTGGGAGACATCACTGGGGGGGTGGGAGACATCACTGGGGGGGTGGGAGACATCACTGGGGAGGGCAGGAGACATCACTGGGGAGGGCAGAGACATCACTGGAGGGAATGGGAGCACGGACAGCACTTTCAGAGCACAGACATGACTGGGGGAACAAAACACTGGGGGTTATACACAGCATTGGGAGGGCACACGGCACGGGGCAGGCTGCACAAAGCACTTGCAGAGCCCTGACATCACTGGGGGGATACAGCACTGAGCGTTGCACACAGCTCTGGGAGGGGGTGGTACACAGAATTGGAAGGCCCCAAAGGACTGGACGGTCACAGAGGGCAGCGAGCACACAGCGGCGGGACTGCGGGCAGCGGGCACACAGCGGCGGGAGTGCGGGCAGCGGGCACCCAGCAGCGGGAGTGCGGGGGGCGGGAGTGCGGGCAGCGGGCACACAGCGGCGGGAGTGCGGGCAGCGGGCACACAGCGGCGGGAGTGCGGGCAGCGGGAGTGCGGGCAGCGGGCACACAGCGGCGGGAGTGCGGGCAGCGGGCACACAGCCGTGGGATGGCGGGCAGCGAGCACACAGCGGCGGGAGTGCGGGCAGCAGGCACACAGCGGCAGGCGTGCAGGCAGCAGGCACACAGCGGCGGGAGTGTGGGCAGCAGGCACACGGGCAGCGGGCACACAGCTATAGTGCCGTACAGGAGGAGGCGGCACTATCTGTACCTACATCTTGTACAGGGGGAGGAGGCAGCACTCTCTGCAGTGTCTGCACCTAGATCCTGTGGAGGGGGAGGCGGCACTTTTCACAGAGGGGCGGGCACACACACACCGCTGAGCACGCTGACACTGGACAGCGGCGCATGTGATGAATTAAAAGGCCGGCAAACTACAAGACCACAGCGTCAGACCCAGAACTGCAGCCCCCGGGAATCTGCCAGGGGGCCGCATAAAAGGTTCCCTACCCAACCCAGCCCTACAGGAACAAGCGAATCAACAAGGAATGGAGTGCGAGACGCAGGGAGAAAGGCTGACTGAGGAAGGTCTGTGGATAAAGGGCGGTAAGCTTTCTCTGCCATGAGATCTCTTCTCAATGATGGCCCAGGTAACATGGACTAAAATCTGTGAAAGACGGATATCAGTGTGCGCTTAGGTGACACCAGGGTTCAGTACCCAGGTGGGCAGACTCACCCAGTCTTGTAAAACACGTCTTTAAATGTGCAAAAAACTGTAAAGAATCCGCAGAAACAACATACACATGCTCTAACCATTTTTAGAGACTGCAAACTGATCATAGATGTATATCATGAGCACGTTGTATGCAAGCCTGTGCGTGTTGTTTAGATTTCTCTCCAAGTTTGGTCAGAGGCATTCCAGTGCAGAAAATGACGTCATTGCTGAAAATCCACATAATGCAAGTGGTATGTAAAAAAACAACTAACAAGTTGTCAACCAATGCGTGTTTTGTTTCTCTTTAGTAATAAACAGGTCTCTATGTAAAATGTTTTTTGGTTTAACACAAGGCACGTACAATTTTCATGATTGACTAAATAGTGAAACAAACAAGTGTATTTTCTAATTTCAGATCCTAAATCAGAGTTAGTAGCATATGGTTTTCAGTCAGGAGACTGATTAATCCTAAAGGGACAAGCGAGAAAGAGCCATGAGTCAAGATTAGATGAGTTGATCCAGCTTCTCCCAACCACAGAGATTTCGATAAAGCTCAACGGCAGGACAACATGGATTCATGCCTCGCATTGCTGAAGGGTCGATCCACAGGAGCTGCACTGAGCATCCTGCTCTTAGTTATTTTTTTCAAAAAGACCTGTACAGTCTATGACCATCATTGCCAAAATAGTTAGAAGAGAGGACTTTTAGAGCCTTCAGACATGGGAAAGTCCAACTACAAAGGGTGAGGACTCGCCATGGGGTCCTTGGTCTCAAACCGGGGAAGAAAACTTTTCCCCTCTCCACCCATGCCTCAACGTTCAGTTAGGCAGGTTTTTCCCCAATAGATCTTTCTTCCTCTCTACCTAAGGGAACGCAGTACCCTTAGTATTTGGAAATGGCAGAATTGAGTCTTAAGGAGGGACTGTTGAAGGTACGAATTGAGTAATCTAAAATACTTAGTTTGGCCATTTTATAGACCCAAATATGTGGTTTAGTTAATGTAACCTAACAATTTATAAATGTTTTTGTTTCCTACTAACTCACATATGAATATATTCAGTAATTTTCCTTAACACAAAATGCTAGCTATGGACTCTCTAATCTCAGGAAAAGTTTTGGAAGAGTCTATCCCATCAGGCTGATGTCTCCCCGGCCTAGTCTGCTGAGCACTGGCAGTGACACGCAAGTTAACATCACATCTCAGAAACCAACAGACCTGAAACAACCGAAATAGAAAGCGGCTGCTATTTTACCCATTATTCCAGAAAGTTTCTCTAAGTCAGCGCCACAAACTGTTCACATGAAGCCTCATAATGTTTTTGTTTTTTTTTTATCAAGAGCATATCCGGAAAGAAGAACCATAGACAATCTGTAGCAAATGTTTTTTTTGGTTATGTGCTAATTTTAAGATAAGGTCTAAATTCAATTTTCCTTGGTCAGGATAATGTGCCCTAATGAAAGTAATAACGCCAATTCTAATAGCCTCTATAAATCATAAAGTTATTTTTAATAAATAAAATAAGTTTTTAAGGGGGAGCTAAAGCCTGTAGTGTTGTATTAACAACAATCTAATGGAAGGCCCATATATATATATATATATATATATATATATATATATATAATATTAGAGTCCCAAGGGGGGAAGGTCACAAATAAGTTCCAAATAAAATATATCTGAATGGGAAAAAAAATTAAAATTTAAGGTTGACAACATTCACAGATATCTTATTAAGGGGGGCCTGTGAAGGTAGCCGGGGCTATAAATTGTTTGTTCAAACGTAATAAGAATATCTGTGTATGTAAATAATCAAAATGTAGATGTCATTGCATAATTATCTGTGTGTCTATATGACAATTGCAAAGACGCCATAATATGATTCTAGGTTGTATATTCAGGAAAGGATTAACTGGCAAGATGATGAAGCCAAGGTACAAATGAACAAGGGAGATATTCATTAAGTTAATTGGGAGCCTTATCAGTGGTTTCACACATACAGAAAGAAGGAATAATAAGCAGAGAGGTATTTTATAACATACTGGGAAAAACTGGGGAGTTGAATACTCCCTACTCCCTGTTCTAGTTTCAAGGTCAATGTTGCATTCTGTATAATTGAGTCTATTTCAATATACGAGTCCAGTCTATGACATTGGCTCATACGGTGAACACGTTTTGTGTGATCATTGTCTGATTCAGTAATATCTGCGCAGATGTATTGCTAATTCGATACGTGCTTCTGGATACTCTGAATGAAGATAACATTAGCTATCTTCACCTACATTTCTCTCTCGACAGTTCTCTGAGCATGCTCAGCATGTCCAGCAGAACATTCTAAATCTTTTAAAAGCACTCCTAGTCTCTCTCTGTCTGTCGGTCGGTCTCGCTCTCTCTGTCAGCCGGTCTCTCTCTCTCTGTCTCTCTCGGTCTCTATCTCTCTCTCTCTGTCAATGTCGGTGTCTCTCTCTGTCGGTCGGTCTCTCCCTCTCCCCCCCTCTCTCATACTCACCGATCACACAGGCGCGGCGCTGCAGAGCTGTCGCAATGCTCTGGCGGCTTCTCCTCTTTTGAAAATGCCGGCCGCTCATTATTCCCTGCTTCCCGCGCCCACCGGCGCCTATGATTGGTTGCAGTCAGACGCGCCCCCACTCTGAGTGACAGCTGTCTCACAGCCGCCGGTGGGCGGGTCTATATCATGCAGTACAATAATAAAAAATTTTTTTAAAAAAAAACCACGTGCGGTGCCCCCCAATTTTGATACCAGCCAAGATAAAGGCACACGACTGAAGGCTGGTATTCTCAGGATGGGGATTCCCACGTTATAGGATCCATTAGATGTGACAATGCCGCCACTTTACCCGACTCTTTCCAATTGCCCTGGTGCGGTGGCAGAATCTCCTCATAAAGCAAATTGATAAAGCAGCGAGTCTCAGAGAGGTAATTATTATGGGGGACTTTAACTATCCTGATATAAATTGGGGAACAGAAACTTGCAGTTCGAGCAAAGGAAATAGATTTTTGATAACAATGAAAGATAATTACCTTTCCCAAATAGTACAGGACCCCACAAGAGGGGGAGCACTACTAGACCTTGTACTAACCAATAGGCCAGACCACATATCAAATATACAAGTTGGGGGTTACTTGGGGAATAGTGATCACAAAATAATAAGTTTTCGTGTATTCTTTAGTAAGATGTATAGTAGAGGGGCTACAAGGACACTAAACTTCAGGAAAGCAAATTTTAAACGGTCGGGAGATGATCTTAGTGCAATAAACTGGGATGATGTACTAAGTAATAAAAGTACACAAAGCAAATGGGAGACTTTTATGAGCATCCTGAATAGGGCTTGTGCAGAAAATATACCCTATGGGAACAAACATGCTAGAAATAGGAGGAATCCCCTATGGCTAAATAGAGCTATAAGGGAAGCAATAAAAGAAAAACAGAAAGCCTTAAAAGAATTAGAGAGGGTGGGTAGTAATGAGGCATTATATAATTATAGAAAATCAAATAAAATATGTAAAAAGCAAATTAAGTTAGCTAAGTTTGAGACAGAGAGACTCATTACGAGAGAAAGTAAAAATAATCCTAAAATATTCTTTAACTACATAAACAGTAAAAAACTGAAAAGCAATAGTGTTGGCCCCCTTAAACATAGTCTTGCTGAAATGGTGGAGGGGGATGAGGGTAAAGCCAACCTGCTGAATTACTTTTTTTCTACGGTTTTTATACAAGAAAATGCTATGGCAGATGACATGACCAGTGATACCATAAATTCACCCTTGAATATTACCTGCTTAACCCAGCAGGAAGTACGCCGCCGCCTCAAAATCACTAAGGTTGACAAATCTCCGGGCCCGGATGACATACACCCCAGAGTACTACAGGAATTGAGTTCTGTGATAGATAGACCATTATTTTTAATCTTCACAGATTCCTTAATAACAGGATCGGTACCGCAGGACTGGCGCATAGCAAATGTGGTGCCAATATTCAAAAAGGGGACAAAAACTGAGCCGGGAAATTATAGGTTGGTAAGTTTAACCTCTACGGTTGGTAAAATCCTTGAGGGTTTCTTGAGAGATGCTATACTGGAGTATCTCAAGAAAAATAACCTTATGACAGAGTATCAACATGGGTTTATGAGGGATCGATCCTGTCAAACTAATTTGATCAGCTTCTATGAAGAGGTAAGTTCATGCGTGGACCAGGGAAATGCAGTGGATGTTGTGTATATGGACTTTTCAAAAGCTTTTGATACGGTGCCACACAAAGAAGGGAATTTTGTTTACTTACCGTAAATTCCTTTTCTTCTAGCTCCTATTGGGAGACCCAGACA
Source organism: Anomaloglossus baeobatrachus (assembly GCF_048569485.1). Classification (NCBI taxonomy): domain Eukaryota; kingdom Metazoa; phylum Chordata; class Amphibia; order Anura; family Aromobatidae; genus Anomaloglossus; species Anomaloglossus baeobatrachus. Next base: position 555,408 of record NW_027441883.1, read on the forward strand.
ATTGGGTGTATAGCTTCTGCCTCCGGAGGCCACACAAAGTATTACACTTTAAAAAGTGTAACCCCTCCCCTCTGCCTATACACCCTCCCGTGGATCACGGGCTCCTCAGTTTTGGTGCAAAAGCAGGAAGGAGAAAACGTATAAATTGGTCTAGGGTAAATGCAATCCGAAGGATGTTCGGAGAACTGCAAACCATGAACCAAAAGAACAATTCAACATGAACAACATGTGTACACAAAAAAACAACCAGCCCGAAGGGTACAGGGGCGGGTGCTGGGTCTCCCAATAGGAGCTAGAAGAAAAGGAATTTACGGTAAGTAAACAAAATTCCCTTCTTCTTTGTCACTGCATTGGGAGACCCAGACAATTGGGACGTCCAAGAGCAGTCCCTGGGTGGGTAAAAGAATACCTCAATAAAAAGAGCCGAAAAACGGCCCCCTCTTACAGGTGGGCAACCGCCGCCTGAAGGACTCGTCTACCTAGACTGGCGTCTGCCGAAGCATAGTATGCACTTGATAGTGTTTCGTGAAAGTGTGCAGACTAGACCACGTAGCTGCCTGACACACCTGCTGAGCCGTAGCCCGGTGCCGCAATGCCCAGGACGCACCCACGGCTCTGGTAGAATGGGCTTTCAGCCCTGAAGGAAGCGGAAGCCCAGAAGAACGGTAGGCTTCGAGAATCGGTTCCTTGATCCACCGAGCCAAGGTTGACTTGGAAGCCTGCGAGCCCTTACGCTGGCCAGCAACAAGGACAAAGAGCGTATCTGAACGACGCAGGGGCGCCGTGCGAGACACGTAGAGCCGGAGTTCTCTCACAAGATCCAAAGAGTGCAAATCCCTTTCACACTGGTGAATTGGATTAGGGCAAAATGAAGGCAAGGAGATATCCTGATTGAGATGAAAAGGGGATACCACCTTAGGGAGAAATTCCGGGACCGGACGCAGAACCACCTTATCCTGGTGAAACACCAGGAAGGGGGCTTTGCATGACAGCGCTGCTAGCTCAGACACTCTCCGAAGTGATGTGACTGCCACTAGGAAGGCCACCTTCTGCGAAAGACGTGATAAAGAGACATCCCGCAGCGGCTCGAAAGGTGGTTTCTGAAGAGCCGTTAGCACCCTGTTAAGATCCCAGGGTTCCAGCGGACGCTTGTAAGGTGGGACTATGTGGCAAACTCCCTGCAGGAACGTGCGGACCTGCGTAAGCCTGGCTAGACGCTTTTGAAAAAACACGGAGAGCGCCGATACTTGGCCCTTGAGAGAGCCCAGTGACAAACCCTTGTCCATTCTGGATTGAAGGAATGAAAGAAAAGTGGGTAAGGCAAACGGCCATGGAGTAAAACCGTTATTAGCGCACCAGGATAGGAAGATTTGCCAAGACCTATAATAGATCTTGGCGGACGTAGGCTTCCTGGCCTGTCTCATGGTGGCAATGACATCCTGAGATAACCCTGAAGACGCTAGGAGCCAGGACTCAATGGCCACACAGTCAGGTTGAGGGCCACAGAATTCAGATGGAAAAACGGCCCTTGTGACAGCAAGTCTGGACGGTCTGGAAGCGCCCACGGTTGACCCACCGTGAGATGCCACAGATCGGGATACCACTACCGCCTCGGCCAGTCTGGAGCGACGAGAATGGCGCGACGGCAGTCGGACCGCATCTTGCGTAGTACTCTGGGCAGCATTGCCAGAGGGGGAAACACATAAGGCAGTCGAAACTGCGACCAATCCTGAACTAACGCGTCCGCCGCCAGAGCTCTGTGATCCTGAGACCGTGCCATGAATGCCGGGACTTTGTTGTTGTGCCGTGACGCCATGAGATCGACGTCCGGCGTTCCCCAGCGGCGACAGATCTCTCGAAAAACGTCTGGGTGCAGAGACCATTCCCCCGCGTCCATGCCCTGACGACTGAGAAAATCTGCTTCCCAGTTGTCTACGCCCGGGATGTGAACTGCGGAGATGGTGGAGGCTGTGGCTTCCACCCACTGCAGAATCCGTCGGACTTCCTGGAAGGCTTGACGACTGCGAGTGCCGCCTTGGTGGTTGATGTATGCGACGGCAGTGGCGTTGTCCGACTGAATACAGATCTGCCTGCCCTCCAACCACCGATGAAAAGCCAATAGGGCTAGATACACTGCCCTTATCTCCAGAATATTGATCTGAAGGGATGACTCTATCGGAGTCCAGGTTCCCTGAGCCCTGTGGTGGAGAAAAACCGCTCCCCACCCTGACAGGCTCGCGTCCGTGGTGACCACAGCCCAGGTTGGGGGTAGGAAGGATTTTCCCTGCGACAGAGAATTGGGAAGGAGCCACCACTGAAGTGACGTCTTGGTTGCAAGGGAAAGAGAGACGTTCCTGTCGAGGGAAGCCGAACTCCTGTCCCATTTGCGGAGAATGTCCCATTGGAGTGGCCGAAGATGGAATTGTGCGAACGGGACTGCCTCTATAGCTGCCACCATCTTCCCCAGGAAGTGCATGAGGCGCCTTAAGGGGTGTGACTGACTCCGAAGAAGGGATTGCACCCCTGCCTGCATAGAAAGCTGTTTGTCGCTCGGAAGCTTGACTAACGCTTGCTGGGTATGAAACTCCATCCCAAGGTACGTCAGTGATTGGGTCGGTGTCAACTTGGATTTCGGGAAGTTGATGATCCACCCGAACCGCTGGAGAGTCGCCAGAGCGACAGATAGACTTTGTTGACACGCCACCCGAGACGGGGCCCTGACTAGGAGATCGTCCAAGTATGGAATCACCGAGTGGCCCTGAGAATGCAGGACCGCCACAACGGAAGCCATGACTTTGGTGAAAACCCGTGGGGCTGTAGCCAAGCCGAAAGGCAATGCCACGAACTGGAGATGTTCGTCCCCGATGGCGAAACGTAGGAAACGTTGATGCTCGGGTGCGATCGGTACATGGAGATAAGCATCCTTGATGTCGATCGATGCTAGGAAGTCTCCTTGTGACATTGAGGCGATGACCGAGCGGAGAGATTCCATCCGTAACCGTCTGGTTCTCACATGTCTGTTGAGTAGCTTGATTTCCAGAACGGGACGGAATGACCCATCCTTTTTTGGCACCACGAACAAGTTGGAGTAAAATCCGCGACCACGTTCCTGAAGGGGAACGGGGATCACAAATCCTTCCATCTTTAGAGCGGCTACTGCCTGAAAAAGTGCGTCGGCCTGAGCGGGGGGCGGAGAGGTTCTGAAGAAGCGAGCCGCAGGACGAGAGCTGAACTCTATCCTGTAACCATGAGACAGAATGTCTCTCACCCATCGGTCTTGAACATGTGGCCACCAGGCGTCGCCAAAGCGGGAGAGCCTGCCACCGACCGAGGATGCGGTCAGGGGAGGCCGAGAGTCATGAGGAAGCCGCCTTGGAAGCAGTGCCTCCTGCGGCCTTTTGTGGGCGAGACTTGGATCGCCACGCATAGGAGTTCCTCTGGCCTTTCTCCGGCCTGTTGGACGAAGAGGATTGGGACTTGGCTGAGGGACGAAAGGACCGAAATCTCGATTGAACCTTTCTCTGTTGAGGTCTCTTAGGTTTGGCCTGGAGTAAGGAGGATTCCTTTCCTTTGGATTCCTTAATAATCTCATCCAATCGTTCGCCAAACAAACGGTCGCCAGAAAACGGCAAACCGGTTAAGAACCTCTTGGAAGCCGAGTCTGCCTTCCATTTGCATAGCCACATGGCCCTGCGGACTGCCACAGAGTTAGCGGATGCTACAGCTGTACGGCTAGCAGAGTCCAGGACGGCGTTCATGGCGTAGGATGAAAAGGCTGACGCCTGAGAGGTCAAAGACGCAACTTGCGGAGCCGAATTACGTGTGACAGCATTAATCTCAGTCAGACAAGCCGAGATACCTTGGAGTGCCCACACGGCTGCAAAGGCCGGGGCAAAAGACGCGCCCGTGGCCTCATAGATGGACTTCACCAAGAGCTCTATCTGTCTGTCAGTGGCATCCTTTAGCGATGAGCCATCTGCAACCGACACCACGGATCTAGCCGCCAATCTTGAGACTGGAGGATCCACCTTGGGACAGTGAGCCCAACCCTTAACTACTTCAGATGGGAAGGGGTAACGCGTGTCAGTGAGGCGCTTAGTAAAGCGCTTGTCCGGGGCCGCTCTGGGCTTCTGGACAGCGTCCCTGAAGTTAGAGTGATCAAAAAACGTATTGCGTGTACGTTTGGGGAACCGAAACTGGTGTTTCTCCTGCTGAGACGCCGACTCCTCTACAGGAGGAGGCGGGGGAGAGAGATCTAACACCTGGTTGATGGACGAGATAAGATCATTTACTAAGACGTCCCCCTCAGGTGTATCAAGGTTAAGGGCGACGTCAGGGTCAGAGCCCTGAGCTGCGATGTCCGCCTCGTCCTCCAGAGAGTCCTCAAGCTGGGATCGCGAGAGGAAGTCGGTGAAGAGTCCCAGCGAGCCCGCTTAGCCGGTCTAGGACTACGGTCCGGGCAGGAGTCCTCCGCCTGAGACCGAGGGGCCAACCTGGGAGCGTGCTGCGGCGCGAACCGAGAGGGGCCTGGAGGCGACGAGCCAACAGGGGCCGGGGCCTGTGAAAGGTCCGGTCTGGACTGCAAAGCCTCTAGCAGCTTAGAAGACCATTTGTCCATAGACTGTGCAATAGATTGAGAAAGTGACTCAGAGAGTTTCTCAGCAAAAGAGGCGAACTCTGTCCCTGCAGCCTGGTCAGGGGGAGCAGGGGGGTCTACATGAGCCGAGGGGCCCACCAGTGTCCGAGGCTCCGGCTGAGCAAGCGAAACAGGGGTCGAGCATTGCTCACAGTGAGGGTAGGTGGAACCCGCAGGTAACATAGCCCCACAAGAGGTACAGGCCGCAAAAAAACCCTGTGCCTTAGCAGCTTTGCTCCTTGTGGACGACATGCTGTTGTCTCCTAGGAGAGTGATCACTGAGGGTATATGGGAAGGGGGTATACAGCCCGACCGAACAGATAGATATAGATATATACGTATCTAATCCGGCACCCTAGGGGGACCAGCACCGGGTGACCGGTGTGGCTTACCGACCGCTAACGAGCGGTGTGTGTCCTCCAGATTCCCTGCCTTGGATCCCCCGGAGATGCAGAGCTGTTCACTGAGAATCCTCCACCGGCAGAATGCCAAAAAATGGCTGCCGGAGCTCTCAGGGCAGGAGTGGAGCCGTGGGCGGCGCCAGAAAAGTGCGGGAATCTGGGGTCCCCACAGTGATCAGTGAGGGGGGAGGAAACATGCAGGATGCTCCAGCCCTCACATCCGACGTCAGGTCGGTAATCCCGCCCTTACCCCTGACAGGCAGGCCCGGGGGCGGGATTTTTGTGACTAGGCCGCGATGACGCCGGGGACTAAATTTGAGACCGCGCCCGACAAGCAGGCACGGTCGGCGCGGAAGTCCACCGGCCTCTGAATTCAGCAGCCACCGTGGCTTCCGGGAAGAAGGTGCGCTCCCTGCACAGTCCCCTATGGGGACACAGAGTACCTTAGAGTTGCAGGGCCCGGTCCCTGAGGTTGAAGAGGCTCCGGTCCGGCAGGGTCCCACAGGGGCTGCAGATGGAGCACGGTCCCAGTAAATGGATGACCGCTTAGGATCCCACTTCTTCCAGAGCCGCATAAGGGATGGTGAAGGAGACGGCATGTGGCTCCAGCCTCTGTACCCACAATGGGTACTTCAACCTTAACAACACCGCCGACGTAGTGGGGTGAGAAGGGAACATGCCGGGGGCCCCGTGGGGGCCCTCTTTTCTTCAACCGACATAACTAAAATGAGAATGCATGAGTGGATGTGTGCCTCCTTCCACACAAAGCATAAAACTGAGGAGCCCGTGATCCACGGGAGGGTGTATAGGCAGAGGGGAGGGGTTACACTTTTTAAAGTGTAATACTTTGTGTGGCCTCCGGAGGCAGAAGCTATACACCCAATTGTCTGGGTCTCCCAATGGAGCGACAAAGAAAGGTTGGTACATAAAATGAGAATAATGGGGATAGGGGAAAATATGTGTAACTGGGTTAAAAACTGGCTCAGTGATAGGAAACAAAGGGTGGTTATTAATGGTATGTACTCGGACTGGGTCTCAGTTCATAGTGGGGTACCACAGGGGTCAGTATTGGGCCCGCTTCTTTTCAACATATTTATTAATGACATTGTTGGAGGCATGCGGAGTAGAATTTTAATATTTGCAGATGATACTAAACTCTTCAGGGTAATCAATACAGAGGAGGATAATTTTATATTACAGGGAGAATTATGCAAATTGGAGGATTGGGTTGAGAAGTGGCAATTGAAGTTTAATGTAGATAAATGTAAGGTCATGCACTTGGGTAGAGGAAATAAAAATTATAATTATGTACTTAATTGTAGAACACTGGGTAAAACAGACACAGAAAAAGACTTGGGTGTATGGGTGGATGGTAAACTTAACTTTGGTGGTCAGTGTCAGGCAACTGCTGCCAGGGCTATTAAAATAATGGGATGTATTAAAAGAGGTATAAGTGTTCATGAAAAAAATATAGTTCTACCTCTGTACAAGTCACTAGTGTGACCGCACTTAGAATACTGTGTACAATTCTGGTCACCGATATATAAAAAGGACATAGCTGAACTGGAGAGGGTGCAGAGAAGAGCGAACAAGATTATTAGAGGGTGGGCTGCAATACCAAGAAAGGTTATTAAACTTGGGGTTATTTAGTTTGGAAAAACGAAGCCTTAGGGGGGATCTAATCACAAAGTATAAATATATGAGGGGACAGTACAGAGACCTTTCCAAAGATCTTTTTACACCTAGGCCTGCGACTGGAACACGGGGGCATCCGCTACGTCTTGAGGAAAGAAGGTTTAATCATAATCAAAGACGAGGATTCTTTACTGTACGGGCAGTGAGACTATGGAACTCTCTGCCGCATGATGTTGTAATGAGTGATTCACTACTAACATTTAAGCAGAGCCTGGATGCTTTTCTTGAAAAATGTGATATTACCAGTTATGTATATTAGATTTTATGACAGGGTGTTGATCCAGGGAACTAGTCTGATTGCCGTATGTGGAGTCAGGAAGGATTTTTTTTCCCCATTGGAACTTGTTTGCCACATTGGGGTTTTTTTGCCTTCCTCTGGATCAACATGTTAGGCTACGGGTTGAACTAGATGGACTTAGGCGGGCTTTGCACGTTGCGACATCACAAGCCGATGCTGCGATGTCGCACGCGATAGTCCCCGCCCCTGTCGCAGGTACGATATCGTGTGATAGTTGGCGTAGCGAAAATTATCGCTACGCCAGCTTCACACGCACTCACCTGCCCTGCGACCGTCGCTGTGGCCGGAGACCCGCCTCCTTCCTAAGGGGGCGGGTCGTGCGGCGTCATAGCGATGTCACACGGCAGGCAGCCAATAGCGGCGGAGGGGCGGAGATGAGCAGGATGTAAACATCCTGCCCACCTCCGTCCTTACGCATATCCTACGGAAGCCTCGGTGACGGCCGTAGGAGATGTTCCTCGCTCCTGCGACTACACACACAGCGATGTGTGCTGCCGCAGGAGCGAGGAACAACATCGAACTGTCGCGTCAGCGTAATTATGGATTACGCCGACGCTGCACCGATGATACGATTACGACGATTTTGCGCTCGTTAATCGTATCATCTAGGCTTTACACAGTACGATGTCGCATGCGATGCCGGATGTACGTCACTTTCAATTTGACCCCACCGACATCGTACCTGCGATGTCGTAGTGTGCAAAGCCCACCTTAGAGTCTCCCTTCAACCTTAAAAAAACTATGATACTATGATACTAGGGGGACTAGGTAAATAAAAAAAGTTAAAAAATAAGTTGTAAACAATAAAAAAAAAATAAAAAACAAAAGTTTAAATCACTCCCCATTTGCCCCACTGAAAATCAAAGGGTTAAAAAAATAAAAAATATAAACTTATTTGGAATCGCCGAGTTCAGAAATGCCCTATGTATTAAAATATAAAATCAATTAACCTGATAGGTAAACGGCATAGCAGCAAAAAAACCCTTCCAAACGCCAAAGTTAAGTTTTTTGGTCATCGCAAATTTTAAGCAAAATGCTATAACAGGGGGTCAAAACGTAGCATCTGCGGAAAAATGGGAACACTACGAGTCGCAGAAAATGATGCAAACAGTGAACACATTTTTTGGGACAAACTTTTGAAATATTTTAATCACTTAGATAAGGGGTGAGGAACCACCGTCCCACGATGACTTTTTCTGCGGCCTCCGGGGACATTACAGGTAACCGCAGTTCTCTTGCCAGCCGCCGTTCCTTTAAATCCATGTCCGTGATGCGAGGAAGCGCACTCACTCTGCGTAGATGCTAGAATGTACGGGCTTCTTCCAGATCCTGATTGCAGCCCGTACTAGAATGTAGGGGCTCTTTTTGGGACCTGACTGCATCCTGTACATTCTAGGCTCAACCCTGACCTATGCTAGCGTGCTCAGGGCTTACCATGTGGGAGGGGTAAGCAGCGCGCTGTGCTCCTGTCACAGAAGAGGCGCAGCAGATGCCTCCCTGCTGTACATGCCTCCTGGACCTGTGCTGTGTGAGTCCTCCCTCCAGTACTGTGAGTACGCCACCTATCGCTGTCCCCCCCTGTCCAGAGCTGTGTACCCCCTAGTACTGTGTGTATCCCCTCAGTGCTGTGTAACCCGTGCAGCCTCCTAGTGCTGTCAGTGCTGCCACATAGTGCTCTCCATGCTGCCTCCTTGTGCTGTCCATGCTGCCACCTAGTGCTCTCCGAGCTGCCACCTAATGCTCTCCGAGCTGCCACCTGGTGCGCTCCGTGCTGCCACTTAGTGCTCTCCGCGCTGCCTCCTAGTGCTCTTCATGCTGCCTCTTCGTGCTCTCTATGCTGCCTCTTCGTGCTCTCTATGCTGCCACCTAGTGCTCTTTGTGTTACCTCCTAGTGCTCTCCGTGCTGCCACCTAGTGTTGTCCAGAATGCCACCTACTGGCGTTCGTGCTGCCACCTAGTGCTGTCCATTGTGCCACCTAGTGCTGTCCGTTGTGCCACCTAGTGCTGTTCATGCTGCCATCTAGTGCTGTCTGTGCTGCCGACAGTGCTATCCGCGTCCAGCATCTCCTGTGATGTATACACCCCTCCTGTGATATATACACCCTCAGTCCCTCCTTGGATGTGTATGCCCCAGCCCCTCTTGTGATGTGTATGCCCCAGCCCCTCCTGTGATGTATATGTCCCCAGCCTCTCCAGACCGAGACAAACCTGAAAAAGCAGTTGTCAGAAGGAACATGATTAATATCACTAAATACCAGAGCCGCAACAAAGATCAGAGGTTAGAGGTGGTAACTAGGGATGGACGAACCCGAACTGTAAAGTTGGGGGTGCGTACCGAATACATGGTGTTCGTGCACACGACCCCGAACACGAGCTTTCTGGGACGTTCAGAGTGATGAAGCAGAGTTGACATTGTTCATTGCTCTCTCTGCTTCTCACTGTATAGACTGTCTGTACAGAGTGATGAAGCAGAGTTGACTTTGCGCTTTGCTTCTCATTGTGTTTAGATTGTGTCTGTGCACAGTGATGAAGCAGAGTTGACATTGCGCTTTGCTTCTCACTGTGTAAAGACTGTGTCTGTGCAAGTGATGATGCAGAGTTGACTTTGCTGTCCCAGTGGATTACGTCAGACTAAGGATTTTTTTATAATAAAGACAGATTCTCTAAAGTTTTTTTTGTTTTATTTCTAGTAAAAAAAAATTCTCTTTGTTGTGTTTTTTTTTACTGTTTCCTAGAAATTCATGGTGGCCATGTCTAATTTGGCGTGACACAATGAATTTCGGGCTTAGTACTATCTGAGAATACAAAGCTGGTAATAACCCCTTTATTACCCAATAAACCACCGTCATCATGGCCGCTGGACGAGCCGTGTAAAGCGCTTGGAAATGGCACTAAGGAACAATGTGCCATTTCAAGGGGTGGCTTTGGGCTGCCGAGATTCCCAGCCCCCAGCTGCCTGGCTTTATCTGACTGACAATCAAAATACGGCAGGAGCCCACGCATTTTTTTTTAATTATTTTTTTTATAAAAAAAATAATGGGCTTCTCTGTATTTTGATTGCCAGCCAAGGTAAATCAGGCAGATGGGGGTGGTAGCCCCTAGCAGTCTGCTTTATCTGCTCTGAGAATGAAAAATACCGCGCAGCACTATGTCATTTTTTTAATGATTTATTTATTTTTACAGTACTGTGATGTCAGGCAATCAAAATACAGAGAAGCCCATTTTTTTTTTTAGTTATTTAAATAAATAATATTAAACAATATTAAACAGTATTGCTGCAGATGGTGTCAATGTGCATCGGTCAACAATACAGTGCACGTTGCACACGTTGCACAAGGAGAAGCTGTATGGGAGAGTCATGCGAAAGAAGCCAGTTCTGCAAGCCCGCCACAAACAGAGTCGCCTGAGGTATGCAAAAGCACATTTGGACAAACCAATTACATTTTGGAAGAAGGTCCTGTGGACTGATGAAACAATGATTGAGTTGTTTGGTCATACAAAAAGGCGTTATGCATGGAGGCAAAAAAACACGGCATTCCAAGAAAAGCACTTGCTACCTACCCACAGTAAAATTTGATGAAGGTTCCATCATGCTTTGGGGCTGTGTGGCCAATGCCGGCACCGGGAATCTTGTTAAAGTTGAGGGTCGCATGGATTCAACTCAGTATCAGCAGATTCTTGACAATAATGTGCAAGAATCAGTGACGAAGTTGAAGTTACGCAGGGGATGGATATTTCAGCAAAACAATGATCCAAAACACCGCTCCAAATCTACTCAGGCATTCAAGCAGAGGAACTATTACAATGTTCTGGAATGGCCATCCCAGTCCTCAGACCTGAATATCATTGCAAATCTGTGGGATGGTTTGAAGCGTGCTGTCCATGCTCGGCGACCATCAAACTTAACTGAACTGGAATTGTTTTGTAAACAGGAATGGTCAAATATACCTTCATCCAGGATCCAGGAACTCATTAAAAGCTACAGGAAGTGACTAGAAGCTGTGATTTTTGCAAAAGGAGGATCTACAAAATATTTATATCACTTTTATGTTGAGGTGCCTATACTTTTGCAGCGGTCAAATTATGTTTAAATGCGGATTGCACATTTTCTGTTAGAACAATAAACCTCATTTCAATCCAGAAATATTACTCAGTCCATCAGTTATTAGATATATGAAACTGAAATAGCTGTTGCAAAAACCCAAATTGTTATAAAGAAAAAAGGTTAACATTAATAGGGGTGCCCAAACTTTTTCATATGACAGTATTTAAGGCCCTTGCGCAACTTGAGTCATTAGATTTATAGATTGGACACAATGACTCCTATTGGGCTCAATGAGAGCTTTGGCTGCTTTCTTTAATTGGGTATTTTTATGTGGTGTGAGAATGGGACTGTTTGTGTTAAAATTATTTTTAATTGTTTTTTTTATCGATAATTTAGAGATGTGTATATGCTAAAACCATACCTGCGGTGGTCTGCAAAGTTTTAGGTACTTCACTCGACCCGCTCAGTGACTTAGATGTTGACTTTGATTGGGTCTTCTCCCTGAATGAAGTGCCTATGAGAAAATAAGAAAAAAGCAAAGTGAAGAAAACCACTGTGCAACAATTTCATTATAGTTAGGATACAACTAATATTTAATACATTTACTTAATAATTTTGTTTTTTGAATTTCTTGATTTTGCTTGCCTTCTGGCATGTCATTTTTAATTTTACATATCATATTTCTGTTTACACAACAATATGAGCACTATGCACTTTTTGTTTGTCTATTGACTAGTGATGGATGGACTCGGACTGTAAAAGACAGCTTTCAATCTAGATGCACATGCTGTCTGCATCTAGATTGGTGTAAAAATAAATAAATTAAAAAAAATGGCGTAGGGTCGCCCCAACAAGGACAAGGCATACAGCTGCAGGCAGCCCCCAACTTTGCACGTTATCATGGCTGTGTATCAAAATAAAAGGAACCGCATGCGGCTTTTAAAAATAAAAAATATTTCAATAAATATTTTTTAAAAAAATGTTCTGCGGTCCTTCCTTCTCCCCTCTTTTGATACCCAGTCATGATAAGCGGACAGCTGGTAGCTGGTATTCTCAGGATGGATCGGCCCATGGTTATTGTGGCACCCCCAGCCTAAAAATAGCAGCCCACAGACACCCAGGATTATCACATTCATTATATGTGACAATGTCGGCACTTTACCCGACTCTTTCCAATTGCCCTGGTGCAGTGGCAAATGGGGTAATAAGGCCTGTGCATTACAGTACTTTGATCTGCCCTCAGCAGGGCAGATCAAAGTTTGTCTGCTCAGGACCGCAATGTCAGCTTGTGTGGATGATGTAGACGCATCATCCCCACTCGATTGGGAAGAAGGAGGCCGAATATCGCAGCAGAGAGGGTGCGTGGGAACCGAAAGAGGAGGCGCCTCACTGGAGAGCAGCGATACCCATCGAACCAGACCACCCTCTAGGTGAGTATTATACAAGTGTTTTTTACGTTATACAGAGCGGCCTTGGCTCTTTTATACAGTATTCAAGAATGCTCTATATAACAACTCAGTGGTATTGGCCTCAGCTTATAGTCCCTAAATCTGGTGACAGGTTCCCATTAAAAAAAAATCGGAGGAACACAAACTTACAAAATAAATCACCAACATACATGTGCTTCTAAGGGCGTGATTTATTACGCCCATTATCTGTGCCAGAAAGTCTACATTTCTGACCAGCAGAAATTATAAAGCGATCAGACGGTTAATGCTTATAGTCCACTAGGTGCTCTATTAAAATAAAAAAAAGTTAAAAAATAAGTTTTAAAAAAATTTAAAAAAATTAAAAAACAATTAACAGTATAAATCACTCCCCATTAGCCCCACTGAAAATCAAAGGTTAAAAAAAAAGAAGGGAATTTTGTTTACTTACCGTAAATTCCTTTTCTTCTAGCTCCAATTGGGAGACCCAGACAATTGGGTGTATAGCTTATGCCTCCGGAGGCCACACAAAGCACTACACCAAAAGTGTAAAGCCCCTCCCCTTCTGCCCATACACCCCCCGTGCATCACGGGCTCCTCAGTTTTGGTGCAAAAGCAAGAAGGAGGAAAAAATTATAAATTGGTTTAAAGTAAATTCAATCCGAAGGAATATCGGAGAACTGAAACCATTCAACATGAACAACATGTGTACACAAAGAACAACAGCCCGAAGGGAACAGGGGCGGGTGCTGGGTCTCCCAATTGGAGCTAGAAGAAAAGGAATTTACGGTAAGTAAACAAAATTCCCTTCTTCTTTGTCGCTCCATTGGGAGACCCAGACAATTGGGACGTCCAAAAGCAGTCCCTGGGTGGGTAAAATAATACCTCGTAATAGAGCCGTAAAACGGCCCCTTCCTACAGGTGGGCAACCGCCGCCTGAAGGACTCGCCTACCTAGGCTGGCATCTGCCGAAGCATAGGTATGCACCTGATAGTGTTTCGTGAAAGTGTGCAGGCTCGACCAGGTAGCCGCCTGACACACCTGCTGAGCCGTAGCCTGGTGCCGCAAAGCCCAGGACGCACCCACGGCTCTGGTAGAATGGGCCTTCAGCCCTGAGGGAACCGGAAGCCCAGAGGAACGGTAGGCTTCGAGAATTGGTTCCTTGATCCACCGAGCCAGGGTTGATTTGGAAGCCTGTGACCCTTTACGCTGGCCAGCGACAAGGACAAAGAGTGCATCCGAGCGGCGCAGGGGCGCCGTACGAGAAATGTAGAGTCTGAGTGCTCTCACCAGATCCAACAAGTGCAAATCCTTTTCACATTGGTGAACTGGATGTGGACAAAGAGAAGGTAAGGAGATATCCTGATTGAGATGAAAGGGGGATACCACCTTAGGGAGAAATTCCGGAACCGGACGCAGAACCACCTTGTCCTGGTGAAACACCAGGAAAAGAGCTTTGCATGACAGTGCAGCTAGCTCAGACACTCTCCGAAGTGATGTGACTGCTACTAGGAAGACCACTTTCTGCGAAAGGCGTGAGAGAGAAATATCCCTCATTGGCTCGAACGGTGGTTTCTGAAGAGCCATCAGTACCCTGTTCAGATCCCAGGGTTCTAACGGGCGCTTGTAAGGAGGGACGATGTGACAAACCCCCTGCAGGAACGTGCGTACCTGTGGAAGTCTGGCTAGGCGCTTCTGAAAAAACACAGAGAGCGCAGAGACTTGTCCCTTAAGGGAGCCGAGCGACAAACCCTTTTCCAATCCGGATTGAAGGAAGGACAGAAAAGTGGGTAAGGTAAATGGCCAGGGAGAAAAGCCCTGAGCAGAGCACCACGACAGGAATATCTTCCACGTCCTGTGGTAGATCTTGGCGGACGTTGGTTTCCTAGCCTGTCTCATAGTGGCAATGACCTCTTGGGATAACCCCGAAGACGCTAGGATCCAGGACTCAATGGCCACACAGTCAGGTTGAGGGCCGCAGAATTCAGATGGAAAAACGGCCCTTGAGACAGCAAGTCTGGTCGGTCTGGTAGTGCCCACGGTTGGCCGACCGTGAGATGCCACAGATCCGGGTACCACGACCTCCTCGGCCAGTCTGGAGCGACGAGGATGGCGCGGCGGCAGTCGGCCCTGATCTTGCGTAACACTCTGGGCAACAGTGCCAGAGGAGGAAACACATAAGGGAGTTGAAACTGCGACCAATCCTGAACTAAGGCGTCTGCCGCCAAAGCTCTGTGATCTTGAGACTGTGCCATGAATGCCGGGACCTTGTTGTTGTGCCGGGACGCCATTAGGTCGACGTCCGGCATGCCCCAGCGGCAACAGATCTCCTGAAAAACGTCCGGGTGAAGGGACCATTCCCCTGCGTCCATGCCCTGGCGACTGAGAAAGTCTGCTTCCCAGTTTTCTACGCCCGGAATGTGAACTGCGGATATGGTGGAGGCTGTGGCTTCCACCCACAGCAGAATCCGCCGGACTTCCTGGAAGGCTTGCCGACTGCGTGTCCCGCCTTGGTGGTTGATGTATGCCACCGCTGTGGAGTTGTCCGACTGAATTCGGATCTGTTTGCCTTCCAGCCACGGCTGGAACGCCTTTAGGGCAAGATACACTGCCCTTATCTCCAGAACATTGATCTGAAGGGAGGACTCTATCTGAGTCCAAGTACCCTGAGCCCTGTGGTGGAGAAAGACCGCTCCCCACCCTGACAGGCTCGCGTCCGTCGTGACCACCGCCCAGGATGGGGGCAGGAAGGATTTCTCCTTCGACAGAGAATTGGGGAGAAGCCACCACTGAAGGGAAGCCTTGGCTGCCCGCGAAAGGGAGACATTCCTGTCGAGGGACGTCGACTTCCTGTCCCATTTGCGGAGAATGTCCTATTGAAGTGGGCGCAGGTGAAACTGCGCAAAAGGAACTGCCTCCATTGCTGCTACCATCTTCCCTAGGAAGTGCATGAGGCGCCTCAGAGGGTGTGACTGGCCTTGAAGGAGAGATTGCACCCCTGTCTGTAGTGAACGCTGTTTGTTCAGCGGAAGCTTCACTATCGCTGAGAGAGTATGAAACTCCATGCCAAGATATGTCAGTGATTGGGCCGGTGTCAGATTTGACTTTGGGTCAGTGGAACCTGCCGGTAGTATGGCTGCACATGAGGTACAGGTTGCAAAGTACGCCTGTGCTTTGGCACCCTTGCTTTTTGCAGACGACATGCTGTTGTCTCCTCTGAGAACAATCCAGGAGGGTATATAGCCAAAAATCAACAGAGCGACCGGACAGTGCAAATGTATAGCCTATAAGCCTATATATATATATACACTTCGGTACTCAGTGGGGCCAGCACCACAGGTGCTGCTTACCGACCGCTCAGAGCGGTTGTGTGATCACCAGATTCCCTGCCTGGGTCTCCCTGTGTTGTCTCTCCTCTCCAGAGTCTGAATCGCTGACAGGAATGGCTGTCGGCGTTCTGTGGGGAGGAGGGGACCGTGGGCGTGCCCAAGAAAGTGCGGGAATCTAGTGCCCCAGTGTACTGAGTGAGGGGGGAGGAGGATACTAATGTATGCTCCAGCCCTCAGCGCTGACGATCTGTGCAGCGTCCCGCCCTTCCCCTGACTGGCAGGCCTGTGGGCGGGAATATGCGGTACTAGGCCGCAGAAGCCGGGGACTAAAGTTATAAGCGCGGCCGGCATATAAGCGCGGCCGCGCGGTAGTCCCCGGCGCACTAACACACCCAGCAGTGCTGCAATGTGTATTGGCACAAGCGCTCCATGCGCGGTCCACACGGGGACACAGAGTACCTCACAGCGCGGCCGGCGCGGTAGTCCCCGGTGCACTAACACACCCAGCAGTGCTGCAGTGTGTATGGCACAAGCGCTCCATGCGCGGTCCCCACGGGGACACAGAGTACCTCTCAGTAGCAGGGCCTTGTCCCTGACGATACCCGGCTCCTGTCCAGCAGATTCCCCAGGGGCTGCGGAGGGAGCACGGTCTCATGTGCCTGGAGACCGATTAGATCCCACTTCACCCAGAGCCCATTAAGGGATGGGGAAGGAAAACAGCATGTGGCTCCTGCCGTGTACCCGCAATGGGTACCTCAACCTTAACAACACCGCCGACCAGAGTGGGGTGAGAAGGGAGCATGCTGGGGGCCCTGTTATGGGCCCTCTTTTCTTCCATCCGACCTAGTCAGCAGCTGCTGCTGACTAAGATGTGGAGCTATGCGTGGATGTCAGCCTCCTTCGCACAAAGCATAAAAACTGAGGAACCCGTGATGCACGGGGGGTGTATGGGCAGAAGGGGAGGGGCTTTACACTTTTGGTGTAGTGCTTTGTGTGGCCTCCGGAGGCATAAGCTATACACCCAATTGTCTGGGTCTCCCAATGGAGCGACAAAGAAATAAAAAGTTTACACTTATTTGGAATCGCCGAGTTCATAATGTACAATCTATCAAAACATAAAATCAATTAACCTGATAGGTAAACGGCGTAGCGGCAAAATAAACCTTCCAAATGCCAGATAAGTTTTCCGGTCGTCGCACATTTTCAGCAAAATGCAATAACAGGGGGTCAAAAAGTAGCATCTGCGCAAAAATGCTACAGTTAAAAATGTCAGCACAAGACGCAAGAAATAAGCCATCAATGAGCCCCATATCCCGAAAAATAAGAACACTACGAGTCACAGAAGATGGTGGAAAAAGTGGACCAGTTTTTTGGGACAAATTTTAAAATATTTTGATCACTTAGATTAAAGTAAACCTATTCATGTTTGGTATCTATGAACTTGTACTGACATGAAGCATCACACCCACACATCAGTTATACCACACAATGAACATGGTGAATAAAGTACCCCACAAACAGTTGTACAATCGCACTGTTTTGCAACTTTTCCGTACTTGTAAATTTTTTGCAGTTTTCCAGTACAATATATGGTAAAACTCATGGTTTTATTTAAAAGATCAATACGTCCTGCAAAAAACAAGTCCTCACATGGCAAGTTTGATGGAAAAATAAAAGTTACAGCTTTCGGAAGAAGGGGAGCAAAAAACAAAAACGGAAAAATCGTCCAGGGGTTAGGGGGTTAAAGGTGGGAGTCCGTGAGCACATCAGGGACATTGAGAAAAAGAGACGGTACACCTAAAAACCCTACCAAAACATTTCCAATTGTACCATAAATCTGACTCAAGCAAATTAATTATAAAGGCCATAGATCAGAGGTTAGAGGTGGTAACCTATTTAAGGCCCTTGCGCAACTTGAGTCACTTTATTTATAGATTGGACACAAGGACTCCTATTGGGCTCAATGAGAGCTTTGGCTGCTTTCTTTAATTGGGTATTTTTATGTGGTGTGAGAATTGGACTGTTTGTGTTAAAACTGTTTTTAATTGTTTTTTTTTATCCATAATTTAGAGATCTGTATATGCTAAAACCATACCTGTGGTGGTCTGCAAATTTTGAGGTACTTCACTCGACCCGCTCAGTGACTTAGATGTTGACTTTGATTGGGTCTTTTCCCTGAATGAAGTGCCTATGAGAAAATAAGAAAAAAAGATTATTATCTAAGAAAAGTGGAGAAAATCATTGTACAACAATTTCATTATAGTTAGGATACAATTAATATTTACATACAGCTGCAGCCCCCAACTTTGCATGTTATCTTGGCTGTGTATCAAAAAAAAAAGGAACCACATGCGGCTTTTAAAAACAAAAAATATTTAAATAAATAATTTTTAAAAAATGGTCTGCGGTCCTTTATTCCCCCCCATTTTGGTACCAGTCATGATAAGCGGACAGCTGGGAGCTGGTATTCTCAGGATTGGTCTGTCCATGGTTATTATGCCCCCCCAGCCTAAAAATAGCAGACCGCAGCCACCGTGGATTGTCACATTCATTAGATGTGACAATTCCAGCACTTAACCCGACTCTTTCCGATTGCCCTGGTACGGTGGCAATTAGGATTATAAGGGGTGAATAACAGCAGTCATTAACCTTTCCTCGCACTTGTGCATTACAGTATGTTGATCTGCCCTCAGGAGGGCAAATCAAAGTGCGCCTGCGCAGGACCACAATGTCGGCTTGTGTGGATGACGTAGACGCATCATCCACACTGGACTGGGAAGAAGGAGGCCGAAGATTGCAGCAGAGAGGAGGCGCCGCACTGGAGAGCAGCGACACCCATCGGAACGGACCGCCCCCTAAGTGAGTATTACAAAAGTGTTTTTTTATGTTATACAGAGCATCCTGGGCTTTCATATATAGTATTTTGGAATACTGTATATAAGAACTCAGTGATATTGGCCACAGCCTATAGTCCCCAAATCTGGTGACAGGTTCCCATTAAAAAATCGGAAGGAACACAAACTTACAAAATTAATCACCTACATACTTGTGCTTCTAAGGGCGTGATTTATTACGCCCAGTATCCATGCCAGAAAATCTACATAGGAATGACCACAAGGGACTTAACCTCTTACAGACATTGGACGCACTGGGTACGTCCCAGATAATGTCGGTGTAATCACTGTCTGCTGTTGTAATAAGCTGGTGGCGAATCCCGCACTTCTGCTGATTTGAACAGCAGACATGTGTGGCTTACAAGCGCGGGTGGACCCGCTCAAATACTGACAGCGAGATGTAAATGGCTACGGCGGGGAAAATAGCCTTTACCCGCCTCCATCGGAGGCTCCGTAACGCGATCACGAAAAGCCGATGGTTGCCATGGTAGCACACGGTTATGTGATGACTCCTGTCACTATCATAACTCACTTTCTGTTACAGCTGTCTGGCTGTAACAGGAAAGCAGCATTTCAGCTGATGAGAGCTCTGCAGCTCTGACCAGCAGGAATGAAAAAGCGATCAGACGGATAATGCTTATAATCCCCTAGGGGCGACAAGTCAAATAAAAAAAGTTTAAAAAAAAGTTGTAAAAAATAAAATAAAAAACAAAAGTTTAAAATCACTCCCCATTCGCCCCACTGAAAATCAAAGGGTTAAAAAAATAAAAAATATAATCTTTTTTGGAATCGCCGAGTTCAGAAATGCCCACTGTATCAAAATATGAAATCAATTAACCTGATAGGTAAACGGCGTAGCGGCAAAAAAAAACACCTTCCAAACGCCAAAGTTAAGTTTTTTGGTCATCGCAAATTTTAAGCGAAATGCAATAACAGGGGGTCAAAACGTAGCATCTCTGCAAAAATGGTACAGTTAAAAACGTCAGTCAGAGATGCAACAAATAAGCCATAATTGAGCCCCATATACCGAAAAATGAGAACACTGAGTCGCAGAAAATGGCGCGAAGAGGGCACCACTTTTTTGGGACAAACTTTTGAAATATTTTAATCACTTAGCTCAAAGTAAACCTATTCACGTTTGGTATCTACAAACTCGTACTGACATGAAGCATCACACCCACACATCAGTTATACCATACAGTGAACATGGTGAATAAAGTACCCCACAAACAGTTGTACAATAATCGCACATTTTTGCAATTTTTCCGTACTTGGAAATTTTTTGCAGTTTTTCAGTACCATACATGGCAAAACTCATGGTTTTATTTAAAAGATCAATACGTCCTGCAAAAAACAAGCCCTCACATGGCAAAATTGACGGAAAAATAAAAAGTTACAGCTTTTGGAAATGGGGAGCAAAAAACAAAAACGGAAAAATCGTCCAGAGGTTAGGGGGTTAAAGGTGGGAGTCCGTGAGCACATCAGGGACATTGAGAAAACAAAGACTCTGCATGAGATGGAACACCTAAAAACCCTACCAAAACATGTCCAATTGTAACATAAATCTGACTCAAGCAAATTAATTATAAAGGCCATAGATCAGAGGTTAGAGGTGGTAACCTATTCAAGGCCCTTGCGCAACTTGAGTCATTGGATTTATAGATTGGACACAATGACTCCTATTGGGCTCAATGAGAGCTTTGGCTGCTTTATTTAATTGGGTATTTTTATGTGGTGTGAGAATGGGTCTGTTTGTGTTAAAACTATTTTTAATTGTTTTTTATCCATAATTTAGAGATCTGTATATGCTAAAACCATACCTGAGGTGGTCTGCAAATTCTGAGGTATTTCACTCGACCCGCTCAGTGACTTAGATGTTGACTTTGATTGGGTCTTTTCCCTGAATGAAATGCCTATGAGAAAATAAGAAAAAAGATTATTATCTAAGAAAAGTGGAGAAAAACATTGCACAACAATTTCATCACAGTTAGGATACAACTAATATTTAATACATTTACGCAATAATTTAGTTTTTTAATTTCTTGACTTTGCTTGCCTTATGGCATGTCATGTTTTATTTTACATATCATATTTCTGCTTACACAACAATATGAGCACTATGCACTTTTTGTTTGTCTATTGACTAGTGTTGGACAGACTCGGACTATAAAAGACAGCTTTCAATCTAGATGCACATGCTGTCTGCATTTAGATTGGTGTAAAAAAACGGATTTTTGTGTACTCACCGTAAAATCGTTTTCTCTTAGCCATCATTGGGGGCTCAGGACCATGGGTGTTATGCTGCCTATCCATAGGAGGACACTAAGTAGATGCAAAAGCATAGCCCCTCCTCTGCAGTATACACCCCCTGGCCGGGCCAGGCAAGCTCACTTTTAGTACACAAGCAGTAGGAGAAAAAGCCAGTAAAAACTTACCTCAACAGAGGAACATGAGAAAAAAAGAGTCATAAACAAATAAAGTACTGAGAGAACCAAGGCCCAACAGGGAAACAGGGTGGGTGCTGTGTCCCCCAATGATGGCTAAGAGAAAACGATTTTACGGTGAGTACACAAAAATCCGCTTTTCTCTGACACCTCATTGGGGGACACAGGACCATGGGACGTCCTAAAGCAGTCCATGGGTGGGAAACATAAAAGAAGACAACACAACCCAAGGACTAGGAACCAGTCCCAGACAGCTTGGAGCGCCTACTGAGAGAGGTGCTCTACTGCCTTTTGCAGAATTTTCCTACCCAGATTTGCCTCAGTTGAAACCTGGGTATGGACTCTGTAATGCTTTGAAAACGTATGTAGGCTAGACCAGGTCGCAGCCTTACACACCTGTTCCACTGAAGCCTGATGCCGAATGGCCCACGAAGCACCAACTGCTCGCGTAGAATGAGCCCGCAGCCCACTAGGAATGGGCTTGAGTTGCAAGCGGTAGACTTCCTGGATCGCAGAGCGAATCCAGCGAGCCAGCGTCACCTTTGAAGCTGCCTGTCCCTTCTTTGGACCCTCAGGAATGACGAACAAAGAGTCAGTTTTCCTAAAGGGGGCTGTCCTGGATACTTAATATCTGAGAGCTCTGACGAAGGTGTAACAAATGCAGAGACCTTTCCACCCTATGAACCGGGTGTGGACAAAAGGAAGGCAGAACAATGTCCTCGTTCAAATGAAACTGGGTAAGAACCTTTGAAAGGAAATCCGGAAGGGGGCGCAGAACCACCTTGTCCTGGTGAAAGATCAGAAAAGGCTCGCGGCAAGAGAGTGCTGCTAGCTCCGAAACCCGTCTGATGGACGCAATTGCCACCAGGAATGTTACCTTCCAGGACAGAAGAGCAAGGGAGGATTCCTTGAGGGGTTCAAAGGGAGACCTCTGGAGACCATCCAGAACGAGGTTGAGGTCCCATGGTTCCAGCGGCCGTTTGTACGGGGGAACTAGATGGGAAACGCCCTGGAGGAAGGTCTTGACTTGCGGTTTTTGAGCCAGGCGGCATTGGTAGAAGATTGAGAGCGCTGAAACCTGCCCTTTAAGGGAACTGAGAGCCAACCCCACTTGCAAGCCAGACTGTAGAAAGTCGAGAATTCTGGGGATGGCCGGAGGCATAGGCTGGACGTTAGTTTCCCTGCACCATGAAAGGAAGATTTTCCACGTACGGTGGTAAATGCGGGATGAAGCAGGCTTTCGGGCACTGATCATGGTGGAAATAACCGCGGGAGAGAATCCCGCTCTTGTTAATACCCAGGTCTCAATGGCCATGCCGTCAGCTTCAGGGCTCTGGAGTTCTGATGGGAAATGGGCCCTTCGGTCAGCAAGTCTGGGATGTCTGGAAGGCGCCACGGTGCGTCTGTGAGCATTTGTACTAATTCGGCATACCAGGCGCGCCTGGGCCAGTCCGGGGACTCCCTCTGCCTTGATCTTCCTGATTACCCGCGGCAGCAGGGGTAGAGGTGGAAATATGTAAGGCAGGCGGAAGTGGTGCCAGGAGCAGACTAGAGCATCTGCGCCGATGGACTGCGGGTCGCGTGACCTGGCTATGAACGCGGGTACCTTTGCATTCAACCTTGAGGCCATTAGGTCCACGTCTGGTGTGCCCCAGCGAGTGCAGATGTGTAGAAACACATCTGGGTGGAGAAACCATTCTTCGGCGGCCAGGCCTTGGCGACCTGGAAAGTCTGCTGCCCAGTTTTCTACCCCCGGTATGTGTACCGCTGATATCACTGATCCCGTTGATTCGGCCCAGCTGAGGATCTTGTGGGCCTCGAGATAAGCCGCTTTGCTGCGGGTGCCCCCCTGCCGATTGATATAGGCTACAGCTGTCGCATTGTCTGATTGGACTCGAATATGACGACCCGCTAGCAGAGGGCAGAACGCACTGAGCGCGAGGAAGATCGCGCGGAGTTCCAGGATGTTTATGGGTAGGAAAGACTCCTGGGGCGTCCAACGTCCTTGAGCAGTGTGGTGCTGGTACACTGCTCCCCAGCCTAGGAGGCTGGCGTCCGTGGTCAGGACCAGCCAGTTCACTGGGAGAAAAGATCTCCCCTTCGATAGGGATGAGGACCGAAGCCACCAGCGGAGTGCGTACCTGACTGAAGGCGTCAGGTGAAGATGTCTGTCCAGGGAGAAGGGGCTCTTGTCCCAGGCCGCTAGAAGGGCTAGGTGCAGTAGGCGGAGGTGCAGTTGAGCAAAGGGTACTGATTCCATAGCCGCCACCATCCTGCCGAGCACCTTCATGCTGAATCGAATGGAGCGAGACGGAGGACGTAGAAGGCAGCGTACCGCTCGTTGAAGAGCGATTGCCTTGTCCTGAGGGAGAAGGATCAAGCCCCGACGGGTGTCCAGGGACATGCCCAGGAAGGTGATGGATCGTGATGGGATCGGGGATGATTTGTCCAGATTCACTAGCCACCCTAAGCGGGATAGGGTGTCCACAGTGATCTGTACGCTGGTTGAGCAGTCGCGGAAGGAGGGGGCCTTGATGAGGAGGTCGTCCAAGTAAGGGAGAACGACTACTCCCCTGGCGTGAAGGACGCTCATGGCGGCCGCCATGACTTTGGTGAAGACCCTTGGTGCGGTGGCAAGGACGAAGGGTAGAGCTACGAATTGAAAGTGGGAGTCCTGAATTGCGAAGCGGAGGAACTTTTGGTGATCTGGGGTGATGGGTATGTGCAGGTACGCGTCCTTGATGTCTATGGAGGCGAGGAATTCCCCTTTGACCATGGATGCAATAATGGACCTTAGGGACTCCATTCTGAATCTCCGTACGTGCACATGTTTGTTTAGGTGTTTGAGGTCCAGGATGGGTCGAACTGACCCATCCTTTTTGGGGACCACAAAGAGGTTGGAATAAAACCCCCCGAACTTCTCGTCGTCTGGGACAGGTATTATAACTCCTGCTGTTTGGAGCGAGTGGATTGCTGAGAAAAAAGCTTTGCGTCGTTTTCGAGTCTTTGGGGGGTTTGAGAGAAAGAACCGACTCGGGGGTCTGGTCCGAAATTCTATGTGGTAACCGGAAGACACAAGGTCTCGCACCCATTTGTCGTCTGAGGCGGCAGCCCAGATGTGTTGAAAGAGCCGCAGTCGACCTCCTATAATGAGTGTGTCTTCCGGGGCGCCGAAGGAGTCATGAGGGGGGAAAACGTCGTGGCCGAGTCTCCCTAGTCCTGGACTGTTTCGGTCTAGGCTGCCATGACAAAGTGGGTTTCGGGGAGAGCTGAGAAGGTCGGTCCCTGCGTAGTCCGCGGCTGGTGGCGGGGACAGCACGGGATGTCGACCAACCAAATGAGTTCCGAAAGGAGTGGAACGAGGACTGTGGACGTCTGGTGAAGGACGTCCTGGACTTCAGCTGGGGGAGGGAGGTACTCTTTCCTCCTGTGGCGTCAGAAATGAACTTGTCCAGACGTTCGCCAAACAATCGGTCTGGAAAAAAGGGAAGGCCCGTGAGAGACTTCTTGGAGGCAGAGTCCACTCGCCATTGTCGGAGCCAGAGTGCTCTACGGATGGCTATGGTATTTGAGGCGGCAAACGCTGCGCAGGTAGCAGCGTCCATGAAGGCCTGGATGAGGTACTCCGCCGCAGCGGCAATTTGAGCTGTTACCTCTGTGAAGGTATGAGTGAACTGGGATTCCTCAAGTGAAGTGTTAAGGGAGTCTGCCCAGACAGAGATCGCCTTTGCGACCCACACAGAGGCAAAGGAGGGCGAGAGGGAGGAACCCGCAGCCTCAAAAGTAGAGCGGGCGAGGTGCTCCACCTGTCTGTCTGTCGGGTCCTTGATGGAGGAACCATCGGGTAAAGACAGGAGCGTCTTTGTGGTAAGGCGGGAGACCGGGGGGTCGACCGAGGGCGGATCGGCCCAGCCCTTAGGGGCAGGTGAGACAAAAGGGTACCGGGACTCCATGAGTTTTCGGTTACCGAAGCACCTGTCAGACTTCTCCCTTTGCTTTGTGAGGATACCCTGAAACTCTGGGTGATCAGTGAAAACCTTTTTGGGTTTCCTTGCCCTCTTAAAGGAGACCGCATGGTCAGTGGTAGTGGATGGGGGATCCTCCACATGCAGAGTTTGGTTGATTGCTGTTATAAGGGAGTCTATTGCAGTTTGATCATCTGGGGAGGCTAAAACCAAGGAATCCTCCTGGTACAAACAGCATTCTCCCTCCTCCAGCTCTTCAGAAGCCGTGGAGCGTGTGGGAGAGCCTGCCCTGTGTGCTCCCGAGGGAGAGCCCGCTGGAGACACCCGGCCGTGTGCTCTTTTCCTGATCCCTGCAACCGGTGAAGCATGTGCCCGGATTACCTCAGAAGGATCCTCCATAGGGGTTCCTCAGGCTGCGTTCCGTCCAGGGACCCAGATGGGTGGGGAGGACGACATTGCATAGCCAGAACCAGGTTCTGTGACAGTTTTTCCATGGATTGGGACAGAAACTGTGCCCATTCCGGTGGGCTGGGGGCCCTCGGCTCTGGGCTGACGGTTGCGGCGGTGGTGGCAGGGGGGTCTTGGGGGGCTATAGGGGCACAGGACTCACAGAGAGAAGAGGTGTGTTTACGTGGTAGCTCAGCGTGGCAGGCAGTGCAGGCTGAATAATAGACTATGTGGGCCTTAGTACTCTTAGTGCCCTTAGATTTCTGCATGTTCCTAATAGGAGTATGCCAGGAGGGGGAGCAATGCTCAGCAGAGCTACAATTGAAGCAAGCACCTCACCAGAATCAGCCGATGGCCCTGTCCTCAGGAAGGATAAAGCTCTATGGAGATCTTCCACGCTTTCCTGGGGGGGGGGGGGGGCTTATCGCAGCCGCGGGGGGGGGGGGCTTAGCGCTAAAAGAGCGGGAAAATGAGTCAGTGTGCCCCCCCCTGCTGTGGGTAGTAAAAAAAAAAAACGGCAGGAAGGGAGCTTCTGATAGTTTTCCTCCCTCTCCCTCCAGTCAGCACACAGCTTGTCACTGGTGGTTATCAGCCGGCTTTTCTGCTGGAGCAAATAAACAGAGCAAATAAAACAGCGTGAGTCCCTGAGCCCTGGGCCCTTCCCCCCTGCCACCAGGAGATTATCTGCAAGACTTTCTGCAAACAGCAGAACTTCCCCCTCCTCTAGCCAGCAAGCTAGAGAAAAGTTAACACTGTGTGTGCAGGATCCTTGCTCCTTGCACATAATAAATACTGTAAATGTCCTGGGAACCTTCCCTGCAGCGTCTTTTCTCCCTTTGTCTGGGAAACCAGTCAGGGGTGATCTCACCTTAAAACACTGCTTCCGTCCAGGCAGTGAAAATAGCAGAGTCAGCTTGCTGTGTCGGTGTCATATTCAACTCCTGCAAAGAGGGGCTGAGGAATTGGTGCCATCTTCAACTCAGAGCCTGCAAAGAGGGGCTGTGGAATGGGCTATAGGGCACAGGCCTCTACCCTGGGCTTTGGAAAATCGGTGTCTGTGGAACCCGTCGTTCAGCCCAGGATCCAGCGTCGCAGGAGGGGGTACGTGGAGGCGACACTCCACGTTCCCGCCCGCTGATGGTAGTGGGAGATTGGTCCCAAAAGGAAACCGTTGCCCTCAAAAAATAACAAACCTTGAAAGGAAGTGCCTCCTACAGACACTAAGCTGAGAACAATAGAGAAGGGGTTTATGCCGCGCTGTTCATCAGGAAGGAGGACAAAGAGATGGTCAATGTTCCTTTATTGTAGCTTGTGTCTACGCGTTTCAGGAGCTCTGCTCCCTTCATCAGGACATACAGCACAAAAAAAACATATCTCTATGAGATTTCATCTCTACAACATAAGCTTTCATAGTAGTTGTGACTGTCACAACTACTTGAGGTGAGTACATTCCCTCTATTTTCCCCGGATATATACCGGGTAAGACCCTATTGCGCTTTTTCTCTCCACAGTTTACTTCACAGACACTAAGCTAAAACTGAGCTTGCCTGGTCCAGACAAGGAGTGTATACTGCAGAGGAGGAGCTATGCTTTTGCATCTACTTAGTGTTCTCCTATGGATAGGCAGCATAACACCCATGGTCCTGTGTCCCCCAATGAGGCGTCAGAGAAATAAATAAATTAAAAAAAATGGCGTAGGGTCGTCCCAACAAGGACAAGGCATACAGCTGTAGGCAGCCCCCTTTTTTGCATGTTATCGTGGCTGTGTATCAAAATAAAAAGGAACCGCAAGCAGCTTTTAAAAATAAAAAATATTTAAATAAATATTTTTTAAAAAATGGTCTGCGGTCCTCCCCCCTCTCCCATTTTGATACGAAGTCATAATAAGCGGACATCTGGGAGCTGGTATTCTCAGGATTGGTCGGTCCATGGTTATTGTGCCCCCCCAGCCTAAAAATAGCAGTCCACAGCCACCCAGGATTGCCACATTCATTAGATGTGACAATGTCGGCACTTTACCCAACTCTTTCCGATTGCCCTGGTGTGGTGGCAATTAGGGTAATAAGGGGTGAATAACAGCAGTCATTAACGTTTCCTCGCACTTGTGCATTACAGTATTATGATCTGCCCTCAGCAGGGCAGATCAAAGTGCGCCTGCGCAGGACCGCAATATCGGCTTGTGTGGATGACTAGATGAGCGAACCGGTCAAACCCCATAGGAAACAATGGGAGCCAATCACAAACACATAAAAACACACTATAAATGTACACATACAGTTAATAAACATTGCCATAACACTTACCGGTCTCCGCAATCCGTCCTGCACTCTGTCTCCTGCTGCTATTCCATCCGATGATCACTGCGTCCTCCTGGTAACCAGCAGTGATGACAGGACCTATCGTGACGTCAAAATAGCCATGTGACCAGTCACGTGTCTGTTATCTCATTGGCTACAGACTGGTCACATGACTATGACGCGTCATGTAGGACTTTTCAGTGCATCTCTCCAGTACACGGTGATCGTTTGTGTATCTCCATGTGCCGGCGACATGCTCTGGCACGCGATCGGGTTCCCAGTCTGCTTCCCCGTTCCGTTATAAACCAGCTGCCACAGCCGGTCAATAACGGAGATCACCGTTGCTATAGCAACGCGCCTGTCAGTTGTGACGTCACCACTTACAGGCAGCAGCTCCTTCTCACTCGCGGAGTGAAAAGAAAACACTGCACGGGGAACAACACCGCCTTCTTCCAATGCAGCGCTGCTGATGGAGCAGAGCTGCATGTGTTGAAGGAGAAAGAAGACAGAAGACCATGGATCGTGGAGGGATAAGAGGGAGTAATAAACATGGAGTCTCTAATGTGTCTGTGTATTTATTTCTATTAAAGTATTTTTTCTCTGTGTGGTGTCTTTTTTTAACCCTTTATTGGAGATTCTTAATGCCTGGGTCAAACTTGCCTGACATTAAGAATCTCTGGCTTAATACTAGCTAGTAAAACAAAGCTAGTATTAACTCATGATGAATACCCAGCAAGCCACCGTCACCAGGGCTGTTTGAAGAGTTGGATACAGCGCCAGATGATGGTGCTTCTATGAGAGCGCCATTTTCTGGGGCGGCTGCGGACTGTAATTCGCAGCAGAGGCGCCCAGAAAGCTCGGGCCAACCTGTGCTGCGGTTTCCAATCCCCAACTGCCTAGTTGTACCTGGCTGGACACAAAAATTGGGTGAAGCCCACGTCATTTCTTTTTTTTAATTTCGTTAAATAATTAAAAAAAATGTGCTTCCCTATATTTTTAGTTCCCAGCCGAGTACAAATAGGCAGCTGGGGGCAGCCCGTAGCTGCCTGCTGTACCTGGCTAGCATCCAAAAACATGTCGAAGCCCACGTCATTTTTTTTGGTGGGCAAAAAACTCCTGCATACAGTCCTGGATGGAGTATGCTGAGCCTTGTAGTTCTGCAGCTGCTGTCTGCTCTCCTGCATACACTAGTGAATGGAGCATGCTGAGCCTTGCCGTTCTGCAGCTGCTGTCTGCTCTCCTCCATACAGACAGACAGCAGCTGCAGAACTACAAGGCTCAGCATACTCCATCCAGGACTGTATCCAGGACTTTTTGCCCCTCAAAAAATTTATTTGGGCTTCGCCATATTTTTGTATGCTAGCAAGGTACAGCAGGCACCTACGAGCTGCCCCCAACCCCCAGCTACCTATTTGTACCCGGCTGGGAACCAAAAATATAGGTAATTCCTTTATTAATTATTTCATGAATTTCATGAAATAATTCAAAAACAAATGACGTGGGCTTCACCATATTTTTGTGTCCAGCCAGGTACAGCTAGGCAGCTGGGGATTGGAATCCACAACACAGGTTGGCCTGAGCTTTATGGTCCCCTCTGCTGCGAATTGCAGTCTGCAGCCGCCTCAGAAAATGGCGCTTTCATAGAAGCGCCATCATCTGGCGCTGTATCCAACTCTTCCAACAGCCCTGGTGACGGTAGCTTGCTGGGTAATAATGGGGTTAGGGCTAGCTGTATATTATCAACTGGCCCTAAGCCTGAAATTCATGGTGTCACGCCAATATTAGACATGGCCACCATGAATTTCTAGTACCGATAAAAAGAACAACAACACACAGAAAAATATTGTTATTAGAAATAAAACACAACACAATTAGTGACTCCATCTTTATTGAAATAAAGAACCCCCCTCCGCAGTAATCATGGGTCAAGGGTCCCGAGCCGTCCAATCCGGATCCAATATCATCTGATCGATTTGCTGGAAGGCAAAGCGATCAGATGATGTTTCAGGTTCAAGGGACTGAATCACATGACACAGTAGCTGATTGTATAAACGGCTTTTATACAATCAGCTGATGCATCAGTGCAAAAAAAAAAAAAATACACACTTCAGTGCAGACTCCTGTCTGACAGCATCAGCTGATAGTTTAGCTGGCCGGGCGGTAAAAAGCCGGCCTCACCGCTTGACTTATAGTGTCAGCTGATTCCGTCAGGTGACCGCATCAGCTGATCATCGCCAGGTCTGAGAAAGAGAGAGAGAGAAGAGAGAGTAAGAGAGAGAGAAGAGAGTAAGAGAGAGAAAGAGAAAGACGCAAAAGAGGAGAAAGAAGAGAAAGAGAGAGAGAGAAAGAAGAGAAAGAGAAAGTTGATAAAGAAGAGAAAGAAAGGAGAGAGAGAAAGGAGAGAAAGAAAGGAGGGAGAGAGAGAGAGAAAGGAGAGAGAAATAAAGGAGAGAGAGAAAGAGAAAGAGAGAAGGAAGAGAAAGAGAGAGAAAGAAGAGAGAGAAGAGAGAGAAGAGAAAGAAAGGAGAGAGAGAAAGGAGAGATAGGAGAGAGAGAAAGGAGAGAGAGAAAGGAGAGAGAAAGAAAGGAGAGAGAGAAAGGAGAGAAAGAGAAAGGAGAGAGAGAAAGGAGAAAGGAGAGAGAGTGAAAGGAGAGAGAGAAAGGAGAGAGAGAGAAAGGAGAGAGAGAAAGGAGAGAGAGAAAGGAGAGAAAGAGAAAGGAGAGAAAGAGAAAAAGAGAGAGAGAAAGGAGAGAGAGAGAAAGGCGAGAGAGAGAAAGGAGAGAGAGAAAGGAGAGAGAGAAAGGAGAGAGAGAGAGAGAGCTCACAGCTGATGTCTGGCTCCTCCCCTCAGTGCATAATTAAATTATATTTATAACTATATTATTATAAATATAATTTAAAATTAAAAAAAAATTAATAAAATTTACCAGTTCCAGAACTCGCAAACTTATGCTTCCTAGGTGAGCTCTCTATCCACTCAGCTATTGCCTCTAATCTGAATGATAGGCAGAATTGATATTCTTGAAGTCTGGATTGCTGAAGTCTCAGCTGACCATGTGATTCACGTCATTGCTATGTGAAGCTCATGCAGAGGGCTCGTGTTCTGTAGTAGAGATGACAGTGTTGTGTGGATTACTTCGGACCTGGAGGGGTATTGGAGGATTTTAATAAAATGGTGAAACTGTGTTCTTTTGTCTTTTATTCCAAATAAAGGATTTTTCGCGGTGTGTGTTTATTTACTTTCACTTTATAAAATAGATAATAATTATAATTTAAAATTATAAAAAAAAAAATTAAATTCTTTACCGGGACTAGAACTCCCGACGTTATGCTTCTTAGGCATGCACTTTACCCTCTAGTCTATTGCCTGTTACCATATACACAGGCACATTTTCTAATCTTGAAGCCTGCTGTGCTGACTGAAGTCTCTGCTACCCGCATGAGTCACTTCATTGCTATGGAGACAGTACATCTTGAGAGAGCAGAGCTACCAGTGTCGTGTGGATTACTTCGGACCTGGAGGGGTATTTTTGGGATTAATAAAGGGGTGAACCAGGGTTGTTTTTTTGTCTTTTATTCCAAATAAAGGATTTTTCGGTGTGTGTGTTTCTTTACTTTCACTTTCAGTTTAATCATGAAAGGTAGGGGCGTGTCCTGGCTATGAAGGAGTGAGGACGTGACTTGTCTTAGCTCCTGCCACTGGACTTTATAACTGATGATCCACGCAACTGAGGACTCTGCAACACAGTCTATGCAGCGGAGGAGACGAGGGAGATCCCAGGGGTGCAGCAGCAGAGCTTCACAATCGGAGGAGAGAGGGATCAAACACTTTTTATCCAGGCCGGGGCAGAGAGAAGCTTCACAGGTGGCACCCAAGATGGCTGCTAAGGCTACACAGGAGGTGAGCTCAGCGTGCAGCAGTGAGATGGCAGCTATGGAGATGCAGGGAAAGGCTCAGCAGCTGACGCGACTGAGAGGAGAGGCCACCCAGAGTGAAGAGGAGATACAGAAGATAAGGCCAGACAGCCCAAGATTGCAGGTACAGGGGAAACCCGGAGTGAGAAGCACGGGGGAAGTGCCTGCTGATATAAACAGTAGCCCTGAAGCCTGGAGGCCTCTGGAGGGGGAAGTAACGTCCTTTCCTATAACACACATGCAGGAGTGTGAGGAATTTCAGGAGGGGGGACACTGCACTGCAAATGAGTTACAGGTCCCTGACAGAAGTGAGACCATACCCAGGGAGAAGCACAACATAAATCTAAAGTTACCAGATGCAGACAAGCATGCAGGGTCAGGGCCAGCCATAACAACAACACAAGAGTCAGGAGTTCTGACAGAGCTTAATGAGATGCGGGCACGTTTCTCAGCTATACCCACCAGGGAAGATATGGAGGCATATATAACCAGGCTGGAGCAGGCGTACCGCACAGAGCTGTCAGCCCTGAAGGGGAAGGTGGAGAGAGTGGACACCTAGAGTCAAGTGCAGGCAGCTAAAATTCAGAATATGGAGGACACTTCACAGGCCCACGGGGCACTATTAGAACAACACTCCCGCCAAATACAATACGTGGTTGAAGCAATGGATGATGCTGAAAATAGGGGCCGAAGAAACAATCTCAGAGTACGCGGCCTGCCTGAGTCTGTCGAGTCCAAGGACTTACATGGCACCCTTCAAGTGATCTTCAATAATATTCTGGGTGAACCATCAAGCCAACCCCTGGAATTGGATAGAGCGCATAGAGCGTTGGGCCCCAAACCAGCCCAGAACGACCGACCTCGGGATGTGATCTGTAGGGTCCACCGCTATGTTATTAAGGAGGCCATTCTGTTTAAGCTCCGCAGTGGAGTATCACCATCGTATGAGGGGAGCCAAATCCAGATTCTACAAGATCTATCCCGTTTTACCTTACAAAGGAGAAGAGCTCTTAAACCTCTGCTGGACATTCTCCGCTCATACGAGTTTCCATATAGCTGGGGGTTCCCCTTCCGCCTGCAGGTTCGGCACGCGGGACGAATGCATGTTCTTCGGTCTCCGGCGGATTTACCCTCGTTCACCGCGGCCTTGGACATTCCATTAGTGCCTATAGAGGACTGGCCGGACTTTCCAATGGGGGGGGAGTCACCGTCCCAGCCGGTGATCGGATGCGTGGCTCTCGTAGAGAAAGAGGAGGGAGGCCGGTCTGATGTATAAGAGAATGGTGGATTAAATTGTTCTAGTATGTTTTTGGTTATAGGATCACAGTACGATGGAGTCTATCCCCTGGTCCTGATGGGAATTTCGCGTTGTGGGGTTATTGTATCGCCCTGGACAGGGGGGTGGGGGGTTCCCTCCTTCCATCCTGGGTGTAATGGGGGACGCCCCTCAACATTATAAGGTACAATACCCTCTCAAAGCCCCTTCTCCCTTCTTTATACAGAGCTTTAGTTGCAAATCAAAATATATATAGTTAAAAGTTGTTTTTTAGTCCAGGACAGGGGGCTCCTTTGTGGAAAGTTCCCTCCCTGATTGGGATAACACGCCACAGGGTAGTGGCGTAGGATTAACATCCCTGGTATATAGAGATTCTTATTTTTCTGCATTTACCTCTAGTCTATTTGACCAAGTATAAGGGTCACGTTACGACCCTACAGGCAAGAGGTGCTTTGACCTTGTTGCCTACGGTACTCTCTCTTTGTTTGTAGTTTCCTTTATATACTTAATCCTTCTACCCCCCCCCTCTTTTTTTTTTTTTTTTTCTCTCCCCCTCTCCTAACCTTCTCTATTCTCTCCACCCACACCTCTCTTCCCATCCCCATCCTCTGACCCTACTTCCCGGTTCCTCACCGTTCCTCCTCCTCAGAATGACGCAGATTACCTTTGGCTCATTGAATGTGAGAGGCCTCAATGTCCCGCAAAAACGGTCTCAGGTATTCTTTGACATGCATAAGAAACGAGTCCATATATTATTGATTCAGGAAACACATTTCAAAACTGGTCACCTCCCTAACTTTAAAGACAGATATTACACCAAATGGGTCCATAGCACCAACCCAGAGTCAAAATCAAAAGGGGTGTCTATAGGCATCCATAAAGCCCTGGTGCACACGGTTCTGGACACGAGAGTGGACACTGAGGGAAGATTCATTTTTCTGAAAATTAATGTTAATTCATCTATCTTTACCATTGTCAATTGGTATTTACCAAACAGAGATCCGGCGACGTCCTGCTCCTCTCTCCTGTCATCATTGGATGAATTCGCAGAAGGGACCGTGATCGTGGGTGGCGATTTAAACTTCACTTTGGACCCTAAGGTAGATACAACTTCGGGACACAATTTTCTCTCTCTCAGAAAGCTAACAAAAGTTAAACGCTCAATACAAGAGCTTCGATTGGTAGATGTGTGGAGAACGTTACACTCAGTGGAGCGTGACTACACATACTTCTCCCCGGCTCACTCCTCGTACAGCCGCATAGACCTGTTTCTTGTGAGCCAAAAGGCTCTGACTTGGCAGATACAGGCCTCTATAGGCAGTATATCCTGGTCTGACCACGCTCCTATATTCCTGAGCCTTACTATCCCAGATGGGGCAGGGAGGCCGTGGTCTTGGCGGCTGAACGATAGTCTGCTTGGGGATCAGGGGTGCATGAAGGATCTACAGAACACGATTGATGAATTTTTAGAAATACACTCAGAAGACCCCACAGCCCTTCCCGTGCAGTGGGAGGCACTTAAATGTGTGTTGAGAGGGGTTTTGATCAAACATGGGGCTAGGCTTAAGAGAGAGAGAGCCCAAACCATTTTGTCCCTACTTCAGAATATTTCAGATCTGGAAAGGGCCCATAAGAAGACATTATCACCTTTGACACTGGCGGAGCTAGTCAAAAATAGAGAGGAGCTTAAAGCGATTCTCGACCGACAGTATGAGCGACATAGGACTAGAATAAAAAGATTCCTCTATGAGTATGCAGATAAATGTGGTAGACCACTAGCTAGGATTCTACACCCTAGGGGAGACCCCAGCCACATTCCCATGATTAAACAAGCAGACGGCTCTTCGACTCAGAACCCAACTCTCATCGCGGAACAGTTCCAAAAGTATTATAGAGACCTATATAACATAAAGGGCAAATTTGGAGACATGCCACATGACGCATTAGAAAATAAAATAAACGACTACGTATCCA
This sequence comes from Anomaloglossus baeobatrachus, assembly GCF_048569485.1. Classification (NCBI taxonomy): domain Eukaryota; kingdom Metazoa; phylum Chordata; class Amphibia; order Anura; family Aromobatidae; genus Anomaloglossus; species Anomaloglossus baeobatrachus. Next base: position 590,452 of record NW_027441883.1, read on the forward strand.
GAACGGCCCTACCGGTTATACCCAGCGCTGAGGTTGAAAATTTAGAGACGGACTTTACAGAAGCAGAAGTGGCATCTATCATTAAAGAATCTCCCTCAGGCAAAAGTCCGGGTCCAGATGGGTTCACCCCTAAATTTTATAAAATATTCCAAACTCAGCTATCCCCGTTCTAGACTAAAGTATTTAATTCCATCTCAGAAAATTCCCAATGGGTGGCGCAATCTCTCGAAGCCCATATATGTGTTATCCCCAAACCGGGGAAGGATCACATGTTAGTTACAAATTAGAGACCCATTTCACTGATCAATCTAGACCTAAAACTTTTTTCCAAAGCCTTAGCCAACAGACTTGCTCCTTCCTTGCCCGGGATAATACACACAGATCAAGTGGGGTTCGTACAAGGTCGGGAGGCGCGTGACAATACCAACAAACTGTTCCTCCTGATGACTCGGTCGAGGGCTCATTCTCTTCCCATGTGTTTACTCTCAGTGGATGCGGAGAAGGCCTTTGACCGGGTCAGTTGGAATTTCATGATGGCCGCTCTAAAGCAGGTGGGTTTGGGCAAAAAATTTTTAGATAGGATTGCGTCCCTTTATTCGAGACCCTCAGCAAAAGTTAGGACGGATGGGTTTCTGTCGTCATCGTTTCAGGTCCACAATGGAACAAGGCAAGGATGTCCATTGTCACCTCTGCTCTACGTCATTGTCATGGAGCATCTCGCGGTCGCCATAAGAAATAATGCTAGTATCCATGGGATAGAGGCCGGGGGAGGGAATCGCAAGTTAGCTTTATTTGCTGACGACCTTCTCATGTTTATTTCCCAGCCACACATATCCTTCCCGTCTTTGCTCAAAGAGTTCGAGGAGTTTGGTAACTTAAGTAATTTTAAAGTGAACTTCTCTAAATCAGAGGCTATGAATGTGACCCTGTCGGCGGAAGATCTAGCCCGTACAACCCAAAATTTTCCCTTTAAGTGGCAACCGTCAGCTATAAAATATCTGGGGGTAGTTGTACCTCGGGATCCAACAAAAATTATGCATCATAATTTTCTACCCCTGTTAGAGAGGACAATTAGGGATTTAAAGAAGTACGACAAAAAAAGACTATCGTGGTTTGGGCGTATCAACGCTATTAAAATGGATGTTCTTCCTAGGTTTCTTTTCTTGTTCCAAACGGTACCTATTCAGCTGCCGGGGAGTTACTTTTCCAAAATTCGGACGGCTTTGTCAAGGTTCGTTTGGGGGAATAGGAGACCTCGGACAAGCATAAAAACTCTTACCAGACACAAAAATAATGGAGGGGCAGGGCTCCCAAATTTCCAGTTATACTACAGGGCAACTATTCTAACGAGGATAATGGATTGGCACTTCCATAGGAACTCGAAACAATGGGTCGCGATCGAACAGGACGGATTGGGAGTCCCTTTGCACTTCCTCTCATGGATGGGAAAGGAGAGTAGGTCACAGATAGAGAAGGGAATGGAGTTTATTTGGACAGTGATGGGGACGTGGGACGGTGAGGTTAAGAGGGGTTCTCTCTCACAGGGGAGGGGTCCACTTACCCCCCTCTTTGGCAACCAGGAGTTCCCTCCGGGGCTTCATTCCAATAAATTTCTGGGATATGCTCGGGTGGAGGAAACTCGTTTTTTTCATGTGCTCCAGGGAACTACCCTGCCCCCTTATGCATCTCTACGGGCCACATGGAGAGAGGTTTCCTGGATAGAATATATGCAGCTGAAATCGTTTCTATCCAACCAGGACAGGGAGAGGAAGTTGAGGACCCCCCCTACTCCATTTGAGAAATTGTTCTTGCAGGGTTCGTCACCTGGGCATGTCATCTCTCTTACTTATAAAATGCTGAACCAGAGAGACATGTCGGACAAACCCAAATTTGTCTATAGATGGGGAGAGGAACTGGGAGAGGACATTTCGGAGGACAGATGGAGCAGGGCGTTTCTGTGGACCCACAAACTTTCTCTGGCTTGTGCCGCCCAAGAGAAAAACTATAAAATTCTCACAAGGTGGTACCAATACCCGACCAAATTGCATGCTATCTTTCCCTCAGTGTCCGACATGTGCTGGAGATGTGGTACAGAAAAAGGGTCTATGTTACATATATGGTGGAGCTGTGCTAAATTGCAACCATTCTGGGACTCAGTGTTTTCTCTGTATAAAAAGATGAGTGGGGGTGAGGTGGAGAGATCTCCCCAGGTGGCCCTCCTCTCTATCCTCCCAGGTTCATTCAAGTCACAAAAGAGGGACCTGCTGCGATTTTGTTTAGCGGCAGCCCGTATAATTATTCCCAGATACTGGAAACAGACTAGATGCCCCACGTTAGCTGACTGGGTAGAGGAGATGGCAAACCTCCAGAGAATGGAGGAACTCACAGCTGAACTTAATGGGCTCACGGAAAAATTTATCACAGTGTGGGGACCGTGGATTACGTTCATGGAGTCTCCTGAGTTCACGGTGAGTCTGGCAGGTTATTTGGGATGAGAAATGGTGACATACCTTGTCTTCCCCTCTCCCCACACACTTTTTTCCCCCACCCCCTCTTTACCCTACTTTTTTCACTCTATTTGATTCCTTCTTTTCTAAGCTTATATCTGTTCTTTTTTTTTTTTTTTTTTCTAGTTTTCTACTTTTTCTTAAATGTTTATTCAATAACTTAAAAGGGGATTGTTTTATGCTGAGAGTGGTCTTGTCAATTATCAGGAAGACATGTTTAGCTGGAACTCTGATTTCTAGTGTATGGTTTGTCATGGAGTGTTAGCATAAGGATAGCTTATAGAGTTCCAATGAAATCTACAATGTGATGTTATTTTTGTCATTCCGAAACTGAGAGATCACTGTTTATGTTTTATAATCTTTATAAATGTTCAAGATGTATGCTTGATTTATAAACTTAATAATAAAACAGATTTGAAATAATCATGAAAGGTATCTCGGGGAGACACCTGCCATGATTAAACTCATTATTACCCCAATTGCCACCGCACCAGGGCAATTCGGGTTGAGCCGGAAAGAGTCCCGCAGGACTGTCACTGAATAGGATAACTGAAGTGAGCACTAATATATATGTTATGAGTGCAAGCCAAAAATTGCATACTATATACGGATAAGGCTGCACATCAAACTTAGATAATAGTATAATGCCTCAAGTATATGGACAAATATTGGAATATACAATGAAAAATGCTACTTGCTAATTTGAACATGTGAATAATGAATTGCATACCTGCCATGAATATTGGGAAAAAGGAGATATTTAGCAATCGCATTGATCAATGTAACTGAGCCCCAAGGCCTCGTCAAGGCATATCTCTATATTGGGGTCCCTAGCTCTGTGACCCTAACTGTGTGTCATCTCATTGCAATTAAAAACTGCTATGGGTGGAGAGGGGTAACTAAGGACTTTCTTATATAGGAGATGGAAAAAACATGGCCGAAAGGGGCGGAGCTGTGTTCACATTCAGAAAAAAACTACATATAACTGAATAGGATAACTGAAGTGAGCACTAATATATATATTATGAGTGCAAGCCAAAAATTGCATACTATATACGGATAAGGCTGCACATCAAACTTAGATAATAGTATAATGCCTCAAGCATATGGACAAATATTGGAATATACAATGAAAAATGCTACTTGCTAATTTGAACATGTGAATAATGAAATGCATACCTGCCATGAATATTGGGAAAAAGGAGATATTTAGCAATCGCATTGATCAATGTAACTGAGCCCCAAGGCCTCGTCAAGGCATATCTCTATATTGGGGTCCCTAGCTCTGTGACCCTAACTGTGTGTCATCTCATTGCAATTAAAAACTGCTATGGGTGGAGAGGGGTAACTAAGGACTTTCTTATATAGGAGATGGAAAAAACATGGCCGAAAGGGGCGGAGCTGTGTTCACATTCAGAAAAAAACTACATATAACTGAATAGGATAACTGAAGTGAGCACTAATATATATATTATGAGTGCAAGCCAAAAATTGCATACTATATACGGATAAGGCTGCACATCAAACTTAGATAATAGTATAATGCCTCAAGCATATGGACAAATATTGGAATATACAATGAAAAATGCTACTTGCTAATTTGAACATGTGAATAATGAATTGCATACCTGCCATGAATATTGGGAAAAAGGAGATATTTAGCAATCGCATTGATCAATGTAACTGAGCCCCAAGGCCTCGTCAAGGCATATCTCTATATTGGGGTCCCTAGCTCTGTGACCCTAACTGTGTGTCATCTCATTGCAATTAAAAACTGCTATGGGTGGAGAGGGGTAACTAAGGACTTTCTTATATAGGAGATGGAAAAAACATGGCCGAAAGGGGCGGAGCTGTGTTCACATTCAGAAAAAAACTACATATAACTGAATAGGATAACTGAAGTGAGCACTAATATATATATTATGAGTGCAAGCCAAAAATTGCATACTATATACGGATAAGGCTGCACATCAAACTTAGATAATAGTATAATGCCTCAAGCATATGGACAAATATTGGAATATACAATGAAAAATGCTACTTGCTAATTTGAACATGTGAATAATGAATTGCATACCTGCCATGAATATTGGGAAAAAGGAGATATTTAGCAATCGCATTGATCAATGTAACTGAGCCCCAAGGCCTCGTCAAGGCATATCTCTATATTGGGGTCCCTAGCTCTGTGACCCTAACTGTGTGTCATCTCATTGCAATTAAAAACTGCTATGGGTGGAGAGGGGTAACTAAGGACTTTCTTATATAGGAGATGGAAAAAACATGGCCGAAAGGGGCGGAGCTGTGTTCACATTCAGAAAAAAACTACATATAACTGAATAGGATAACTGAAGTGAGCACTAATATATATATTATGAGTGCAAGCCAAAAATTGCATACTATATACGGATAAGGCTGCACATCAAACTTAGATAATAGTATAATGCCTCAAGCATATGGACAAATATTGGAATATACAATGAAAAATGCTACTTGCTAATTTGAACATGTGAATAATGAATTGCATACCTGCCATGAATATTGGGAAAAAGGAGATATTTAGCAATCGCATTGATCAATGTAACTGAGCCCCAAGGCCTCGTCAAGGCATATCTCTATATTGGGGTCCCTAGCTCTGTGACCCTAACTGTGTGTCATCTCATTGCAATTAAAAACTGCTATGGGTGGAGAGGGGTAACTAAGGACTTTCTTATATAGGAGATGGAAAAAACATGGCCGAAAGGGGCGGAGCTGTGTTCACATTCAGAAAAAAACTACATATAACTGAATAGGATAACTGAAGTGAGCACTAATATATATATTATGAGTGCAAGCCAAAAATTGCATACTATATACGGATAAGGCTGCACATCAAACTTAGATAATAGTATAATGCCTCTTAGTTACCCCTCTCCACCCATAGCAGTTTTTAATTGCAATGAGATGACACACAGTTAGGGTCACAGAGCTAGGGACCCCAATATAGAGATATGCCTTGACGAGGCCTTGGGGCTCAGTTACATTGATCAATGCGATTGCTAAATATCTCCTTTTTCCCAATATTCATGGCAGGTATGCAATTCATTATTCACATGTTCAAATTAGCAAGTAGCATTTTTCATTGTATATTCCAATATTTGTCCATATGCTTGAGGCATTATACTATTATCTAAGTTTGATGTGCAGCCTTATCCGCAGGACTGTCACACCTAATGGATGCGGCAATTCTGGGCGGCTGCAGGGTGATATTGTTAGACTGGAGGGCTCCCCATACCGTGGCGCTCTACATCCTGACAATACCAGCCTCCAGCCGTGCGGCTTTATCCTGGCTGGTATCAAATATGGGGGGACCGCATTTTTTTTTTATTTATTTATTTATTTTACTGCACGATATAGACCCGCCCACCGGCGGCTGTGATTGGTTGCAGTGAGACAGCTGTCACTCAGCTTGGGGACGTGTCTGACTGCAACCAATCATAGGCGCTGGTGGGTGGGGAAATCACAGAATAACTAATTAACTAATGAAGCAGCAGCCATTTTCTAAAGAGCAAAAGACACCGCAGATTTGTGACAGCCGGGGAGCGAGACGTCCGTGATCGGTGAGTAGGAAAGGGAGAGGGATTGTGCTGGGGACGCAGGAGACAGATGCAGGATGCAGATAGCAACATGTGCACATAGCCTTACTGTGAAAAGCCACGTTTATGGCGATCGAACCGTTCTCGGACGTAACTCGAGCTGCCGAACGTTTAGCAAAAAGCTCGAGTTCTAGTTCGATCTAGAACAACCCCCAAAATCACTTGAACATGAAATTGGCGAACCTCGAACCGCGCTCAACTCTATGGATCACGTAGACGCATCATCCACACTGGACTGGGAAGAAGGAGGCTGAAGATTACATCAGAGAGGAGGCGCCACACTGGAGAGCAGCAACACCCATTGGACCGGACCGCCCCCTGGGTGAGTATTATAAAAGTGTTTTTTACGTTATACAGAGCGTCCCGGGCTCTTATATACAGTATTTTGGAATAAAGTGGTATTGGCCGCAGCTTATAGTCCCCAAATCTGGTGACAGGTTCCCATTAAAAAATTGGAAGGAACACAAACTTACAAAATAAATTACCAACATAATTGTGCTTCTAAGGGCATGATTTATTACACCTAAAAACTCTACCAAAACATTTCCAATTGTACCATAAATCTGACTCAAGCAAATTAATTATATAGGCCATAGATCAGAGGTTAGAGGTGGTAACCTATTTAAGGCCCTTGCGCAGCTTGAGTCATTGGATTTATAGATTAGACACAAGGACTCCTATTGGGCTCAATGAGAGCTTTGGCTGCTTTCTTTAATTGGGTATTTTTATGTGGTGTGAGAATGGGACTGTTTGTGTTAAAATTATTTTTAATTGTTTTTTTTATTCATAATTTAGAGATCTCTATATGCTAAAACCATACCTGTGGTGGTCTGCAAATTTTGAGATACTTCACTCGATCCACTCAGTGACTTAGATGTTGACTTTGATTGGGTCTTTTCCCTGAATGAAGTGCCTATGAGAAAAAAGAGAATTTTGTTTACTTACCGTAAATTCTTTTTCTTAAAGTTCCGTCTTGGGAGACCCAGACCTTGGGTGTATAGCTTCTGCCTCCGGAGGACACACAAAGTACTACACCTAAAAGGTGTAGCTCCTCCCTCTGAGCCTATACACCCCCTGGTGAACCAGTCATAACCAGTTTAGTGCAAAAGCTGAAGGAGAATAGCCACCCACAAGTAGAACAGAGCAAGAGCCGGAACAACCGGAGACTCTGTTCACGACAACAGCATGTGAAAACACACGGAACAAGGAAATTGCCAACAGGCAACGGGGAGGGTGCTGGGTCTCCCAAGACGGAACTATAAGAAAAAGAATTTACGGTAAGTAAACAAAATTCTCTTTTTCTTTAACGTTCCTTTGGGTGACCCAGACCTTGGGACGTTCCAAAGCAGTCCCAGGGTGGGAAATAAACAAAAAAACTAAGAAGTAGGCAGAAACCTAACTTCACAAATGGGCGACCGCCGCCTGAAGGATGCGTCTGCCCAAGCTCGCATCTGCCAAAGCATGAGCATGCACTTGGTAGTGCTTCGAGAAGGTATGCAGGCTAGCCCAAGTGGCAGCCTGACAGACTTGCTGAGCCGTAGCCTGGTGCCGAAAAGCCCAAGAGGCACCGACAGCCCTGGTCGAGTGCGCTTTGATCCCCGGCGGGGGAGGAGCCTGCGAACTTTGGTAGGCGTCCAAAATGGTCGACCTAATCTAACGGGCTAAGGTCAGCTTAGAAGCAGGGAGGCCCTTGCGCCGACCTGTGGTTAGCACAAAAAGAGAGGTACACCGCCTAAGCGCAGCGGTGCGAGACACATAGATCCGGAGAGCACGCACCAGATCTAGAGTATGTAGAGCTTTTTCAAAGCGATGAACAGGGGCCGGACAGAAGGAAGGTAAGGTAATGTCCTGGTTAAGGTGGAAGGGAGAAACCACCTTAGGAAGAAAGTCCGGAGTCGGACGGAGAACCACCTTGTCTTGATGAAAGACTAAAAAGGGTGACTCCGAGGAGAGCGCAGCCAAATCAGAAACTCTCCTGAGAGAAGTTATAGCAACCAGAAAGGCCACTTTCTGTGAGAGACGATACAAAGAAACCTCCCTAAGGGGCTCAAAGGGGGGTTTCTGCAAGACCGTGAGAACCAAGTTAAGGTCCCAGGGGTCCAAGGGCCGCCGGTAAGGCGGGATGATGTGAGACGCGCCCTGCATGAAGGTGCGAACCTGAGCCAGCCGAGCGAGACGCCGCTGGAACAGGACTGACAGGGCCGAAACCTGTTCCTTGAGAGAGTTGAGGGACAGACCTAGCTGCAGACTGGACTGTAGAAAAGACAGAAGGGTCGGCAAGGAGAATGGCCAAGGAGAATGGCCGGTAGAGCGACACCAGGACAGGAAAATTTTCCAAGTCCTGTGATAGATCTTAGCGGACGAAGACTTACGGGCCCGAGTCATAGTGGAGATGACTTCAGGGGGAATACCAGAAGCCGTCAAAATCCAGGACTCAAGAGCCACGCCATCAATTTGAGGGCCGCAGAATTCGGGGGGAAGAACGGACCTTGCGAGAGTAGGTCTGGACGGTCCGGGAGAGGCCACAACATCTCTACGGACAGATGGAGCAGGTCCGGATACCAAGCTCGCCTGGGCCAGTCCGGTGCAATGAAGATGACTCGACGACCCTCCATTCTGATCTTGCGCAGGACTCTGGGCAGGAGGGCTAGAGGGGGAAACACGTAGGACAGACGAAACTGGGACCAGTCCTGAACCAGAGCGTCCGCAGCGAAGGCCTGAGGATCGTGGGAACGAGCCACGTAGACAGGAACTTTGTTGCTGTGACGGGATGCCATTAGGTCCACGTCCGGAGTGCCCCATTTGCGGCAGATCGACTGAAATACTGCCGGGTGCAGGGACCACTCGCCACCGTCCACACTTTGACGGCTGAGATAATCTGCCTCCCAGTTGTCCACGCCTGGGATGTGGACTGCGGATATGGTGGACCTGGAGTCCTCCGCCCATTGAAGAATGCGTTGTACCTCCATCATTGCCAGGCGGCTGCGTGTCCCGCCTTGATGGTTGATGTAGGCAACCGCTGTCGCGTTGTCTGACTGGACTCGAATGTGCATGCCCGCCAGCAGATGGTGAAATGCTAGGACAGCTAGAAGTACGGCTCTGATTTCCAGCACATTGATTAAAAGGGCTGACTCGGACGGAGTCCAAGTGCCCTGTGCTCTGTGGTGGAGACATACCGCTCCCCAGCCGGATAGACTGGAATCCGTGGTGAGAATCACCCAGGACGGGGCCAGGAAGGAGCGCCCTTGGGACAGGGAGAGGGGCCGAAGCCACCACTGAAGAGAGCTCTTGGTCCGTGGCGACAGAGCCACTGACTTGTGTAAGGAGGAAGGCCGCTTGTCCCAACAGCGGAGAATGTCCAGCTGCAGGGGGCGCAGATGGAACTGGGCAAAGGGAACAGCCTCCATGGACGCCACCATTTGACCCAGCACCTGCATCAGACGCCTGAGGGTATAACGGCGGGGCCTCAGGAGAGAGCGCACCGCCAACTGGAGTGACAGCTGTTTGTCTAAGGGCAACTTCACAAGTGCCGGCAGAGTCTCGAACTGCATCCCTAGGTACGTGAGACTCTGGGTCGGAGTCAGAGTGGATTTGGGAAGATTGACAAGCCACCCGAATTGGGCTAGAGTGCTGAGAGTGAGCGAGACACTCCGCTGACAGTCTGCGCTGGATGGCGCTTTGACTAGAAGGTCGTCCAGGTAGGGGAGCACTGCCAACCCCTGAAGGTGCAGAACCGCAATCACAGCTGCCATGACCTTGGTGAAAACCCGAGGGGCCGTGGCTAACCCGAAGGGGAGAGCCACGAATTGGAAATGATCGTCTCCTATTGCAAAGCGTAGCCAACGCTGGTGTGAAACCGCAATGGGCACATGCAGATAGGCATCTCTGATGTCGATGGACGCCAGGAAATCCCCTTGGGTCATTGAGGCAATGACTGATCGCAGGGACTCCATGCGAAGTGCTGCACCCGAACATGCTTGTTGAGAAGCTTGAGATCCAGGATGGGCCTGAAGGTACCGTTCTTTTTGGGAACTAGGAAGAGGTTTGAGTAGAAACCTCTGAACCGTTCCCAGGCGGGAACTGGTACAATTACTCCGTTGGCCTGCAAGGCTGCCACGGCCTGTGAAAAGGCGCGGCCCTGGAGCAGGGGGAGTTGAGAAAAAAAATATGTTTGGCGGGCTGGAAGAAAATTCTATCCTGTAGCCGTGAGAGATGATATCTCTCACCCACTGATCGGAGACTTGTTGAAACCAAGCGTCGCCAAAGTGGGAGAGCCTGCCACCGACTAAGGACGTGGCTGGATCGGACAGAGAGTCACGAGGAGGCTGCCTTAGTGGCAGGACCTCCTGCGGTCTTCTGCAGACGCGCTCTGGAGCGCCAGTTGGATTTCTGGTCCTTGGCTGAGTTAGCGGACGAGGCGGAGGGCTTAGAGGACGACCAGTTGGAGGAACGAAAGGAGCGAAACCTCGACTGAATCCTACCCTTGGCAGGTTTCCTGGTCTTGGTTTGTGGCATGGAAGTACTCTTCCCGCCAGTAGCCTCTTTAATAATTTCATCCAGCTGTTCACCGAACAGCCGGGAACCAGCAAAAGGGAGCCCAGCAAGGTACTTCTTTGAAGAAGCATCTGCCTTCCACTCTCGAAGCCTCAAGGTCCTGCGGATAACGAAGGAATTAGCCGAAGCCACCGCAGCGCGGTGAGAAGCCTCCAGCATGGCAGACATGGCATGAGAAGAAAAAGCTGAAGCTTGAGAAGTTAAGGCAACCATCTCGGGCATAAATTCCCTGGTGAGGGAATGCATCTCCTCCAGACTAGCAGAGATGGCTTTGAGGGCCCACACTGCTGCAAAAGTTGGAGAAAACGCGGCCCCCACCGCTTCATACACGGATTTGGCCAGAAGGTCAATCTGACGGTCAGTGGCATCCTTAAGGGAAGTGCCATCAGCCACCGACACACCGGTCCGGGCTGAGAGCCTAGACACCGGAGGGTCTACCTTTGGGGAGTGAGCCCACTCCTTGACCACCTCAGGTGGAAAGGGAAAACGGTCATCAGAACCACGCTTTGGGAAGCGTTTGTCAGGACAGGCCCTGGGTTTGGTCACAGCGGCCTGAAAACTGGAGTGGTTAAAGAACACACTCTTTACTCTCTTAGGCGAGGTAAACTGGTGCTTTTCTGCCAGAGAGGGTTGCTCCTCTGATACTGGCGGATTGAGATCCAGTACAGAATTAATGGAAGCAATCAAGTCACTAAATTCTGAGTCACCCTCGGAAGGAGCAATGGGGCACATGGAGTTAGCCTCCGAGCCCCCTGTATAGGCATCCTCCTCATCCTGCGAGTCCTCAGCCCTTGAATCAGAGCCACGGGATGAGGAGGGAGAGGGAACCCTGCGGAGCCTCTTAGACTGACGGGGTCCGTGCCCTGATGATGAATCCTCTGTGAGCTCCAGTCCTAAAGGCCCCTTAGCAAGAGCATTAGAGGCACCCTGTGAAGGGGGCTGATGCATATTCATCAAAGTCCTGGACAGAAGTCCCATGGACTCAGCAAATGACTGGGAGATAGACCTAGAAAAGGACTCTACCCAGGCCGGGGGTTCAGCCACATGTGCAGGAGCAGCCTGAGAGACCACTGGGGCCGAGACCCCAGGCCGTGGCACCTCCAAGTTAGAGCAGACCTCACAATGTGGATAGGTGCTCGCTTCAGGCAGCGGAAGCTTACATGCAGCACATACAGCATAAAGCTTTGGAGCCTTGCTCCTTGTGTGAGACATGCTGCCTGAGTGGGGAGAAACAGCTTCTATAAAGGGAATGAATCCCAGGGAGAATATAGCAGAGGTCCACAACCGGAGACCGGCTGTGGCTTACCAGACCGCTGGAAGCGGTGTTGTGTGCCCTCCAGATCCCGAAGCCCGGACCCCCCAATGCACAGCACCTCAGCAGGGATGAGAGTGCAGGACGGGCCAGAACAGAGTGAAACCTGCCCAAGAAAATGGCCACCGGAGAGAAGAGAGGGGGCGGGTCGGGGGGCGTCCCTGTTGGAAGGGCGGAATCTGGAGGGCCATAGAGGCCTGCAGGGGGGTAGTCGCACACAAGCAGTGAGGAGGGTCCCTCCCCTGTGCAGGACGGCCACCGGGAGGGGCCATGCCTGTCCCTCAGCATGAGTGACATGCGAGGGCAGGTAACAGAAACTAGGCCTCCGGCGAAGCCGGGGCCTAAATTTAAGCAGCGAGGCCGACGCGCAGGCACCATCGGCGCGGTTCTCGAGCGAAAAGCTAGAGGACCGGCCGGAAATGCTAAAAAACACAGTAAACACACTCTCCCCCCACAATAAATGACAGGGACCCCCAACATATGAACGTCTCAAGGTACTTAGCTGCTGAGACGCAGGGCCAGGTCCCTGGGGGTGAGTGCTCCGGTCCAGCAGGGTCCTCAAGGGGCTGTGGCCGGAGACCGGTCTCCTGCCAGGCATGGAGACCGTGCTGGCTCACACTTCAATCCAGAGCCCAGGAGGGATGGTGAAGGAGCACGGCATGTAAGGCTCCAGCCTTGGAAATCAACCTTACAAAACCACCGACACAGTGGGGTGAGAAGGGACATGCCGGGAGTCCAGACGCGGACCCGCATTTCTTCAATCTTCTTCCAAAAAAAGGAAAAAAAGGAAAAAATCATATGAGAACGCATGTGTGGATGTATGCCTCCTGAACACAAAGCGAAAAACTGGTTGTGACTGGTTCACCAGGGGGTGTATAGGCTCAGAGGGAGGAGCTACACCTTTTAGGTGTAGTACTTTGTGTGTCCTCCGGAGGCAGGAGCTATACACCCAAGGTCTGGGTCTCCCAAAGGAACTTAAAAAAATAAGAAAATATATTATCTAAGAAAAGTGGAGAAAAACATTGTACAACAATTTAATTATAGTTAGGATACAACTAATTTTTAATACATTTACTCAATAATTTAGTTTTTTGCATTTCTTGATTTTTCTTGCCTTATGGCATGTCATTTTTAATTTTGCATATCATATTTCTGTTTACACAACAACATGAGCACTATGCACTTTTTGTTTGCCTATTGACTACTGATGGACGGACCCAGACTATAAAAGTCTGGATCCATGCGGTTTCAAAAATACCCGAGTGCCGGACCCGGGCCTGAAATTCTCAGAGAATGCCGGATAATGATCTGGAAACTTGGGAAATTAAAAAAAGAAAGAAAAATTAAAGAAAGTAAGGAAAAAGAGGGCGCGTTATACTTACCGAGTCTCCCACGCGGCTGTAACTGCTTCTGGGGTCGCTCATTATCGCTAATCCATATGTACTGCTGCCCCCACCCACCAGCCGTCTTCACGTCTGTGATTGGTTGCAGTCAGACAGAGCCCCCATCTATGTTTGACAGCGTGACTGACTGCTCTCAATCACACACACTGTCTGCATCTAGATTGGTGTAAAAACAAATAAATTTAAAAAATTGGAGTTGGGTCGTCCCATATTATGATACCCAGCCAGGACAAAGCTTACAGCTGCAGGCTGCAGCCCCCAATTTTGCACGTTATGTTGGCTGTGTATCAAAATAAAAGGAACCGCATGCAGCTTTTAAAAATAAAAAATATCTAAAAAAATAATTTTTAAAAAATAGTCTGCGGTTTTTCCTCCCCCCCATTTTGATACCCAGTCATGATAAGCGGACAGCTGAGAGCTGGTATTCTCAGGATGGGTTGGCCCATGGTTATTGTGCCCCCCCCCCAGCCTAAAAATAGCAGCCTGCAGCCACCCAGGACTGTCACATCCATTAGATGTGACAATGCCGGCATTTTACTCAACTGTTTCCGATTGCCCTGGTGCAGTGGCAATTGGGGTAATAAGGGGTGAATAACCGCAGTCATTAACCTTTCCTCGCGCCTGTGCATTACAGTACTTTGATCTGCCCTCAGCAGGGCAGATCAAAGTGCGCCTGCGCAGGACCACAATGTCGGCTTGTGTGGATGATGTAGATGCATCATCCACACTGGACTGGGAAGAAGGAGGTTGAATATCGCAGCAGAGAGGAGGTTTCGGACGGGAAAGAGAAGGCGCCGCACTGGAGAGCATAAACACCAATCAGACCAGACTGCCCCCTAGGTGAGTATTATAAAAGTGTTTTTTGCATTATACAGAGCGGCCTTGGCTCTTATATACAGTATTCAAGAATGTTGTATAAAAGAACTCAGTGGTATTGGCCTCAGCTTATAGTCCCTAAATCTGGTGACAGGTTCCCATTAAAAAAATCGGAGGAACACAAACTTACAAAATAAATCACCAACATACTTGTGCTTCTAAGGGTGTGATTTATTACGCCCATTATCTGTGCCAGAAACTCTACATTTCTGACCAGCAGAAATGAAAAAGCGATCAGACGGCTAATCCTTATAGTCCACTAGGGGGTCAATTAAAAAAAAAAAAGTTAAAAAATAAGTTTTAAAAAATAAAAAAAAAAATTAAAAACCTAAAAAAAACAATTAAAAGTATAAATCACTCCCCATTTGCCCCACTGAAAATCAAAGGGTTAAAAAAATAAAAAATATACACTTATTTGGAATCGCCGAGTTCATAAATCCCCAATCTATCAAAATATAAAATCAATTAATCTGATAGGTAAACGGCGTAGCGGCAAAAAAAAACCCTTCAAAAGGCCAAACAAGTTTTTTTGGTTGTCGCAAATTTTCAGCAAAATGCAATGAAAGGGGGTCAAAATCGTAGCATCTGCGCAAAAATGCTACCGTTAAAAACATCAGCACGAGGCGCAAGAAATAAGCCATCAAAGTGCCCATATTCCGAATAATGAGAACACTACGAATCACAGAAAATAGCGCAAAAAGTGGACCACTTTTTTTGGGACAAACTTTAAAATATTTTAATCACTTAGATTAAAGTAAACCTATTCATGTTTGGTATCTACGAACTCGTACTGACCTGAAGCATCACACCCACACATCAGTTCTACCATACAATGAACATGGTGAATAACGTACCCCACAAACAGTTGTACAATCGCACTTTTTTGCAACTTTTCAGTACTTGGAAATTTTTTGCAGTTTTCCAGTATAATATATGGTAAAACTCATGGTTTTATTTAAAAGATCAATACGTCCCGCAAAAAAAAAGCTCTCACATGGCAAAATTGGCAGAAAAATAAGTTACAGCTTTTGAAAGAAGGGAATCAAAAAACAAACACAGAAAAAACATCCAGGGGTTAGGGGGTTAAAGGTGGGAGTCCGTGAGCACATCAGGGACATTGAGAAAACAAAGACTCTGCATGAGATGGAACACCTAAAAACCCTACCAAAACATTTCCAATTGTACCATAAATCTGACTCAAGCAAATTAATTATAAAGGCCATAGATCAGAGGTTAGAGGTGGTAACCTATTTAAGGCCCTTGCGCAACTTGAGTCACTGGATTTATAGATTGGACACAAGGACTCCTATTGGGCTCAATGAGAGCTTTGGCTGCTTTCTTTAATTGGGTATTTTTATGTAGTGTGAGAATGGGACTGTTTGTGTTAAAATTATTTTTAATAGTTTTTTTATCCATAATTTAGAGATCTGTATATGCTAAAACCATACCTGAGGTGGTCTGCAAATTTTGAGGTACTTCACGCGACCCGCTCAGTGACTTAGATGTTGACTTTGATTGGGTCTTTTCCCTGAATGAAGTGCCTATGAGAAAATAAGAAAAAAGATTATCTAAGAAAAGTGGAGAACAACATTGTACAACAATTTAATTATAGTTAGGATACAACTAATATTTAATACATTTACTCAATAATTTAGTTTTTTGAATTTCTTGATTTTGCTTGCCTTATGGCATGTCATGTTTAATTTTACATATCATATTTCTGTTTACACAACAATATGAACACTATGCACTTTTTGTTTGTCTATGGATTAGTGATGGACGGACTCATACTGTAAAGGGTGCTTTACACGCTGCGACATCGCTAGCGATCTCGTTAGCGATGTAACACGCCAGATCACATACGATCTGCCGAGATCGCACATGTGACCGGCGCTACAAAAATGACCTATGTGCGATCTCAGCAGATCGTATGTGCGATCTGGTGTGTTACATCGCTAACGAGATCGCTAGCGATGTCGCAGCATGTAAAGCACCCTTAAAAGACAGCTTTCAATCTAGATGCACATGCTGTCTACATCTAGATTGGTGTAAAAATAAATTTAAAAAAATGGCGTAGGGTCGTCCCAACAAGGACAAGGCATACAGCTGCAGGCTGCAGTCCCCAACTTTGCACGTTATCTTGGCTGTGTATCAAAATTAAAGGAACCGCATGCGCTTTTAAAAATAAAAAATATTTAAATAAATATTTTTTAAAAAAAATGTTCTGCGGTCCTTTCCCCGCCCATTTTGATACCCAGTCATGATTAACCGACAGCTTGGAGCTGGTATTCTCAGGATGGGTCGGTCCATGGTTATTGTGCCCCCCCGCAAGCCTAAAAAAAGAAGTCCGCAGCCATCCAGGACTGTCACATCCATTAGATGTGACAATCCCGACACTTTACCCAACTCTTTCCGAATGCCCTGGTGCAGTAGCAATTGGGGCAATAAGGGGTTAATAACAGCAGTCATTAACCTTCCCTCACACCTACGTATTACAGTACTTTGATCTGCCTCAGTAGGGCAGATCAAAGTGCGCCTGGGCAGGACCGCAATGTCGTCTTTTTTGGATGATGTAGACGCGTCATCAAAACTGGGCTTGGAAGAAGGACAGAGATCGCAGCAGAGAGCAGGCGTCGGACCGGAGAAAGGAAGTGCCGGGCTTGGACAGCAGCGACACCCATCAGACCAGACCGCCCCCCCCTCCCTCCAGTTATTAAAAAAATATTTTTTACATTATACAGCACTCTCTGGGCTCTTATATACAGTATTGTGGAATGCTGCAAAAAAGGACTCAGTGGTAGTGTCCAAATCTGGTGACAGGTTACCTTTAAAAAAAATCAGAAGGAACACAAACTTACAAAAAAATCACCAACATACTTGTGCTTCTAAGGGCGTGATATATTACTCCCAGTGTCCATGCCAGAAAGTCTACATAGGGATGACCACAAGGGATTTACAGGTGGGAGTCCGTGAGCACATCAGGGACATTGAGAAAACAAAGACTCTGCATGAGATGGAACACCTAAAAACCCTACCAAAACATTTCCAATTGTACCATAAATCTGACTCAAGCAAATTAATTATAAAGGCCATAGATCAGAGGTTAGAGGTGGTAACCTATTTAAGGCCCTTGCGCAACTTGAGTCACTGAATTTATAGATTGGACACAAGGACTCCAATTGGGCTCAATGAGAGCTTTGGCCCTTTAATTGGGTATTTTTATGTGGTGTGAGAATGGGACTGTTTGCGTTAGAATTATTTTTTAATATTTTTTTTTATCCATAATTTAGAGATCTTTATATGCTAAAACCATACCTGTGGTGGTCTGCAAATTTAACGCAATGCTAGTCTCTCATATAGGCCCTTTGGAAAAATAATTGCTCATCCCTGATCCATGCTCTTTTATGATTTTATTGTTAATGTTAGAACATTTTTACATGTACCTTTTCCAAAATCTATAAAACAAATTGTGAATAAAATATAAAGTCACAGATGTAATCATACCAGATGTAGAAGAATCCGAAGGAAACACCTCACTGCAGATTAAAAAAAAAAGAAAAACACAACACATTACTACATGCATGTAAAACTTATCAACTACAATAAAAAAACTTTCACAGAACTGCTTTCACATACAGCACTCGTATTTTTGATGTTCTATGGGGCTATGCACATGTCTGATTTTTTTTCCTCATAACGAGTGGTCAGCATGGAAAAAAAAAAAAAAAAAATCGGTGACATGTCAGATTTTGATCCAAGTGTGGGATCAAAATAGGCAATGTAAGGCCTATTTCAGACATCAGTGATTCTGGTACGTATGTGCTAGTGTTTATACGTACCAGAAATATGGGCATACGCAGACCCATTATAATCAATTAGTCTGCGCACACATCAGTGATTTCTCACTGACCGTGTCTCCGTGCGGTGTACACGCATGTCTGTGATTGCCGCAAGGAGACATGTCCGTTTTTCTGGCATCACTGATGTTCCACGGACCACACAGTGGTATGATCTGTGAAACACGTACCAGAAAAACATGGACATTGAAAATAAAAAACATTTTCAACTCACCTTCTCCAGCGACGCTGTGTTCAGCCTGTGCTTTCAGCTTTTTCCTGGCTGGCTCATTATGGTATGCATATTCATTTATGCAGCCAGAGACGGACCCAGAAGAAGCTGCAGAAACTAGAGACAGTGGCAGGCAGATGCTACAGAGCTGGAGACTTCAGCACCATGGACAGCAGCAACAGGACAGGTGAGTATATCTCCATGTGCAATCACGGATGACGGAGCACGGATCACGGATTGCACACGGACAACCCACGTTGAATGCATCACCGAACACCGAACATGGAGGGACATATGCGTTTTTTACATGTCAGTGAAAAACATCCGTGATTTTCACTGACGTGTGAAACAGGCCTAAGTCTGTGTGTCCTTGGCAATAATCAGAACTGCATTTTGATGACATCTGACCGATTTTCGCGGTCTGGCAGAATGTAAAACATGGAGATTTTTTTCCTCTCCAACTCTGAGGAAAAACTGATGCAACCCTGTTCATACTCATTGGACTGGTTTTCTCGAATGTGGAGAAAACAATGGCGTAAACCTCCCCTTTTTGTAAGTTGTGGGCGCTCAGTAACTGCTTTTACTGAAGTCTGTCTTCTTCCCTATAATTTGTGTAGGTTTCTAGAGCAATTATAACACGTTTTTCCTACCATGGTTAGTCATTTTTACATTTTAATTTAGTTTAGAAATGTACTGGACAATTATTGTAGGCATTATTTTATTACCGATATTTTCCTACTGCTCTATAGATATACTGTTACAGCAGGTCAGTTGCAGGAGTTCAATAACGGTCTTTATTAACATTCAATTACAGCATTATACACTTTAATGTTCTTATATATTTTTCAGTTCTCTTCCTTTCTTCTAATTTTTTCTTTTATTTTTCGTTTACTTTATAAACACATCTGAATAAAATTTGGTTACACAACACACGTGAAAACGCTACAAACACACAAAGAAGCCATGAAAAAAAAAGTGCCATTCATCCCAAACAGTGTATTCAGCTGAGGCACACGCATGCATCTGACAGAGTGAGGGAGAGGATTCAATATTCCTCTGTGTTTCCACCTCCTCTTCTAACTCCTCTAGTGAGAATGAACCCCCACCTAGACGCCCCCAGACTTCCGATGAGGAATGCCGACAGATAGTGATCCCCAATGGTCCTCACACCCTGGCAATTAGGAGTCTCTGATTCCCGGTTTTGTGGCTTCATCAGGAATCCAATTTGATACTGCAGGCCTCATAGAAAGAGACTATTTTAGCTCGTTCACCACTCAAGCCCGTTTCCACCAGTTTATAACCTTTTACATGCTTCACAGGAAAATAAAAAAAAGCAATATGGAAGGAAAAAATGAATCTAACTTTTTCGCAAAAAATGTTACTATAGCCCACAAATTACTCTAATGGACACACCAATTCTTGGGCGGTTGCGGGCTGCTATTTTTATCCTGAGGGGGCCCAATAACCATGGAATTCTCCTGCCTGAGAATACTAGCCACTTTATCTTGGCTGTCAGAGTTATAGGGTATTGGTGTGCACTCAGCTAGAGTATGGTTTCATTAGAGGTGCTAGTGTGGGGTCAATAGTCCCAGAACGTATTATATAATAGACACTGCACTCTCTTGTTGATAAAATGAAGACAAAAAGTTTTTTTCTTTGCAAAAAAGTGATTATTTATTTGATGGCGACAAAAGAGGGTGGACGTTTCGGCCCAACGGCCTTTATCATGTATAGTCGCTGTGAAGTGAGAAATAAAGAAATCAATATTTACATATATTACATAATATACAACTATATTATCTTGGCTGGGTACCAAAATTGGGGGAAATGTCACAACGATTTTTTCAATTTATTTATTTAAATAATTCAAAAACGCATGGTGTTCCTCATATTATCATATACTGCCAAGATAACGCACACAGCTGGGTGCTGCAGCATGTAGCCATCTGCTTTATTTGTGCCGTGTATGAAAATATGAGGAACCATACATCATTTTTTTACAATTATTTACTTATTTTTAGTCCACGTTAGGGACCCAGACAGATAGTGTGATGGCAACCAATCACAGACGCTGGCACAGAGAGTGGGTGGGGGTAGCAGGACTGCAACAAATCACCAACACTGTTACAGAGAGTGGGCGGGGGAAACAGTGCATATTCATGAACTTTAATGATCGGACCAGAAGTAGTGTGACAGCAATGGATAAACTCGCTAAGCATAATTCTACTGCTTTAATGACTACAAGTCATTTTTTCCACTGCGCCTCCCATAATGCCAGAGTCGCGGGCGGGGGCCAGTCCTCCGTCCCGGGGGCTGCTCGGGGGGATCACGCTCGGGTCCGGTACCTTCTCTTTGGTGGCTCGAGAGGAGCCGGACCCGGGGCTCGAGCAGCGCTCCTCGCCCACGAGGGTGGGGATGGGTGCCCCGAGGTCTGGTGAGATAGTGCCGGGAGTGATGGCGCAGGTTGGACTGGGGGATGGTGGGCGGTACTCACTGTCACCTTGAGAATAACACACACAGAGTTTGTATTTATCCAGGAACTGCCGGTGAACGTAGGTCCTCGGCGGGTGTTATTCGGATCCCACCTGCAGTACAGCAAGGTCCTCCCTCTCCTTCTCTGTTCTCCTCCTCGGCCGGGAACGGGGAGCCCACTCCCCGACGGTGATCCGGGCCCTCTCTCGGTATCGGCGGGCCACTACCCTGTCCCGATCACCTCAGGTCCCTTCCTCACGCACAGCCTGTCCCGGCACTCCTGGAGCACGCTTTACTATCGGGGTCTTCACCTCTCTTTTAGCAGCATCCCGAGAGCTACAACTCCCGACTGCTCTCCTCTCCCTACTACATCTCACTCCCTAAAACTCCTCCCCTTCTGTTCTTATCAGTACACTGGGGGGAAGGGTGCGGTTGCCTTGCTATACCAGTGGGATCAGGTTACCAAGGAGGATTAACCCTGTGACTACCTGGTTTTGCCAGGGCGTCACACCAGTAGCAAAGATGGCTGTGGTATTACTGTGATTGGGAAGCAAACATCGCATGAATAGAGGCTGAAAATCAGTCAACAAATATGCGGGGAGGAGACTCGAAAATCACGAGGCAAGGAGAAAAATACAAAAATAATCAATATGGTCTAAGATTACCCAAAATGTATGATACAAATAGCAGGGCAATACTAATATGTGGGTGCCAAAAACAAAGTAAAATATAACTTTTATTAATGAATAATAAGCACACTGACAGACAAACAAATAAGCTGTAATGAAACAGGCAGTGTCCCAAAGAGAAAAAACCAAAGGGAAAAAAATCTAATTAAATATTTAAAATGTCCATCTAGGATATAGGAGGGGGGTAACAGTCGTATCTTTATCACAACCAAATCCCATAGAAACTCCCAACAGAGAGGACAATAACAACCATAGGGATGATATGCACAATAAGCAGTAAGAGAAAAAGGTCACCATAAAGTAGAGGGGGAGTTCAAATATTATTACCACACCATACTCTCCTTGGTGGCAACCCTTTGACTTCAGTCATCAAAGCTCCTGGACCTCCCGACACAATTTGTTACACTCATCAGGGGAGAGACAGTAGCCAGTAGAGCAGTTAGATCTTACTCATGAATAATGCTGGGCAAATACAGAAACATCCGGGCGGTGTATTTTATTAACCATAGGATACATTCTATGTGTATAGCTCTTCATTTGGCCTTATCATTTTTATAGGGACATGTTCTCACTCATACATTGTTCCTGCCTACAGACTGCCTTTATCCAGGCTTTGAGCGGGATGGGTTGTTTAGGCCTTGTGCGCACTAGGCGTTTTTGCTGCGTTTTTAGCGGCGATTTTTACCGCGTTTTTGTGCTGAAAACGCAGTGACATTGCTTCCCCAGCAATGTCTATGGGTTTTCAGAAATGCTGTCCGCACACAGCGTTTTTTTGTAGCTGCGTTTTTGTGGTGACCACAAAAATGCAGCATGTCAATTATTTCTGCGTTTTTCACTGCGTTTTTCACCCATTGAGTTCAATGAGATGTTCAACAACGCAATGAAAAACGCATATAGCTGCGTTTCTATGACTAAAACGCAGCTATAAACGCAAGGGGTGGGCAGTAAAGTGACGTGTAGAGGAAGAGGATTCCTTCTGTTGGTAAACACAGAAGCATGAATCCTCCCGGTACCATCACCGCTGCGTCCACAACCCGCCCGGTGCCATGTCAGCTCCGTGCGGCGCCATGTCTGGGCGGGAGGTGGAGGCAGCGGCGAAAACAAAAGTGAACAGTAGAAAAAAAAAATGTCATATATACTCACCTGTCTGCAGGGTCCCGGTGCCATGCCCGCTCCCAGCTCCTGTCCCGGTACCGCCGCTTTGGCTGTGTGCAGTCTCCCCGGGGCACGTACGAAGCTTGCAGGACCTGGCGGTGGATCACTTGATGGGGGACAGGGATCACGACTCCTTCTGCTCTTAGAGAGTCCACCGCCTGCAGCAGGGCATCTGCTCGGTTGGGGTGTGGGGAGGTTCTGAAGAACCGAAGTGGAGGCCGAGAACTGAACTCAATTCTGTACCCGCGAGACAAAATGTCTGTTACCCACCGGTCTTTGACCTGTGACAGCCAAATGTCGCAAAAGCGGGAGAGCCTGCCACCGACCGAGGATGCGGAGGGAGGAGGCCGAAAGTCATGAGGTAGCCGCCTTGGAAGCGGTTCCTCCATTTGCTTTCCTGGGGCGTGAGTGAGCCCGCCAGGAATCTGAGCTCCCTTGTCCTTTCTGAGTCCCTTTGGACGAGGAGAATTGGGGCTTGCCCGAGCCTCGAAAGGACCGAAACCTCGACTGCCACTTTTTCTGTTGAGGTTTACTTGCTCTGGGCTGTGGCAAGGAAGAGTCCTTACCCTTGGACTGTTTTATGATTTCCGCCAATGGCTCACCAAACAGTCTGTCCCTAGATAATGGCAAGCTGGTTAAGCATTTTTTAGAACCAGCATCTGCTTTCCAGTCCTTTAACCATAAGGCTCTGCGCAAAACCACAGAATTGGCGGCCGCCATAGAGGTACGGCTCGTAGATTCTAGGACAGCATTGATAGCATAGGTCGCAAACGCAGACATTTGCGAGGTTAGGGACGCCACCTGCGGCACTGCTGGATGCATGATAGCATCCACCTGTGCTAAACCAGCTGAAATAGCTTGTAGTGCCCACACGGCCGCGAATGCCGGAGCAAAGGACGCGCCGATAGCTTCATAGACAGATTTCAACCAAAGGTCCATCTGTCTGTCGTTGGCATCTTTAAGTGAAGCCCCATCCTCTACTGCGACTATGGATCTAGCCGCAAGCTTGGAAATTGGGGGATCCACCTTTGGGCACTGGGTCCAGCGTTTGGCCACTTCAGCGGGAAAAGGATAACGGGTATCCTTAGAACGCTTAGAGAAACGCTTGTCTGGATGAGCGTCGTGCTTCTGGATTGATTCTCTGAAGTCAGAGTGGTCTAAAAAAGCACTTAATTTACGCTTGGGATACAGGAAATGGAACTTCTCCTGCTGTGCAGCTGCCTCCTCTGCAGAAGGGGCTGGGGGAGAAATATCCAACAGCCTATTAATTGCCGATATAAGGTCATTAACCATGGCGTCACCATCAGGGGCATCCAGATTGAGAGGGCCCTCAGGATTAGAATCCTGGTCACCGTCCTCAGTCTCATCACAGAGAGATTCTTCTCGCTGAGACCCTGAGCAGTGTGATGACGTCGAGGGTCTTTCCCAGCGAGCTCGCTTAGGCTGCCTGGGACTGTCATCTGAGTCAGAGACTTCAGCTTGTGATGCTTGAGACCCCCTTGAAGTACGGACTAGTTCCAACTGAGGGGGACCAGATAGCATAGCCACAGCCGTGTCCATGGTCTGGGGAACTGGCCTGGCCTGCAAGGTCTCCAGGATTTTTGTCATAGCCTCAGACATTTTATCAGCAAACACTGCAAAGT
This sequence comes from Anomaloglossus baeobatrachus, assembly GCF_048569485.1. Taxonomy (NCBI): domain Eukaryota; kingdom Metazoa; phylum Chordata; class Amphibia; order Anura; family Aromobatidae; genus Anomaloglossus; species Anomaloglossus baeobatrachus. The sequence goes on from NW_027441883.1 coordinate 614,763, forward strand.
CTGTCCCCGTCACCGGGGCAGGGTTCACAGGCGTCTCTGCCTGGGCTACCACCACCATAGGCTCTGGCTGACGAAGTGCCACTGGGACTGAACATTGCACACAATGTGGATCATTGGAGCCTGCCGGTAGATCAGCCCCACATGCAGTACAAACAGTGTACACAGCCCGTGCCTTGGCAGCCTTGCGTTTTGCGGATGACATGTTGCTGCTTCCTCAGAGCAGTACAGGGTGTCCAGCCAAGAAGCGACCTTACAGTGCAACTATATATATATATATGGTACCAAGAAAAAAGTACACTAATATATCACTGAGGCACTAGTGGGGCCAGCACTACTGTGCAGCTTACCGCCCGCTTAGGAGCGGTGTGTGGTCGCCAGAAATCCCTCTAGTCTGGGTCTCCCAGAGCCTGCTGCCTCTCCCCAGCCAGATCGCATGTGTAATGGCTGCCGGCGTCCTTGTGGAGAGGGGGGGCGGGCCCTGGGCGTACACCGACGAAGAGCGGGAAGTCTGCTTCCCCTTGTGCCTAGTGAGAGGGCTGGAGCATGTAAATAAGGCTCCAGCCCTCGGCGCTGCCATTGAGCAGCGTCTCTCCCCTACCCTGATTGACAGGGTGGGGGCGGGAACGAAGCGGCGCTAGGCCGCAGAAGCCGGGGGCTAAAGTTAAAAGCGCCGCCGCCGTAAAAGCGCGGTCGGCGCAAAGCCCCCGGCGCACCACAAGTCGCAGCTGCGCCGCCGCTCCAGGAGCGGTCGGCGCAGTAGTTCCCAACACACAACGTCACTCAGCAAAGCTGCAGTGACCTAACCCCCAGCGTACAGCGCCACTGTCCCCGGCGCACTACAACGCTCAGCAAGCCCTGAGAGTGTCCGTGCCTGCCGGGGACACAGAGTACCTGAAAGTTGCAGGGCCTTGTCCCTGAACGGCACTCCCGCTCCCAATCCAGCAGGTTCTATGGGTCTGTGGATGGAGCCCGGCCCCAGGGCTTGGGGGCCGGCAAGATCCCACTTCCACAGAGCCCTCCAGGGGATGTGGAAGGAAAACAGCATGTGGGCTCCAGCCTCTGTACCAGCAATAGGTACCTCAACCTTACAAGCACCAACCGCGGGTGAGAAGGGAGCATGCTGGGGGCCCTATATGGGCCCTCTTTTCTTCCATCCGATAGAGCCAGCAGCTACTGCTGACTACAAACAGTGGAGCTATGCGTGGATGTCTGACCTCCTTCGCACAAAGCCGAAAACTGGTGAGCCAGTGATCCCACTGGGGGTGTATAGCCAGAAGGGGAGGGGCCTTACACTTTTTAGTGTAATAGCTTTGTGTGGCCTCCGGAGGCAGTGCTATACACCCAATCGTCTGGGTCTCCCAATAGAGCGCCGAAGAAAATACGGATAGCGCTGAGACTTGTCCTTTAAGGGAGCTGAGCGACAAACCTTTTTCCAACCCGGATTGCAGGAAGGAAAGAAAAGTAGGCAATGCAAAAGGCCAGGGAGGAACTCCCTGAGCCGCGCACCAAGATAAGAATATCTTCCACGTCCTGTGGTAGATCTTGGCGGAGGATGGTTTTCTAGCCTGTCTCATGGTGGCAATAACCTTTCGAGATAATCCTGAAGACGCTAGGATCCAGGACTCAATGGCCACACAGTCAGGTTCAGGGCCGCAGAATTCAGGTGGAAAAACGGCCCTTGAGATAGCAAGTCTGGTCGTTCTGGTAGTGCCCATGGTTGGCCTACCGTGAGGTGCCACAGATCTGGGTACCACGATCTCCTCGGCCAGTCTGGAGCGACGAGGATGGCGCGACGGCAGTCGGCCCTGATCTTGCGCAGCACTCTGGGTAACAATGCCAGAGGTGGGAACACATAAGGTAGCCGGAATTGCGACCAATCTTGAACTAAGGCGTCTGCCGCCAGAGCTCGGTGATCGTGAGACCGTGCCATGAAAGCCGGGACCTTGTTGTTGTACCGTGACGCCATCAGGTCGACGTCCGGCATCCCCCAGCGGCGACAGATCTCCTGAAACACGTCCGGGTGAAGGGACCATTCCCCTGCGTCCATACCCTGGCGACTGAGGAAGTCTGCTTCCCAGTTTTCCACGCCTGGGATGTGAACTGCGGATATGGTGGAAGCCGTGTCTTCCACCCACGTTAGAATCCGTCGGACTTCCTGGAAGGCTTGCCGACTGCGTGTGCCACCTTGGTGGTTGATGTATGCTACCGCTGTGGAGTTGTCCGACTGAATTCGGATCTGCTTGCCTTCCAGCCACTGCTGGAAGGCTTGTAGGGCAAGATACACTGCTCTGATTTCTAGAACATTGACCTGAAGGGTGGACTCTTGCTGAGTCCACGTACCCTGAGCCCTGTGGTGGAGAAAAACCGCTCCCCACCCTGACAGGCTCGCGTCCGTCGTGACCACCGCCCAGGATGGGGGTAGGAAGGACTTTCCCTTTGACAATGAGGTGGGAAGAAGCCACCACTGAAGAGATTCCTTGGCCGCCTGAGAAAGGGAGACGTTCCTGTCGAGGGACGTCGACTTCCCGTCCCATTGGCGGAGAATGTCCCATTGTAGTGGACGCAGATGAAACTGCGCGAAAGGGACTGCCTCCATTGCTGCTACCATCTTCCCTAGGAAGTGCATGAGGCGTCTCAAGGGGTGTGACTGGCCTTGAAGGAGAGATTGCACCCCTGTCTGTAGTGAACGCTGTTTGTCCAGCGGAAGCTTCACTATCGCTGAGAGAGTATGAAACTCCATGCCAAGATATGTTAGCGACTGGGTCGGAGTTAGATTTGACTTTGAAAAGTTGATGATCCACCCGAAACTCTGGAGAGTCTCCAGCGCAACGTTCAGGCTGTGTTGGCATGCTTCTTGAGAGGGTGCCTTGACAAGTAGATCGTCCAAATACGGGATCACAGAGTGACCTTGAGAGTGCAGGACTGCTACTACTGCTGCCATGACCTTGGTGAAGACACGTGGGGCTGTCGCCAGCCCGAAAGGCAGAGCTACGAACTGAAGGTGTTCGTCTCCTATAACAAAGCGTAGAAAACGCTGGTGCTCTGGAGCAATCGGCAGGTGGAGATAAGCATCCTTGATGTCTATAGATGCTAGGAAATCTCCCTGGGACATTGAGGCGATGACGGAGCGAAGGGATTCCATTCGGAACCGCCTGGTTTTTACGTGCTTGTTGAGCAGTTTTAGATCCAGAACGGGACGGAATGACCCGTCCTTTTTTGGCACCACAAACAAGTTGGAGTAAAAACCGTGACCTTGTTCCAGAAGAGGAACGGGGGTCACCACTCCTTCCGCTCTTAGAGTGGACACCGCTAGCCGCAAAGCATCGGCTCGGTCGGGAGGTGGAGAAGTTCTGAAGAAGCGAGTTGGAGGACGAGAGCTGAACTCTATCCTGTACCCGTGAGACAGAATGTCTCTCACCCAACGGTCTGTGACCTGTGGCAGCCAAATGTCGCCAAAGCGGGAGAGCCTGCCACCGACCGAGGATGCGGAGAGAGGAGGCCGACAGTCATGAGGAAGCCGCCTTGGTAGCGGGTCTTCCGGCTGTCTTTTTTGGGCGTGACTGAGTTCGCCAAGAATCTGAGCTCCTCTGATCCTTTTGAGTCCTTTTGGACGAGGAGAATTGGGACCTGCCTGAGCCTCGAAAGGACCGAAACCCCGACTGTCCTCTCCTCTGTTGGGGTTTATTTTGTCTGGGCTGAGGTAAAGATGAATCTTTACCCTTGGAGTGTTTAATGATTTCATCTAAGCGCTCCCCAAACAGTCGGTCACGAGAAAATGGCAAACTGGTTAAACACTTTTTGGAAGCAGAATCTGCCTTCCATTCTCTTAACCACAAGGCTCTGCGTAAAACTACGGAGTTGGCGGACGCCACTGCCGTACGGCTCGTAGAGTCTAGGACAGCATTAATCGCGTAAGACGCAAATGCAGACATTTGAGAGGTTAAGGGTGCCACCTGCGGAGCAGATGTACGTGTGACCGTGTCAATCTGTGTAAGACCAGCTGAAATAGCTTGGAGTGCCCATACGGCTGCGAATGCTGGAGCAAACGACGCGCCGATAGCTTCATAGATGGATTTCAACCAGAGCTCCATCTGCCTGTCAGTGGCATCTTTAAATGCCGCCCCATCTTCCACTGCAACTAAGGATCTAGCTGCAAGCCTGGAGATTGGAGGATCCACCTTGGGACACTGGGTCCAGCCCTTGACCACGTCTGGGGGAAAAGGATAACGTGTATCCTTAAGCCGCTTGGAAAAACGCTTATCCGGATAAGCGTGGTGTTTCTGGATTGCCTCTCTAAAGTCAGAGTGGTCCAGAAATACACTTAATTTACGCTTGGGATACCTGAAATGGAATTTCTCCTGCTGTGAAGCCGTCTCCTCCACAGGAGGAGCAGGGGGAGAAATATCCAACATTTTATTGATGGACGCTATAAGATCATTCACTATGGCGTCACCATCTGGTGTATCCAAATTGAGAGCGGTCTCAGGATCAGAATCCTGATCAGCTATCTCCGCCTCATCACACAGAGAGTCCTCCTGCTGGGACCCTGACCAGTGTGATGAAGTCGAGGGCCGCTCATAGTGAGCTCGTTTAGGCTGTCTGGGACTGTCGTCCGTGTCAGAGCCATCACCCTGGGATGCAAGAGACACCCCCGGATCCCGGAGCTGTTCCGACTGAGGGGGACCAGGGAGCAATGAGTTAACAGTGTCCATGGCCTGAGGTACTGGTCTAGACTGCAAAGTTTCTAGAATTTTAGTCATAGTCACAGACAATCTGTCAGCAAAGACTGCAAACTCCGTCCCTGTCACCTGGACAGTATTTACAGGAGGTTCTGCCTGGGTCACCTCCAGCAGAGGCCCCGGCCGAGCAAGTGCCACAGGGGCCGAGCACTGCACACAGTGGGGGTCAGTGGAACCTGCCGGTAGAACAGCCCCACAAGCGGTACAAGCAGCATAGAAAGCCTGTGCCTTGGCACCTTTGCTTTTTGCGGTCGACATGCTGTTGTGTCCTCTGAGAAATCTAGGAGGGTATATAGCAGAGGATCCCCAGCGACCGTACAGTGCAATGTAAAGCTGCAAGCATAAAATACAATATACACTTCGGCACCAGTGGGGGTCAGCCCTTGAGGGCAGCTTACCGCCCGCTGAAAAGCGGGTGTGTGGGCACCAGAATCCCGTGTCTGGGTCTCCCAGTCTCCTCTCTCCAGCTCAGACTGCGCACAGGAATGGCTGCCGGCGTCCTGTGAAGAGAGGGATCGTGGGCGTGCCTCAAACAAAGTGCGGGAAACTGGCGTCCCACTGTGCCCAGTGTGAGGGCTGGAGTGTGCAAAGCAGACTCCAGCCCTCTGCGCTGACGTTCTGTACAGCGTCCCGCCCTTCCCCTGACTGGCAGGCCTGGGGGCGGGAACGAAACGAAACTAGGCCGCAGAAAGCCGGGGACTCGAGTAATAAGCGCGGCCGTGATACATGCACGGCCAGCGCGGAAGTCCCCGGCGCACCACAAGTCCCAGCCGCGCCGCAGCGAAAAAACTGACAACAGCGGCCGCGCGGCAGTTTCAAATACATGTCCCCTCTCAGCAAAGCTGTAGATAGGAATGGCACCAGCGCGCAGCGCTGTTGTCCCCGGCGCACTAACACACCCAGCAATGCTGCAGTGTGCGCGCGGTCTGTACGGGGACACAGAGTACCTTGGCGTAGCAGGGCCCTGTCCCTGACGATACTCCGCTCCATATCCAGCAGATTCCCCAGGGGCTGTGGACGGAGCACGGTCTCTGTGCCTGGAGACCGGTAAATCCCACTTCACCCAGAGCCCTAAGGGGGATGGGGAAGGATGCAGCATGTGGGCTCCAGCCTCTGTACCCGCAATGGGTACCTCAACCTTAACAAACACCGCCGACAAAAGTGGGGTGAGAAGGGAGCATGCTGGGGGCCCTATATGGGCCCTCTTTTCTTCCATCCGACATAGTCAGCAGCTGCTGCTGACTAAACAGTGGAGCTATGCGTGTATGTGTGCCTCCTTCGCACAAAGCATGAAAACTGAGGAGCCCGTGATCCCACGGGAGGGTGTATAGCCAGAAGGGGAGGGGCCTTACACTTTTAAGTGTAATACTTTGTGTGGCCTCCGGAGGCAGTAGCTATACACCCAATTGTCTGGGTCTCCCAATTAGGAGCGACAAAGAAAATAAGCCCTAGCAGGGATTTTCAGCATTTTCGGAGCAAAGTTTAAATATAAGCCCTCCCCTGAAAATCAGCCCTAGTCACTGATCAATAATGAAGTGTCCATGCAGCTAAAAAAGATACTGCAGGACACTTCATTATAGACAGCGGGCACGCCATAATCATACTCCCCAGACGCCAAGCAGATGATCTGCAGTGATCGCACACCCGCACACATTCATATCTCACACACACAATCAGATCTCACACACAAACCAGATCTCACACACAAACATCCGATCTCACACACAGACATAGGATCACACACACAAACATCGGATCACACACAAACATCAAATCACATACACAAACATCAGATCACACACACATTGGATCGCATATATACTCACCACATTCAGCGACACCGATCTCTTCTCGCTGGCAGAATCCTGAAAGGCAGTGCGGTGGAGCGCAAGGACCTGCAGAACAGGACCTGCGGCAGGACACGTGACTCCCTCCCGGTTGCGCTGGATGTGATGTGTGCGATCTGCTGTGTGTGTGCGCGATCGGCTGTGTGTGTGCGCGATCGGCTGTGTGTGTGCGCGATCGGCTGTGTGTGTGCGCGATCGGCTGTGTGTATACGCGATCGGCTGTGTGTGTACACGATCGGCTGTGTGTGTACGCGATCGGCTGTGTGTACGCGATCGGCTCTGTGTGTGACCAGCTGTGTGTGTCTGCGATCTGATTAGTGTGTCTGCGATCTGCTGTGTCTGCGATCTGCTGTGTGTGTGTGTGTGTGTGTCAGCCAGCAGCAGGGGAGGACAGCGTGCAGCTTCCACCAGAGATCACAGGAGGACCTGGGAGCCACTCAGACGTCCGGTCTGGTAATATGAGTCTCCTGGGAAGTGGGGGGGGTCTGCCTTTTTGGGGCGTTAACGTACCCCCCAACCGTGTTTCTCCAAAAATAAGACCACCTCCAAAAATAAGCCCTAGTGCTTTTTTGTGGGGCAAAAAAAATATAAGACAAGTTGATTCCAATGCTGAAAGAAGTGGGCGAAATAGAGGTATATCTTATACCTTGGTTACGGCCCAGGCTGAATTGCATTGATTTTTGTCCTTCCCTAATAATTTGATGTTCTCATGCCTAACCCCCTAGTGATTTTAACGGAGTCAATAAATGGGAAGTTTTACGTTATACATCTATTTGGCCCAGTTCAAGTTAGTGCAACCACAAAGAAAAAAGAGCGATGAGACATCTTATCATGAAATTTTTATTTTTATTAATATTAATAATCAAGTGGGAAAAGAGAGACAACATTCAATATGGGTGCACAGACCCCAATACCCAGTTAGCCCAGGAGGGTAATATTACATTTAGTTCACAATGTATGTCGCACAAAGAACCGGGGAATGGCGCCCACCCGACGGACGTTCGTTTCGGCAAGATGCAAGATTTATTTTTTTTTCAATAAATCAAATCATTTTTTAAAAAAAGTGTGGGATCCCCTGTATTTTTCATGACCAGCCAAGGTTTAGCAGACAGCTGATGGTTGCAGCCTGCAACTGCCGCCTATCCTGTGCTGGATATGAAAAATGAAGGGTACTCTAGAAAACAACAAAAAAAAATTTAACAAAAAAACTAAAAAAAAAAAAAAACAGCTGGCCATCCCTCTCTATCAAGCTATTCTGTTATTTATTTCTATCTATTCTATCTGTTCTTTCTTATTATCTATTCTATCTGTTCTAGCTATCTATCTATCTATCTGTCCATCCACCTATCCATCCATCCATCCATCCATCCATCTATCTATCTATCTATCTGTCCATCCATCTATCCATCCATCCATCCATCCATCTATCCATCTATCCATCTGTCCATGTATCCATCTATCCATCCATCCATCCATCCATCTATCCATCTATCCATCTGTCCATGTATCCATCCATTCATCCATCCATCCATCCATCCATCTATCTATCTATCCATCTATCCATCTGTCCATGTATCCATCTATCCATCTATCCATCTATCTATCTATCTATCTATCTATCATCCATCCATCTATCTAATTCACTATCAATTCTATCTATCTATCTATCTATCTATCTATCTATCTCTCTATCTATCCATCCATCCATCTATCTCTCTAATTCTCTATATATTCTAGCTATCTATCTATTATCCAATCTTATCTTTGTTTCTACTTTAAAAAATGCATTACCAAAAACACGGTAAAAAGACGTCAAAAACGTACTTTTTTGGGCCACAAGCTGCATTTTCTGAAACCACAGGGAAAAAAGATGCAGTCAAGATGCAATCAGAAAAAAGATGCCGTGTGTGAAGACAGCCTTAGGCCGGTTTCACACTTGCGATTGACTCGCACGAGTGCAATGTGAGAAAATCTCGCATTGCACTCGAACTAATGTTAATCAATGAGGCTGCTCCGATCTGCTTTTTTTTCTCAGCTCAAATCGGACTGAGAAAATAATTGCAGCTTGCTGCGATTTTTAGAGTTTCTCGAGCGAGACTCTCCAATGCAGGTCTATGGGTGCGATAAAAAAACGGATGTCACACGGACCATCCTAGTGACATCCATTTTTCTAAATACAATCTATCATGTAGCACATAACACTGTAAATGCTCGTGTACATGACTGTAATGACTAATAGCTGCTGAGAAAAAAACGTATCACATACGGATTGAATACGGATTGCTTACGGACTACTATCATGAGAAAAATCACAGACTCGTATTGCAGACGGATCAACACTCGGATAGAGCTCATCCTACTTTCAGGCATGAGAATCGGACCTATTTATCGAACGCAAGTGTGACTCCAGCCTAAGGAAGAAAAAGGTCCAAGTGGTCATCCTAAGGCCGCTTTACATGCTACGACATCGCTAAAGCGATCTCGTTGGGGTCACGGAATTTGTGACGCACATCCGGCCGCTTTAGCAATGTCGTTGTGTGTGACACCTATGAGCGATTTTGAATTGTCGCAAAAACGTTCAAAATCGCTCATCGGTGACATGCCCCCCTATTCCCAATTATCGTTGCTGCTGCAGGTCCGATGTTATTCGTCGTTCCTGCGGCAGCACACATCGCTATGTGTGACACCGCAGCAACGAGGAACCTCACCTTACCTGCGGCCGCCCGCAATGAGGAAGACGGTGGGCGGGATGTTATGTCCTGCTCATCTCCGCCCCTCTGCTTTGATTGGGCGGCCACTTAGTGACACTGCTGTGACGCCGAACGAACCGCCGAACGAACACATTTTTTTTGCGACTGAATATTTTTATACAGGGGCCCTTATACATTTATACCTTGCATATTTATAAATGCAATCTATTTATTAGTGCATTGTTTTTTAATATCGGTGAGATGGGTGAGGTGTTGCTCTGATTGTATAAATTCTTGGTATTTTTTCATGAATTGAGTATAATTTTCCTTTACTCCTCTCACCAATAATTTATGGTCAGAAATCCCCTCTGTGTCTGTGTTTTTCAAGTGATGTTTTTCTTGATTTTTTTGATGTTTTTTAGCTATTTGGATTAAATAAATGTTTTAAAAAAATATTTTGTAAGATAAAAAACTATTTGATACAATATACTCTGATTTCTGTTTGTTTGTTGATTATCCAGTTAAGGTTGTTTCAGTCTGCGCCAGGGCCTTTAGAGACTGCACAGCTAAGGCCTCTAGCCTGTACAAGAAACGAGAGGGTCAGGTGCAGTAGAATTGAGATAGACCCTCTTTAAAGGGAACCAAACATCAGCATTTCCCTATATAAGGTGCAGCCAGTGCAGTACTGGCACCATCAGGCACAGTGTGTACATACCATCAGGGGGCAGCTCGGGTGTTTAGGCAGTGAAATCCAACTTTATAAAGTTTGAAAATTCATGCACTTTTTGATTGACGTGTGCACCTCTCTGCTAATATCAGGGCGGGTTATGCACGTTTATCCCCGCCCCCCCGCCGCCTGTTCCTCCCTCTCACTGGCCGTATGTAAATTTGTAATCTTCAGTTACACGGCGTCGGAGTTAGCGCCTGCGCATAGCGCTCATCTCCGGCGTCGTGTTTCTGAAGCCCACAGTATTATGGTGCATGAGAGGGCGACACATGCGCCCTCGCTTCTTCAGATCTGTTGTGACTGCGGGAGCGCGCGGTCACAACAGGACTGGAGAACAGCTGATCTTACCCTGATTAGCTGCAGCAGACATCTCCTACGAGATCGTCTGCTGCAGCTAATCGGTAAGATCAGCTGTTCTCCAGTCCTGTTGTGACCGCGCGCTCCCGCGGACACAACAGATCTGAAGAAGCAAGGGCGCATGCGCCGCCCTCTCATGCACCATAATACTGTGGGCTTCAGAAACTCCGACGCCGTGTAACTGAAGAATATAAATTTACATACGGCCAGTGAGAGGGAGGAACAGGTGGCGGGGGGGGCGGGGATACACGTGTATAACCCGCCCTGATATTAGCAGCAGAGGTGCACACGTCAATCAAAAAGCGCATGAATTTTCAAACTTTATAATGTTGAATTTCACAGCCTAAACATCCGAGCTGCACCCTGATGGTATGTACACACTGTGCCTGATAGTGCCAGTACTGCACTGGTTGCACCTTATATAGGAAAATGCTGATGTTTGGTTCCCTTTAATATTTTCCACGTGTGCGATACTATGCACATAACAGTGACACGGTATCTGCAATCTATTATTAGTGATTTTTCCCTTCCGAGCTTGGAGTGCACCACATAAGGGGTATCTGTGTACTGTCTACAACGGACAAACATACTTGTACATCTTACCTCTTCTAAGTCGAAATAGGTGATTTGGATAATTTGCCTCATAAGTATATTTAGGTTTTGGTAGAGCAGCAATACGGGCACTACGCCTCAGCACCCTAAGTGTGAATGACATAAAAGAAAGAATAAAAAAAAAGTTAATATCATTTTCTACATATCTACGGTACTTTACATCAGCATCATTTCTGAAACCAACTTTTTTAGTTGTTAGAAGGTTTAAACGTTCAACAGCTATTTTTCACTTTTTCCAATAAAATTTACAAACCATTTTTATTCACAACAGACCACTTCACTATTATTGACACTATTATTACATGGCTACGGGGCCTATATTCCAGAGAACCCACAAACAAGACCACAATTTAACTCCTTCCCCCCCGGGCAATTTTGTTTTTTACCTCCCCTTCTTCCGAGAGCCATACCTTTTATATATTTCCATCAATATAGCCAAATGATGGCTTGTTTTTTGTGGGACGAGCTATAGATTTGAATGACACAATTTATTCTGCCCCATATTGTACTGGAAAACGGGAAAAAAATTCCAAGTGCGGTGAAATTGCAAAAAAACTACAATTGCTCAATTGTTTTAGGGGGTTTATTTACCATGTTCACTATTTTGAAAAACTGACCTGGGATTATGATTTTCCAGATCGAAACGAGTTTCTAGATACCAAACATGTATAGTTTTACTTTTAGCTAAGTGGTGAAAAAAAAACAAACAGAAGTTTGTCAAAAAAAAAAGAGTACAGCTTTTTTCGCCATTTTCTGAGACCCACAACGTTCCTATGTTTAGGGATCTGGGGCTCAGTGATGACTTATTTTTTTTGTCTTGAGCTGGTGTTTTTAAATTATACAATTTTTGAGTAGATACGACGTTTTGCCGATAAAATATATGGTCTGCACTAATGGAAGGTGCTGGCGGTATAGGACTATACTCAATGAATTCTAAAGTAGAACAGTTTATGGAAAGCACTCAGGGAAACAGAAAAAAAAATGTCCATTATGTGAAGTTTTGATCGCCTGTTATTGCATTTTAATGGAATGTTGCAGCAACCAAAAAAACTTAATTTTAGTGTTTGGAATTTTTTTTCTAGCTACGCTACATTTACTGATCAGATTAATTGATTTTATATTTTGATAGATCGGGCATTTCTGAAAGCGGCGATACCAAATATGTTTTTTTATTACTATTGTTTTATTTTCAATGGGGCAGAAGATGGTGATTTGAACTTTTAGGTTTTTTTATATTTTTTAAAACTTTAACTTTTTTTAATTGATTTTACTAATCCCCCTAGGGTACTTTATGGCTACACTGTTCGATCACCAAAAATGTTGTGGTCTTGTAAATACCGGCGCTCTGTCAGCATTCACAAGAAATGAGTTATAGCAGCGACAGGGGTAATCATCTGACCCCCATGCTGTCATGGCAATACCATGGGGCTCGTGACTGCATCATGGGGCTGCCGATGGCAGCGGAGAAAGGTGCGATCCACGCCAAAGCGCGATCTAATGATGCATGCCCACAATCGGTGTTTGCAGCATTTTGGATGTAGTGTGTTTTTGCTGTGTCCAAAACGCTGTGTTGTACAGTACAAGCACAGTGGATGACATTTCTAGAAATCCCGTGCCCACTGTGCTTGTTTTTTCCACAGCAAACACTGACCTGCGGTGCAGCTTTCCAGACCGCAGCATGTCAATTGTTTTCTTTGGAATTGCCTGCACCCTCCATAAGGAGAACACAAGTGAGAGACCGCAGCGCACTGAACCCTGATTGTGGGTACGTGCAGATGCAGTCTCCTGCGTTCTCCTGCGGAGGAGACTCGCGGCCCTGCAGGTCAGGACCCGCTGTGTCCAGGACGCAGTGAGTCCTGATCATGGGCACACACCCTAAGGCTATGTGCCCACGGGCGCTCGTACCTGCGGATGTATCCGCAGGTACGAGCGCATGTTTCCCGCAGCTGCCCGCCGGCGTCCGCAGCTATTTTTAGCTGCGAGATTACAGCGGAATAGCTACGGGAAACATGCGGATATTCATGCGAATTACCTGCGGAGGTCCCGGCCTCTATCTCCATAGCGGAGGGCCGGGACATCCGCAGGTAAATCCGCAGGAATAATTGACATGCAATTATACCTGCGGATGCGAACATCCGCAGCATGTACGGCAGCCGCACTTTCCGCAGCGTGGACACAGCACTCCCCATGTCCCATAGGATAACATGGGGAGTGACTGTACATGCTAAAACTTGCGGATTTATCTGAAAAATCCAGAAAAATCAGCAGGTTTTCCGCAGCAAAATCCGCACAAACAAGCTCCCGTGGGCACATAGCCTAAGGGGTTAAAAGGCGTGGATGGATCAGCTCAGCAGACATGTGCAGGGAGTACGACACCAGTACATCCTTGGTCATGAAGAGGTTAAAAAACAACACCATTCAAGTTATTCAAAACCACATTCGAAAGTTTATTAACCCATCAAATACTTCACAGGAATTAAAGGAAACTGGAGAAAAAAAAATTAAAATTACTCTTTGTTTTTGTTTACTAAAAAGTTACTTTAGTCAAACATTTTCATTTTTAAAAGGGTGACAGGAGAAATTGTACCCCAATACTTGTGGTGCAATATCTCCTGTGTATGCATTACCCGGAGTAGTTGGAAACTACTTTTTGTTTTCCACTAATTTTTATTGAGTTTTCCCTTTAAGCGTAAACAGACTTTGGAGTTGTATTTTCTGTATCTATCTACAAGGAATGGTAGGAAGGGAGGAAAGGAGAAATAGGTAAAAAGTGATAGGGAAGTGATTAGAATAGTCACCGGGGAAGGCAGGAGAACTAACACTCTTAACATTCCCATGGCGAAAGTGTATAGAAATGAGAACTCCCAAGATTTAGAACATTTTAGAAATAAAGTAATGGAAACTACTGTTTGAGCACACCATAGGGCTCGTAAGGGACGGAGTTCTATTTGACTGTTGGTGGGCAACATGGAATGCTTTGAGGTTGCAATGTCACATTTGAGCAGTCAATACATCAGAAACCCACAACAAGCAACCCCATTTTGGAAATTACACCCCTCTGAATTACCATTGTAAGGCTATGTGCCCACGCTGCGGATTTACCGCGGATTTTGCCGCGGATTTGCCGCGGATTTCCCGAAAATCTGCAGCAGCGGCACTTCCAAGCCATTTCAATGGCATTTTGGAAATGCTGTGTCCATGCTGCGGATTTTTCCGCTGCAGATTTGCCGCGGATTTTGATCCGGAAAAATCTGCAGCATGTCAATTGTTTGGTGCAGATTTGGTGCGGATTTTTGGTTTTGAATGGGGAAAAAAAAAAAAAAAATCCGCGGGTGCGGATTTGCCGCGAAAGTCACGGATTTTCAGGCAGAAAAATCTGCAGGTACATTCTACCGTGGACACATAGCCTTACTGTTTTTAATCCACAAGTATTTTCCAGCTCCCAGCTGGTATTACAATGAAAATTACAAATCTACCTTTTGGCCATGTGCGCACGTTGCGTATTTTTCTGCGTTTTGGCTGCGTTTACAACTGCACTGTGTCATTGACAAAATTCATGCGTTGTACTTCCCCAGCAAAGTTTATGAGAATCATGCAAAGAAGGGAATTTTGTTACTTACCGTAAATTCCTTTTCTTCTAGCTCCTATTGGGAGACCCAGACGATTGGGTGTATAGCTACTGCCTCCGGAGGCCACACAAAGCATTACACTAAAAAGTGTAAGGCCCCTCCCCTTCTGGCTATACACCCCCAGTGGGATCACTGGCTCACCAGTTTTAGTGCAAAAGCAAGAAGGAGGAAAGCCAATAACTGGTTTAAACAAATTCACTCCGAAGTAACATCGGAGAACTGAAAACCATTCAACATGAACAACATGTGAACCCGAAAAACCAACCAAAAATCCCGAAGGACAACAGGGCGGGTGCTGGGTCTCCCAATAGGAGCTAGAAGAAAAGGAATTTACGGTAAGTAACAAAATTCCCTTCTTCTTCGGCGCTCCATTGGGAGACCCAGACGATTGGGACGTCCAAAAGCTGTCCCTGGGTGGGTAAAGAAATACCTCATGTTAGAGCTGCAAAGACAGCCCTACCCTACGGGGAGGCAACTGCCGCCTGCAGGACTCTACTACCTAGGCTGGCGTCCGCCGAAGCATAGGTATGCACCTGATAATGTTTGGTGAAAGTGTGCAGACTCGACCAGGTAGCTGCCTGGCACACCTGTTGAGCCGTAGCCTGGTGTCGTAATGCCCAGGACGCACCCACGGCTCTGGTAGAATGGGCCTTCAGCCCTGATGGAACCGGAAGCCCAGCAGAACGGTAGGCTCCAAGAATTGGTTCCTTGATCCATCGAGCCAGGGTGGCTTTGGAAGCCTGCGACCCTTTGCGCTGACCAGCGACAAGTATAAAGAGTGCATCCGAGCGGCGCAGGGGCGCCGTGCGGGAAAGTAGATTCTGAGCGCTCTCATCAGATCCAACAAATGCACATCCAATTCATATCGATGAACTGGATGAGGACAAAAGGAAGGTAAGGAGATATCCTGACTGAGATGAAAGGAGGATACCACCTTAGGGAGAAACCCCGGAATCAGGCGCAGCACTACCTTGTCTTGGTGAAACACCAGGAAAGGAGCTTTGGATGACCGCGCTGCTAGCTCGGACACTCTCTGAAGAGACGTGACCGTTACCAAAAAGGCCACTTTCTGTGACAGTCGAGAAAGTGAAAAAACATCCCTCAGAGGCCCCAAGGGCGGCTCCTGGAGAGCAATTAGTACCCTGTGCAGATCCCATGGGTCTAACGGCCTCTTGTACGGAGGGACAATGTGACCAACCCCCTGCAGGAACGTGCGTACCTGAGGAAGTCGTACTATGCGATTCTGAAAGAATACAGACAGCGCTGGGACTCGTCCGTTGAGGGAGCCGAGCGACAAACCTTTTCCCAAACCAGCTTGCAGGAAGGAAGGAAAAGTAGGCAATGCAAATGTCCAGGGAGACACTCCCTGAGCAGAGCGCTAAGAGAAGAATATCTTCCACGTCTTGTGGTAGATCTTGGCAGACGTCAGCTGCCTAGCCCGTCTCATGGTGGCAATGACGACTTGAGATAATCCTGAAGACGCTAGGATCTCGGACTCGATGGCCACACAGTCAGGATCAGGGCCGTAGAATTCAGTGGAAAAAAACGGCCCTTGGGACAGTAAGTCTGGCCGGTCTGAGGGTGCCCACGGTTGGCCGACCGTGAGATGCCACAGATCCGGGAACCACGACCTCCTCGGCCAGTCTGGGACGACGAGGATGGCGCGGCGGCAAGCGGAGCTAAGCTCGCGTAACACTCTGGGCAACAGTGCCAGAGGTAGAACACATAGGGTAGCTGGAACTGCGACCAATCCTGAACTAGGGCGCCTGCCGCCAGAGCACTTTGCTCGTGAGACCGCGCCATGAAATTCGGGACCTTATTGTTGTGCCGAGACGCCATTAGGTCGACGTCCGGCCTCCCCCAGCGGCTACAGATTTCCTGACACCATTCTGGGTGCAGAAAACTATTCCCCTGCGTCCATACCCAGGCAACTGAGGAAGTCTGCTTCCCAATTTCCTACGCCCGGGATGTGAACTGCGGATATGGTGGATGCTCTGTCCCCCACCCACATCAGAATCCGCCGGATTGCCTGGTAGGCTTGGCGATGCGTGTTCCGCCTTGGTGGGCGATGTCTGCCACCGCTGTGGAATTGTCCGACTGAATTCGGATCTGTTTTCCTTCCAGCCACTGCTGGAAGGCTTGCAGGTCAAGATACACTGCCCAGATTTCCAGAACATTGATCTGAAGGATGGACTCCTTGACCGTCTGAGAAGGGAAACGTTCCTGTCTAGGGACGTCGACTCCCCAACCCATTGGCAAAGCATGTCCCATTGAAGTGGACGCAGATGAAACTGCGCGAAAGTGACTGCCTCTGCATGAGACGTCTTAAGGGGTGTGACTGGCCTTGAAGGAGAGACTGCACCCCCGTCTGTAGTGAACGCTGCTTGTCCAGCGGAAGCTTCACTATCGCTGAGAGAGTGTGAAACTCCATGCCCAGATATGTCGGCGATTGGGTCGGTGCCCGATGAAACCTTGAAAAGTTGATGATCCACCCGAAACTCTGGAGAGTCTCCAGCGCCACGTTCAGGCTGTGTTGGCATGCCTCTTGAGAGGGTGCCTTGACAAGTGGATCGTCCAGTAAGGATCACAGAGTGACCCTGAGAGTGCAGGACTGCTCCCACTGCTGCTCTGAACTTGGTGAAAACCCGTAGGGCTGTCGCCAGACCGAAGGGCAGGGCTACGCACTGAAGATGCCCGTCTTCAATAACGAAAACGTAGCAAACGCTGGTGCTCTGGAGCAATCGGCACGTGGGGATAAGCATCCTGATGTCTATTGATGCTAGGAAACCCCCTTGCGACATTGAGGCAATGACGGAGCGGAGGGTTACATCCGGAACCGCCTGGCCTTCACGTGCTTGTGAGCAGTGTTAGGTCCAGAACGGAACGGAAAGAGCCACCCCTTTTTTGGCACCCCAATCAGATTGGAGGAAAAAACCGTGTCTTGTTCCTGAAGAGGAACAGGGATTACCACTTCTTCTGCCTGCAGAAGAGCATCGGCTCGGTAGGGGGAGGGGGGGGAAGTGCTGAAGAATCGCGTCGGAGGACGAGAACAGAGCTCTATCCTGTACACGTGAGACAAAATGTCTCTCACCCACCGGTCTGTGACCTGTGGCAGCGAAATGTCCCCAAGCGGGAGATTCTGCCACCAACCGCGGATGCGGAGAGAGAGAGCTGACAGTAATGAGGAGACCGCCTTGGTAGCGGTTCCTCCTGCTGCCTTCCTTGGGCGTGATTGAGCCCGGCCGGAATCTGAGCCCCTCTGAGCCTTTTGATCCCTTTTGGACGAGGACAATTGGGACCTGCCCGAGCCTGGGAAGGACCAACCTCGACTGTCCCTCCAGGACAGCATTACTAGGGTAAGTCGCAATGCAGACATTGCGAGGTTAAGGACACCACCTGCGGCACAGATGCACATGTGCTCAAGACCAGCTGCGCAAGACCAGCTGAAATAGGTTAGAGTGCCCATACGGCTGCGAATGCCGGAGCAACCGACACGCTGATAGCTTCACAGACAGATTTCAACCAGAGGTCCATCTGTCTGTCAATGGCATCTTTAAGTGAAGTCCCATCTCCACTGCAACTATGGATCTAGCCGCAAGCCTGGAGATTGGGGGATCCACCTTTGGACCCTGGGTCTAGCGCTTTACCACGTCAGGCGAAAGGGATAACGTGTATCCTTAAAACGTTTGGAGAAAACGCTTATCTGGTAAGCGTGGTGTTTCTGAACTGCTTCTCTGAAGTCAGCGCCAGAAAAAATGCAATATACGCATGAGTACTGAAAAAGGATTTCTCCTGCTGTGAAGCTGACTCCTCCAATGGGGGAGCTGAGGGAGAAATATCCAACATTCCATTGATGGACGCTATAAGATCCTTCACTATGGCGTCACCATCCGGTGTATCCGGATTGAGAGCGGTGTCAGAACCAAAGCCCTGATCAGCTACGTCTGCCTCATCATACAGAGAGTCCTTCTGCTGGGACCTTGACCAGTGATGAAGCCGAGCGCCGCACCCAGCGAGCTAGCTTAGGCTGTCTGGGACTGCCGTCCGTGTCAGAGCCTTCACCCTGGAATGCCTGGGACCCCCCCGGAGCACTGATTACGTTCCAAATGAGGGTGGCCAGGGAGCATTAATCAAGATTGCCCATGGCCTGTCTGGACTGCAAAGTCTCTATCCCATGACAATCCATCAGCCAAAACTGCAACTCCGTCCCTGTTCCTGGACAGGGTTCACGGATGGTTCCTTTGGCCACCTCTAGTAGAGACCCCGGCTGACCAAGTGCTACAGGGGAGCTTGCACACAATGGGGGTCAGTGGAACCTGCCGGTGGAACAGTATCACATGCAGGAAAAACAGCATAGGAAGCCTTGTTGCTTTTTTGCCGCTGTATTCAATCCATCTATGCAATGTATAGCATACAAGCATAAACCCTTCAGCACATGCAATACAAGCAGCATAGAAAGCCTGTGCCTTGGCACCCTTGCTTTTTTGCTGCTGTTGTCCAGCCATCTAGGAGCATATTGCCAAGAGTAGCGACCGTACAGTGCAATGTATAACATACAAGCATAAGTACAAATGAACACTGCAGCACATGTAATACAAGCAGCCTAGAAAGACCTGTGCCTTAGCACCCTTGCTTTCTTGCTGCTGTTATCTCGCCATCTAGGAGGGCATATAGCCAATAGTAGCGACAGTACAGTGCAATGTATAACATACAAGCATAAGTACAAATGAACACTTCAGCACATGCAGTACAAGCAGCCTAGAAAGACCTGTGCCTTAGCACCCTTGCTTTCTTGCTGCTGTTATCTCGCCATCTAGGAGGGCATATAGCCAAAAATAGCGACAGTACAGTGCAATGTATAACATACAAGCATAAGTACAAATGAACACTTCAGCACATGCAATACAAGCAGCCTAGAAAGCCTGTGCCTTAGCACCGTTGCTTTTTGCTGCTGTTATCTCGCCATCTAGGAGGGCATATAGCCAAAGATAGTGACCTACAGTGC
The DNA here is from genome assembly GCF_048569485.1 of Anomaloglossus baeobatrachus. Lineage (NCBI taxonomy): Eukaryota > Metazoa > Chordata > Amphibia > Anura > Aromobatidae > Anomaloglossus > Anomaloglossus baeobatrachus. The sequence goes on from NW_027441883.1 coordinate 634,369, forward strand.
AGTGTATAGTATACAAGCATCAAATACAAATGGACACTGCGGTATTAGTGGGGTCAGCACTTCAGGTGCTGCTTACCGCCCGCCTATAACGCGGGTATGGGATCGCCAGAGCCCTGTGTTGGTTGCCCAGAGCATGTCTCCGTTCCCCAGCTCGGACTGCGTGCAGGAATGGCTGCCGGCGTCCTTCTCCAGCTCGTGTGACGAGGGGCGGGCCGTGGGCGTGCCCCAGACAAGAGCGGGAAACTGGCGTCCCACTGTGTCCAGTGAAGGGGGCTGGAGAATGCAAAGCAGACTCCAGCCCTCTGTGCTGACTGTCTATACAGCGTCCCGCCTCTCCCCTGACTGGCAGGGCTGGAGGCGGGAACGAAACGAAAACTAGGCCGCAAAGCCGGGGACTCGAGTAATAAGCGCGGCCGTCCATGTGCACGGCCCGCGCGAAAGTCCCCGGCGCACCACAAGTCCCAGCCGCGCCACAATGTAAAAAACACCCAGCAGCGGCCGGCGCGGCAGTTCCCAATACATAAATTCACTCAGCTAAGCTGCAGTGAATAATAGCACGAGCGCACCGCGCTGTTACCCCCGGCGCACTAACACTCCCAGCAATGCTGGTGTGTGTGTGCGCGCTTGCCCGGGGACACAGAGTACCTTAATGTAGCAGGGCCTGTCCCTGACGATACTCAGCTCCATATCCAGCAGGTTCTCTGGGTCTGTGGATGGAGCCCGGTCTCAGTGCCTGGAGACCTGTAAGATCCCACTTCCTCAGAGCCCCTCAGGGGGATGGGGAAGGAAAGCAGCATGTGGGTTCCAGCCTCTGTACCCGCAATGGGTACCTCAACCTTACAAACCACAAGTGGGGTAAGAAGGGAGCATGCTGGGGGCCCTATATGGGCCCTCTTTTCTTCCATCCGACATAGTCAGCAGCTACTGCTGACTAAACAGTGGAGCTATGCGTGGATGTCTGACCTCCTTCGCACAAAGCAGAAAACTGGTGAGCCAGTGATCCCACTGGGGGTGTATAGCCAGAAGGGGAGGGGCCTTACACTTTTTAGTGTAATGCTTTGTGTGGCCTCCGGAGGCAGTAGCTATACACCCAATCGTCTGGGTCTCCCAATGGAGCGCCGAAGAAATCTGTGCGCACAATGCTTTTTGAAGCGCAGCATTTTGATTGTCAAAAATTTGACAAAATCTCTGCGTTTAGAAAAGCAGCATGTCAATTCTTTTGTCCGTTTTGGCAGCGTTCTACACCAATTGAAATCAATGAGTTGTAGAAAAACGCTGCCCAACTGTTAAACAGTACATTTTTATTGCGATTCGCATGTTTTTTTGACATAACAAACACAGGTCTTTCGGTCGCTGTCTCTCTCTGTCAATGTCGGTCTCTTTCTCTGTCGATATCGGTCTCTCCTTCCCACCCCCTCTCTCATACTCACTGATCCTCGATCACCGGCGCGGCGCTGCACGGCGTTCACACTGTGGCGGCTTCTCCTTTTTTGAAAATGCCGGCCACTCATTAATCCATCTCGTATACCCTGCTTCCCCTGCCCACCGGCGCCTATGATTGGTTGCAGTCAGACACGCCCCCATGCTGAGTGACAGCTGTTTCACTGCAACCAATCACAGCCGCCGGTGGGCGTGTCTATTCGAGCAGTAAAAAAATAAATAAATTAAAAAAAAAACGACGTGTAGTCCCCCCAATTTGGATACCAACCAGGGTAAAGCCACACGGCTGAAGGCTGGTATTCTCAGGATGGGGAGGTCCATGTTATGGGGAGCCCCCCAGCCTAACAATATCAGCCAGCAGCCGCCCGGAATTGCCGCATCCATTAGATGCGACAGTCCCAGGACTCTACCCGGCTCATCCCGAATTGCCCTGATGCGGTGGCAAACGGGGTAATAAGGAGTTAATGGCAGCCCATAGCTGCCACTAAGTCCCAGGTCAATCATGGCAGGCGTATCCCCGAGATACCTTCCATGATTAACCTGTAAGTTAAAGAAAATAAACACACACATCCAAAACATCCTTTATTTGTAATGAAAGACAAAAAACACCCTCTTTCACCACTTTATTAACCCCTCAAAAACACCTCCAGGTCCGACGTAATCCACGCAAGATCCCACAACGCTTTCAGCTCTGCTACATTAGAAGCTGACGGGAGCGGCAGTAGAACACCGCTGCTCCTGTGAGCTCCATGCAGCAACTGAAGTGAGTCGCGCGATCAGCTGTGCTGTCACTGAGGTTACTGGCGGCTACCGCCCTCAGGTGGAGGTCTGCAGCTGTGCCCGCGAATAACCTGAGTGAAATCACAGCTGATCGCGCGGCTCACTGCAGTCACTCAGGGGATTTGCGATCACAGGTGAGTCCTTCACGTGTGACCACAAATCAAGCCGCAGCACACGCACAGAGCCTCGCGATCACAATGATGTTGGGTGAAGTTCATCCGAGTTCATTCTGATCGTGCGGCACTGTCTCGCAGCCAGCCATGCTCTTTTTGACAATGCGGTCCCGCTCTACTGCAAGTCTATGGGGATGCTGCAGAGCCGAGTGGGACTGCACTGTCAAAAATGTGCGTTCTGGATGCTTTTCCCACTCTATCTATGGCAGAGCAAGCATCTAGAACACATGAATTCTCTCCAGGAATGTTTGCACATTGCGTTCTGCTGAATGCGTCTCAGAACGCAGCTTTTTCGGCTGCGTTCTGAGACGCACACGCAGTGACTTACACGCTGCGGAATAGAATGCAACGTGCGCACACAGCCTTTCAGTACCCAAAACATTGTGCCAAGCTTGAGCTTCTGGTGGCACACACCAAGTAAATTGATAAGTGAGCTCTCCCTGCTACATTAATGCCGGTTTAAGCATATTGTGGCTCAGAATGGATGGGGCCATTAGGATTTGGGAGCGCGCAGATTTTAAATTCGAAGAGGCAACGTCATTTTTACAGCGCCTTTCTCCTGTCTGCAATGTGGAAACTATTTCTGCTGCAAAATGACGGACCTTAGTGAGGGCATGATTTTATGGACTTGGTGGAAGACTTTCATGGTAAAATTTCGGAGTACAAAATATTTTGCCTTTAAAGGGAAGGAATCATCCCCCAAAAAAAATGTTTTCAACAATTCAAAAATATGTAAAGTATTAACTTTTATTTTTTTTAATATCAGCATTTATTTAATGGAGTAAAATATGAAACATATTTTTTTTTATATTTTCCACTTTTAAAAACTATGGGGAGCAGCTGCAGAAATTTGCCATGACAACCTAGTGTACTGCCGTCTCGTATTATAACTGCAGTTAATGTGAGCTGGATCTGCTCTCATGTGTCAGAAATCATAACTCTCCTAACCATCTGGGCATTTGCAAAAGGATAAAGGCTCGTAGGCACGTACATGCTGAAATTTCTGCAGCGATTTGACAGCGCATGTGCGCTTGAAATCACTGCAGAAACACTGCGTAATGGATGCACTGTATCTGCAGAATAGATGCCGATTTCATGCGCTCTGGCTGCTGCCCCCACCATAGACAGAGTGGGAGCTGCATCCAAAACGCACAAATAATTGACATGCTGCATTTTTGAACGCACGGATTTGGGTCAAAATTTTAGCATCCAAATCGCTGCGTTCAAAAAAGCAACGTGAGCACAGATTATGCACAATCTTCATAGATTGTGCAGGGGACGCAGGATGCATGCATTTACGCTGCAGTGCTCAACGCAGCGTAAATGCATGATATTACGCAACGTGCGCACGAGCCCTTAAGGGAGGGTGGCCTTTAGGATCATAATGTGAAGCCATTTTGTTGGTGACTGTAAAGTGATATTGACCTATAGATAGAGACATCAAGAATAGCAGACAGCACAGATAATGTTAGGCCCCATGGGCACACTGCAATTTTTAGGTTATGTCCGCACGTTGCGTTTTCACCTGTGTTTTGAGCAGCAGCGTTTTCATGCCAAAAGGCATGCGTTTTGCGTTTCCATAATAGTCTATGGAAAATGTCAAAATTCTGTGCGCACTATGCATTTTCAAACGAAGCGTTTAATTTGCATAAATTGTGGTAAAAAACATGCGTTCAAAGAAGCAGCATGTCAATTGTTTTTGCCATTTCTGCAGCGTTTTGCTAACATTGAAGTCAATGAGAAGTAGCAAAAAGCAACAAACATCAAAATTCCAGCGTTTTACCTGCTTTTTAGCTGCAGAAACACTGCGTTTTTGACTACAAAAACGCATGCTCTTCAGACAATAAAATAATGGAATAATATGTTCCTTTACACATACACATAGTCCGACAATTAAATCAAAGAAAATTATGTTTATTTTTAAATTTTTGTCAAAAATATTATATTACAGCTATAATTTCATGAAATTAACTATTTTCTTTAAGAATTCTAAATTTATATATTTTTTCCTTTTTTTCTCTTTTCTCCTTCTGATTGACTTTTTAAACTTTATTAATCAGTGTCTTGATGTTCAAAACGCATCTGTCAAAACGCAAGGGAAAAAGCGCTAAAAACGCATCAAATACGTGGTAAATACGCATGCGTTTTTAGCGCTAATTTTAAGAAAAAGGCAACTTTGGCTTAATCAATTAAAGCCAAAACGTGCGTTTAGAACTGCAAGTAGGATGACGCAACGTGCGGACATGGCCTAAGGCTGCGACCACACTTTGCGCTTCAACCTGCGGTTCCATTGCTTTTTGGTTGCGTTTACAGAAGCACCTTTTTCATGCCAAAATGCATGCGTTTCCATTAAAACCAATGGAAAAAGTTGTTTTCCCCGACCGCACTTTGCGTTTCAAAACGCAAGTAAAAATTTGCATATTTTGTGGCAAAAACCATGCGTTCAAAGAAGCAGCATGTCAATTGTTTTTGTCATTTCTACAGCGTTTTGCTAACATTGAAGTCAATGAGAAATGGCAAAAACCAACAATCAAGCAAATTCCTGCGTTTTACCTGCTTTTGCAGTGCAGAAAACATGCGTTTTGACTTCAAAATAATGATTTCATATGTCCCTTTACACACACACATAGTCCGACAATTAAAATTTAGAATTTTAATAAATTATTACATTTTTTCCATTAAATATCATATTACCGCTATAATTTCATTATATTAATCTATTTTCATTATATTTTGCAAAAATATAGAATTCTTTATTTTTTCCAATTTTTTCATTGAGTTTGACTATTTAAACTTTATTTAGCAGTGTCATGATGTTCAAAACGCATCTATCAAAACGCAGGTGGAAAAGCATGCAAAAAGCGCAGAAAACGTATCAAAAATGCGGTAAATACGCATGCGTTTTCAGCGCTAAATATCTGAAGAAGGCAACTTTGGTCAAATCAATTAAGGCCAAAACGTGCGTTCTGAACTGCAAGTAGGAGAACGCAAAGTGCGGTCGCAGCCTTAATGCGTTTTTTGGTGCAGTTTGTGGTGAAATTTTAGTCACTACAAACTGCATGCTTTTCCTTCCCCAGAAAAGTCAATGAGATTTGAGATTTGCTGTGTGCACGTTGCTTTTTTTTTTGTCTGCAGTTTTGTGGTGACAACAAAACTGCAGCATGTCAATTCTTTTTGCATTTTCCCTGCATTTTTCACCCATTGGTGTTAACAAAATGCATAGAAAAACGCATGGTCAAAAACACATTTTTTGATGCATTGTTTTGGCCACAGGGGGCATTTTTGTGGCTATGACAAAACTGCAGCATGCGGACATGCGCTAAGTTGGTACTGCTCGCTGTATCATACGCAGACTGTATGACTTGCTGTGATTAGATAAGCAGAGGATAACACACTCTGGGATTACACACAAGGCTCAATGGAGTGTATCACACAGGATGGGATTAGAAATACGCAGTATCTAATGTATATAAACAAAAAAGGATAAGAAGCCAACTCACTAATCCAGTGTAATGAATAAAATATATTTTATGATTAGAAATGGAAAAAATAAACTTCTCTGAATGTCATGGCGGAGTACGGCTCTGTTCACATTGCAGATTCTGACGCTCCGCCCGATGGTTTCTCTGGTGTCTGGGATCAACACATGCAGACTTGGGCATCGATCTGCTGTGTGCTGATTCATAGGCAGGCTAGCAAGAGTTAATCTCTGCTGATCTGCTTGCTCCTTTAAATAATAAATAACTGTATATGTCAGTTGCTAGGGTATACTGTATAAATATGACTGTTAGATTGCATCTACAGGTTAAACAATATGGTTATTGCCGTGATAGCTGTAGTACTCGGTGTTGCCCTAGATCAGGGGTGGGGAACCATTTTTCTGCCGGGGGCCATTTGGAAATTTCTACCAACCTTCGGGGGCCGCACAAAATTATCAACTTGAAAATTACCCCAATATATTTGGTCAAACAATTAACTCACTGTGGGGCTGGAGCTTGTACTCTTTGGTGCAGCTGTAATATTAGGCGATATTGATCTTGTTGCTTTTCACAACTGCTTTTCCAGGTTTCAGTTGGCTGGGACTGCTGTATATACATCACAGGGGAGGGTTGGGAGGAATATAGATCACTGGGGAGGCTGGGGGCATAGACATCACTGGGGGGTACATACATCACTGGGGGATACATACATCATTGATGGGGAGCACAAACATAGCTGGGGGGGCATAAACATTGCTGGGGAGGGCTGGGCGGAATATACATCACTAGGGAAGCAGCAGGGCATAGACGTCACTGGGGGTATATACACATCACTGGGATACACAGACATAGCTGGGGGGCACAAACATTGCTGGGGTTATATAAATAGCCGGGGGCAAACAGCCCTGGGGGATGCCGGAGGGACACAGACAGCCCTGGGGGCACAGAGAATGATGGGAGAGGCTGGAGGCACAGACAAATCAGGGGGACGCTGGGGGCACAGATGGCACAGAGAAGGATGGGAGAGGCTGAAGGCACAGACAGAACTGGGAGAGGCTCCGGGCACAGATATCACTGGGGAGACTGAGGGGGGCACAGATCACTGGGGAGACTAGGGGGACACAGATCATTAGGGGGGCATAGATCACTGGGGAGACTGGGGGGGCACAGAACACTGGGGGGGCACAGATCACTGGGGAGACTGGGGGGCACAGGTCACTGGGGAGACTGGGGGGGAGGCACAGAACACTGGGGGGGGCACAGATTACTGGGGAGACTGGGGGGCACAGATCACTGGGGGGGGCACAGATCACTGGGGAGCACAGATCACTGGGGAGACTGGGGGGCACAGATCACTGGGGGGGCACAGATCACTGGGGAGCACAGATCACTAGGGAGACTGGGGGGCACAGATCACTGGGGAGACTGGGGGGGCACAGAACACTGGGAGGGGGCACAGATCACTGGGGAGACTGGGCGGAGGCACAGAACACTGGGGGGGGCACAAATCACTGGGGAGACTGGGGGGGGCACAGAACACTGGGGGGGGCACAGAACACTGGGGGGGCACAGATCACTGGGGAGACTGGGGGGCACAGATCACTGGGGAGACTGTGGGGCACAGATCACTGGGGAGACTAGGGGAGCACAGATCATTAGGGGGGCATAGATCACTGGGGAGACTGGGGGGCACAGGTCACTGGGGAGACTGGGGGGAGGCACAGAACACTGGGGGGGCACAGATTACTGGGGAGACTGGGGGGCACAGATCACTGGGGGGGCACAGATCACTGGGGAGCACAGATCACTGGGGAGACTGGGGGGCACAGATCACTGGGGAGCACAGATCACTGGGGAGACTGGGGGGCACAGATCACTGGGGAGACTGGGGGGGCACAGAACACTGGGAGGGGGCACAGATCACTGGGGAGACTGGGGGGAGACACAGAACACTGGGGGGGCACAAATCACTGGGGAGACTGGGGGGGGCACAGAACACTGGGGGGGCACAGAACACTGGGGGGGGCACAGATCACTGGGGAGACTGGGGGGCACAGATCACTGGGGAGACTGGGGGGCACAGAACACTGGGGGGGCACAGATCACTGGGGAGACTGGGGGGCACAGATCACTGGGGAGCACAGATCACTGGGGAGACTGGGGGGCACAGATCACTGGGGGGCACAGATCACTGGGGAGCACAGATCACTGGGGAGACTGGGGGGCACAGATCACTGGGGAGACTCGGGGGGCACAGAACACTGGGAGGGGGCACAGATCACTGGGGAGACTGGGCGGAGGCACAGAACACTGGGGGGGGGCACAAATCACTGGGGAGACTGGGGGGGGCACAGAACACTGGGGGGGGCACAGAACACTGGGGGGGGCACAGAACACTGGGGGGGCACAGATCACTGGGGAGACTGGGGGGCACAGATCACTGGGGAGACTGAGGGGCACAGATCACTGGGGAGACTAGGGGAGCACAGATCATTAGGGGGGCATAGATCACTGGGGAGACTGGGGGGGCACAGATCACTGGGGAGACTGGGGGGCACAGATCACTGGGGAGCACAGATCACTGGGGAGACTGGGGGGCACAGATCACTGGGGAGCACAGATCACTGGGGAGACTGGGGGGCACAGATCACTGGGGAGACTCGGGGGGCACAGACCACTGGGAGGGGGCACAGATCACTGGGGAGACTGGGCGGAGGCACAGAACACTGGGGGGGGGGCACAAATCACTGGGGAGACTGGGGGGCACAGATCACTGGGGAGACTGTGGGGCACAGATCACTGGGGAGACTAGGGGAGCACAGATCATTAGGGGGGCATAGATCACTGGGGAGACTGGGGGGGCACAGAACACTGGGGGGGGCACAGATCACTGGGGAGACTGGGGGGCACAGGTCACTGGGGAGACTGGGGGGAGGCACAGAACACTGGGGGGGCACAGATTACTGGGGAGACTGGGGGGCACAGATCACTGGGGGGGCACAGATCACTGGGGAGCACAGATCACTGGGGAGACTGGGGGGCACAGATCACTGGGGAGCACAGATCACTGGGGAGACTGGGGGGCACAGATCACTGGGGAGACTGGGGGGGCACAGAACACTGGGAGGGGGCACAGATCACTGGGGAGACTGGGGGGAGACACAGAACACTGGGGGGGCACAAATCACTGGGGAGACTGGGGGGGGGGCACAAATCACTGGGGGGGCACAGAACACTGGGGGGGGGCACAGAACACTGGGGGGGGCACAGAACACTGGGGGGGCACAGATCACTGGGGAGACTGGGGGGCACAGATCACTGGGGAGACTGAGGGGCACAGATCACTGGGGAGACTAGGGGAGCACAGATCATTAGGGGGGCATAGATCACTGGGGAGACTGGGGGGGCACAGAACACTGGGGGGGCACAGATCACTGGGGAGACTGGGGGACACAGGTCACTGGGGAGACTGGGGGGAGGCACAGAACACTGGGGGGGTACAGATTACTGGGGAGACTGGGGGGCACAGATCACTGGGGAGCACAGATCACTGGGGAGACTGGGGGGCACAGATCACTGGGGAGCACAGATCACTGGGGAGACTGGGGGGCACAGATCACTGGGGAGACTGGGGGGGCACAGAACACTGGGAGGGGGCACAGATCACTGGGGAGACTGGGGGGAGACACAGAACACTGGGGGGGCACAAATCACTGGGGAGACTGGGGGGGGGGGCACAGAACACTGGGGGGGCACAGAACACTGGAGGGGGGCACAGATCACTGGGGAGACTGGGGGGCACAGATCACTGGGGAGACTGGGGGGCACAGAACACTGGGGGGGCACAGATCACTGGGGAGACTGGGGGGCACAGATCACTGGGGAGACTGTGGGGCACAGATCACTGGGGAGACTGTGGGGGCATAGATCACTGGGGAGAAAGAGGGGCACAGAGAACTGGAAGTACAGAGCGCTGGGGGCACAGGCAGACCCGGATGAGCTTGGAGGTAGTTAGAGAACTGGGGAAGGCTGGGATCACTGAGCGCTGGAGGTGGCTGCAGGCACGGAGAGCTCTGCCGCCGGGCACAGAGAGGAGCAGCCGCCTTCGCCGCTGGGCACAGGGAGCCGCCGGGCACAGAGAGGAGCAGCCACCGCCGGGCACGGAGCCGCCGCCGCAACCGCCAGGCACAGGGAGCCGCCGCATTCGCCGGGCACAGGGAGCCACCGCCGCAACCGCTGGGCACAGGGAGCCGCTGCCGCAACCGCCGGGCACAGGGAGCCGCCGGCGCTGGGCACAGAGTGCTGCCCGGCACAGTAAGACCTGGGGGATGATTGGCAGTCAATCCTCTCCTTTTGATTTTAGCGCTCCTCACGCCGACCCCACCTACAAAGTATGTCCTCACGTAGGCAGTGCCAGCGTGGGGACGTAGTCTTTCAGGTATAGGAAATGCAGCGTTCAGCATTGAACGCACTGTGTGGGGTTTTAAAGGGCCAGCAGCAAGTAATATGCGGCTGCCGCCCCAGCACTGCAGTCCCCGGGAATCAGCCCGGGGGCCGCAGAAAAAGTCGTTGCGGGCCGCATACGGCTCGCGGGCCGGAGGTTCCCCACCCCTGCCCTAGATAGTAACTATTTCTGTCCCAGTCTCAGTCTGTATCTCTCGGTGTCTGTTTCTCTTTCTGTGTCTCTATCCCTTTGTCTGTCTCTTTCCCTGTCTGTCTCTATGTCTTTGTCTGTCTGTCTTTTTCCCTGTCTGTCTCTCTATCTCTTTTCCTATTTGTCTCTCTATCTCTTTCCCTGTTTCCCTGTCTGTCTCCGTACCTCTTTCCTTGTCTTTTTCTGTCTGTCTCTTTCCCTGTCTGTCTTTCCCTGTCTGTGTCTTTTTCTATCTTTTTGTCTGTCTGCCTCTTTGTCTGTGTCTATCTCCATCTGTCTGTCTCTTTGTCTGTCTTTTTGTCTGTCTCTTTCCCTGGCTGCATTGTGACACGCCAACATTCCATTCAAGGCATGGCTGCACATTCTTCTGAAGTTCTGGCTGCATTGTGTTCCCAGCTCCATTGACTTTAATGGAGACAGGTTTTTTGGTGAATAACTGTAAAGCATGGGGTTAAAATTTCCCCTCAAAACAGTTAATGACGTTCCCTGAGTCAAATGCGGATTCACACACACGTTGTTTTACATTTACACATGTATTTGTAACAAAGCTATTTGTCATTTATTCACATAGTCCTCATCTATGATTGCCGCCCCTTTATTTATTGTTGTGTACTTTTTTCTATTTTTAATCTCTTTACGTTGGATTTACAGATTAAAACAGCTGCAGTAAAGGGTACTTATTCCTTATCGCCAATAACAGCGGTAAGAAAAAAGTGAATTGCAACCCCCAGCGTCGGAAAATCTCTGGGGAGTCCTAGGCAATTACGATACTAGCAGTTTTTTCCTGCCCCCGGTCACGTCATCACCGTTATCTTACCTCGCACATGACATAATCAAACACATCAGATGGGAGATAAATGTCCTCCCCCGGTGTGGCCAAAGTCCACCCCTCCCCAGTCTCTCTCCTCTTCCTGATCTCCAAAAAGGCAGGCACATGAGTTGTGCATCTGTCACAAGCATCCTTCTCCTCCGATTTCTGACATGTCAGATGAGACAGAAAAGTCCACCACAGGTCACCACCTGTACCTTCTGCAGCAGTCCCCCGCGACCTCTCCTTCTGAAAAAAATGGCGGACTCATGCGCAGTGAGCCAGTTCTCAGACAGCTCTCTGCGAGCAAGGAGACTGAGCCCACTCCTCACATGACATGGAGTGCCTGCACTTCCAGAAAATGATGTATATGTTCGCTAAGCGTGCCCCCTTATCATGGATGACAGAGTTGTTGTGGGGGTCTCCAAAATTGATTACGGCAGACCAAATTTTTTTT